>NC_046343.1:4918530-5518530 GCF_000738735.6 Corvus cornix cornix | reverse complement strand
GCAAAAGAACAAGGGAGGCCTTAGCAGCAGGTGCATAAACCAATATACAGGGAAACACAAGAGGAAAAGCCAACACAGACTCTGTGTCCAAAAGACTCCCACAGCAAGGTCTGAGGAGAAGGTGAGAGCAGATTTGTTTTGATAGCACCTCTCTGGACCTCGGCTGAGCATCCAAACAAGCCAGGCTTGGACACTCACTGTAACTCTTCTGGGAGTGGGTGTAAAGGAGCAAAGTACTGAATCGCCTGCAGTTCCAGGAATCATGGATTTCCTTCCCATTCCTGACTACAGCTAAAGACTGAGCAGCACAGACGCTGTTTATTCTGTTTCTCAAGGTTCAAGTGCAAACACAATGGCCAAAGCAGGTTTGGTAGAAGAACTATTCAATGCAAGTATAAATAGATGAAAAGATTTTTGGTTAAATTTTCCATAGAACTGTGAAAACTTCATACTATAACATCAGCACATGTTCAAATGTTGAATATTCAGATTCCTATTAAAACTGAAGATAGGCTTGGAGGCTTTTGGTGTTCACGTGTCCCTAGGTTTTGATTCAGAATAACTGATCATAAAATCTGTGTAGTGCTGGTCTACAGCTGCAAAAGAACAGGTGCCTCAGCTCATATACTGGAAATTGTGCTCCAGAGTTGAACCTTAGTAATGGAAACTAGAGAGTTTTGCCTGTTCTGGCTAAAACAAGACGTTTTCATGCAAAATGGAACACTGAAGTGCCTTTTGCTTGAATAATACACATTACCTAAAAACATTTAAAAGAGCATTTCCAGCAGCCACTTTTGGTGTGCGGTGTTCCAGTCCTTCAGCGCTGTAGTACATCATTATCAAATGTACCAGAAGAGAGGGAGAACACCAGGGTTCTCCCGGGATGAAGGGAACATGGTGAGATAGAAGAGAGTGAATGGCATTGTGGCCACTTCCAGGTTGGAATTTCTGTCTTTGCTGCTATACTCGAGTGGAAAATTACCCTTTAGTTCTAATAACTATAGAAATGCCATACTTTGGGAGCACATATCTCCAAATGGAAGGTGGCAGCTTTGGAATGAGTGTATATATTGTTGTGCTAGGAAGAAAAGAAGTTGGGGCTTCTGTCATTGCAGTAAAAGTTTGTCAGTGTAATAAGAGTATATCTAGCAGTGTAGTAAGAGTAGATCTTTCTCATACCAAATCTGAGCAAGTTAATGTGCAATTTTTGTTGCACAGTGGGGCTGAATACAGTCTCTGGTATAATGCCAGTGAAGTTAAGCCAAGAATAAATTATGTTACTGATTAATTAGCTCGAGAAATCTGTGGATAATGTGGGAGACTAAAGAATGGGCACGTAGAATTCACCATATGATAAAAGCTCCCCTGTTTGTCCTCCTCCCTGTCCATGCTTCACATTGAACAAGACAGTTTGCTTCCCCAGAGGTGGCTGGAAGTTCTGTTTTCCACCAAAAATAAAAAGAGAAAAATTTTGCAGTCTATTTCAAAGACTTTTTTTTAAAATACTAATGAGAAAAATAATAAGAATGAAAATGTGTTAATTTTCTGAGAGCTCCCCAGAAAAAGAGCGAAAGCTGATAACTGTTCTCAAGTTTCTAGTTAATTCTTTTTAATGCTTAACTTGAAAACAATCTCTAAAAAGAGAGATTAGGTCTAGACTTTGTAGTTATAAACACCCTGAAGACATTAGATGCCAATTTATAACAATGAATCACTTCTGTTTCTGAAAAAAAGATGGTTTTGAGAAAATATTTTCAGCCGTTCAAATCAGTGTTTTTCAGCATGAACAGTAAGAAAACATCTAAAAATGACCAGAAAGTAGAAATCAGAGTGATCTGAACTCACTTTTGCCCAGAATCTGTAAGCTTCCATTAGTGTGTGGTGGGCTAACACACAGGGAAACATAATTATTACAGCACAAAATAACAGAGAATTGACACCCTGTCATTGGATCAACCAGATCTGTTCTGGAGGCTCAGGGAACAAATTTCTGTGTTAAAATATGATGTCTTCTTAAAAAGCACATTAATTTTCTCAGCATTTATTTTAATAACTTCCTGTACCCAGAACTTGGGTGCAGCTTTTTTTCCAGGCTGCCTGTACAACACCAGGTATGAGACCATTTTAGAGGGGATGCAGATCTCAGAGTTGGTGTCCTTGGGTGACAAGGGACAAGTGGCAGAACAGACTTGAAACATGCCTTACAGCAGACTAATTATCTCATGTCTGGGTGCCTATCTACAGTAATCTAGACAAGCCTGTAATTTGTTTTTCAGTACAGTAGGATGGGTCTAATTAAATATTGTCCATTGCATAACACGGCCAAAAAGCCAACAGGACCACAGTCTATCAGAACTGCTGGCTGCAGCCAGGTTGCTGTTTTAGCCTAAACTGGTACGCATGTGCAGTGATTTTTGGGGCAGATATTATTTTTTGAAGCTTAGGAAATTGCTTGTGTTCTCTCTCTGTGGTCTCAGAGGTCTGTCAGGGAATGTGGAGAGCTGGGGAGATGTTTCCTCAGTCCAAAATACACAGGTCAAAATCCTGCTCTTTATTTATACCAGGACACAGACTTGTGAATTTGCATTTTCTCATCTTTATAGGCCACTCTTAAGTCCCTTTAGTTTTCTTGAGTTAACCCCTAAGCTTGTGACATTCCAGGAACCTCCCAGCAGCTATGAAGTGTTGCCCAGATTTTTCATTCCAGTGGTTTAAGTAGTTAATGTCACAGGATTTTCTGCTCTATCATAAGCTTAGTGATAAGGCACTTCAATTTATTGTCCCCTTGTGTAAGGGATCAAGTGACTAACTGAGCTATGGGAGATGCCTGTCGGTTTATGGATGTGCCCTATTTCCAGGAGTCACGACTGGCCTGGCCATTTCTCTTGTGCCTCACTGGCCACAGCCATGGCATCATGGATATTGTACATCACTGAGATCTGCCCAGATACTTCTTTTTTTACCCACCAGCCTCCAGATTACCTCTTCTTTTCCTTTGCATGTTGTCTTCCCCACTTGCTCTCCTTCCAGCATTTTCCTGGCCCTAGAATATCAGTCTTGTACTCATATGATACCCGCTAATTACAGAGCTACTTGCTGCTTAGTGCTATCACCTCTTTTCTAGGTAGTTCTTTAAAAAGACCATTAGCTACAAATACATCATCCTTCAGCTGTGGGCCACAAGTCCACTCAGTAAGCATTTTATACAGTCTTAAAAAATGAGGAGAGAAAAGGCAAACAGCAGAGGAATACAAAAAGGATCCTCTGGGAGTAACGCTGTCAAGAAAGTCATGGCTACTTCATAACTCTGGGCATTAGTCATTCTTCTTGCCATGGGTGGTCCCAATATGGGCTGAATTTTGAATATTTTTTTTTTCTTACTGTTCAGCAAAGATGTGACATTGTGGAGTGCTGGAGGAGAGGTGAGACCTGCAGGTGCTTGCCCTCGATGCCATGAGGGGGATGAATCTTTCTTACACACCTGAGATCCTGCTTGTCCTGTGCTTATTTTGTTGCCTTGTGGGAAACCCTGACCGTGCTGGGAGCAGGGTGATGCAGGTGGGCCTGGAGCAGGGTTAAAGGAGAAGTTTGTCCCTTTGTGTGGCAGCTGTGGACTGATAAGGTAGAAATCTCAAGGCAGGAAAAAGCAAACGATGTGAGCCTGATTAATTGCTGCAGTAATTCAAAGGAATGAACTGAGGGCAGTGCTGCAGCTGCTGGTGGTGTTGGGATGATGGAGTGGTCACCTCCAGAGTGGGGAAGGAGTGATTCTGTCAGCTTTCCTAAAACCTACCAAGTTGAGTGGCTACAGTGAAACATGGAGGTGTGGTTCCCTCCTGCTTTGTGCTACTTGAGCAGATGGTGGGAAAACACTGTCCATTTCACACCACTCACTCCTTATGTGTGACAGAGCATCCTCATGTGCAAACTCTTATCCTGGGAAGCCCCGTAGAAGGCAGAGGCTGAGGAAACCTGCAGCTGTGCCAGGCCTCCTGTGTTAGAGCTCTGATGGCTGTGGGGCCCATGCTGAGCGGAATTGCTGACCCAGATGTCTGTGCCCCTCATTTTTATGTGCCCAGATGGTCCCAAAGGGCTACATTTCACTGTGTCACTCCCGAGCTCAAATTACACCCACAAGCACTGCTATGCATTAGCTGAAGCTCATTAGAATGAAATGGGAAATACACATATTTCAAAAATATTTTATTTGGAATACTAATCTTAATTTAGAATTCATGTTAAGCCTTTGAATCCCTGGCAACTAAAATGAAAACACACTGAATCATAATGAAATATGGTGCTACTGTATTCCATTATACACCACACCAGCATGGCAGCAGCCTTTTCTCTTACTGAAAATAGGATTGCTTACATTTTATTTTTATTTATTTTAGGGGAACAAGTAAGAAAGCATTTCATAATGAAATCTAGCTGTTAGCTCATATCTTGCTGCATGTAGTAGTAGCTGTGGAGAAGAGAGAGGGGAACTGATGACAGCACAAAACTCCAGCAAGTGGTTTACTGCTTGGTATTTTCATTCTGGACAGTCTGGGCCTCGGTCTGGAGAGCCAAAAAACAGAGAGCAGTGTTGCAAGTGCCTGCCTGGGGGCTGCAGTATACAGCTCACCAGCCAGAGAAGGGATCCAACGTGCTGTATATCATCACAACACCCAAGGTAAAGAACACCGTGGTGATAGAAGGGAATAACACATGGTTGATGCTGCTTTATGGCAAACAGTTGCTGTGCAGCCATATATAACCCTGCAGGAATTAACACACCACAGGCTTCACCCTCCACCCTCTTGTAGAAACAAGCAGCTGTGGAATGGGGATTATTGAGGACACAAATCGGTGTAAAGCCCTTCTTATCCCTTCCCTTGACAGATGTAAGATTGGCGTTGAAGACTGAGGCTTGGTTGCTTTGGGAACTACAGTTCAGAGGTACTGATGGAGCAGATAAGAAGTATATAGCACCCTGAGTGGGCTGAATCATCCCAGTTGGTTCACTCCCCCTTACGCTGAAGCACTTTATTTTTAACAAACAGCCTGAGATACAGAGATTTAAGGCCCAATAATAGCATGGTATGAATGAATCAGTCTAGTAACACCAGACACTGCCTTGGAAAAGCACCATACTCGCCTCGATAATTACTAATTTTAAGAAAGTAGATTATAGCAAATGCCCTATATTTTAAATTCCTGTTTTCATGACGAGTGTTTCTTTTGCAGGATATGGCAGAGAAAATACCAGTCTTTAAGAATCAGGGGAAAATGTAAAGAGTAAAGGGATAGAAAAAATTTAAACACAGCAGTGTTTTATTTGTGTTGTAGTTCAAACCAGCTCCAAGTTGCCTGTAGCTTATGAATTCTTTTCCTCAAAGATGTTACTGAGAATTACCCAGCTCAGGGGAGATGTTAAGGGCAGTCAGGACAGGATGCGAGATATATTCTCTGTTCTCCTGCCCAAGATGTCAGTCATAAGTTAATTTTCCTTTGGACTCCAGATTTCAGTTAGTTCTGCTTGCTGTGTCCTTCATCCTGCTGGATAAGCACCTGAAATACCCCCTTGCACTGTCTCTGTCCTCTGCCTCATTAAAGAAGTGAAAAAGCAGGAGATGCAACAGAGAGGAAATAGGAATTACAAGGGTGGAAGGGACCTTGGGAGATCATCTAATCCATCTCTCTGCCTCAAAGGAGGTGAACATGTAATTAACTGCTCCTAAGGTCTGTCTGCCTGATCTGTTCTTCAGAACTTACTGCATGGGGATTTCCATCACCTAAGAGTTTAGCTCAGTATTTCACTACTTTCACGCTGGAGAATTTTCCTGAGTCTCTAACTAAAATCTCCTTTGCTTTTATGTAAGCCCCTTGAGACTTATTTTCATGCTTTTCTCATGCTTTTTCAGAACTTTTGTTTTTATTGTGGTTCTCCATTGGACTTTTTCTCACTGGCCTCTAAACTTTCACCAAATGCCCAGGTTAACCTGTCAGTGCTGCTCCCAGCACTGAGAAAAAGAGAAGAATTATTTCCTAGTTCAGTTCCAGGTAATGGTTGAAACTATAGCTTAAAGATATTCGGTGCTTCCACAGTTTGGTCACTTAGCTTTTCATTTCAGATAATTCCATTAAATATTAATCTAGAAATTTTTCAATTTTCCCTTTTGGAGAAACACTGCTTACAGATTTTTCCTTAAATTTGCTTTTAACTTGAGGAAAATAGACTCATGTGAATCCACTTACAAGAAAGTAACTTCTTATAAGTAGAGTTCCTATCTGAATTTATTGCTCCCCTAAAGTCAAATACTAAGCATCTTCTTTACCCAGAGTCCATGCAGCAAAGAAATGTGTTGATAACCATTATCAGGTATCTGAGGCTCTCTGTAAGAAGCAGCATTTGTTTTCCTATTTCCATCTAGAACATTAAAGCCTTCCTACTACAATTCCAGTAGCCATAACTGCAGTGTCATTCATATCTCTAATAACATCATACAGCTTTCTGTTCATCTCATATCAGATATAGCAGCGACTCATCTTGTTTTTCATCTCTGTCTTCAAAGAAGGCATCATTGTTCTGAAGATGCAACGATCAGCTTATCTGAAGTGTCCTGACGAGATATTGGCTGTTTTAACAGCATTTTTATCAGCTCTTTAATTACTTGGAATTTTGTCATGCAGCCCGTGAAGCCATGTACACATCATGGAGAAGATTCTTAGTTTTCCTCAGGCTGCTAGAGCAAACAAGGGGTTTGCACAGAGAGCTGCTTCAGATGACCTGCTGCTGCATTCCCAGGTACCACCCCAGGGAGACAGTTCCTAAAATACTGTGTGGGTCTCTGGAGCCAAGGAAACACCCAGCTGTAGATCCATTTTTCCTTGTTTAACTCCCCTGAAATGCCTCCTAGTTCTCTGCAGTATGCTAGCAGAGAATCCCACACTTTTAAATGCTCAGAACATCTTGTTCTGCATTAATCTGAATGTGCTTTAACATCCTTACTTGCCTTCCTTACCTTTAGCCTTACATCTTTCTCTGGGCTCCATTCCCCAACCCACTGCTCATATATTTCCTGATGAAAAGTTGGGGACTGAGGGACTGAAGTTTCTGCATTTTAAAGCAAACAATGCTGGCCAGAGACTGTCCCTTGCTGGCACAGAAGCACCAATGTATCAGCCTTATCTAACTAGTGACAGCCTAATATTAATGTAGCTAGAGAGCCATTTTGTTGTTTATTGGAGACAAAACTCCATCTGAAGTCCAAGAATGGTTTTGCCTAAATAAATGGTGTATGGTAGCTGCAGATAAAAATAATTATCTGTCTAGTTAAAGTGAAACATGTAAGCAGGGATTTTGTGGGGTTTTGAGCTCGCTCTTGCTAGAAAATCAAAGTTTAACTCATCTTAAACAACCTGATCCAGGTTTGTCTAAAGTTATGAGTTTTCCAGCATGGCAACAACACCTGGATGTTCTGCACTTCTGAGCAGAAGCCCAGTGAAGGGCAGCAGAGAGGTCAGCACAACTCTGGCCACACAGTGGGATCCACAGCTTCCACCCAGCGCAGCTGAGACCTGCAGAGATTGCTGTGGGTCCCTCCTATCACCAACAGAAGGAATAATGTGGCCAACAAGGCAGCAAGGATAAGCTGCAATGCAAAGTGCCTAAATGTTTTCAGTTCTCAAGCAGGATGGTTGCATTTGGCTCCAGGGGCTGAGAATTCCAGCAGTTTGCTTAGCTCTTCCTTGAGCATTGCCCATGGAGAAGCGCTGCTGAGGGGCAGCCAAGCAGCACAGATGAGGGGCAGGATCATTACCTTGGCAAGGAGCTGGACCAGCACAGGGATCCCCAGCTAGTTTGTCTACCCAGCTTTGTATAGAGCATGAGAAGGTACCAGCTAGAGCTGGTCCCCTCTCCTTCATGGGTTTTAAGGATGAAGTGTTGGTGTCTTTTCATCACTGGGGTTAGCAAGTGTATTTTCAGAGTCCAGCTAATTTTTGTCTCAGCCCTCTC
Organism: Corvus cornix cornix; assembly: GCF_000738735.6. Lineage (NCBI taxonomy): Eukaryota > Metazoa > Chordata > Aves > Passeriformes > Corvidae > Corvus > Corvus cornix. Next base: position 5,510,528 of record NC_046343.1, on the reverse strand, counting down.
CCAGCCTGCCTACTGCCTTATCTTACAACTCAGTGCTGCAGCACTGGAGCAAACCTGCCTACTTCTTTCTAAAGCCTCTTACAGTAGCAGTTCCAGAAGACCCCTGGAAAAAGGATTGACTTCCCTTAAAGGACAGCTCTTTTTTTTTTTCATGGGACCAGTGGAATTATAGAGCTCATTTTTCCCCAGGAGCCTTCCTTGAAAACTGAAAAATAAATTCAAAGAAAGGTATGTCCTAGTTCAAGGGCAGAAGATTGAGGTTTATGTGAGGAGTACTGAAGTGTGGGCATTCTGGCTCTGTGTGCAGAAAGCCCAGCAAACTCACTGCCTAAATCTGTAGCTGAGGCATGGAGGAGACAGAGACATCATTTTCTGCCTTTTCACCTTGCCCCAGAATCTTGGTAAGCTGAGGAGACAAAGGTAGGGAGTATTCAGGCAAGGGCAGGTAATCTGTTATCAAAGCAGGACATAGAATCCAGCAAAATGCACACCCAGACCTTTGTTGTGAACACTGCCACAGGTACCTGGCCAAAGGTCCTGATACAGTTTATTCCAATAATTTCATAACTGCACAAGGAGATCCTGAAGTCCTTGGCTCCAATATCAGCTGTAGCAGTAATGGGTAAAGAAAGGAAAAAAAAAAAAAAAAAAAAAGTCAATTATGAATCTGTCCCTCATACTGTGAATACAGTCTCAGGTACCCCAAGGACAATTTCAGCTGACTTCTCTGAGAATTGAGACCTTCAACAGCAGGCACCAGTATAACTTTAAAGATCCGATTGCTGGAGTTCAAAGCCAGTCACACACACATCCTGTGCACAGGAGACAGGTACATGTGACACCTGAGAAGAACAATGGAAACAAAAACCAAGGTGCTGAGCAACCCTAGTTTAGCATAGAGAAACTGTCTCTTTCCAAGAGTCCCATTCTCCTCGGTGTGTGTACAAGATGGTAAGGTTTTATCTGGACATTCCAACTGCTCTTTGCTTTTCCCCAGGTTTTCTAAAGGTTTTCAAGCCCTTTTAATTCCACAGCATGATTGGACCAGAGTGACATGAAAGGGGACAGAAAAATCTCTGATGAGAATGAGAATGGTTGTCCTGTCAGGTGTGATTATCACCAGCATGGTTAAGCACCTTACCAATGAAGACCTGCAGGATGTGCAGGACATTTTAAAAAGCCATTCTCTTTCCAGTCACGCCATCTTGGTAAATTATCATTTCAGTAAATTAAGCAGAATGCTGACGAAAAACGTAATGTGGTGGAATCTGGCCATTTTGACAGCCCAGCAGTCTATAATGTCCCTCAAAAAACTCTTGATATGTTGATGCAGCTGAGCACCACAGCCATGTCCTTCCTCCTGCAGGCTGCACACCAGAAACTGATGACCGCAATTAAAATTTAATGGTTCTCAGACAATCATAACAAAAGCAGATTTGCTCAGCATTATCTTTGCCTCGTGGAAAGGCCCCTACGAGAAAGTTCAGCCATCCTAATGGAATTACAGGCTGCTTTCTGGTCTCGTGTTAGCAGAGCTTGTGACAAGATGAGCCGTGAGCAGGGCAGCCTACACTGGGTGCCGTCAGCGGCACCGCACAGAGCCACATCACTGAAAGCAGAGTCAGAGCTCTCGAGCTGTCATGTACAAATCTTGTTATAATGAGAAGAGTATTAGTAATAGAGTCTGGAATTTTCAAGCTGCCTAAGGGATTTAGATGCTCAGTTCCCATTAAATTTAATGGGATGCAGGCCTCAAAATCCCACCCAAAATAAATTTTTACCAACCGTTCCTTGTGCAAAGGAAGCAGAGGGGAGAGAAAAGTAGAGAAGGATGGAGAGAATCAGATATGAGAGTGTTTCTTACTGGGACCAAAGGCCAGCTGGGTGCTGTAAAATAGCACCTAAAAGGGGACTAAAATGAAATATGGCGTAGAGGTCTCATCTAATACTCAGGTAATTTGGGTGTGGACTCTACTCCAACCTGCCCTGTAAGGTGGATGGGAACATAATCCTCTCTGTGCTTTGAGACTTCTATTTCTGGACTACAGACCTACTTGCAGTCATTAAAGTACATTTGAAAATGAAAAATAGGTAGAGAGACATAGATGGGATAGCAGTGGTCTTGGGAGATATGTAGGAAGAGGATGAAAGGAGGCTGTGTTACACCGGTTCACTTCTCTAATTAGGTCTGGTTGCATTTACTTCTTCAACCAGATTTATCTGTATTTAAGTCAGGTTCTTTTTTTAAGTGTCAAAAATGCTAAAGATTAACATGTTTCTTTGTTAACTGTGGATTATTTTGCTTCCAGGAAGCCACCAGTTCCTTGGCCCAGCTCTGGCCCTCCTAAGTTCAGGCCCCAAACTGGGCAAGAGTCATGCTAAATTTCCTCCAAAGAGAGGAGGAGAATGATGTACTGATTGTTCAGGCCTTGCCCCTGGGGAAGAGGGGATTCACCTCATTCAACTTCACCAACTCATATGTTGGGCCCCAGCTCGTAGATCTCTGCCTAAACTTCTTCCATAGACCGTCAGGTACTCAGCATTTAAGACTGGTACTAAATACTTATGTATTTAAGATTGGTGCCCTGATAGGAGCCTACAGTTCCATGGTCCTGGCTCGAATGAATGCTCTCAGTTAGCCAGGATGCCCAAATAGTCAGTGAAGAGTGAATCCCATTCAGCTTCAGTTGCAGGTGGTTTTGATCATTACTTCCATATTTGCTTGTAAAGAGGGATTCCCTCATGCCCCTTCTGTAAGTTACCTGCCAGAACCCCAAGTTAACAGAAGAAAACACATCCTAGGTGTTGACACTTCCAAACTTCAACCTGTGACTTGTATTTCAATTTTTTTCCCAAATGAGAGTCTGTTATCAAGATGGTTAAGGGTGGGTTTTGTTTTAGTTGTTTTGTTTTAGTTGCTTGTTTTGTTGGGTTGTTTTTCTTTGTTGGCTCTTTCCTCAGCTCAATTTTCCATCTGGAAATAAATAAGGATAAAATGCTCCCTTCACCCTGTGTTTGCCCTGCCTGTTCAGCATGAGTGATGTGGAGGTGGGTAGGAGGGATTCCAGGCAGCCTGCTGCGATGTGGCATCTGGAGACACAAACTTGGAGGGGTTCCCAGGAAGGGAGTATAATATTTGGCAAGGAAAGAAGGTGCTTAGATGAGAGAGGGCTGTGAGGTTTCCCCCTCTTCTGTCCCCGTCCTGTTGCTTATTTCTGCATATTTGTTTTATTCCTCAGCCATATTAGAAGTGTAAATTACACAGATGAGCTAATGAGATCATCTGTGCCTGTGCCATTTGGGGAAGTGGGAATCATGGAGATGCTTTCTTCCTTCTATCCTTTCTAATAATTTACCTTTATTTTGAGACTAACGATGCTCAGATTCCGCACGCTCGGCTCTGCAAGCCTGGAACAGATCCTATGGCATTTCGTCTGTGACTTGATATATATTTCTCCTTAGTGTTTACATGGCCTGCCATTCATCCCAAATATCTTTGTTGCCTTATGCCATATGTATAGGGTGAAGCTGTGGTCCATGGAAGTTTTGAGTTTATGGGAGTAAGACTTGGATTTCACCCATGCAGAGTGTTAGGTTAAATAAATATGAGTCACTGTGAGGAAAAATGGGGTTGATAGCAATCTCCTTGTTCTTTCTGTCCCTAAGCTCTACTGAGAAATGATTGTAGGCAGTCCTGGGTAAATGTTCAGCTGGCATAAATGTAGGCACCTTCACTGCAGCATGGCTGATTTATTGGGATGTGACCCTATGTTTGCAATTAAAAGATTATGTCCATAGAACAGATGGGTCAGAGTGATGCATTTGCCTTTATGAGGCTCTGAACCAGATTCTCTGCAATAGATCATTCATATTCCAAATTGATGCCATCTTGCTTTGAATGGAAGTGGTGAAAGGGGCGATTTCTTGCAGGAGTTGACAACTTTCAAACTTTAACACATGAAGTTGCTTCTCTTGTTTAATGTTTATTTGCATGGAAGGAAATCAAGGCTGTATGACATTTTTAGTTTCTGTGCTGAATTTACAATTCCATTTTTAAACCGTTTGAAAGATGCTCAGTTAGCAAGAAGCCTTTTGGTGGGAGGATAAAGACAGTTCTTTATTCAGCAACAGTGTGAAGAGCTTGGTTGCGAATCCCTCCACAGAGACACCGTACTTACATTTAGCCTCGCTGCTGGTAGTTGCCTCATATGTAAATTCTCAGAAATACACAAACTCCAGTTGGGAAACACACACTGAGTTTCTCAGCTGAGACAGGGACATTATTACTTAAGTGCTCTGATGCTGGAAATGTGGACTAAGAAGTAATATTTACATGGGAAAGAGGAAATTTCCATGAGATCATCAGGCTACTGTCACATTCCCCATTACATGCTGCTTTTAAAAGACCTGTCCTGGTCACTGGAAGATTCTGCTTCTGCTGAGGCCAGAACTGGCAATGCTGGTAGCTTTTGCTCCTTGAATTTCATTACTGTCACTCCTTTAGGAGTAGAATAAATGGTTGTTGGTTCATTCACCTCAGTTGTCAGTAGATATTAGAAGACATGAAGAGGAAGTACTTAACAAGAGAGATCTGCAGTATCAAGAGAAAATGATAAAAAGATAAAAATGCCTTCTATAGCACAGATCTTTCTTCTCAGCTTTGCTCCCCACCAGCCTGCTCTGCCTTCTTTCCTTTCTTGACTCACAGGTAATCTAAAAAGTAAAGTGAAATTTTGTTACTCTGCTTTGTGAGGGGTCTGTTCTCTCCCTCCGGGGAGGGGAGGAGGGGAATATGGAATGCCCAGTCCTGCCCCATGTCTTCTTCCAAATTTTACTTCCTCATTTCTTGCACTGGGATACTGTAGGGAAGAGAGGGAAGGAGGAATTATATCTTTTCATTTCTCTCGTTTGACAAACACTTTGATGGTGCTGCTAATATCTGGCTTAAGACTGCTGTCCCATTTGGATGCCCTCAGACAGCAACACTGGGAATGCAGAGATTAAACTGAGCAACCCCATTCAAGGTCACTCACATGGTGAGACTGGGCTGCTGGTCATTTGGACAGTGCCAACTTTCCTCTTTTTTAAAATTTTGAGTAGGAGAGCAGCGAGTGATTACAGAATTACCCCTTCCCTTCCAAACAGAAGGGTCACATCTTGTCCCTGTGACTTCTAAGCCTTGGGCAAGGAAATGCTAAGGCAGGAATAATATCAGGAAGGGATGGCTGTGCTCTGTGATTGGGACCTGAGTGGAAAAGCCCTGCTCCTTTCTCTGTCTGAGTGGTCTCTCCCACCACCCAGACCAAGGTGTTTCCTATTTCTGACTCTGGTGAAGTTCAGACTTGGCACAGAGGACAGTAAGAGCTCAAAATAAGGGCTTCCCTCCTCAATCCAAAGCACAGTGGGACTTCTTCTTTTTGCATATGAGTCATTTGAATTCAGAATGCTTAACCTGCAGCAGAAATAATTCAGATTTGAACACATTAATTGTGTCAGGTCAAAGGAACAGTTGTTTTTTGCATGGATCATTTCAGAATATTTTTTGCGGGTGTTTGTAGCAAGCAAATCACAGGATGTAGTTGTTGCTATAGCAATAAGCCTCCCTAAGTGAAGGAGGTAGGGCAGCCCCCCTCAGACAGACACCCACCAGTTATCACTGCAATGGAGGGACCTGGTATGGTTTAGTTACCAGGGATGTGATAGATATCAATACATCCTGGTTTCTAGGAGTAAATGGATCCCATGGGATTTATGTAGTTCTAAAAATACTCCTTTGTTTGAGGTTTGAGTCACCAGTGAATCTGAAATTTGCTGACTATAATTGCATTAATTATGCTAACAAGTGATTTTTTTTCAGTTGTGTATGATCTGAGTATGGGATGTGTCATTTAGGTGTGTGTGATGTGTTGTAATTTAATTTGGAAGCTCAGCGAAACACAGTAGCTTGGAGAGCCTCTGTGATAGTTCTGCAAACAGTCTGGACCAAGCAGGGCAGTTAAAATAGCACAGCTATGCACAGCTTTAATTCTCATGGAAAATATCCAGTAAAATATCCTTGAAATATTTCATCTGGAAGTCAAAAATTAAAACATAAGGAACACTTACATAATAAGGCTTATAATAATAACAACTGTTTCCTGGTGCCAGCTTTGTTTAGTGGTTCAAACAGTGATCATGGCACAGAGTCTTCAGGGAATGGATGCTTTGTTTTTCAATAGTCTGTGGGCTGATCTCAGCAGATCAGCCAGGCAGGGCTGCCTGCATACACACCATGGGAGGTGTCTAAGCCTTGTTCCTCCTGCTTTGTGAGAAAATGGGTCCAGTCCAACTCCTTCTGAAGTCAAATCAATGATGGCCTGGAATTCTTTGAAAAGATCTCTTGGATTGTGTCCTGGTAATGGGATTTAAGGCTTGACCATTCAGCTCAGCGTCCTGACTTGTTCTCTGAGTCATTCAAGTGATTCTGAATTTATGCTGATATAAAGAGAGGGAGAATCAACCCCTTCTTCCCAACATTAGCACATAATGAGGAACTACCAGCTCAGTTCACTGTACTGGTGGTTCTGTTTCCTCCCATCCCTTCTCTCTCTCATATTCTTCAAATACTTATGCTATGTATGAAAAACAGATCCTTCCAGATGACTCCTGTAGGTGCCATCTAATTTGTGGTGATGGTGGGCCAGCGGCTGTTGGAGAAACAGAATGAAAGAGAACAAAATTGCTACTTTTTGTGGGCTGCTTGCACTTGCCTCTAAGTGTTTATTATCCTAGATGGCAATCTCACTGATTCTTCTTGATGTACTCTGGCACTAATAAAGGAATTTTGCAATATTATTACAGCAATTTTAAATCAATTCACTCAGTGAACGCCATCGTGCTCCAGAAGTCAATTATAGATATCATGTAAAAAAACAGATAATGCAAACCCAGCCCTGCATTTTCATCATTATGCAGAAAGCAAAATAAAAGTACAATGAAGGAAATGCACATTAGAAAACCAGAGATGCTGTGAAGGGAAGGGGTGCACAAAAGGTGATGCTTCTGCTGCAAGGTTTTCTTCAGGCTTTGGAGCATTACTGACACCACCACCTGCTTTGCCCTCCCCTCCAGCTCCCAAGGGCCCTTCAGGCAGAAACAACACGTCTCTTTATGGCTTTTCTTCTAGAAAAGCTCTTGCTGAAGATCATCATGAAAGCATCCAGGAGCCATGTCAGGAACTCAGGCAAATTAAAAGACACTGCTTGAGGTTAATGGTGGGTTCATCCTTTGAGGCCAACAACAAGCCAGAAGCTGATAAATATAAAGCACATCCCACCATGAGAGGTAGATGCCTACTTTTTTAATATTATGGTTCATTCCCTAGGCACTGAAGGTCCACATAATTTTCAGTTCCTTCTGTCACCATGTCCTTCAGAAAAGTGATTTTTTTCTTGTTGTTAAGCCTCCCGGGAGCATTAAGAGGATATCTATTATTGTGGCTAGAAACAGTGGCTGGCTTTTAATTTTAAATTCCCTTTTCCTCTCTTTTACAGAGAACAGCTTGGAAGGATTTGGGGTTGTCAACTTGGGCTTAGTGCAGGGGTAACCCTAGAAATAAGAAATAGAGTTCATTTGTAATTGTTCATGACTTGAGAAATTGAGTCCTGATCATTCAATAAAAACATTACCTAAATTAGGGCATATATTAAGCAACTGCTGACAAGAGATCTTTGCCAAATAAGCATAATAATGGCCTTTTTCTATTTTTTCTGTGTTACAGAGACTTTTCAGCAAAATCGTAGTTTATCTATAAAAATGTGATTCTGATTCCTATTTATTGTCACACCTCTGGGCAGGGGGGAGTCTGAAGTTTCAAGGCAGATAACACCACGCCAACACTATGATAAACAGCCAAGTCACTATGCTTTATCTTTGGTGAAAGATAAGATGGAATAAGGAGTGTGATTAACAGTTGTGCTGAAGATTTATGTAATCAATTTGGAGAGCAGGCCCATGTGTTGTCTTGACAGGATAGTTAAGGTAAAGTTGCAAGTTCAAGCAGCTTTGACCTCAGTAAACTTGCAGTACAGCCAGGGAGCCTCTCTTGATTATTCCCTGTTAAGGTTTATAGGATAATGAAAAGAAAGCAGAGGGGAAGATAGAACATAAAATGTAATTGCTTTTTCCTCCAGCCACCCCCTCCAGAAGCTCTGCTGTCACACAGGGTATGTCCTAGTCCCTGCCAGTCCCTGAACCAGGGCAGGTGAGTGTAGCAGCAACAATTTTGCAGAAGAAGGGGAGGATAAAAGGGTGTTCCTTGGCTTTTTGGTCCCCATCAAATATGATCTCCTGGCTTCTCCATCCAGAACACGTGTGCTCATGGCACCTCACTTGTAAAAAACAGTTTAATGGGTTTATTTCATTTAAAAAATGTGCATGTGTAGACATGGAAGGGCGAGGAAGTGAAGCTGGAGAAACAAGTTCTCCCTGGTTTCCATTCGGGTTGGATCCACCTGGCTTAGCACACAGCCCACAGTCACTTGGATGGCAGTGCCAGCTCTCAGGGAAGGGAGTGAGAAGGCCCCAGGAACAGAAGTAACATAGTTAGACAGACCATAACATCGCTCATAATTGCACCAGTACAACATTTTAGACCACTTCCAGGGAATGTTGTTCTGCTCTCCTTCCCCTTATCAGCTCCTGTACGTCCTGGGCTGATAAGAACTTCTCAGCAGCCTCCTGTTGCCTGAGAAGAGGTAAATTTGCTCAGCCAGCCTTGGGGCAGAACAGGCAAAGCTGCTGCCACATTGTGCTCCCAGCAAATTGGCTCCATTATTTGTCCCTGATGAAGATGTGTACAAGGGAGAGGAGGGGAGAATTATTGTATATAAATGTTGCAATATACACAATTCCCACTTAGAATTGATTTTTCCCTTGTGAGATGTGCTGTCTCATTGAAAGAGGGAGAAAAGTATCATTTTAAACCTTACTCCTGTAAGAGGAATTAAACAAGGGGGGGGAAAAAGGAGCTGAAAAAGAGGAGGCATTATCTCAAGGGGGCTATTAATCATTTTCTTAGGAAAATATATTCCTGCTGTGCACCTTCCTAAACTGGTGAAGCAAACCTTCCTGTATCTGCCCACTGTAATATTTACTACTGAGCCTCTCCAGCTCTTTTTCTCTGCATTCAACACCAGTTTGGCTTGTTTGTTGCAAGTGGCAGATTGGAAAGAAGTGGAGGTTACCTCTGACAGAATTGTCAAATTAAATTTATCCTGTTCCCTGTACCTTCTCCAGGAGCCCCCCTATTTATAGTAAAGTACACACAGCACATAAGCATTGGTTTTCAAAATCACTTTGACAGCAAATAATAAATATAAAATAATCTGCAATACAATATGCAATTGACTTGTGTGCCTCCCAGTCAATGCAAGTGTTATCCAGCATATAAAATTACATTGCAGGCAGCACATCTTTTACCTGGCAATGACATACTCTGATAAAAAATAAATAATAATAATAATAATAGACCCCCCCAAGTATGCACCACTGGGTGTCTTGTCTAAACGTGGCTATGAAGAATGAATGTGAAATTAGCACTTGATTAGAACCGAAGGAAATGCAGGATGTGAGTGTAAAGCAAAGGACTATATCAGTGTCTAAATATGAATGTGACATTTGGATGGCTGCATAAATAATCTCCTTGTGCAGCATTGTTCGGAGAGGAGATCTGCCACAGGAACAAGAAAGGGTAGGAGAAGTCTGGATTTAAGATGGTTTTCTCAAGTGGAAGACCTGTCCTTCACTCCTCTTCCCATTCTCTGTTTCCCCTGGGATCAGCAGGGACCTGGGAGTACTGCAGTTTTTTCTTCCTGTCCTATTTATCTATTGTCACTGTACAAGATTCATAGCAAGTGGTTTTCTCTGAATTTTTCCCCTTCCATTTTCCCCCTCAGGTTTTCCACAGAGTTCAGACTGTGGCTTACTAAATCTTCTGAATGGGTTCATGACATTTGTATTTATATCTCGCTCTTCCTCCCTGGAACATAAAGTGATGAAGGTGGAGTGTTGGTCATCCCTTTCCCACAGTCAGGCACCAGCAAGAGAGCCTTTGGCCAGGCCAGGCACTCACTTCATGCCATGTAGGATCTGAAGGCACTTTTCCACTCCTCTCAGCACTACATGTTCTGCAGCTTTGCCCCTGTCACCAGACAGCTTCTCACCTCTCCCAGGGGTTGCTGGTGTTCTCAGGAGCACCCTGCACCCATCCAGCCCTTTTCCCAAGCACCAGGCTACGAGGGTCCTTGGTGACTTCTGTCTTTTGTTTTCAAGCCACATACTCCGAGTATTCCTCTGAAAACAACATAATGTATTTGCTTTCCTATTGGTTTTGACTGTGAGAATTAAGATGGGACCAACACCTTTCTTCCTGTGAGCTGTCTCCAGCCAAGACTCTGTGCATTATTTTTGAGGTGTTGTGTTTATTGCCAACTCCACTTAAACAACAAGGCAAGCTAAATTCACAGGGTTTGCCCCAGATGTGTGTGATGCCACCCTTAAATCGGAGCAATTTGGGATCCAAGAAAAATACTCATTTTAGAAATTGGTTTTTGACATCTTCCAAAGCTATCAGGAAAAGTTTGCATTTGTTACAGCCAACTTTGCCATCTACTTGACCTTAAAGCCAAGAATTTATGTGCTGCTTCCCAAAATAAGTATCAGTAGGTCTGGGAGAATGCCTTAAGGGTGTGCAAGCCAAATTGTACCAGTCAGAAAGATGCTGTTTTTAAAATCAGCTCTACGGGTGAATCTTCCCATCACTGTTAACGTTTAACATATCCCCCTAAGCCTGGATGCTCTTTGAAGCAAGTTACCAGCTTAATTGGGACTCTTTTTAATAAAATTTAATGCTATTTTTTTTAATGAAGAAAGATGAAAAGTTGCCTAGAGGGGAATCTTGAGCACAAGGTATTTAAAGAAATTATTCTTTGAGAATGTCAATCTCTTATCTCGTTCTTCACAAATCATTTAATGAAATAACATTAACATTTCACTTCTACTTATATTAGCTTCTCCCCTTGCACACTTTCCTTTATTTTTTTTTTTCTTCTTTTCAAGGAAAAAATAAAGTCCAACAAGGCTCTTGAACAACAATCTTGTGTTATTAAGAGACAATTAATATTGTCTCATTCTTGCAAATGGAGGGGCATAGTTTTTTCCAGGCAATTAGGTAGATAACTTCCTCTTGCATTTTTTAATGCTGATCTAAAGTTTAACAGGCTTGGCTTTGCCAGTTACATAATTACTGCAAACTTGGGCATTTGCAGCCTGACTCCAGACACAAACAGCCCTATTACTGCTCCCTGTAGGCAAAAACCTAAACCAGGAGACAGTCTTCTGCTCCAAATGGAGATATTGAGCACTATCCCTTTAGATTAAAGAATTATTTGAGTCCTGCTCTCAGTACCTGCCATTGAAATCGGGGCTTGATTCCATGAATGGGAAAAAGGGGCATTAGCTTTTCCCTGTAATTTCCTTAAAAGCCCCAGCTCTCCATAACAACCTGTTAGGGAGTCAAAACTGTTGTATTTTGAGCTAGAGAAGGGGAACACTTGTGGTATCCTTTCCTTGATGAAACATTTTTACTTCTTTGCCATTTCATAGAATCACAGAATGGTTTGGATTGAAAGGGATCTTAAAAACCATCTTGTTCCAACCCCCCTGCCATGGGCAAAGACACCTCACCCTATCCCAGGTTGCTCCAAGCCCCATCCAACCTGGCCTTGGACACTTCAGGGATGGGGCAGCCACAGCTTCTCTGGGCAACCTGTGCCAGGGCCTCACCACCCTCACAGGGAAGATAAATACTTCACTTGTTATTTTGGGTCCAATGTCCCCTTAAGTGAAGTAGTTGTTCAGTTTTGGTGCCACAGGTGTTGGATGGATCAGTAGTGCCAGCAAGTCCATGTGTGTTACTGCAGGTCTGATCAGGAGGAGGGATGGGATGTAGGAGCAATGAGAAGGATAAATCCAGCCCATTAGCTTTACCATCCAAGGCAAGAATGTCTCTCTTCCAGGCTTGCATATAAATAATTGTTTCATTTTTTTGACCAATTCATAATGGTTATTCAACTTTCAACACATGAGACACTTCTTCCCATATTTGTTAGTGCTTTATCTCTGTTCTGTTTTCAGCATAAAAGAGACAATGGTAAATAATTTCCATAGAAGCTGGCTTAGCCCCATTTCTCTCTATGGCTTTTCCACCTAATTTCAAGGCTCTGTTATTTTCTGTAACGCCGTAATATGATCTTCATGGTTCTTGCAAGCTTTAGGAGAGAGTCAATTATATGAGAATTTCCTGAGCAATCCCCAGTTTTGTCTCGCATTCAAATCACCACACACATCCATAGGAAAGAGAAAAAAACAGGTCATGGTGTTCCTTCCCCCAGCATACTAATTTAACTCCTCCAAAGTGAGTGGGAATAGCTCTCCTTCAGCACAGAGGGAAATTAATACACATCCTGGCATCTGACTGTGATGCTGAGACTTCTGATCTGTCTACAGTCCTGTTGACTTTAAGGTCAGGTTGAAGGAGTAGGATGTATCTTTGCACTAATATAAAGCTGGTTGACCTCTCTACAAAAAAAAAAAAAAAGAAACCTGTTTTTAAATGATGGAGGTTTATATAGACACACATATAATACAAAGATATTTTAAAAATAATTTCTATTTTTTATGCCCAAGAGAAAACAGGCATCACTGCACCCCAGGATGCAAAGCAACAGGGCCAAAAGAGAGAAACTTCTGTCTTCATTCATATCTAAAGTCCTTCAGGATCCTTCTGCTGTTTGTGAGCTCTCTGTGACTGTCATGCATTCAACGGGTCACTCAATAAACATCAAGTCAAGCCCTTTTCCAGTCTGCCAAATCTTTTCTGCCTGCCAGGCTGATCTCCAAAGGGTCCCCTCACATCCACCCCAGCCCTGCCTGGATTCCTGCTTCAGAAAAGACTCTCTAGCTAAGTTACAAGCCAGACAATTAACTACATGGCAAAACATGAAAACCACTCTTTTGCTTCCTAATAAGGGCTCATAATAACTACGCTGGCTTTTTTCCTTTTTTATTTATCAGGGTGTCATTTAATTGTCATCAACATCCAAAAGACAAAAAAAGGCCCCTAAACTCAAACTGACAGAAAATTCTGGGGGTTTTAGGTACTGTGAAGTAACGATTCATGCATTTACAGCTGAGATAATGATAGTCTAATACCTTGATCATATTGCATTTTACATAATTTTACATAATTGTTCATAAGGGCTACAATTATTGCGACTGTGAAGTGTAAAACTACAGGAAGAGAATGAAAAAGCCAACTCAAATTAATATGTTTAGCCTGATTTTCTTGTACTAATTACCACTGGGAGAACACATACTTTAACCTAGCAATGTTTGAATGTTTTTGTACCGCAGTGCTGCCACAAATGAAACAGTACAAAAAATACAGTTGAGGTTTAACCCCAGCTGGCAGCTCAGCCCCACGCAGTGGGGTGGGGGAGACAATCAGAAGTGTGGAAGGGAGGAAATGGGGTAAAGACAGGTTAATAGACAAAGCAAAAGATGTGCACACATGCAAAGCAAAACAGGGAATCCCTTCTCCACTTCCTGTGGGCAGGCAGGCTCAGACATCTCCAGGAAAGCCAGGCTCTATCAGACATAACAGGGACTTGGGAAGAAAAATGCCATCACTCTGAAAGTACCCCCTTTCCTTCTTGTCCCCCCAGCTGAGCATGACACCACATGGCCTGGGATATCCCTTGGGTCAGCTAGGGTCAGCTGTCCTGGCTGTGTCCCCTCCCAGCTTCCCATGCACCCCCAGCCTCCTGAACCATGGGCTGAGGAGGAGAAAAGGTCTTGGCTCTGTGTAAACCCTGCTCAGCCCTAACAAAACATCCTGAATTATCAACACTGCTTCCAGCACAAATCCAAACCACAGCCTTACAGTAGCTACTATGAAGTAAATTAGCTCTACTCCAGACAAAACCAGCACAACAGTGATTGCCTTCCCATGTGACAAATTACCGAGTGCTGTTAAATGCGCTCACAGGGCCATGGAGGTGTTCCAGCTTCCCAAAATATTTCTAGCAAAGTGAGAGTGGTTATGAGTGATTTAAAGTACAGATAGTGCTCACCTGTTTGGTTTTTAAACACGTTATGTTTCTGCTCTCTGCCATACCACACAGCACTCTGGCTGTCAGTGCCGTGAGGAATGTGATGGGTTTGTGTTATTTTTACCATTTTCTCATTGCTCTAATTGTTCCCCAGTGTTTCTGAGGAAAAGCAATGTTCACTTGCAGGAAAAGAGGCAAAAACCACTCACTTGGAACACCAAAGCGGGTCTGAGGAAGGAGAAGCTGGGAAAGCTGCTCACGTTGGTAGATGCAAATTTCTGTGCAGAAAATCATCCCCGTGCTGGGCTTCCCTGTGTGGTGGTTTGCAGGAACATACACACAGACTCTCAATGCAGGGAGGCACCTGCAAACACAACTGCCCACTATGTGCACCAGCACCAAAACTCTCGCAAAATAGCCTGGCCAAGAAATCCTGCAGAAGCAGCAAACACCATGAATGGCAGGGGGCTGAGAGTATGAAAAGATGGGCTCAAGGGATGGGGCTAGCAGAGATCGGTCCCTGGCTACTGCCAGGAGCCAGAGCCACGCTGGCCCTTCAGGGTGAGCTCAGTGTTTGTCTGAAGGTGGGCTCACATTGATATGCCAACCTCCACGCTGAAGGCATTGAAATGCAGGCACATGTTTGCCTCTAATTGTTTGGGGGAGAGTTGTTGGGAGCACTGACTTTTTAAATTGCCTGCGCTAGATCCGTCAGAGCTTGACCGCCAGAGCTGTCATCCCCATTTAGAGTTGTGGAAAGCCCACCAGACTAAGGTAGAAACAGGTCTTGGGCATGGTCTTCACCCTGTGCAAGGAATGGATTTTGCCCAGAAAGCTGCAGTACTATGGAGTGCATCAAGGGCATACAAACTGTGCTTCAGAATGGTTTCCATTTAGAAGGAACAATACAAGGCAGCAGCAGAGACAGGCTTCTGGTGCACAGAAAACCACTTGTGTGCTGCCTTTGTAGCTTGTTGGAACAGTCTTTAGGTGTGCTCAGTCTCTTGTAGTTCAAAAAGACCCTCTGGCTTGTTATTGGGTGGAACAGGACACAGATTTATGCGCCCCACTGAAATTGTTCCTGAGGTGTGGGAAAACATTGCCTTCTCTGCATCATTTCCTCTGTGATCTCAGGAGCAGGGTGAGATCAAGTACTGTGGGCACTGACTTGTCCTCTTCATAGGGAAAGATTTTCTCACAGATCTACTCAGACCTGTTGGTACATTTCTGTTCTCCATTGGCTCCTGCAGCAATGGGAGGGGGGAAGACAAATAAACTGTGACTGTGGAGCAGAAAGGCCACCATGGCAATCGAGTTTGCACTGGGGCTTGAGCAAGGAGTTCATTTTCTCAATAATATCTTGAGTTTAAAATACTTCAGGATAGATTATAACAAAATTTTCTCAGTCCAGTATCTTCAGGGGCCCTAATGACCATCAAAGCAAAGACTTCGTGGTGACACTTCTCCAAATCAGCTGTGTTATCTTGGAGTTAGCTGACCTCCTCTTTTCTGATTTCCCATCCCTCAAAGGCAAACAGTAACGCGCTGTCAGCACAGCACTTGGACTTCTCAGGACCTGCTGTTCTGGCAGATCAGAAATAGATTGCTGTGCCCCTCTTATGTCAGTCTTCAATCTCTGGAGACTGACCTGCACAAGTTTAAATTATCTCATTCAGACAGTGTGTAAAAATTAAAGTAATCAGCTCGTGTGTGATGGTTGCTGCGCTCAGTGCTCTCTCAGCCAGGCTGGAGCTGAGACTGCTCTGGCTGGGAAGGGCTCAGGTCTCTGGGTCTCCTTGTGGAGGGCTGGGATGGGCATAAGATCCTGGTTGAGGCTCAGAGGAGATCTGGAGCTTCCTGCAGGACACACTGGGGATGGCATCTGCATTCAGCCTCCCCCTGTGTTTCCCTCCTCACCTCCCCACCCTCATGGTGCTTTCCATTTGACTGGCAGTGACATTCCTCTGCACTGAAGTCCTTTTTGCTCTGTCAGAGGGTGGTTAAGGCAGGAGAGAAACCCCATCACCCCTGTCTAATGTGGGACACTCTCTGTGTGTCCCCTGTGCATATGTTGACTATGAGAGGGTCACAAAGCACAGGAGACACTCCTGAACATGCTGGCACTCCTCCGTGGCACAAAGGGTTGGCAAACAGCAATACTAGGTCAGGTCTCGAAGACAACAAAACTGCATTCTCTGCGTGTCACCAGAGCATTCAATTCATCCCTCTGCGGGATCAGCACTTGTTTTATTCAGTGAGATGGTTCCTCTGAGCTATCAGAATGACAGGAAGCAACCAGGGTGAGGAAAGCATCTGGTGCCCAATTTTAAAAATGCTACACTTAATCTAATTTATTAATTTGGTCTTGCGGTCTGCAGCATTTGTTGGATGTCCCTGTGTCCTGAGATTTCTTCCTGCTTTTGAGAAGATCCTGCCTAGGAGTGAGCACCCACCTTTCTCCACTTCATGAGCTCAGCCTGCCCTGCAGGGCTCTATATGGGGCAGATTAGCACAAACTGCTTGATGGTGCTGCAAATTTCCCTATTAGCAGCGTGTGTGGCTGGCAGTGCTGCGCTGTACTCCTTAGTTACACGTAAAGTTCTTCTGAAGCAAGAAGACAAAGGCAATATTCTCTGTCGTCATTCTCAGTTATTTCAAAATTGCTACCCACAGCAGAGCATCATCAGTCATTAGAGTCACATAGAGGAGCATTATATTCACTTTGTGGTCTCCCAGCTCCATCGCCAAGGACATCACAGCCACAATGAGACATAATCAGCGTGCTGTTGCCAGTTTCAAGACATTGTAATTTAGCAAAAAAATTTCCTGTGTTCGGAGCTCTCTGAAGTTGGAAGGAGTTACTCTGAAGTCCTCTGCATTCCTCTTATCAGGCTGGGTGCTGGTGGTGTGGAGGGAGCAGGAAGGTGTGAGGCCCCTCGTTAAGGTGCCGCTGTGATGCCCAGGAATTGCAGGGCACGTGTGCTGCATGATATCAGGCATGGCTGATACGACAGGGGACAGCAGGAGGGAGCTGAGGAAAAGCCTCAACCTAGAATGACCTTGCTGTTGTGAATTTTTAACTTGTTCTTCTCCCTGTTGCAGCTATGAAAAAAATGTTACTGCACACAAAAATACTCTTTTGCACAGAAGTTTCTGTGGGGAGGCTTCGAATGACACAAATGGGAGACAGCTGATCTGATCTCCCAGGTTTTTCCAGATGGCATTTAGATGTTCTGATCTTCATTCCTGACTGGTGATGGCATGATGGGCAACATCAAGCAAATCCCACTCCTCTATGCCTCACTTTTACTGTGCAGTAGTGTATTTACCCAGGATTTGGTGAGCTAAGGAGGTTTTGAAAAGCTCTTTTAAGAGCTGGGGAGCATTTGACCACTAACTGCACACTGGAATTTCATTTGGAATGTATCTTATGGCAACATTTTTTAAGTTGCAACCATTTAAACACTGTTTTTTACTGCTAAAAATCTGCTAAGAGTGGGGCTCAAGAAATTCTCTACCCTGTCTAAAAGAAAATAAAAAGTGTGAATTTTCACAATCTGGAAGTGGGGCTGTTCCCAGCAATTTCCCTCTCTGCTCCGGAGAGAGATGATTCCCCACTGCTACAAAAACATTGCTTCCCCTGGTCCCCTTCCAGCCTGGCCAGGTTGGGTCGTTATCATTTTTGATTACCAGTACTTTGACTTTATTTACCCTCTGTGAAATGCTTATGAGCATTTGGCCATGCACTTAATGTATGGAACTTACTTTGGGGTCCTCTGCATGAAGGGACATAAACATAAATGCAGACAGATTTATTACTGTCTAATTTAATAAAAATGTCAGCAAATAAATGTACATTTGACAGGGGAATAAATATCAAATAGGAGCAGAGCAGACAGTGGAGTAGGTTGTAAGAAATTAACATGAAACATTTTGGTTTGACAGCGACTATAAAACAAAATTGTACTTTGGAGACTCTGGGAGTCATTTAGCAGAGGTGGAATCGCTTTGCACCAGCCGGGCACGGGGAAATGGGTTCAGGATGAGACCACATCGCTACAGAGGGGAATGGTTTGTGATCTGTCAGTTCCATTTGTAAACTGACATTTAATGTGAGGGGATAGCGATGCTGCCTTGATTGGTTTTCCGAGCAGGCTGCGGGCTGTGCCTGCACGTTGCTTAGCAGCAGCATGGCAGCCCGGGCCAGGGCCAGGAGGCTGCTCCTCCTGCCTGACTCCTGGACCTGCTTGGCCCCCTTGGCTTCGTGTATTTGTGCCTCAGGGTCAGGCAAGGAAAAGACGTAGTCTGTGTTTTGGACCCTGCCGCATGAACGTTCGCGGAGAGATGTACCCAGGCTGAAATAGGAAGGAGAAGCTGCAGCGATCCTCTTGGTACCCCCCATGCTCACATCTCTTGCATTTTAAATGTTTCCTGGCCACAGCCCTTTCTCTGTGTCTGGTGCCAGTTGCCTCCCAGGGCTTTCACCAGCAGAGCAGCAGAGCCAGTGTCCCGCTCCGCTCCTTCTGGCCCCACAGCCGAGTGAGCTCACCAGCTCCTGAGCTCCAGCTAAGCCTTACCTGGAGGGAGCTGGAGTGTTCCAGCTGTGGGCCCCATTTCTGTGTCAGATGGACTTAAAGAAGGCTGTACAAGGAGAATTTGAGGGCTCCCATGGACATCAGAGAGCAGATCCATAGCACAGCAGCTGACTGTGATGCTAATGGACTCCTCTGGTGCTCTCCATTGATTTCATCAAAAGGAAGAGTGTTAGGATGCTGTTCCTAAAGAAAGCACACAGCAGGTTTTTTTTCTGTTGCAGTGAATAACTGTTCAGGTGTCTTGCAATATTGTTTTCACTTTTTTTTTTTTTGTATTATTCCCTCTTTCCTTCATCTTTTGGGCTTAGGTTTCTCACAAGGTTCCCAGGCAATTACTGAGGCTGTAGTTGCCACAAGCATTGTTCATTTCACTTTATTGCAGAAATGCACTCAAATGCTGGGAGTGGTTTTGTTTTAATGGCCCAGTCGATACATGGTGCTTATTCCACCTCAAGCATTACAAAGAGATTTTAAAAGCACACTTGTTCATCTTGATGTTCCCGTTAAGTTTCTGAAGTGCTTAATATATCCTATGTGTTTCTTAACATTTCAGCACAAATCCAATATCCTACTTTCACTGTAGGCATGGAACCATCACTCACCGTGCTGGGGATCATATCTCAACGTGTGGATGCAGAAATTCAAGTCAAACAGTTTGCACAGGGGTAAAAGTGCAGTGACTAATGGCAAGGAGCACGTGGGAACAGAGTTTGCCTCACCATAAGTGGAATAGAAGCTAAAAGTCTTCTGTAGCACATGTTGGGGGGAGTGGAGAGTTGTGGAGTGAAAACTTTTGCTCCTAAAGTTCTGGAAGAATTGATGTGTGAAATTGCAAATCTGGTAGTAAGAGTTTTTAATAAATCTATCAACTCAAGGGTGGCACTGTGTGACTGAAGAATAGCAAACACAGTGTCCGTATTTGAGAAAGGGAGAGTAATAGGGAGACCAGTGTGTACAGGCCTTTTAGTCTGGCATCAGCTCTACAGGATCAAAATTTCTGGACAAAATTACGTTCACTTTGTGATGAGTTGTGGAAAGGACACAGCTTACACCAGCAAAAGTATCATCTGCATAGGTTAGAAGCTTTCAGCATCCTTGTTTTTCTGTTACAGCCATTTGTGAATATCTATGCTTTAAAAATGTGAATTAAAACAGAGACACGCAGATGGGGGTATTAGAGAGATCAGGAGAAAGGAGAGCCTGATTTATAAGAGAAGGCTAAAGGAGCGTGGCTTGTTGATGATAGGAAAATAAAGGCTTAGCAGGGTTATGATTACTGCCTGTAAAAACCTTAGGGAGAAAAAAGGACTATTTGCACTGGAGACCAATAAAATCACACTGGAAATCAAAATAAGTTTCCTAGCCATTAAGACAGGAAGGCTGGAACAGCCTTCTGGAAGGAATGACAATTAACAGAATCCCAGCTACTTTCCAGCCACAGCTCAGTAAGTTTACGGAGAGGTAACAAAATGTAGTGCACATGATAGAAGGGACTGCACTTGGTGACCCCAGGGATGACTTCCAGTCTGTATAAATATGCAGGAACTCCATTTCAAAGTCCTCATTAAACTTTCTGTGTATTTCTTTTTCCTTATCTTCTTTTTAAAAAGGATTATCCTGTAATAAACAGGGTGGTGCCATCTGCCACAGTCTCTGGCACAGAAGGGAGGAGTTGCTGTTTTCATGTTAGTTAGCTGTATCGAGAGGGGTGGGGGGAGGATTTGGGGCTGCTTCCATCTGGCACTGGGGCTGATTGAAGGTGAGAGATGATCTCTTGAAACTCAGTGAAAAACAGTGGATAAAGCAGATGAAAGTTGTGAAGCACCTTGAAAATACAGACCAAGCAGCTTAGGTTGGATGTGGCCACTGAAGAGAGGTGAGAGGAGGGCTGTGTTGGAAGGGAAGGACATAGTCTGAAGGGAAGGTAAGAAAATTCTCTTTACAGTGTTCTCAGAGGATACAAGCAGGGCAAAATGGCACTTTCCTGTGTTAGAGGGAAGAAAATTAGAGTTGATCTGTGGTATAAGATGATGAGACACTCCACTGTGCTGGCAGAAGGATGGCCCTATTTCAGCAGACGGAACTCCTGTGATGATGCATTGATCTAGTGAGAGCACACAAGGCAGATCAAAAATGATGCCCAGGTTCCAAAGCTGGGAGAAGCTGAAGTATTTCTCCAAGGCATTGGTCTGCTTCCAGCACTGACTATTCAAGTGGAGCAGATAAGCAGAAAAACCTGTCTTTTAAAGTATTTGAAGTATGGTTGCTGCAGGCTCAATTCCCTCCTTCTGGGAGAGGAAGGTCCCCAGGAGGCTGGGCTCACTCCTGGGAATGTGCTGTTAGACCCCATCCTCTGGCACTGGGAAGGAAGGACAGGGTCCTGACCATGGCAAGGCTGGTCTGAAAGTCATGGGGAATTGAGAAAAGGTCAGAAGAAAAGCATGAAATCTGAGTTAATTTGTCTTGAGTTTGGTCCTTAGGGAGTTACATTTTCAGATGCTTCTCTCCAGGCATAAGAGGCAGAGATAATCACTCCAGCCTTGGTTCTTCCTCAGAATTAAAGACTCAGAGGAGATTCTGAACTACCAAACTCCTCCTTTCATTTTTCACAGGTCTCTGATGCAGACTCCTCTTGTCTTCCCTGGTCAGGACTGTAAGATTTGGCTTTTGTAGCATAGTTGTAATGAAAATTCCTACTGATAGTCACCCACGTCCTGTAGTCCTTTCTTATATTTCTCCTTTATTTTGAGAGGGTTTGCCTATAATGCTGTTGATCCAAAATTAAGGGTGTGATGAAGTGGATGATTAAAATGGCACCGAAAGCTTTGTGCAGAGAAGCTCAGTCAGGCCTTCATTAGCTTAGCTTAAATCACTTCAGGCTACTTTGATTCTGAGCAAGTTCACAGAGGATTTCTGGATTAGTTTTCCCACATAAATTCAGGCAAGCCCTAAAAAATCGGTAGTACACACAGCATGACTTTAAGAAATGAGCTTTTAGGGCTCCTTCTAGGAGCCCTTCTAGAGAAAAGTACCTCTAGAGAGCTGAAACTCTGCAGGCATGAACTAGCAAAGGGGGTGACATGAGAGTGGCAATGGGAAACCACAGCCTTTCCTCCTCCTTCAGAGAAGCTTTCCCCTGAGCTGGCAGAGGCTCAGGCTCACAAAGAGAAGGTGACAGGAAATTAAAACTACAACTCCAGAGTATGGCCTGTGAGAAATAGCAGTTTCAGTTTCTGAGCTGCAAGCCCCTGCTTGTGTTTCTGTCCGACAGTCCAGATATTGCTCCTTTTCTCAGTTTCTCCAGGTGTAAAATGGGGTAAAAAATATTGATCTCATTAGGAAAGTGTTTTGATACTAGGCACTAGAGAAGTTCCAAGAGTTCATCCTGTTAATGCTGCTGCTGTTATCAATCTGTGGTTTGCTTTACTGGAGTAATGACCCATTAATATTATTTCGTTGACTGTACACATGATCTTTCAAAGCAGCAGTGAAATGTGCTATTAAGAGCTCCAGACAACTTACTGGCTTAATTTATAAGCAGATGCAACTAGTAATAAATAAGAGATTAAAATGAAGCAATGGTCGAGCAAGTTTTTACATAAAGAGCTCTAATCTCCTCTCGCTCTCTCCCCAGCCATCAGAACCTCTCACGCTTCAAGACACAGGTCTGTGGGTAAGGAAGTGGCTTCTGTTTCCATTATTCTGCATCAACTGCTTTTGCAAACACCAAATTTATGTATGAGAATCAATCCCTCAAGCAAGGCCTCTGCTCATACATCCTGGAGATGCTGCTGGGGAGTTGGCTCAGGAATATATGCAGGTTACCGATGTGGTGCAGCTTTGCTGGAGCTGCTGCAACTCCCAAGGCTGCTTCCCAGGGACCCTGAGGAACCAGCTCACCTCCTGTCTTCCAGGCTGCTACAAGCAAGACCCAGAGTGTTTTAAGCATGATGTCAAAATAGCTAATACAGATTTAAGAAACACTGTGATACACTTTACCTCTCAGTAGGGAGAGTTTGATAGTGACCCTCCCTGCCCAGACCCTGCTGAATGTTTCATTAGCTGAGAAATGCAAAGTCGGCTTTTCTAGCAGAGACTGCAGAGGTGATGGGGGGTCTGTGATGTGGGGCAGCCTTTATTCTGTCTCAGCACAATAGCTCAGTCAAAAATCTTCACCCAAATAAGCCCAATTAAAATAAAAACCCTAACCCAAAGGAAGTGACAGTTACCGAAATCTGAAAGAAAGAAGAGAATACACTACTAGTTCATGGAACACATTCTTGCTTTATATCCAGCAGACTAATTATACATCTATACCAATAAAAGAATAGCATCAAGTTATCATAATTCCTTGGCTTTTATTTACTTTCTTAAGAGATGAGGCAGAGGTGCACCAATTAAAGGTATCTCTCGCCACTTCTGAAACAGAAAGGGATACAAAAAATAGATCATCCTGTTACAAGCTCCTCTGAAAAAGGTGGGATTTCGAAAGATAGACTCCCAACAGAAATTTCTCCTGGATTTTCATTAAGCTAACTGTAACAGCTGCCCAGTTCCCAGTCCCAGGAACCTGAGGCCCCACTGTCCTGTCTGGTGTACCTGATGTTCCACACTAAGGACGGGTTAAGTTTCATCATCATTCATACATATCATCATTATTTTCTTTCTGTCTCTCTCCTGGCTTTTTTATTTGTAAACTTCAGAATTCCAAGAGAGAACGTGCTGCTTTGCCTTCCCTGTTCCCTGCTGACTTCATTCCCCTGATCAAAGTGAAAATAAGTAGGGCTGGTTTGTTTAATAGAGAGGGTCTTACCCAGTCACGCCTCTTTGTTTGCCGACATAATTGAGGAGAAGACAGCTTGGGGAATAGTGCTGCTTAATTGCTCTCACAGTCGCTGCAAGGCACTGGGTGTAGGGTTGGGCTAAATTGGGCCTATTGTGGAATTTTGAAAAGCCTTGGTAACAGAGGAGTCCAAAAAATCCCCACCTCAAGCTGTTATATAACCAGCAAAGTAACCTTCACTGCAGCATGGTATTTTTCCTACATAAAATTCCCTTGGATTAACCAGGGAAATGGTGCAGCTGCCCCATCCCCCCCACGGATCTCTGGCAGGCACGGAGAGAGAAGGGGTAGAATGGAGCATCTGGGTGTTACATGTCATCTATTAAAATGTTCAGCCTTTTAATAAAGTATATGTATGGTGGTAGAAGCTTCCTCCCTAATGAGTCCCGGAGTGCAGAAATCACTGCTTCTCAAAGGGAGACCAGGCTGTAACTCTCTTGATTTTAAATCAAAGGTTGGCTGTGACTCCTCAATCCTTTGCAGTCCAGAAAAAGTCGGCAGAGCTGCTAATTAGAGCACTGGTTGCGGTTTTTTGGCTTGAAACCCTGAAATGAAGGGCAGGTCTGCTCTGTGTGCTTGACAATGATGAGACCTCAGATTCCTGGTGAAGGCTTTTAGAGGAAAGAAATGGAGAAGGGCTTCCCAGGGACAGACTTCCCTGGCCATGGAGTGGACAAGCCTTCAGCAACTCGGGGACGACACTGAGGGCAGTGTTGTCCTTGCCCTGGGGGATCACTGGCTGGAGACTGAGAACTGGACTCTAATTTTAATGATGCTCAGACTGAACCTCTCCTGCTTTTAGAAACTGGTCTTAGTTCTGCAAAATTATTCTATTTTCTGCTATGATTAGGTAGGATTCAAACATAGTATTGATAAGCATTCCTGCACTGAAGGGGAGAGGGAGATATTTTATGTGACAATGGGGACAAAAACCTCATTCTAACCCTGTTATATTCATTAGAGTTTCTTTTGTTTACAAGACTGTCTTAGTCCATCAGAGGTATGGCAAATTGTCTCCTAAAGGAAGCAATGAATTCTCTAGACATACAGCTAAACCTTGACAATTATTGTCTCTTCCTATATATATTTTAAAACCTTGGGTACTATTAATCACAGAGCTCAGGAAAAGCATATGAACTTCTCTGTATCAGTCTTAGAAAGACCTCGTGTATTAAGAGGCTGTCTGCCAGCAAGAGAACTGCAAAAGGCTGAGCAATTCAAGTCTCCGTGGTAAAGAGAGTTAGAGAAGCCACCAGGAACCCTGATTTATCTGGGTACAAGTGCACACCTAAAGTTAAATACGTGGTTTTATGTGGTTTCCCTGAGACTCTTCACAGTTCGGTTCTCTGTGCCTTCTTTTGGGCCCTGTAAAGATAAAACACTTACCAGCAAATGTGTGAACACATCCTTCTCTCAGTCTCGTCTTACTCTGAAGCTGTTTCAAAGCTTGTCTTTCCTAGAAGTAAATCACAAATATCTCAGGTGGCAGAAGGCATTCATAGTGCAAGGGGAGCTAAGTATTGCAGGTTACTTGATATTTTTGCCAATAACTTGGTGCCCTAAAGCCACTTTCAGGTTGCTGCTTCATCACAGCTCTGTGGGTTCGGGACTATTCTCTATGGATCTATTTGAAAAAAAGATGTGCTGACAATACTACAATAAATAATGCTAGCATTTAACATTTGGCACATCCTTGAATGCCTTCCTGCAGTAGAGTGAAAAGCCTGACCAGTATTCAAATTATAATAGGAAACTATTCTAGTTCAAACTTACAGGAAATGGCTTTTTCGAGCTTCATATTGCTAGAACTTATCAAGCATGTAGCTTCAAACAGAGAGTAAGATGGAAGGTTGGGAGGGGATTTTTATTTGCCAGACTTTCTCCTTTATTTTGCTAGAAATGACAGCTCAGAGTAAACAGTGGCTCTCCTCAAATTTGAAAGGATGAGAGACATTTTAGAAAGGAAAATTTTCTCCCTGACATGCTGCATATATGGCAGCAGTAGGAAAGAGTTAACAGGACAATAATGGGAGACTTTCCTGTTATGTCCTTATCCTTCAGAACTTAAAAGCCCTGACATAGTTAAAAAGTATTTTCTCATGAAAAAGAGGCTGTTAAACCAACAAATCACAACAGATTTAAGCTTTGTTTCTCTTGGCAGCGGTGTACAAATCTCTCTTTTTCTACTTTGGAGGCTCTCCAAAAGTTTTTTAAATGTATCTTCAAGATGGCCTTCACTTTTACAGGTATTTTAATAATTGGGAGCAGAGAACCCACCTTCAGCGTGGGTGCTTCTCTTCAGTTGCCCACCAATCTATTTTTGGTTCAGGGTTGTAGAGCATCATTATTGATGATCTAGAAGAAAATACCCAAATTCTAAGACAAAAGTCACAGATGACAGAAAAACTGGCAAATCAGTAAATAATAAATCAGTTCTTTAGAGTGATCTGGATCCAATGGACAACCAGAGTCCTTTGAACAAGACAAAAAATATGAAGTCCAGGAACCAGGAAAATAGGTCATGCTTACTGGCTGAGGTGACTGTGTTTTTGAAATGATAAACACCTCAATGTGAGCTGCCTGCAGTGGCTGAAAAATTAAATAGGAACCTTGAATGTGTGAACTGGAGAAGAATGAGCTCACGCAGATAATGCCATGATACAGAGAAGTAAAGGCAGACTGCTTCTGCAGCGCTATGTCACAAATTTAAAAATGGTTCTGAAAAAGAAAAATTGCAAGAATGGTGTGTGTCCTAGAAGTCCTGGCTTATAGGATAAGTGTTCATTTCATTAATTTCTTTGAGAGGAGTTGGGAACTGTTTTACACTGAGGAAGACTCAGGGAGCAGGGAACCCTTGGATGTCACGGAGGTCATCATGGCATGATCTGAGCCCATCAACTGGAGTGACAAACACTCAGAGTAGAAAAAAGGCAAATTGTTTTAACAGTCAACAGCTTACTGCAGACCACGATGGATTTCCCAACATTAAATATATTTTTTAATGGGTTTGGGCATCTTTGTAAAACTTATAACAGCGTTCAGCCCAAAGTGGTCGGTTCCTCGGTACAGTCACCGCTTGGAGGTTCCTCTGGAGCTCATCTCATGCTGTAGATGCCCATCCACAGTGTCTCTCTCAGGCTACTCCTACTCTTGAGCCGAAAGAAGGAAGCACATTTGTGTGTTTGCTCACCCTGGGGAAGAGAAGGCAGAGCAGGGGAAGAAGCAGCTGCTGCCTACAGGCAGTGGGAGCCTCCAGGGCCAGGCTGTGCTCACAGGCTGCCCTGGACCTGCAGCGGGTGGGGAGCAGGCACCAGGCCCTGCCTGGCCATGGCCAACCTGCCCGCTGCCTCCCACCATCTGGAAACACTCAACTGCATTCTTTTAGGCTAATGCAAAGCACTTTAGACCAGGCAATCAGCGATGGCAAGTAGATAAGTCCTTCCCTTTTGCAGTGGAGAGAGACTATTAGAAATACTTCTCCTGAAAGAAAGTGCCCTTTCAGAAATACGCTTTGGATTTAGGGACTCTGCACAGTCCTTCATCTGTCAGCTTCCTCCTGCATTCCTCACATTTGATGGTTCACTGCTTTTAGATTTGCTTCTCCTTGGCTATCCGTTCCTGTTCTCCTGTGACTAATATGTACTTGTACAGTACCACTGAGAGCCTCTGCACAGTGGCAGCACGGCTTATATGGGACCCAGAGGAATTCTGGAACGACCTTTTTAAAAAAACAACAGCATAATACAAATTAGAAAAGGGAAGCTGCTTTGAAGAAGGCTCGATGCTTAGAGCAGCAGCCGCAGTGAAGAGAAGTTAAGTGTTTTAGAAGGAGCTTTTTCCAACCTGAGGTTGATGGGGAAACTCTTCTTGAGTCTCAGTATTTCCTCAGGTACCAATCTCTCAACCCTCCTCCTGCTCTCCAGTCCTTGTTTCATCTTCAAAACTGGAGCATTATGGTTGCATATTTAAAAATACTTAATATTTTAGAATTACTGGTACCCTGTTGCTGCTGCCCAATGATTTTGGCTGCTCAGGAGCTGACGGAGCAAACAGCAGAAGAACTTCACATGAAGGAGTGAGTGTCCAAACCCTACATCCTTCTGGGGCCAGGTAAGGGATGAGCGCCATGAATGATTCACCATCAAGCAGAATTAAAGGTCCACTACTGCAATTTTACTATATGGCCACAAACTAAAGACAGATCGAGCCAAGTCCCTCTTTCTCCTCTCTCTTCTCTGATGTGCCCCCAGAAAAGCACAGACCCTTTGGGGTACAGTGGTTACTACAAGAGCAATCCCATGATGAACGTTGCTTTTACAAGAAAGCCTCATGTCTAGTTGTAGCATGGTGAGGTGGATGAGGGGGATAGAAGGCTCTGCCACTTAGCATAAATCTTTTGGGAAAGAAATGTAGTGCTTAATATGTTTGTAAAGCATCTAGTGAGGTTCTGGGTAGTTCCTGTGCAGAGTAATAATGGCTCTTTTCTGTTTCATATTTATAATTCAGAAGAGTTAGCCCTTGAGTAAGTGTAAACTACACTTCCATCATATTTCCATTTGGGTTATGAATATTTTACACACCTGCAGTCTCAAAAGCACATAATTGCAAAACCACACTCAGGGACTGAATAAACACTGTTGCTGATTCTTAATGAGCCATTAATCAGATGTTTAACTACAGGTAATTCCCTTGAGTCCTGATGTCCCAAGAAAAATCTGTATTCCCTCGAAGTCATAGAGAAGCAGATGACTTGATGTAGTGGTGGAAGTGGCTGCAGCCACCCTGACCCCTGATGATCTAACAGACACCAAGCTGTGGTGGTCAGGCACTGAAGCTGAATGCCTCACTCCATGGTTGGGGTGAGGGCCCATAATCCCCCATTCCGCAGTTTACATATTTTTATGTGATCGGTTCATGTTTTCCCCTCCCTGTTCTAGGTATAAGTCTGTTAATATTCATTTCCCCTAAGTTAATACGTATTAATTCTAGAAAGTTCTGTTGTACTCGACACCCCATTGATTCCCTCCCTCAATCCCTCCTTTCTGTTATTTCCATTGGTTCCCTTGCCCTCAACCCTGTCTCCTGTCAAGTATCCCATTGGCTGTGTCCCTTATCCCTGCCTTTCCTATCCCCACTATAAAATCCCTGGACCCTGTCAGATACTCAGCTTTCTGTCTCTTCCCCCCTTTGTTTCATCTCCATAAACCTTCTGTGTGTGCCTTCACATCAGCTCAGGGCCGGCTCCCTCGGGTGAGGAGCGCACCCCATCTGCCTGTGCTTTTGTGTGTGTCTGTGCCTGCTGTAGCACAGTCGGGTTGTGGCTACACCTCTGGGCTCTCTTTGAGCTAACACACAAAAACCTTACAACTTCTGAGCAGGAAATTGGGAAGTGCAGGCTCAATGAACAACATTGGCTTCCCATGGCAACTCTTCATGGTGAAAGGTAACATTTCTAAAATTTTGTTTGGGTGTCTAAGTCTCACTGCCATGGGCCATGTGCTCTAGCAGCAGACAAGGACTTTGTAGGAGCTAAAGACTTTTGCTCCGGTTGTTGAAGGGTAAATTTGGGTCAGAGCTGAGAAGATGCTCTGCTTGCCTCCTGTCAGTCAGCGTTACCAGCTTTCCATGGCGGGGAGTAAGAGTGTGATTCTTCACACAGTGTGAAGTCCCCCTCTGGAATCCACTATCAAAGGAGGATGTGTATTCCAGCTGCATTTTAACAAGGGATGGATAATTTTATGGCCACTCTTATTTGTAGCTTTGCACAGTAAATTAAGGATAATAAAAGCAGGTATTTCAAAGTGCACAGCAAACTCTGCAGGAGTCAGGAAGGAAATTTCTTCCACCAGTAGTATTGTTGTTTGGCTAGACTGAAATGGACATCTCTTTCATGGGGAAAATAAAAATTTTAAAATTTTATTTAAGTCCAAATAAGCCCAGTGCTGTATTTTGAGTATGAGTTGATGTGCTGAAAGATGATTGCTCTAAAGCACTGCAGTCTTCCACTAGAACAGCTCAACGTGCTTGAGGGAGGGAAAGAAAAGGAAAGAAAGCTTTTCCTAATTTCTAAACTTGTGTCAAAATGTGTCTGGTTTCATTCCCAGTTTCGCTGGCACTAAAATGTCATATTGTGCTATGATGGCTTGGTGAGTTACTGATGTTCATGACAGATCTGCTGTAAACAGCATTTTGTAAAGGACATGATGGTTTTAGGAGCTTATCCATTTCTCTTCGTGCAACAGTCACACATTCCCGTATCAGCCAACTGATGAGTGTAGCTGGTTCTCCTCTGAAGAGCAGGCACATGGAGGTGAAGCCAACCTACACATATTAGATATCAGAGGAGCTCCAGGTTATTAGCTACGGAGAACAAAAGGTTTTAGATGCTCTCTCCATCTGTTTCTCCCTCCTGTGCCAGACACATGGTGTAGCAGACCGTGTCTTCACAGACATTTTCCAGGTGGAAAATGTGCATACAAGAAGCGTCTGCATCAACTCCTATATCTCTTTCCCAAAGCACAAGCTCCTTCCACCACAGCAGAAGGAGCCATATCCCAACAGCAGACATCCATACAGTCTCATTCATGCTTTTAATCCCTGGATGTTGCTTCCTCAAAAGATGCTCTGCTTAGCAGAGTAGTTATATTATAACTTGTTAATTAAATACTCACTGACACTCCCTGCCTGCCCTTTTTTTTGTGGGAGTGTGTGGAAGACCCTGCTTGAGGGAACAGTGCATGTGTTTGTACTCACCTGCTTGCAGGGGGATCCTGTATGGCTGCACCCTCTTCCTCAGAGACCAACGTAGAGACTGAACTGGAGGTGGCTGTGGGAAGATTTTGGGCAGCAAGGCACTGACTGCTCTGTTGTACAGCCACGTCCCAAAGTGCTCACAGGCCCAGGAAGGAATAGAAGGAGAGCATGCATGAATCTTCCTGAAGGGGTCTGCCCAGCAGCCACCAGCAGAGCTGCCCTAATAAGCATGTCCCACCAATGTGGGTGCTAAAGAAAGTTCAGATGACTAAAATATGCAACATTCACTAATAGGAAGGTGCTATTCTGCATTCCTTCCCATCCAGACTCTGGATGTGCTGCTGCTCTGCTGAGCAGAGTCAGTGGCTGCAGCACATGGCAGTGCTGTCCCACCCTCACATCTGCAATCACCATCTCTCTTTTCCCTCTTGCCTGCTGCTGGCACAACTCCCAGCAGATTTCAGACCAGGCATCACCTCCTCCTGCTGCTGCTGAGGCATCTTCTTGGTGTATGGGAAGGGGAAGTGGAAGGTAAAGGAGGGATGAGGTAAAAGGTAGCAGATGACACCAATTAGTGAAAGAGGCACTTTCAGACTTGCTTTTGTAGACAGAAGCATTTGCAAAACCACGTCTGTGATTCAGTAGCACCTGCGTGGCCATTTCACATTCAAACAGGGGCGAGGTGCTCTGAGAAACTAATGAGAGCAATGTAAAAGTCTTGTTAGGCTGCTCTCGATAAAACAGCACTTGTCATACAAATGAGAGGGTATATCATTCATCATTGCTGGCTTTACCTGCCAAAAGAGAGCTATAAGGTTTTTTTTTTTCCATCCACAAATCTTGAAGTTCACTGTGATCTCTCTAGACGATTCCTCTCTGGGGGGGAAAAAAAAAATGTGTTTTGAATTTAGTAAATAATCCTCAGGAATATTTACAGGAGATATATAAACGCCAGCACCTCCTCTAAAGATACAGTTCAGTGTCTTAAAATCAACATATGCACACTGGGTGACTGGCTGTGAATATTCTCCCTAAACAAAAACCCAGCCAGGCAGGCCAGCAGGGAGCTAAGCAAATGGCGAAGAGCAATGATCTGCCTTCACTGCAGGCTTAATTTATGAACTAGATTTATTACATCTTTTTATTGAATGAGTTATTGCATATCCTACTTCGTCCTGTGTCAACAGCTGTGTCCAGGGAGAAGGCAAAAAAGAAAGGCAAAGGACCCAAAACCTGGCACCACTTTGCATGTGCAAATTCAGTATTTCCAGCTACCAGTGTGAAACTGGTTCCACTTTCTGTTTTGTACCCAGAAGAAAAGAGGCCAAAGTGGGCACTGCAGCTGAGAGGGAAACCCTCTCCCAGGGCATCCTCAGCAGAGCTTGGCACTGCTCTCTTCCTCATGGCAGCTCAGCCTCGGGAGATGCTCCAGGCTCCTGCCCAACACCCAGTGTTCTCCACTGTCTCCCAGGGAGCAGGGACACAGCGTGAGGAACTGGAATGGTGCTCTTCAGAGTCGTCTGAGATAGTAGCAGAAATAAAAAGTAGCAGGAAAAAATGATATTGTGCACATCTAGAGCTTCAGATTATTGTCCCCTGCTGTATGCTGGGTGCTGCTGGTAGCCTTTTCAGAACTGTTTGGAGGATATAACTGAATGTCCTTCGCCTGCAGCTCTGCAGTCCCATAAAAAGATCCAGTTCTTGGAGACTCTGATTGCATATAATTGCTTTTTTCCTTTCTAAATTGCAGTTTAGAGGTTCCCCCAGCTTCTGTGCCTGACAGTTGAGGAGAACGTTCTAAATTCTAAAAGCAAATTACAGAGAAGTAATAGACCTAAAACCACCTTAATGTATAATGAGTGTAATGTTTAGCACATACCCAAGAAATATTCCTAGCACTGTTAGATCAAACATAATAAAATTAAGTTATGGACCACTGAAATCACAGCAATTCAGCATCTTGTCCTTCCAACACAAAACAAGAGACACTGAGATATTAGCCCTGAACTTCAAATCCTCTCCAAAGCTGTATCTATTATTGTTCAGGTTTTTTGTCTGCATGCTTCTTTTTTTTTTTGATATCTATTTATTTTTTCTGCTAAAACACAGATGTTTGCCCTGTATTGTATCCATATGAACCAACCAGATAAGCATTCAGCTGCTCTGTGCATATAAGTACAATCATTTTGAATGTAAGGAAAGGAAAAAAACAGCCCCTGTCAGCTGAAATAGCAAAAAAAAAAAAAAAAAGGAAAGAAAAAAAACCAAAAATAAGAGTGTGTGTGCACAAGCATTCAGTGATAGACGCCTTATCTCTGAGATTGATCTCAGAGATTTTGGCCCTTTATTGTGAGATTGATGTGGAACAGCTTTCAGTTTTGACATTGTGTTGGACTCATCAGAGATGTTGCCGTCTTTTCATGGAGGGAAAGCTGGTGTCTGGCTCAGCAGGCAGCAAAGCAAAGCAGCAGAAACTCGGGGAGGTCTGATGTGTCTTCCTTACAGCACAGCCACTCGGGATTTCTCTGTGCAGTACCTCCTCTTGGTCATATGTTGCCTTTCCCTCAAACGCCTCTGTGCCACATTTGCTCTTCTTGATCGTTTTTGGGTCCAGCTCCAAATGATATTTATTTGCCTTTAATTTCAAGGGTGTTCTCAGAGGTGCAGGGAGTCCTCAAATACTTGAGGAATACTCAGGGAATCGGATAGATGACAGTGTAGGCTCTGCAAAAGTCTGGGCTAACCTAACGTGGGGATTTTAGTAGTTTAATTTTGAACGAATTTTAAAATAATGGAATTAGATCTTTATCCTCCTAATTCTGCCTAAATGAACAATAGAATCAAATTCCTTTAGACCACGCACGCTGTGATCCCAAATATTTAAACAGAGTTGAAGTGTCAGTGAGGGCTGAGCCTGCCCCTGTAAAGCTCTGGTGATCCTCAAGTGCCCACAAAGGGGAACTCAAGGCATCTCTTACAGGGGCACAGAATAGAACAGAATCAAGGCCTCTGTGTTCAGTAATTTTGACATACTAATGCATTCAGCTCTCAATCACCTAAGCATCAAAGCAATTAAGCTTTGGTTTTCAGCAGCGCATCTTAATTGTGCAGTCTTCTCTGCAGAGGATAGATGATCAAGCTCACATGGCAGTGCAGAGCTCAGGACAGGGATATCCATCTCCCATTCAGCTCCTCCCTCTTGGTTCTCCTTGCAGAGACAGTGGTTGGTGCTCAGGGACATGTACCCTTGACCTGTTTCCCCTTCAGTGTCATTGATCCCATTATTGGTACTGTCTGACCTTGAAACACTCTTTATTTTTTATTTTTAAGTAGATTAGGAAGAAAGCTTCTTGGATGGCTTAAAAGACTGTATGCTAAAGATGATTTCTGCAACCTGATATGGATTACCATAGTTACTCTGTCTGAGCATGGCAGCTTTCCAACTCCTCTGCCAGGAATGATCTAAAAGCTTTTCTTTTATTGTGTCTTGAGGTGAGAGTCTGGCTTTAAAAAGCTTTCAGAATTCTAATTCTTTCCTCCAGTTTGTTGGCAGGGGGAGTCCAGGGCCACTCCATCTGATGTCTGATATCACTGACAACCTACAGACGACACGTTCGGGATCTCTGATTGTGCATGTCCAATGACTTAGTTAATTGAGGGAGATGCTGCTCATGGCATCCCCATTATCTCTGCAATCCCGTATTCCTCCAGCCTCTTTCCAGGCATACTGTTTAGGGTTTGTGGCACTCCCTCTTCTTCACGGAACATGTGCATTTGCTGGGCCAGATCTGCAGTTAGCCAGAGCAGCAGAATGTAAAGGGCAGTCTCTTGAGTCTTGTTATCTTCTTATGCACAGTAATAGCACAGTCTGCATGCCATTCATGATTTTTATTTAATAGAGTTTCCTGGTGTGTATTTTAGGATTCATTTAAAAATACATCAGTGATGAGCAGGGTAGGAAGAAGAAACTGAGCCAAAAATTCTCTCTAAACCCAGACCAATAACTGTCTTCTCCTGCCTGCAGCTGACATTTAGGAGTATTCTTAAATCACTTTAAGTGATTTTTAAAAATCACTTCCAAAAAAAGGAGTCTGAGGGAGGGACTATGGGTGGTTTGCCTGATGCCAGCACGAGTAGGGTGAAGAAATTGGGTCCTAAGTTAATGTTGAATTAATGTTGATAAGTGATTAGAGGGGAACTGGAAGTGGCAGACTTTGTGTGGAATATCTCAGCATTGCTTATGGCACTATTTTAATGATGAAAAATCCAGAATACTATATATATAGTGCTAATTTATTCCTTGGGATTTTAACTGGGGCTCTTTCAGGATTCCATGGACTATGGCATGGACCACCCTGCTGACCACACCTGGGCAGGGAGCACTTTAGCACTTTTTCTATTTTATGTCTCCCTTTGGCAGATCCAAGATTGGGACAGACCCATTTCTCCTAGTCTCAAATTAATTCTTTATCCATGAGACTATTCTTTATCCTGCTGTATTGTCTGGAAATGATAAATTATTGCTGTAGACAACAAATACTTCCTTCTTCTTCCTCCCCACTGCTTAGCCCTTGTTCACAGTGCTGTCCTTCCTGACTTCAATAGTTGGGTTAAAGCCTGTGCAAAAACCCAAATCATAGTGAAATGTCAGCATGCAAAACCAGTCCAAAATGCTTGGATTGCTGATACAGACATGCTGCACATTCATCCATCTCCCTCCTGAAATCAATAAGGCTCTCAGCAGAGCCTTCTAAGGGGTCCCAGCAGAGCCTTCACTGTAAGTTTTCTGCTCTGATCTGTGGTTTTGGCCAAACATCCTGAGGTGCTGCCTGTGCTGCTGCTGAGGCTGCTCAGGGCAGGGGATGCTAGGGCTCGTTCAACCCATCAGGTTCAGCAAGCCCAGCACAGGAGATTTATTAAATGCCATGAATATTTAAAATGAGCAAAAATCAAGCCCTTGGGCATCCTGCTTTTCCAAGTTGTGAGGGCCGTGACCAAATACAGACACAGGTATTTTACATAATTAAAAGTTAAGCTTTCTTTTCCATTTTCCTCCTCTTCCTTTTCCAGCAGCACCCCATTTAATGCCTGTGGCAAGATTCATCACCTGGAGGCTGTTTTTTATGAGATTTGACAAAGATCATTCAGGAGTCAATATTTTGCCAAAAGCTAAGTGATAAGTCTAGTGTCTTGCATACAATTACTCCTTTTCTTTTATGTCTTCCTTTTTTCCCCCTCCTCTTTTCATTGGGGCTTTGAGTTACTGACAGCAGAGCAAATGAGCTATGCTCAGGAGGTATAAAGGCTTCAGGTTTGTACTTTGCTCACTGCCTCAGCTTCATTTTGCATGATTTCTGAATAACAGCAGGAGCACAGAGAAGCCGTCATGTCTTGATGTACAAAACTCACAGCTCTCCACTGAATTCCTTGAGGTTTCCTTGTTGTTTGACGAGGTAGGCAACAGTGGTTCCAGCAGGACAAAAGGAACTGGTTTAAGGGAGCAGGGTATGGAATGGGCAAGAGGGATGAAGCTCTCAGATACCTTTAGGCTCCTTCAAATAACCTGGGTTGAACAAAAAGGGGTGGATTTGGGTACAAAGTAATTTTTGCCTTTGTGAATGGACCTTACATAGAAATAAGCATAAAAATCCTCTTGGCAGCTGGCTCCCTTCCTAAATATGATCACCCTTCAGCCCATAAAACTATGGCTCTAGCTTTGTACCAATGTAGTTAAAAGAGCAGATTTATCTGGGGCCCTAAATCAGAAGCTCGTGCAGCAGTGGCTGTGTGCTGCCAGGCCCGTGCACAAATGCCCCAAGTCACAGTTGTTCCATTCTGGTAAAGCTGTTTCTGAGATTTTGCAAAGAAATTTATATCGAAGATTTTTGGGTTTTTTTGTCTGATTGCCTGACAAGTACGAGTGAGGCTTTTTAAACAGGGCAGATGTGAAGGAGTGCAAAAAGGAACTGGATACCATGACCCTGGGTCAGGCATCTGGTCCCATCAAAGCCCAATTTACCTGTGAAACCTTCCAAAAGGGAGCAGATTCTGGAAGTAAAGAGCTGCCTTGTGACTGAGCTAATGCTCACAGGGTGGTATGAAATGTGTCTGTATTGATTTCAAAGAGAAGGCTGTTATGAGGAAGCCTTTCCTAAGACTCGAGGCTGGTTAGTTCGCAATCATTTTGTGTTAAATAATTCAGAAGCTGATGCAAAAGTAAATTAGTAAGTAGTCTAAACAACAAGGTTTTGTGGCAAACTTTATCAAAGAGACCTAATTTTTACTCTCTGATTATATTACAAGTCTGGTTGACAAAAATGATCATACAAATTTAGTGCATTTAGACTTTGTGAGGTGTTTGACTTGGCAGTGAATGGCGTGCTGATTAAACATTAGCACCATTCAGTAACATTAGAATATGCATTAAATGGATAACGAAGTGCCTGGCAGAGCTCAGGGGGTTGCTATTGATGGGGAATCAGGACTAAATGGACCTGTGGTTTCTGGGGCACTTCAGGGTTAAGTAACAAAGCTCTCTGTTGTTTGTATCAATGGTCTATAGCAAAACACAAAATGAAAAATTTTTGGAAAGCACTAAAATCTAGAGAATGGTAGGCAGTGAAGATGAAAGGAGGCTGGCACTGGGGAAGGTGAACTTTTTGGTAAAGGGGATGAGAAATCCATCAGGCCCCATGTTGGTCTGTGCAAGGGCACAGCCCTGCGGGCTGGAGCATGGGGAGCACTCAGGGATGAAGGGAGCAGTGATCCAAGAAGCCTCTGCACATCGATGCTGCTGCCATGACCTGAGAAAGGGAATTTATGTGGTCTTTAAATATATAAACAAGGGAGTACTGAATAACAGGAAAAGAGGTAATTTTACTTTTATTGCAGCACCACTAAAACCAGGTCTCAAGTAGCAAAATACTGCGTCGAAACTTTGTAAGGATATGAAAATGTTGGAAAGTGTGTAGGAAAGAAGGGCTAAAATTATTTGAGGGTATGAGGAAATGTTTTACAATAGGAGACCTGAAAGGTTCAGTGTGTTTCATGGACCAAAAAATGGTCTGAGGTGATTTTTTTTTTTGTGCATGAGTCTGTTCTGGGAAGAAAATAACTCTGTCTTAAAAGCAGAGAAAAATAATAGAAGTGCCCAAATCTGAAAGCTGAAACAGATATTATTAAATGAGGTGTGGTCTTGGTGAGGGGCTTTTGGGGTTTGTTTTATTTTAATTGGGAAGTTTTTAGTCATTAGAGCACATAATCAAGAGAACAAAATAAGAGAATTCTTTGCTTTTTGGTGGCTCCAGAGTAAGACTTGCTGCTATTCTCCACTATTGACTTTTTTGGGACTTACAGCTCTGTTCGATTAGAAGTAGCTGGGTAAAATACACTGGTCTGTTACAAGGTCAAAAGAAGACTTAATGAGTCTTCCTGCTCTTCAGCTTGTTGACACCATAACTGGGGATGAACGCAGTGATATTAAAAACGGCTTCACCCGATCTCAAAAGGAAAAGCTCTCCCAGCGTTATCAGCTTCCTCGTGTGCGACAGTTGTTGTTCATACATTTTTAATGTTTTAATCTGGAAAGCTCATTGACATTTTGTTCCGAAACACACGGTGCTGCTCCACAAAGGAGGACATTTGTTCCTGCAGCTGCGCCATCTGGGCAGGAGAGCAACAGGGCTGCCCCGGAGTGCTCTGCTCTGCCCTGCAGAGGATTGCCAGGATTCCTCAGGTGCTGGAATTGCTCCACTGCCATCCACATGGCTTGTGTTGAGCTAATATCGAGGCTGTCTTGGGTGGCTCCACCACGGCTGTGACTCAGCTCTCTGCTTAGAAGGATCAGCAGCAACAGGCAGTGGTTTGCAAACCTGATTCCAGCATCAAGCCTTAAAGATCTGGAGGCAAAAGGAACAACTACAGTTATGAAATGTGTCAAGAAATGTTTCCCATCAGGAAGCAGTGGATGAACTGACCACAACTTGGCCCAGCTGTGTCCGTATCTTACCCACACTGCAAGGCTCTGTGTCTGATATTACAGCTGACCTTGTGCTGATCCTGTGCTCAGGAGTGAATCTTTTTGTGAAAAGACAAAAAAAAAAAAAAAAAAGGAAACCAAAACAAAAAAACCAAACAAACCAACAAACTTTTGGATACAAATCCTGCAGTGCTCTCACTCCCAAAGCCCTGCCCGGCAGGAATTGCTGCCTTTTCTCTTCCTCCAGACACAGACTGAGCAAAGCTTTGTCTTAGATTGACCCAGCTCCAGCCTGAGTGTAGAGGATTTGTTACAGATTTCCCCTTGTTCCACTACTGCAGTGACTTACCCAATTCTAGCAACTAAACCTCAAATGCATCCACGTGTCACGTCGCTGGCACTCCAAGGCCAGTGCCTCTAAGCGGGGAGGACGGAGCGGTGCACAGAAGCCTCTAAATTCCAAAGCAGAACTATAAAGAGCTGTAATTGTACCCAGAGTAACTTCCCTACTATAATTCTCAGCAGGAAAACAATTACATTGCAGCAGTATAACCAGACAGACACGCTGTAAATACAAAACATCCTTTGGAAATATATGCTCCACATTCTAAATACATTTAGAATTAAGGCAAACAACTCTTCCAATCGGGATTCAAGGCAGACATGCCGAGGGGTTTGGGATTTTTTTTTTCCCCTTATGCTTCTACTTTTTGGTTTAGCAGACAGATAAAGGTGCTGTGTTTGTTGATATGTGGATGGCGTGCTCAGGCTGTCGTTGGAGAAATGGCAGGGGAGAGCTCACCCTCACGCTCAGCCCCTCACTCTCCCCACTGCAGCTGGCTACTTCTGTCCTCCTGAGATGAAGACAAGAGAGAAGGGGGGGCTTGGTTGGTTTTTGGAATGAGAGAGGACAAAGCCAGAAGCACAAAGCCAGATCTGCTGCTGGTGCTGGGATGCAGCAGCTTTGCTGAGCTCGAAGGCTCAGCTGGTTCAATACCCTCAGCGTGCTCTGGTCACTAGGGGAGGATAGAGGATCGCAGAGCCTGTGGGTCATGGACAGGCTCCTGATGAAAATGGGAATGCTGCAGGGTCTGTCTGCCTGAGATCCTGCTGCTTCTGCTACAGCAGAACCCGGAGAAAAGCAGCTGGATACAGAAAGGAAAGGACACGTGGCTTGCTTTCCTTATACCTTTATTTGATGGACAAGACCCAGGGTTGATATTTGGGGTACGTTGTCTTTCCCCAAACATTCAGGATTTGATTGATGGTCTTTTTTAAGTGGTAAGATGTTGATCTGCCAGGGTTTATTTTAAATTACTGGGCTTGAAATATATTTCTGAACTCTGTTTAGAGAGCCTAAAACATATATAAATGCAACGTTTTAGTATCTTCGATCATCCTTTGAGGGGTTTAATGCAGCATACGTTCCTACACTGCTCAAAGAAGTAAAATTTGGCCATTTGCTGCTCCCTAGTCCAGCCCCTCTTGGAGAAGGGTAACTTGGCAGGCTGTGAGAGTTTTTTAGTTCCTACCATCCCTCACCCTGTTCAAGAGGAGAAGGAGATGGGGTGGGGGGAAGCAAGATCCTAAAGAAATATGTTTGAAAATCTACAAAGTTCTCTGGGAACAGAGATATCTTCTTTAGATGTATTTTAAAACCATTCTCCTGTAGTATGTTCAATATGACGGTTTTATAAACCTACAGGAAGTTTTTCACTGGATACTTTGGGAGGGAAGATACACGTTTATGTGGTGGTATCAGTCAGGGTATGGCTTGCAATGCTTCGTGCTGATTCTGGGTGTGAGTGTTATTCAAGTTATTCAAGTTATTGTGAGATATTGCAACACCTTCTATAAGTGTTCACCCTATTTCCACCGGTGTCAGTGGACATTTTAGCGTTGCCTTTCATAAGAGGGACTATGCTGTAGAATTTAAGGACAGTAGGGCGAGTTGAGGTTAGGAATGGTGTGTATCCACCGCAAATGGAAGTACTGCCCAAAGCAGGAGATTAGGACAATGCTCTTCTCCAAAGACAGGAACAACAAAAAGTTCACTTTTTGAAAATAATAATAATAACACAGGAGAGGAAGAGAGGGGAGTAAGGAATAAAAGAGAGATCTTCCAGAGATCACAAAGCCAAACCTAGAAGCATTTTACTGCAGCTCTCAAAAGTTCAGAAGTGAAGCCCATTACAATGAAATGCATGGCTTGAGGGCCAGAGCTAAATCAGGCTCCCAGCACAGAGCAGGGGCTGTCCTACAGATATGTTTGTCACTGCAAGTAATGGCTGTGAAGCAAACAAAGGGGAGCACAGCTGATGTTTAACAGCCACAAAGCTACTTCTGCCTCCTATCTGGAAGCTTATATAGGGAACACATGGTAGGTTTCTCCATGCTGGCAGGTCATAAACCTGAGTTTTCCCTACATCCCCTTTTCCATGCTCATTCTCTCTTGCTGTAAGTAGTGAAGACAGGTTGGGGATGGAGCTTTAGAATTTGAATCATTGGATTTCCATTCTTGTTTTCAGTGAAAACACTGGTTTGCAACCAGAGCAGGAACTTCTAAAAGCACGATCACTCTGTGCACGTGCAAAAGTGCCCAGATGTGTACACACACAGGTATATACACCACAAATAAAAACAAGCATAATTCTGCTGTGCATTTCTAGAGCTTCGGTCTGAAGCTGAACATGAATTTTCCTGTGTATTTGTCTTCTTTACACTGTCTTCATTGTAATGATTTGATTTGCTTAGAGCAACAAACAACACATGGGGTAGGGAGGGAAATAAGCAATTGTCTTTATGTTTTGCCTATATATATACCATTAGCTCCACACAAAACATGACTCACCAGCAGCAGGTGTCCTGCTGTTATGTTCAGCAGATTAGTAATGATAGGGAGGGGGCTGCTCTCCCTATATGGCGTCCCAGAGGGAGCCTAAAAATAGCTCCGAGTTACAGCAAAGTAAAAGTATTTGTGGGCTTTGAACGAAGTCTGCTTCTGAAGGTAAGAATCAGAGCTGATCTGTCTAATCTGCCATTCCTTCTTTTTCTTTCTTTTCTTTTTTTTTTTTTTTTTTAATTCCTGAGTGAAGCTTGCCTTGGGAGCTGATTCGCAAATGTTATCTGGCACAAGACTGGGAGTTTGGAGTTCTAGACAGTCGTCTTCCGTGTATATGGAAACAGGGTGTGGATTGACTAGTTAGAAATTAGAGTAACAGCATTTGCAGTCGAAGCAGAGGCAACAGAGGAATGTGTTACTGTTAGAAATAGTTTTTTTCCCTCTCTTTTTCTGTCTGTCTCAGTTGTTAGTGAATCTGAATGGCATATGAGCAATCCCAGCATGTGACTCTGCTCCGAGGAGCAGGCAAGCTATTGCTGGTAGTTACTCCCACTATGAAACAAGTCCAGTAAGCAAAGTTGTCTGCAGAGTTATTGTAGCAGCAGAATTTGAGAAGAGAGGAACTGTTTGTATTTCCAAGGTGTGTGCAAATCAGGGCGCTACGTGCACTCCATGGGAGTGTGGTTTGAGGAGATTTTTCAGCCTCGCTGCTAAATGTCTGTGTGTCTCTATACTCAGGCATATTGATGGGTAGGCAGGTGCCCAAA
Source organism: Corvus cornix cornix (assembly GCF_000738735.6). Classification (NCBI taxonomy): domain Eukaryota; kingdom Metazoa; phylum Chordata; class Aves; order Passeriformes; family Corvidae; genus Corvus; species Corvus cornix. The sequence continues at coordinate 5,468,600 of NC_046343.1, read as the reverse complement.
AGGAAAATACTGCTTTTCAGAGGAAAACTATGGAGGATAATTATATGTATATTATATTTACATGTGCACTTCCACATCTGCATCTGTGCACAGAGATCCTGAGCTGCTGGGCTGCAGAAAAGCCCCCCAGGCTTTGCATTGAGCCACTGCCTCTGTGGCTTTGTGCAGCACAGAAATGGAGCTGTAAGGGCTGAGTCTCACTGCTGAAAAATGAGGTACAAGGGCTGCTCGTTACACCAGAAGAACCTCATGGGCCGTGATGGATTTCCCCTGACTTTTTCGAGTGGCATCACCAGTATTGATAACAAGCAACTTGGGTGTTGTGGAAAGGGGATAAAAATCCGACAGCCCTGCACAGGGAGTGTCTGAGGACAGCACTGTGTGTCACACACAGGTGTGAGCATACGTGGGCATCCTCTCCAAGAGCTGCCATCCCCTGACTCTGAGCCCTCAGGGGATAAGGATTTTCTCTGTGTGTCTCCTTCTCTGCCCTCATTTAGTGCTGGTTTTGGCAAATGTGTTCCAGAGGGGTGAGCACGCCCAGGGGCCTGGCTGCAGTGTTGTGGGGTGGAGGTGGCACTTGGATCATCGTGGGGTTCCACTGCCTGAGCTCCTGCAGTAGGTGTTGGAGCCCATCAGAGTCATTCCCAGGATACCTGGGCTGTTCCTTGAGTCAGTGCTGATTCCTGGCTGAGCCAGTAGCTCCCTTCGCTGATATGGGGAAGATGGCAGAAGCAATCTAATTTTAGCTCCTAATGTTGGGCCAGCTTCTCCTAAAATCAGCATCAATGGCAAAACCAACATTAATTTGAGTGGGAAAAGGACTGAACCCAAATGAATATACACTGGCCTTTGTAATTATCTTTATTAGCTGATAGGGAAGGAAGACCTTATTCACTCAGTGCATTTCTATGGCTGCCTGGCTGTGCTCCAGTGATGCACCAGCCTGTGAGCAGACGGGCTGGGAGAGCGGGATGGGAGTGCTGTATTCCTGCACGGGGGGCTGTACTTCACTGTCATCCCCAAATGATTAAATCCTGCTTATTTCAAGCTGGCAGGTAATGGGGCAACACCCACAAATATGGTGGGTAGGATTTAGCTCCAGGTGCTTGTTGAAAAACTTTCCCTATTGAGTCCAAAGTTCAAAATCCTGATCCCTGTGAGGAGAGCACACAGGGTTTAGTCAGTGTTAAACATTGCATTTTTAGACTGGTAAGAAGAGTGAAAATTGAAGAAAGCACCTGAGAAGCACAACAAGACAGGTCAGCTCTGCTAAATGCTGGGGATAGACACAGACTAAAGAGAAATCCTACTTGGCAGCACAGAGAATCTGCTGGGGTTGGCAGTCTGAAACCTGTTCCACAATAACTGTTTTCCTGTCCAGTAAACCAATGTATTGATGAGGATAAGCAGAAAGGATCAGTCTTGATGGAGCTCTGCAGGGTGTTTCACTACACTGCTTAGTTCAAATGGCCACAGTTGATATTCATGTGGTTTTCTCTGCTGAGCAAACTGGATATGACAGAAGACAATATAATTTAGGGCATTTTTTTCTCTTTCTGAAAATGAATTGCTACATGAGATTTCATAGCTCACACTTCCATACTTATGGGGCATCCCAAAATCTCATTTCCATCAGCTGTTTAGCACAGACTTAATTTTGCAACTTTTAAATAAATTCTCTTGACAAAATAATATTATGGCATATTGAAACAGAGCAGACATTTCAATAGAAGCATGCTGAAAGCATCCTTCCTGAAAGCACACACCAGTGATATCTCAGTGATAGCTCAATAAACCATTAAAGCAACACAGACCCAAGATGCCACAGAAATGCAGTGTTGGTCCTGACCCTTCCATGGGTTCTCCAATGCCCTTGGATCTCCCTGTTTGCTACGAGAGGGTGCACAAATGATTTGCATTTGAGTGGTCTTTCTAGCTTGTTTATTCCTCTTAATTCTTTACAAGGACATCAAGATGCACACTATGCCAGGCAAGCTCATAGGAAGGAGGCCACCACGGTGGATGCTGTCAGTAATCCTCCTGCAAAGGCTGTAGCAATTCCTTGGGCTGGTCTTTCGCTGGCCATCTGCTTAGCATTCCCTGGTGGTACTTGGGTTTGGATCTCCGGTTTGTTTGTCATTTCAGTCTCCCACTTTATTATTTCCAGAGCCAAGTGAACCGCTGCCAAAGCCAATGCAATGAGATTGCATTGTGAGCTTTGTGACATGGTATACTTTTCTTTTTATCTTGAAGCTTCAGCTCCTGGAATTAGTTGATTATGTTAGAATCCCAGCATTCATTTAAAAGAGGAGGGAAAAAAAAGAGTGGATCTCTGCTCCTCAAGGACCAAGGAAAAAGCTTGAAAAAATGGATCTCTGCAGACTTAGCAATCACAGGCCAAATGAAAAGAGGCTTTTTTTTTTTTTTTCCATTGACATCAGACTGTTTTACAGACAATCATCCTATTTCTGAGTCTCTCACTCACTGTTTTTGAGTTCTGGGTGCTGGCAAACCTGAGTAGCAGCTGTTCCTTTCTAAAGGCAGGGAGAATAAGTAGAGTAATCTCTAATAGGAACAGTTATTTTATCTTTGCCTGCTCTGCATTTCCCTCTGCCCCTGCAGCCCACTCCTGCCAGTGATCAGCTCAGCACTGGGAGCCCTTTGCAGCAGCTCCAAGAACCACTCACAGCCCTGTAAGCCCCAGTGAGAAATGGAGGGACAAGAGTTTGTGTTAACCAGGACTGTGATTCCCTTGAGGTCAGGAGCAGCAGCTGCTGCTGTCACTGACCCCATAACTTTAAATAATCTTAGCTGTGGCTGTACATGGCCCATCTGAAATGTGATTAGGGCTTGCCCACTTCTGAGGTACACACTGTCACTCTCTCCCCAGCTTGGGGATATATTTGGGATAAAACCACTAGAGCTGGGAAGGGCCCATCATTTATATTCCAGTTTGCCTAGTGCACTCTTCTACTTTTATTTTTCTGTGGGAAAAGAGAGGACACATAAGACTGATTTTAACAAAATATGTTTGTTGGTCTGGATTTTTCATCACTGTGGGCTGAGACCTTAGGGAAACATATTTTTTTTTATTGCTTTTTTCCGGTAACTAAATGGAATTAGCATTCCCTGCCATTGCTGGCCAACTGGATCCACTTGCAAATCAGTGCAAGCAAAGGACAACAACAGTTCTGAAGTACTAAAAAGGGAAAGTACTAAAATTAAAAGAATAACAGAAAAGAAAAGGAAGACCCATAGGTCAAATTTGTTGTTTGATAAACTAACTTGATAAAATTTACAGTGCTTGGTACTTGCCAGTTTTGCTGATGTGCTTTTGTTTTCTTTTGGTCTGTCAGATTTCTTCAATACTTTTTTTTTTTTTTTTTTGATCTGGAGATAAGATGAACACAGAAATTTTGCATATAATGTACAACTGGTGGAAGGAGTGCCTGTGTAGGGTTATATGGTGTACCCCCTGGGAACAGATTTTATGGACCTTTGATGAACCAAACCTGGCACGTTATTGGAATTTTAAGGGAAGGGAGGGTCCCAGGCTCATAAAGGGAAGGGAAGAGCAGCAAGTGGGCATGTGATGGAAAGTTCTCCTTGAACACAAGTTTAACCTGTCCTAGCAACCAGTAGTCAGTAGCTACTGAGATTATTGCAAACTCTTTCTACCTTAATACTGAGCTCCACAGTAAAACGTGGAAGGAAAGCGCTCATTGCCATCTACTAGAACCAAAGCATTTGCATATGGTTGCAAAACAACCAACTTTTTAGAGTAGACAAAAACCGTTTCCACTGATTCAGTCTCCAACACATGGAACTCCAAGGGAAAAGGAGCTGTGTTGCTGCTGGAGCCTTTGTACTACACCGGGTGGCCAAGCCCCTGCTGCCACTTGGCTGCTGGGCACAGTCTGCTTTGCTAAAAGGCTTTGGTAGGGAGAGGGATGGAAAGAAACAAGGAGGAAGAGGAAAAAATCAATTAAAAAAAGGAGGAAGAGAGAAAGCAGTATCCAAAGTAGGGCAGTGGAGTGTCTAGAGCACAAGTCTTATGAGGAGCTGGGGGTGTTTGGGCTGGAGAAAAGGAGGCTCACAAAAGATGTTATCGATTTCTACAACTACCTGAAAGGAGGCTGTAGCCAGGTGGGGCTTTGGCCTCACTTCCCAAGGAACAAGCAGTAAAGGGGGAACAGCCTCAAGTTGCAACAGGGCAGGTTTGATAGGATATTAGGAAAAAAATTCTTCACGAAAGGGATCGTCAAGCACTTGACGAGATTGCCCAGGGAAGTGGTAGGGTCAGCATCCCTGGAGGTATTTAAGTGATGTGCAGATGTGGTACTTCGGGACATGGTTTAGTGGTGGGCTTGGTAGTGCTGGGGTAGTGGTCGGATTCGACGGTCTTGATCTTAAAGGTTTTTTCCAACCTGAACGACTCTGTGATTCTATGAAATGTAGGGTGGCTGAAAAAGGAAAAGGCGTCAGGAAAAAGGCGGTGGGAAAATGGGAGGGAATGGCGAGAAGGGGAAAAATGAGGAAAGGGAAGAACAGTGGGGTGAGAAGGGAGAAAAAGGAAAAAAGTAGGATGAAAGAAAAAAGGAATAGAAGGGGAGGGAGGGAAAGGAGGAGGAAAAAAAAACCCCACATCTGGGGCGGCAGCGACGCTCCCGCCGTGCGGTGCCGGTGCCGCGGGTGCGGCGGGCGGAGGCGCGGGCGGGCAGGGCCGGGGCGGGCAGGGCCGGGGCGGGCACGGCCGGGGCGGGCACAGCCGGGGCGGGCACAGCCGGGTGGGCACAGCCGGCCGGCCCCGCCTCTCCGCGCCCCCCGCGGGCCGGGGCGCCGCGGCCGCGTGTCGGGGGCGGCGCGGCTGCTGCGCCGCGGCTCGAGCAGCGCCGCGCCCCCGCTGCCGGAGCAGCCGCTCCGCCGCCGGCCCCGCGCTCCGCCGGCATGATCTCCTGAGGGGCCGAGCCCGCCCGCGCCCCCGCCCCGGTGAGTGCCAGCACGGGCGGGCCGGCCGGTGCTGCCCGGCCCCGCGCTCGGACTTGGCGGAGTTTCGGGCTCTGGCCGGCGCTGCCCTTCGCGGGGGGACGCGGCCCTTCGGGTGCCCCCCGCGCATCCCTCCTTCGCATCGCTTCTTCGCATCCCTCCCTCGCAGCGCGGTGGCTCCGTGTTGGCATTCCCGGAGGGAAAAGTGTCTCTTGGCAGCGGGCGGACGCTGCCCGGCCCTCCGGAAGGCTCGGCCGAGCTTTGTGGGAGATGCTCAGTGTCTGAGGGGGGGCGAACGGACTCCTGGAAGTGGCTCTCGGGCTGGGGCTGCCGCTGCGGGGCCGGCCGCAGCTGCCGGGCTGAATGTTAACAGCGGGCGTGTGGGGGGGGGCTGCGGAGAGGGGCTCCGGCACCTGCGAGCAGCAGGTGAAAACGGGCACAAATCGGGCTGAATCAGGGAAAAGCTGTGGGAGCCGCGGGGGATGCGGCGGGGATCGCGGGCCAACAGGTGCGTTGGGCGCAGCTGCTTTGGCACCGGCGGCGTTTCCTTCATCCCGGGCGGGTCCCGTGGAGCCGCTGCCCGTGGTCGGTGCCGCGGGCGGGTCCCGGCAGCTGCGCCGGACCCGCGGGGCTGAGCGCGGCTGCGGAGCGGGGCGGTGGGAGCCCTGCGGGATGCGGACTCGGAGGTGCGAGGTGCTTCTTACAGGTGAGACTGAAGCTCCGGTGCTTCCTGCATGGATTGGCGTTTTGCCCCCGCTGGGGAAATGTATCCCGTAATGCAAACTTTCAAAGAAAAGTAAGGGATTTTGAATGAGATGCTTCTTTCCCCTGGTGTTGCAGAATTTCGCAGGGTTGTCGGTTGTTGACGATGCACTTTGATTTTTGGTGGTCCTCTTAGGGAGTAGCTAATGTAGAAGATGCCTTTTGGTCTGCAGTGTTAAGAGTGTTTGTTGAAGTGTCTTTGCTTTAGCATTTGTGAATTTCAGGTATGAAATGTAGTAGGGAAAAAAAAGTCTGGTATAAATATATATCAGACTATGAAAGGGTATGAAGCCCATGGAGCTAAGTGCTTCCTCTTAAGTCAACTTTTAAAACAGCTTCTCCCTGGGCAGTAATTCACATTTTTCAAGGGGAGAAAGGATGGGTGAAATTGATTTGTTCAAATTAAGTCAAAATGAATTGCTTAATATTCAGAGGAGTTGATAAATGAACTATTAAATCAACACTTGCATAGCGTTTCAATGAAAAGAAAAATGAACAACTCTCCATTGTGTGCTGGGCAGAATAGGTCAGCCAGTGACGTTGCTACATCAGTGTGCTGAAATGAGTCCTCCTCTTGCTAACAGATGTGTTTGCTTGGTGACATTCCATAGGCATGGGAACGAGCTTTTGTGCCCCGTGTGATAGGGATCAGCATCTGCTGTAAATGACCATAATTGTCCCAGCCTCATCTCGAAGGAGAGAAACCTTAGTTAGGTTTCATTTGGCATAAATTAGCATAATTTTATTGACTTCTTGTGTTGATGTATATCTGTTGAGAATATGCTCCTGTATTTCAAGCTATGTTTTTGTGTTGTTCCTCCCCCAAGGAAGAGCTATATTTTTGAATGCCAGTTTGAGGAAGAAATTATACTGATAAATGGAAAAATAAGGGTCATTATTTTGAAACAAGGCTGACAAGATTCCTTGTAGTAAAAGCTGTTTTCAGAGCATCACCTCTCAGCAATACAGAATGTGAACCTTGTTTCCAAAACCTTTTATTAGCATAGGTACAAGTGTTGCAATAATCTTCTTGCCACAGAAAAATTACCTTTGTCTTTGCCCCTTGAAGTCCTTGAAATTCTTGTGTTGGAATGCACTGAGGATGTTGACTGTATCCTTACTGTGCCTTCTGGAAACTTCCAACACTTGGAAGAGTCATGGACTATACGCCCCTGATGTTTTTCAGTTGCACCTCTTTGCTTTTCAGGTAGCTTAGAATAGCTAATTTTGCTTAAAGCTTTTAAAACTGAAGAAGTGACAGCTCTTCTGGTTTGTGCATGTAAACTGAGTATTACAAAGGGGAAATTATGGAGTGAGTTTTTTGTGGTTTTTTTTTTTAATGCTCAAGAGAAGCTGATTATCCAGGCTCCCGCTGAAGGTGGGATTGTAAATTGACTTAGGACTTGAGAAAGCTCCCTGCCTACAGGTCGTTTGGCTGAGAGAGAGAGCTGGTGTGCAGACCTTCAGACAGGCAGGGGCATTTATTCAGGTGTTTATAATTAAATAGGAGTGTGTTATATAACGTGGTGCTGTTTATTTTGGGTGATGTGTTTAGACCCAATAGTCCTGCACAGATCCTTTGGGTGATGGGTTAAGAGGAGCTGCTTGAATGGATGGGGGGCTTTTGTGATGAAGCAGATGGACAAGTAGGTGTGTTTTCCTCATGGGAGAGGAGGTTCTGGATCTGGAAATGCCTTTAGATAGTGCCTGATGGTGGTGTGCATTTTTCAGATGTTTTGCTGTTTTTAAAGGCCAGGGTAGCTGCAGGTATTTTTGTGCACCGGCAGTGTCCTGTTTCATGTAGTTTTCATTTGCTTTTATTTGTCCTCAGAAATAAAAGAAGTAAGAAAGTTTTTCTGAAAACCTATTGTGCCTTGTAAGGTTATCCTGCTGTTTCTGTTTTCTTGCTTACTATTTTTCTCTGAAATCATAATGTGTTCCTTTAGGTCTTTTGATAAAGACTTTAACTCGAGCTTACTGGAAAATGGTTACTCTATGCTGAGGGAGTGCTGGCATCTTACTGACTTATTTTGGGAATACTGGAGAAAAATATACAGGATTCACTTTCATTGATTAAATCCTCCGGGGCAATCTTCTAACACTGCAGTTCTCTAGGTGAAAAATTAACTTTCTTCATTGTCTGCTCCTGCTTTTATTTCATTTGTGCGAATCCCAGGCTCTGTTACCAGTTTACATGAAATCCCTTAGGTGTGCTTGGAGTAGAAAGTATCTCAGTGAAAAAGCTCACACACACTATCAGTCTCTGAGTCCATTTGTCTCTGGCCACCACCAGATGCCTCGATCCCATTGGCCCCACAACAGTCACAGAGGATTTGCACCAGCCCATGGTTCCTTCACCTGTGAAATGTGTCCTGAGTGATTGTAAAAAAAAAAAAATAATTAACAGCTACCTTGATGCTTTTCCAGAGGTTTGGGTGAGATAGCACTTTAGGTGCAGCTTAATGATAAACTTTGATTTATGAGGTAACTGAAAATGTTTGTATTGTTGGATGTGGAGTGAAAGCATAGGAGCTTTCTGCATTTCATCTGCAGCTTTTCCAGCACAACGTACAGCTAACAGCTTGTCTCTCATTGATTTTAACAACAGATTTCTGCTGAATATGCCTGGAGTAGTTTGAAAACATCTTAACTTTTTTGGGGGCAGTAGGTTACTAAACACCATAAAGAACTTTGTGATGTCTGCTAAGATAACCTTGAAAAATCTTAGGTTTTAGCTACTTTTGACATACTCCCCGTGCCTGGGTTTAAGACGGATCCTTTGGGAAGGCTGCTATTTTTTTAAATTTTGAGGCTAAATGTTTAAAAGAAGCAGAAGAAAGCTTTCCCCCACCCACTGATCAAGGGCTGGTATGACTCCTGTATCTGTGTGTTTTCCCTGTGAATTCTTTGCTTTCTTCCTCTCTACTTCCATCAGCTGCTCTCAGTAACAAGTCACGTCAGGTGAGCTGTATCTGACTTGTTTGGAACGGGTTCAAAAGGATCCCATTGACATTACCAGGCAATGGGTCACGCTTGAAATCTTGCCATTCTGGTGTTAAGCCTTTTCTTTCATTTTCTTCACCCGCACCTTGATTTCTGACATATTTTTAGCTGCTGTTCTGTTGAATTTGGATAGAGCTAGTGAAAAGGGATGTGGTATTGGGTTGTTTTTCATTTTTTTTGTCTTTGAGAAATAGGGGATTTTATTTTTCACTGAAGATGGAGCCCTAGGGTGATTATCTGCTCCTCTGCTTAGCAAGGAAGGATAGTGGTTCTTCATGGAGGTGAAAACTTCCTAAAATTTCAGCACTGCCATTCAATTTAACCCTAGAATCTGATACAGAGATTGGAGCTCTGCTATTTTTATTTTTTGATTTAATGATGCTTTTAAGATTGCGGTCCTGCACAGAAAGCTCCCTGAATCTAATGCATTGCAAAGTGGTAAGCTGGTAGTGTTGGGTTATGGCAATATACTTATTATTTCCCCTCTTGGTCTGAAGGGCACCGTAGGGTTTGTTGGGTTGTGTGCTGGAGAATTACCATGAATGCAGAAGAGCAGTGCTGGGACCACATCCAGGGCTGTGTTGCCCACTGCTGGGATGAGCCAAGATTTGCTGTGATGGCCCCAGCAGATGAAATGCTGCTGTAGTGGCTTCACCTGCGCCTTGCATGGAAGCCATGTGAGCAGCTAGTCTCATTTCTTCTTTGGCAGTGTGGCCGCAAGGGGAAACTATTTAATTAAAAAGCTTCCTTCTTTCTCCAGGGGTTTCCCTAGTCGGTCACCGGCTGAGGTTTTGGTTTCCCCATGGCAGCAGATGCTTTCACCAGGAGTTGAGCCGCGGTGTCGGCAGCCCCAGCCTGGCTCGGTTCACATCTCTGTGGGCAAGGAGGGAGCAGGAGGCTGAGCACATCTCTCTGCCTGTTTCTTACTTTTTTTTGCTGTTAGCCTGAGAAATAAAGTTTGTTCCTGTGTAATCCTGACACGACTGAAGAACCTCTTGCTGCAGGCAGCTCTGTCTCTCTCTGTAGTGCTTGGATTGCTCAGCAGAGGGAGAAGAGACCATAATGCTGAAGGCACCCAGAAACAGCCAGAGCCACATTTCTTTGACAGACAGCAGGGAGAAGAGTCCCAAAGCCTCCCTCCCGGCTTGTTTTTTTTCTTTTCCCTTCGTGTTTTGAGGCTCAGAGCTAAGCTGTGATTTTTCACCTCTTGATCAAAAGTAGCTGCCTCAATGTGTAGGTTAATGGACTCTTTCAGAAGGCAGAGTGGGTGACTGTGATAGAAAAGATGAGTCCAAATCCAAGAAGCAGCATACTGGAAAAATCTCATACATCCAAGCATTTCCTAAATATTCAGGAGCTTTCCTAAATATTTATGAAGAAATGTTGGAGTTGACCTTTAGTGACTGAAGCTTTACAACACATCCAGAGATAAACAAAACAAAACCAAACCCTTTGAATTAGTTGCAATTGAAGCAGCAAGTAAAGCCCATGACTCATCTCCAGGTCAGATTTTTAACTGTCTTAAATCACTGCAGCTCCATTACTTTCCTGGGCACTGTGCCAGTGCTGCCACTGGCTGGAGGGCTGGCCTGCTATTTTTGGGGGGGCAGATGAAGTTTGAGTAGAAGATTGTGACAAAGTTTTGTGGGGTTTTGGTTGGTTGGTTTTATTTGATTTTTTTTTTTTTTTTTTGAGGATGGGAAAGGTATTTGTTTAAGGAACACAACCTGTGTTTCAGGCTAATAGACAGCATTGCTCAGTAGAGATTTGCTCCCCTGTAGCATACTTTGAGGAAATCCAGAAGAATTAGACATTTATTTTTTCTCAGCGATGTCAGTTTAATGTGATAAGAAAACAGCTGCTAAAATGCTGCCAGATGAAAGCAGGATGCTAAGCACGAAAGGGAAAAAACCCAATGGGAAGTTCCTGCAATTTGATAGAACAAGGCAGCGTTGTGGAGACCTGGCTCGTTCCCTGTTGAGGGTGATGTGGTCAGCTTTGGGGCTGTGCTCTTCAGAGCAGAGAGTATTAGTGCTCTTATAGTGCTTCAGTCAATGAGGTGCCATTTACTGAGGGGTTTAGGAGGTGGAGCAGATTAAGCTGTTGGCCCTGGTAGAGGCAGCTGAAGTAGAGCAGGCTCCAAACTTTCCCCTGCACGATCAAGGGGCACGACCTGACTCTGCACTGGGCACTTCCTAACTACATGTGTTCTCTTAAAGCATAAGCAAAGAGTTCACAGAGGGTGATGATAAGGGTCTTAACTCTCTTTTAGACAGAGAAATGTGCCCAACAGGCAAATGTGGAATGTGCTATTAGGAAAGCAAAAGGAGCATTGTTGAGAGGTGCTGGTGACCCAGGGAGGACAAGTCAGTGAAGGCTTTCCCATGCTCTGCCGTGGAATTCAAACCAAAAACCAGCTCTGGGTTTATTTTCAACGTTCTTACCTGCCCTTCAAACCAGTTCTGAAGGGCCTGTGTTCCATCCCTGTCAGAGACCAGGCTCCAGCCTTGATTCCAGCCAAGCTGTGCCAGGCCCTACCTGCACGGGCTGCTCGTGCTCTGCTCAGGGCAGGCAGAGGGGTGGCCCAATGGAGCTGATGCTGTTTAACAGCCCAAGAAACACCTCTCTCCTGAGGAGAGTTTGTCTCTGCTGGATAATGAGCTCTGTTTCACTCAGGACTGAGTTGCTGTTGTAGGGATCAGAGGGAAGCACAAATGAGGATGCAGCACTGGGCACTTCCTACAGCCTCTCCTCTACATAGCAAAGAGCTAATTAACTGAGAGCCTCTCTGAGCTGTTGGGCTGCTGCAGGCCTGGCTTCCTTTACAAGAATCTTGTGCAGTTTGTCTTGCTCCAGTAACTTTTTGAAGTCTTTCAAAACGGTGCATTGCAGCAACGCCCCAGCTTTTGCTCTTTTAGGCTTTTGCAAGTGTGACATCTGATAGTGGAGCCAGGCAGCAAAGCTTCAGCTGAAGGGAGAGTTGTTCATGTACAAAATGGATAGCACAGCCATGGCTTGGGGTATGAGAGCCTTTCCATGACTTACAGAATAACCTGCCAATGTCTCTGTTCATATTTGAAGTACAAAATCGTTTATGCAGAAAGCATAAACTTTTTTTTTGAGTGTCAGCATGGGCAGCCTCTCTCCTCTCGCAACTTATTTTATGGCTATAAATGGGATGTAAGTGGATTTTCTGCCTTGTACTATCTGTCTGAAGGAAGATAAAATTCACTGTTGTTACTGTCGTGCTCAGGTAAAACAGTAACCCTGAATTTTAGCAGTTTTACCGTACCAAGTTCACAGGTACTGCAACTTTAAAAATTTATTTTTTAGTATACATGACTTCTGGATGAAGTGAAGCCAAAATAATGTTTAAAGCGAGAATTTACCTTACTTAACCTGCTACTTTTTTTTCAGTGAGATCACAGAAGAATCATAGCCCTTACAGGGTACAGCTCAGTTTCCTGTTTGCACATCGCTCCTGAAGAGCTGAATTATTTTGCAGTATTTTATAGAGCTTGCACTAGTGGTTTGCAGGAAATCATAAGCTCTATTTCTGTTTCGGTATGGGCACTGGGAAATCCACTTTTATCTATTCCTGGTTACCAGTGTGCTGCAAAAGGCTTGCCTTGCAGGTACTGAAACATGATTAATTTTGGGGGGGTAATGATGAAAGTGCAGTGCTTTGATAGGTTGATTATTTTATGCTCTGCCAGAAATGGATACTTAAAAGGAGATACTAGATCTGAATGAGATATTCAAGAGCCAGTTACTGTTTTGAGTTAGCTAATAGGGAATAGGCCAATCCTACTGCCCCTGGTGTCAGTGAAAACACTGAGAGTCAAGTCAGGCATGCAGTAATTAATTACCTACAGATGATGGTTTTTGAAGGTGTGAATAAAAGATTGCAAGTGTTGGTTGAATTGTTTGAAAAATAAATCTGTCAGATGTTTTTCTTTTTTTCTTCCCCTGTTTTCTTTGTTCCCCTTCTTTCTGTCTGACTTCAGCAGTGGATCTGTTTGCCTGCTGAACAACAGGTACTTCTACATTCCTCTGCCCAGGTCAGTGGATCTGACAGATGTGGCCCTTATGCAGGCTGATGTTATACACCACTGCATGTTTAATTTCACTATTTGAAAGTGATCTTGAAGGTGGGTATTTTGTTGGTTTAGGGAAAAAGCACCTACACACTGACCCCTGAGTGTTACAATAATGAAGTTTTCTGGAAATGGGTATTTCCTGAAAGAGCTTTGTGAAGTCAGAGGTGAATGATTTTAAGTATCATGTTTAACAGCTGTCTTATTACTGACATGGAGGATATTACAGTTATTATAGTTGAGTCAGAAATTGAAAAATGGTGCACTTAAACTTCTCCATTGTTCTTATTTTCAACAGCACTGTTATGAGCTGCCTTCACTGAAAAGTTGAAGGGGGGTGTAGTGCCTGTGAGGCTGAACTGGTATTTGTGGGAATAGTTGAATCTTTTGAAAAATAATACAAAACATGGAAGCTTGGTAAACAGCAGAAGTGTTTCTTACATGATTTTGTGAATTAATAGTTTCTATGTAGGAGTTTCTGCAGCATCAGAATGTTCAGCAAGCCAGGATTTTTGTCATTCTATTGTATTTTTGGTTCATAGAGAAAAACAGGCATTAAGAGCTATGGGGAGATTCAAGAATTGGGTCAAAAATGATTTCTGCAAATTTTACATCCTGGGCAGTTGGTGGTTACTCATGAACATGCTGTGAAAAGCTGTGGTGGGTGTGGAAATTATGCTTTCGGAGATTGGCTCAAGAGATGAATGTGTTGCTGATGTAACAGAGCAACTGCCTCACCTGGCTGGCTCCATCCTTACCTATTGTTTTTCCAGGAAAAGGAGAGTGGATTTTCAGGTGGGAAAAGGCTGTTTTATCGTTAAGGACACAAAACCCCTTGGTCTTCATGTGCTTCTTGTGCTAAGCTAGAGTGTGCTTACAGGGATCAAAATACTTCTTTTTTGGCCCTTCTGTTTTCCTTCACTTACAGGAAGCTTCTGATTGCTTAAATTTTCCTTTTCACCCAGTTTGGACCTGAATCTTTGACCTAAACCAGCATAAATTGTCTAATGGACCCAGGGTGCTCCAACCCAACCTGAGCATATTATTTGGTATTTTAGATGTTCAGTGCTGTGCTTAGTACTCCCTGTGTATACTCTTTATATAAAAAAGTTGCTTTTTCCCCCAGCTTGTGGAGGAAAAAACCAGAATGTGCAGCTTTTCAGATGGAAATAGAAAATGCAGTGTTCAGCTAGCTTGAACTGGTCCTTTTTGGGACAAGAGATGGCTCTGGAGAGTGTTTTTTTTCTTCTAACTTATGAAGCAATTTGCGTCTAATCTACTCCATAATTTCAAGCCTTGTATGATATTTCCCATTTGTTACCCTAATAAGACCAAAGGTAAAATTTTATAGCACATTGTGAGCTGAATGGTCAACGTCTTATTAAATATCTTTGCTTCCAGGGCAGATGGAAATGAGAGAAATCTCTTGCAGATTGCAGCCCAATTAATACAATTTATCTAAACATGCTCTGGCTTGTCCTGCTAACGCTTCACAGGAAAGTAGAAATTGTCCTTTCTGTGTGTTCTACCTCACAAGAAAATAAGAACAAGGTGGTCAGACAAAAGGCTCACATAGGCCAGCATCCTGTGTGTGGTATGGATCAGACCTGGATGGACTGGCTCTTCTTCAAGCTGTGGAGTTCCAAGGTACTCCTACTTCTGATGCACTCTTAGCAAAGTAAAGCTTTTCACTGCTCAGAAATAATTTTGGTCTTCTGATCCATCACAGCTGCGTGTCTTCATAAGATTTCTTTTAAAGATGACATAAGCAGAAATAGACACATTTTTAAAATGCAGATAAATCATGAGTTTCTGACATAGTATTTTGTATTTCAGCCTTGATACCTTTCCCTAGAAGTTCCAAAATTATTTGCTTATTATTTTTGGGTTGCTGCTGAGCTGATGTTTCCAGAAAGCTGTCTGTAGTGACTACATCTCTTTTCTGCTTTAGAACAGCTAATTCAGAGCCCGTCAGTCTGTGTGGACAGTATTACTCCTTTATTTCAGCGCAATATTTTGCTTTATTAACATTTAATTTATGCTGTCATTTTGCTGTCCAGTCACAGTGTCTTGAGACTCTTCTGCAGCTTTCATGTCAGCTCTAATTTTGCCTACTCTTAATTGTTCTGTTTTCTCAGTGTAGTTTGGCATTTCATTACCTCCCTGCCCCCTTCTCAGATCAGTAACTGGTATTTGGACCATTACAGGTCTTAGCAGATGCTGAGGTGATGTGTTAACAGCCTCTTATTGTTGTGACAAATGATTTATTATCTGCTTTATTTATTTTTTTTTTTTTTTTTTTTTGTTGATGATCCATAAGATGCCCTTGTTTTCTATCCCATCATAGCTTACCTTTTTTAAGGCTCTTCTTGAGATTCCTTGAGACTCTTTGGTGAAGGGTTTGGGAAAAGCCCTGTGTACTGCATCCGCCACCTGCATGTCCCTGCAGATCATGTCCCCTTATTCCATGTGCTTGTTAACTCCTTCAGGGAATTCTGATGGATTTGTTGTGCATGACTGCTCTCTGCAAAATATCTGACTCTTCCCAGGTATATAATGCACACACTCATTCAGTTCTTTATTATATTTTCTATCAATTCTTCTTGTATTGAAGTTAAACTCAGTGGTCTGTATCTTTGAACGTTTGGCTTTTTAATGAGAAGTTCAGCTGTGGGAAGACAATGAAAGAAGTGGAGTATGTTTTGCGTGGTATTTTGTGGGTATTGTGTTCTTTGGGGGGTTCTGTCCCACTCTGAACTGTAACATTACAGCTTTGTTCAGAGCTGTGGGGTCAGGATGAGAAATCATGGAAGCAATGCTTGGGCATCACTGACACATCACCACGGTGTTATCATGTTCACTGCATGACGCTGCCAAATTTTACCATGAAAATTTCCAAA
Organism: Corvus cornix cornix; assembly: GCF_000738735.6. NCBI lineage: Eukaryota > Metazoa > Chordata > Aves > Passeriformes > Corvidae > Corvus > Corvus cornix. Next base: position 5,452,849 of record NC_046343.1, on the reverse strand, counting down.
GGGGCACCCTGGGGTTTACAAGATCGACTTTATCAATGGTGATAAGCTTTAATCTATTTATTGCAAGGAATAAATCGAACAGTAGAACTAATGTTGTCTGAAATCAAATGCTGTATTACAGTTCTAAGCTTTTCTTGTATATACAATTATCAAGACATAGGGCTGTCTGTGTGCCCAGAAAAGGAACTTTAATTTCAAATTTTAAAGATTCCAGAAATAAATTTACAAGTTGAGAAGATACTTTTGTTTTACTTTCTGTGTCTGTGTTCATTGCTCTACAAAACCCTAACAGAATGCCATTATTGCAGGCTTCTGACGCCAGCATTTGTCACTAGCCTTGTATTGAAACTCTGTTTTATAGAAAATTTAATATTAGAAGCTTATCTATATTCTCAGCAGTAGAATCTGAAATATATATATGAAGTCTTGTAATGAAAAGCAGTGGGAGAAAGCTACAGCCCTTGTAAATACCCACTGTGGGAAGGGCTGGCTGGCTTTCCTGAATCCTTTTTGTTGGTCTCTCCTGAAGCACCAGGTCATGGTGGGTACCTGTGATCTTATGTGCTGGGACTCAGATAGCTGTCAGTCCTCCCCAGTGTGGCAGCAGAAAGCATTTACTCACTAAATTGTTATCTTGTTCACCAAAGGCTAGGGAAAGTCTTGTCCAGGGGTTACAGGACTGTCAGGTGTAGATCAGCATGGTCTCCAAATTTTGTCTCATCAAGAATTTTCTCTCTGGTCCCCTATGGTGACCTTGCACTTAAAGGGGTCATTTGTTGTAGAAGAATGTGCTATCCTCTTAATGAGGAAACCTGGGCTACCTGTTTTGTGAGTGAGCAGATTTTGAGCTCACTCAAAATTCATGTAATAGCCTCAAAATCTTGTGATAAAACTGAAACAGCCAGTCAGTGCAGGACCTGGGCATAAAATTAAATGAAAATTCCACTTAATTTTGTTGTTCTCCCTTCCATTCTGTCTGGGATTTGCTATGCTTCACTTGCAGTTAAAAGTGAAAAAGCTTTTGCCATTCATGGAGCAGCTGTGCTCTCAGTCCTGAGCCATCTTAGGGTGGTGGCACCTGAAAGAAATAAAATTTCTACCATTCCAGCCATTTGGTCCCGAGAAGGCAGAGCCCTGAGGAGCTCGACATGTTCTTTGACGTTGCTCTTGGTGGCAGGAGTAGTTTACAAGTGCAAACTGTCTGTGTTGCTGCCCTTGTGCTTTATCCCCGAAACTGAGAGGGTTGGCTCTGGTCACTCCTCGCTGTGCTGGGTCACTGTTTGTGCACCTCAGGCAGCCCACTGGCATTGCTCCTTGGGTCTTGCAGCACCTGAAATTCAAGTCTAGGTTTACTCCAAATAGGTGGCTGCTCCATGGGGCGTATTTCCAATCGCATACGCCTTAATCTGGTGACAATGAAAGATGATTTCATTTTTCCTCCACACACTCCTCTCACTAAGTTGCTTGAGCAAAATCATGTTTGTGCTCCTGTTTTCTCTCAGCACCTTAGAGGGAGTCATAGGTTTGTTTTAAGAGGACTCCCAAAGTCAGCCAGATGGAAAGAAAGTTAACAGAGGCAATTTTGGATCACAAGAAGTTCAGTTGAGCTCAAGATAGACGTGAACCTGCAATTGTCAGTGCACTATTTATGCCTCCAGCCAGCCAGTGTTGGCCTGCTCCATTTAATTTCAGAGCTAAGTGCTTGTCCTTATGCTGTATTTTATGATCACCCATACCGGTGACCACTGGTTTAATTGTCCCTTTGTAAGAGAGTGGAAATACTATGGGCAGGTGGAAATAAGGCCTGAAGTGTGACTCATTCCTGAGTGAGGTGAGTAAGCACGCTTCAGAGAAACAAGGTAGCAGCTCACGTGCTTCTGAGAAGGTCTAGAGCTGTGTGGGAGCTGAGAGGAAATTCCTGCTGCTCCATTCGTGGAGACTGAAGGAGCCCACTTTGTGTTAGCAGGGTTACTTGTGCAGACAGTTGATGGTGCTTGAGCCTTGCTGGTGCTGCAGTGACTTGGAAGGGTGACAGGTCCCAGAAGCATCAGCATCTCTGTGTGAAGAAACCCTCCAGCTTTCCTTCATCAGACTTGTGATCTCTTACAGAAAAATTTAAATGTTTCACTGGGGAGAAACCACTGAACTAATTTTCATCACCGCAGTGCCTTGATTTCCCACTTTGAATTGTGCAGGGCTGATGGCCGTGTGTGAGCACTTGCTCGTTCCAGGCTGCCCTGCCCAGCTGTTGGCAGGGCTGAGCAGTGCCCTGGCAGCTGCCTTGGCATGAGGTGTGTGGGATGTAAGCTGCTTTTTAAAGGTGCTGCATGAATATTCACTGTGTGCCAGGTGCTGGAAGGTGCCTTCGATCACATCTGATCTTGCTGGGTTTTCACTGCTCTTGTGTAAATAAAAAATCGTTGCTTCAGGATTTTACACAGCAGGGCTGATATTGGCAGTGGTACCTTGTTAAAATGAAGGAGGGTCTGTCTCACTACAGATAATGTGAGCCCAACCTGCATCTTCTGCCTTTGTGACAATATACTGCACCAGATAAAAACCCAGTGAGAGTTCTGTGCAAGTTCAGAACTTTAATACTGTTTCTCAAGAACTGAGAGTGTTTGTTACTTGGAGAGAAGTGAGAATTTTATATTTGCTTTCTTTTTAATTGTACAGTAATGTAAGAGTTGTTTCCAAGGATAGACATGCCGAGGACAGAAACAAGGAATTATGAAATCTGATTGATGACTGTTTTTTACAATGTGATTTGCATCAATGTTCTCTGGTTTTGTTTCCACACATCCTGTCAGCAAGAAGTTTGCTTTGTTCATGTTTATGTCAAATATGTGTCTTTGTCTGTATTATTTTTAGAGGCTGAAAGATCAAGTATATGAATACAATGTGCTGCAGATATAAGTGTATAATTTATGCTTGTGGATGGTTCAGGGTATCGTGTACTTTCGTAACAGCATTGCCCTCTTCAAAAATGAGACAAAACTCTTGAGACTGTTGTCACTACAGTTAAGCAAGAATTAAAAGCAGTATTTGGTGTCTAAATCCCTGTAGCATTTACTGAAAGCAGCATGGCCAATAGCTGTAGACACATCCAAGTTCAGGTATCTAATCTGGGAGCCGCAAGGCCACATACAGTCACCAGAGCTGCCATGGGGTGATTCAAAGCTCTGAATTTAGAGCCTGATTCGCTCCTCTTGACTATGTGAGAAATTGAGTTTCTTGACTTAATGTTTAAATTAGCTGCCTAGATTGAAGTGATTCTCTGCCTCTCCTCTCTGCTTGCCTTTTGCTGTTTCCTGATTACTTTCTCTTGTTTTTAATTTTTTCTCTTTGAAAATTATCTAGTTAGTGATAATGGATGTAGATAGTGGATTGAAGTGATGGAAGATATACCTGAGGAAACTGAGAATGGAAGCACTTTCCTCTTTATTGAAATAATGCATCTTGTTTCCATTTTGAGCCTTGGTAGGTCTGGCTTTGATTTTCAGACACTGGAACCCTACTAGGTGAGGGAGCCCTGTAGCAGGGGATGTACTTTCCATGTGCAGGAGCTAACTAGCTGTAATTAGGTTCTTTCTTCACCTTTTCACTCATAAATTAAATATTCTTAATTACTCTTTTTTTTTCCCAGGCATTTCATTCTGGTTAACAACCAAGGATGGTAATACTATTAAGCTGTTGCAGCCTCAGTGTATTTCTATAACCATTGTGCCAGTGCTCTGCACTAGTGGTGTACCTAGAAAATATGGGAGAGGTGGGGTGAACTTTAGGTGTAGGGACGCTACAGAACTCCTTGTAGTGTTACGATTTGAGAGGGGGTGGGGGTTGGTGGACATCTGGTGTTGATGGTGCGTTGAAGAGAAGTCCCCAGGGCTGTGGGGTCAGTGACTGCAAGAAGCCCCAAAGGGGAAAACAGAGCACTTGCCACAGGAAAGGCAGCTGGAGGGAGGGAGGAAGTTTCCTTCACACAGTAGTTTCCTCTTAATTTTTGTCTTTTTTGTCTTGCTGGTGTCATTGAGACACTTCCTGGAGAGAAGAAAGAAATGGAGAAAGATATACGTTGATTTTTTTTTTTTTTTTTTTTTTTTTACAGGCTTTTTTGGTCATTCCACAAAAGCCAGAATTGTTTTTGCTGTGTATAACTGAGATTTAGTAATGCTGTTGTTTTTGGCTTGCCGGCTGGAGAGACCCAGGAGGGAGTAGCTCCTCTGCCCCGGCCTACCTCTGCAGCCTGGGCTCTTTTCCCAAGGCAGGAATACTTTTCTGGTTATCCCATTCTCAGTAACAGCTCAGCTCATCTTCTTTTTGCAAAGACAAGAGTTCCTTTTCTGTCACACTCATTTATTTTGAGTAGAGACAGTGAAATCCCAATCTTCTTTTGTGTTTCCATCGGACTGGATGACAGAGCCATCATGTTTGGGGAAAGGAGGCGCTCAGATAAAGCAGCTCTGGGTTCCTGTGCCTGAATTCCCCCCTGCACAGTGCTCTGTCCTCTGCGGTGGAGACACAAGTGTGTAAGGAGGCAAAGTAAAGATTGCTGAGCAGGCTGCAAACTGAGCAAACCATTTCTTAGTTTCCTGCCTTTCTGTTTCCTCCCCAAATGGTAAAAAGGCATGGAACAAGCCATGTGGAAACTGATTTGCATTTCCATTAAAACCAGATAAAAACAGAAGTGAAAGTTAGTATGCAGCTTTTTAGCGAAGCTGAGAGAATAACAGCATTGCCATTAGGATCACAGAAAATAGAGGTCAGCACACCAAAAATATTGGGATGTCAAGTAAGTGAAAGTTACGCAGAAGATGACCAGTCCATCCTCTGCTTCACTTTCTGTTTGCATCCTGGCTTGTGCAATTTGCAAGAGTTTTTTTTAGCTATTTGCTTGGGTTTTAATTTTTTTTTGTTGTTGTTGCTTTTTAAACTCATCTAGGTCAGAAATACGGTGCATTCCCTTCAAAAAGTTTTTGCTAAGCATGCTTGGTGTTTAGTGAATAATAATGATCAATATCAGAAAATTAAATCCAAGAGTTGTCTGTTTCTTGTCTAATTAACCGGGAGAATTATCTCCCCGTGTTACAGCCCTCTCAAGCAGGATGAGTGAGGTGCCCATGTAGCTTTAGTAATAACGTGCTACAAGCAGCTCAGAACATGTTTTGATGGCTCTTTAGTATTTTGGATCAGTAATACTTTTTTGGCTGCATCGAATGTGGGGAATGCATAATCTTTTGGAGGAGCCAATTAAAATAATGACTTGGATGGCAAGTTCCTCTCCTTTTTCCTCCTGTGTATGGCTGTACCCTTCCCATCAAAGAAGTTGTATCTTAATTGGCAATCCCCCTGCATCTGCTCACTCTGTCACCCCCTACAGAGAGGCTCAGTGCTTAATTAAAAGGAGTTTGTGTTTGTTTATCTCTGGAATTGCACTTGTGCTTTTGTAGAGATTTCAAAGGCAGATGTGTTTATTGAGACCCTGCTAAGTAATTAATCCTGTAATATTATTAGGTTGGGCTGAGTTCACAGGAGATGACAAGAAACCCCAAAGTTGCCAAACTTAATATGGGTGTTGGAGAGGGACCCTCCAGAGGAGCCAGTCCTCCTCCTGTGAGGGTGACATAACCCCCATGAAATGTGGTGGTTTTGCTGCACCATTCTTCCAGTGTGCTTCTCCTTCTGAAGGAGTGGCTGTTTCTGGAAGTGGCAGGGTAAATCTGTCATCAGAGAAACTTTAATTTGTGGCTACTCAAATGAGATTTACATAGGGGAATGTTTTCTAATAATGAAAAATACTGAAATCAGCAACTCATTTCTTCTAAGCCTGTAGTTTTATAACAGTCTCAGGCCCTTTGGAGTTATGTCTCGTCTTTAAGTCTCTAAATTACTTGCAGAGGACTGCATACTTTTGTCATCACGGTTTTTGTTAAAATCACCGCTGAAGTGCAGTGGGATCCCCTGAGACAAATGTGAAGTTCTTCACTTGGCTTCAGATACCAGTGGTCTGGAAAATACTGCTTTTCATTTTAAGAGAAAATGAGTTGAATGAGGTTTTTGGGAGCAGCCTTTTCCCAATGCCATGGCTTTTTGCTACTTCATATCCTTCCTCTTGTTCTGCCCAAAGGAAGGCACATTGCCAGGGATCCACTGGCTGGACTTTGGGAACTGCTTAGAGAGCACAGTCATCCTGCCAGGCTCCTGCTAGGATTGGACTGACCTTGAGCTGGGAAGGCTGCTCTGTTACCCACATCTTGCCCATCTCTTCTCAGGCCAGATTCTGCTGAGGGGTTCAGCTTCTGCCATGCCAGACATTCTATGGCTTCAGCCCTCTGTGAAGCTGAAGGGTGTTAGTATTTCACACCACTTGGATTTAGAAGATGCTTAAAAGCAGAAGATAAAATGTCTAATCATTCTGAATTGGGTTTCTTCCCCCTCTTTTTCTTTCCCCTGCCGGTTGCTTGTTTGCCAAGGCTGAAATAAAGGCAGTGATGGCACAGTTGTGACTGGTGGCAGTGGCACATACATATTTCATAAACTCATAAGGGACAGTGTTGGAGTTTATCTTGCATGAAACAATGCTGACATCTCATGATTGGAACCATGCTACATAGATGGGCAAGGAGTAGTCGTGCATAGCTGTGACTGCTCTGGCACGGTTTGAAATGTGGGCAAAGTTAGAAATGTCATTTGAATAGAAAGCTGCTGGTATTTGGGACTGACTCAGTGATGTCCTTTCACAATGACTTGCAGGGCACTTGGCACAAAGCTGTGGTTTAGTCCCTTCTAGACTTTGGCAGTAATGGACCACGAGCACAGCACGCTCAAGGGGACAACAACAAAAAGAAATAGTGAAATTGAATTTATGCTGGTGGTATGGGCCAGAAATAAAGCTGCTGCATAGATTAGTGAGAGTTGTAGTACTTACTCTACCTCCACTGGTTCATTAAATACAATGAATCTAAGCAAAAAAGGTCGCTCCCCTGCTTTCCCTTAAGTTCAGAGTGATCTTGCTAAAATGGTCCTATATTGAGCTCTCTGGTGTGTGGTAGGAGCAGGGATTGGAGCATAAAGTAGAAAGTATTTAGATATGATGTACTGTAAGCTGCATTTCTGCTCCCCTGAGCCAGAGAATTTAACTGCATGCCTAATGTAGTTAGTGCAGAGGCAAATCAGTCCCTTGCTGTGCTCACTTGGGTGGGGGAGGAGGAAGTCAGAAATCAAAACATGAATTGCCTGAAATTTTGGTGGTATTTTCAGTTTCATTTTTTGTTTGATTCCTAGGAATTGGGGGGGGGAGAGGGTGTAAAGAGAAGCTCTTCTGGAGTGAAAGTGCTATAAAAGGAATAGGAAACCATTGAACAAATGGATTTTCTGTTTGCTTTATGCGCTCTGCTTTTCAGTTCCATTAGGACACATTGGACTCATGAAGGTGACCAGCGAAATTGTCTTGACAAAGATTTCTGCAAGGAGATGAAAATAAATAAGTTAGCAAAGAGTGACTGGAAAGACCCTACCAATTACCAGTTCTTCAACCTCCTTACTTAATTTTCTTGTGAGCTAATATGATAGGAGGAGGAGGAACACACCTTCATCGGAATGCTGCACAGGAGAACAGGGTTGCTATTAAAAGCCCAATAATGACTTGTATCGGTTTATGCAGATTTGCTCTGCTGGGTTACTCTGTGCCTGGCACTTGGCAAAGCACAGATAACATTTAAATCAGGCAGTAAGTGTAATTAAGTACTACCCTTCAGCGCATCTCTCCTTTTAAGACATTTTTATACACCGTGATTTAGAATATGACAATTGGGTGAGATTAAAGCAGCAAATTGTGCCTATAAAACAAGCCCTGAGAATAGCAAGGGACTGTAAAATTTTATAAAGGGGAATACAGCACATGTCTCCAATCCGATAAAACTTTTGTGAGCTGGGAGATTAACTGTGAAATACAAATAAGATGATACAGTATGCGTAGCATTCAGATTGTAAATTACTTGTTATTGTAACAACTTATTCCTTCTACCCAGAAGATTTCTTACATAACTTTTCCAGAAAATCTCGCCATGTGACTGATTCATTAACTATTACGAGGTGTGGAGAGAAGGTAGGAAGTCAGGCAGCAGCATTGTCCCTGTAGGGAAAGCAGTGGTGTAAATGTAGTGCAAAAGCTCATCTGTGCTGAAACACATGCAGTGAAGCTTGTGATTGGTTTCTTCCTCAGCTTCAATGGAGTTGTATTTGCAAAAAAAAACCACCAAAACCTTACCTTATTTCAAATCCTTAATAAGACCCATTGGAAGGTTTTCCTGGGGAACAAAAGTGTTGTTTTACGTGAGAAGTCTAAAAAGTTGTTTTCTGTGGGGCTTAACTGTGGCTGGCTGGTTGGGTTCTGCTGCACTTTGAGTGCATCTGAGCATCTTCATCAGCTTCACTTGGGCATACCCGAAAGAAAAGGCTGTGAGCCTTTTAGAAACTTCTTACTTAATTTGTAGCTCTCAAACCTCGTGGACCACAAGTCACCTCAACACATCACACCGAGGTTGTCACTGATAGCAGGTGAAAGGCAGTGACCCTGTGGTATCACTGGTCCCAGAGGCTTCTGCTATTCATCAACTGTTGTGTTATGGCATTGCCCTTCACAGTCTTATTGATCTCACATAGTCTCCTTTTCCATTCACACTAATCCTCCCTCATTCAGTCTGGCAATGCTTTTTTTAGATTTTTAAAATTGATTTCTTAATTGCCCTTAATTGATAACTTCATTGTCCTTTATTAAGAGCCACAGAGCCTGAAGATATTCAGCTTAAATGTCTGGTGAAGGCATGCAGAACTCAAAAGCCTGCTCATTTCTTCCCAGCTGTATTAGCTGTAGAGAGAAATTGTGTTGCATTGAGCCCATTGCATGTCAGTCACGTTAAAAGGAAGATTGTGCATGTGGAACAGGGAGGAGGATGATGGCTGGATTTCTTACTGTCTAATATTCTCTGACCACCTTTGCTCTGCATAAAAGAACCCAAACAACTTCATGACACTTAGTTTTAATGATGTATTATATAAGGAAATACTAAAACTGGAAGGAGAGGTTTGAATTATTCTGGAGGAGAGTATTACATTTCAGTAATAGGACAGTTGGGTTTTAAAGGCTGAGCATCACTGCATTATGAACAAAATATAAGGCCAAGCCACGGACAAATAGCAGAGTGACAGAGAAAATGGAGAAGAAATAAGTGGGAGCCTCTGGTAAAAATGCAGCTGCAGGGGCAGCCAAGAATTTTGGGGGCACATGTCATGTTCAGCCCTTGTTTTGATAGGGGGGATGTTTATATATGTGTTGCTTTTATGTGTGACTTCCTTTTGACTTTTGGATTTATTATTCATAAATAATATGTGCCATATTTATGTTTGAGATTGTTTTGATATTGTTAGGGAGATGTCAATACTTCTGAATCAACATTAAAAACATTCTGGTTTATAGAAATGTTGACCTTTTCTTCTTGCTTGGTTTGAAAAGTCAGTTCAAAATGGCAAGATTTTGCACAGAATGGAAATTCCCTTTTCTGTGGGAGGCAGATACAGCCAAAACAGGTGCTCTTGTCCCACCACTGGTCTCATCTTTCATCATACCTTGTTTTCCTGGGGAAGATGGGAATTTGCTTCTCCAAATCCTGTTGCTGCTGGATATCCAGGAAGGTCCTGGGTGGGTTCACTGCTGCAGCTGCTGCTGCAGTTCCCTCAAATCGCACCATCAGTGTCTTGCTGAATCAAACCAGAACAGTTAAAACATTTCAAAACATCTGTAGGAAGTCATTAGCATAGAAAAGACTTTTGCAAATGGAAGTCCCAAATGTTCTAGGCAGTGTTCTGACAAGCTGTCAGTGAGCAGCGTGTCTCTCCTGATCCCGGTGGGAAGGCAGCTGCCTCTCGCACCCCTGCACCACGGCTGGGTCTCATTTCACACTGGATCTGATCCATCTTGGCCTCCTAAATCTGCCCAGCAGCCGAGTTCATAGCTCATTGAATTGATGCTCAGGTAAGTTTTTCCCCACGTGGTGACATTGATACCAATTTTTGCCCATCCCGGTGTCCACAGTTCTTTGCTTTCTTTGTTTGAGTGGTATGAACGCACAGCCTTTCATTAGGCGTGTTCTAATGGAAGCTTTTGGTGATAGCAAACTGGTCTTTGGGATTTTGCCTCTACTGTTCATATGTTTGTTGGTGCCTATGGTCCGTACCAGAGAATTACCCAGCTCACAGTGAACTTCAGGATGAGCTGAACCACAACTGAAACTGCAGTCTGAGAGTTGCCTGCGCTGACTTGCTTGACTGGGACCAGAATCCTGTAGTATTTAATTTTTTTCTCTATTTTTACCCAGGTTTTGCTGATAACCTCCTGTTGTTTAATCTACCTTTCAGAAGCATCAGCTTAATTTTTTGCATAAGAACTTGTAGGGAGTTAGCACAGAAACTAGTGGCATATTTGTTCTATTTGGGATGTGAAGGGCCTCATCTCAAAATTTGATCTATAAGCTGTATTTGACTTATCTGTATACTTTAGTATTAAGATTTGTTTTCTTATTTGAATTGGTTTATAATTGGTCTATTGGGATGGCTGTGCTTGTTGATTAAAAGCCAAAAAAAGCAAAATAATGCATTTTCTTCTCAAAGTAATGCTTATTTTTAAACTTTACATTTAAAGGTCCTGAGAGTGAACAAAATGGGCAGAGGTTAAATATAGTGAATTGCTCTGCTTTAACTTTGGGGAAAATGTGCAGTGTTAGGAATGCCAGTGTTCCACCTCAGGTGGGGATTTGTAGGTCCAACCCTGTTGACATTAATGGGCGTTAAGCAAGCAAATCTGCTGCTCATAGGTGGGGAAAATGGAGCTATTAACTGAGACTGCTGCTCAGCGATGCAAATGGTTATTTTCAGCTTTCCTGAGCAAGCATGTGAGCACTTCTGTGTTTGGGAATACTTTTTAATACTACTCAGCTGCGTTGCTGCTCTGATTGTGACTCCTGTTTGGGCTGAAGAGTTAAATTAAATGCATGAGGGGTGTCCTGTGTCAGCTGGGCCATATGTGGAGATACCACATTACTTATCCTCTACTACATCAGAGGAGCTTCTGACTTGTGAGTGATGGACTGATTGAAACTCCACAGTGCTGATGTGTGGGACTGCACCCCAAGTAGCTTTTCCTGCTGCCCTGAAGCCGTCCCCCCCTCAAAGTTGTTTCATGGCTTCTTGAAGCAGTTGTATTGCTTGAGGATAGACTTGGGAAGTGATGGTTCTGAAAAAGTCAGTGTCAAATTGTCTAGCATGGTCATTCCTATACATATAGCAGTGATTTGTCAGGGATTCTTGCTTAATTAAGTTAGATCAAGCATAACTATTATATTATTTTAAAAATTTAAGAGGATTAAGACTAAAAATACTGATGGCTCAGGTGTTCTTTGGCTGAAAAGCCAACAGCTAATGTGATTTGTCATTGTGAGCTGCACTTGTTTCATACAAATCATTTTTAGTCTTTCATTCTCTGTAACACTGTAGGTTTTGGCAGGTTTTTATCCTTTGAGATATTTCTGCATTAAATAATGTATTCCATTAAAACTGGAATAGTTTGTGTAGCTTGGTTAATAGTTGATTTGTGGATTAGGTAAATAGGTACAGGAAGTACACATGAGCCATGGTATAAAGTCAAACTTAAGGAAGAAGTTACTCCATTTTGAGATCTGTGCTTTGAAAGCTTCTGCATTAAACGTTTGTGCCTCTCCCCAGCCCAGGAAAAAACATTTCATGTTTGTGGGGGTTTTTTGTTTTTTATTTTTTTTTTCTCCCAAAGTATCATGTGATGGTGGAGATGAAATTTTTTCTGAGTAATTCCCTTTACTGTCTGCATTTCAGTGATAAAACCTCTACTCAGTGCTAGCTTGTGAATCCATTGAAGTCACCAATAAATCATTTCTTTTAAATATCTACTTTATTACTTAACGGTCGTGCTAAGACTGAATTCTGTAATCATATAAAAAACATCTGTTTCTGGGGAGAACAATGGCAGCAAAATGTGCTGCTGGATCTTCTCTTCAGGACTCGATGCTGCTGTTCGGGACTGGATTCAGAGGAAGGAAAGGAAGCACAAATGAGTATGGTATTTGCATCCTTAATAGTCTGCTTTTCTATCTTACTAAATAAGAGAAGTCAAATGTTAGTTGAGGTATTATGATATTACCGTGTATTACCTACCTACCACTACAAATTAAAGTGATATTGTTGTTCTCTCATCTCTTTTGAAGAAGCTGTGTTTGGAAATATGGGTCATTAAAAGCCCAGAAAGTAATCCAACAACCCAGACAAGTGTTTTGGCACACTTGGGTTTCCTGGATTTTATTAACGCTAGTTGTTACCTATCATATGAAGACAAAGTTATTTTTACCTTGGAATCTCTGATGAACAAATCATGGACTAACTCAGCAGTGCTGGGTTAATGGCTGGACTTGATCATCTTAAGGGTCTTCTGCCACGTAAAGGATTCTGTATCTGTTTCAAATGAGTCCCTCTTTAAACGACTTTCCCGTAAGATTGAAGGCAAACAGCAGTAGGTGTGGAGAAGCATTGGCCCACTATCTCCTGTGCAGTTTTTCTGAAAAAACATCCTTGTTACGTGCAAGCAAAGCATCATCATCTTGTACCTTTTTACATTTGAACACCTTTATGCAGCTATGTCTGGGCAATGAGACTTGGGTGGAGAGAAGAAATAAAGTACATCTCATCTCAGAGAAGCCTTGGAATGTGAGATGATGGAAGACGGATTACGTGTATTGGGAGAAAGAAAGCTCAGTGGAAGGTCATTTTGGAGTTTACAGCAGTGACATCAAACCTGAAGGAGGAAATTCCTTCTTGTGCTGTGTGCTTGCTCCTCAGTCTGTGCCTCTCTGAAGAGCCATCTGGCAGAGTGAGCATCATCTGGGTGTCTCTGCAGGTCTTATGTGCCATCGAGAGAGAGCCACTAGCATAGGACCAATATTGAAAGCCTCAGCAGTATGGATGGCTCAGATGGGTTTCCTGCCTGGAGAAGTCTGAGAGAAGAGTGCAGCAGGTTATCTGTTTTGTCGCTAAGCCATACTTATTTCCTGTGTGGAGGTGTATTTCATAATCTTCAGCTGAAATGTGAAGTAAAACTGCACCTACGGTTGGTTCAAAGTAAATGGTTATTTATTATCATCATCACTGCACTAGGGCTGAGTGGTCAACATTTGGTTAAAAAAATCCTCTCCTGGATGTGTTGAAGACTGAGTCAGTCTAGCAAAAGCCTTAGTGTGTCTGTACTTAATTCCGAATCAAACAGACCAAACTATTCCTTCTTCTCTTTATCAGTGTTGCTATAAATTAAATGAGTTGTTCTTGTCTAATCGTTGGTGCACACAGGCATCAGGTGTTCTTCCTCCTCATCTTAGTCACTTTACACATTTGATGGTGGTTCTTTCATGCTTTCCTGGTCTTCTCTTTTCTATGCTGCTTGTTTGGTTAATTGTTTCATTTAACATGAACTAGCATGTTGGTGTGTTTGGAGTGCCTTCTGCTGTGCTTTCTGTGGTTTGACCCTATCTGTTTGATGAGCAGTACATGAAACGGAACACTGTGTGCCATCCAAAGTTGCCTCAGTGCTTAGGAGATGTTTTGACATGAAACATGGCTTAGATGACTCCTGTGTAGTGTTTGTGGTAGTAGCACTTTAAAAAAGTGTGATCCTAAGCACTGCGAAGAATTTGAGCTGTAGTAGTCCAAAGGCACAATATTGCACATTCTTTAGGCAGGAGAGGGTCCCCAGAAACTTAAACCTCAGGTGGGAGGTTGGGTATGTCTTTTAAATCCAAGTACCTGTATGTTTTACTCAATACAGAAAAACTCACTGGGCAGTTCGGCTGTTGGGTTTATAATTTCCACTTGAGCCAGAACATGGTGTTCTAAAACACATCCACCCTCTGCTTAAACCAATGCCATGAAGAAACATTTCCAAAAGGAGCCTTTAAAAAAAGGGGAGGGGACGACATCCCATCCTTGCTGTTATTCAGAGCCTGTCTGTACCCTGTGGGGTTGCTCAGGACAACCGGCAGTGTGTTAGCAACTACACCGATCATAAACTGAAGAGAAATGGACATTCTTGAGCCAAGAGAGCAGAACTGCAAGTATGTTTATTTTCAGAGGGATCATAATGCCAACTGGCAGAGCAAACTTGGCTAGGTGAAGGGTCTGGTGCGGCTGCAATAAAACACAAGGATACTGAATTTAGCAAAGGAGCAACAGGAATTATCACTGCTATTGTTTCTGGGGAGTACAGATGCAGTCTGGCATTTTATCAGCATAATCTTAGTTTCAACTTCATGAATAAAATTTAATATAGGGAGCTTGGAATAGCTGGTGCTGGATTTATACTCAGAGTGCAGGTACATTTAATTTCAGTAAGTACATTGTGCTCCTCCTCATCATTTGTGTAATTTGAATGTTAACTGTTATTTAGCCATCAGGTTTAGATCTTTCATAGAATTTCTCTGGCATAAATTATATGTTATGATATTTTCTTCCTGTGTAAGAGTCTCCTCAAATAGAAACATGGATTAGTTTTTGAACTCCTGGTGAAATGTCTGGGTATGTTAGATGGGCAGAATTGGTGCAGTAGCTCGTTTATCAAAGATTGGAATCATATTGTAAATTTTTATTCTTACGTTTTGTCAATAATTTGGACTTGTCTGTGGGTAATGCAGGTCTGCACAGTGGCAAGTAAAGACTGGATGGTGACAGGCTTGCAGTGCTCTGTGCCATCCAGATGAATGGGCATGGCATGACCCACTGCTGATGGGGAATTTGCCATCTCTGGTGTTGGAGGGTGTTTCTGTGCAGGGCACTTGCAGGCTGGTTTAGGGATGCTGCTCTGGGATTAACTGGAAGGCAGCTTCAGTCATAACGAACCTGTCACAAGCTGAAAATTTGGCTCCAAGCTGCTGCTTAAATCTATTTCCAAATTCACAGTGGTTCTGCAAAACTCTAAATCCCACCGATTTGCCTGGGTGCGTTCTTCTGTGAAATTCGAGTGAGCTTGCTCCCTGAGTCAGTGGAGCTGAGCAGATTGCATGAGGATGAGACACCTGGCTGGATCTCCTCCAGAGCAAGAGGGCTGAATCCTGGCAAAGTTTCCCACGTCTTCAGTGGGGAAGTGTTGAATGCTCAGGGAGTTTGCTGCAGTTCTGTCCCTCATTAAAAGGGATAGTCAGAAATAGAGGGAATCTGCTCATGCGCTGGAATCCCAAACAGAACAACTTCACTGTCCTAAAGAAAGGAGAATTGCAGACCCTGAAGGCAGAGTGGTAATCTTTAGGAAGGATAATCAGCTTTTGTGTTAGCCATCATCAGCCCAGAGGGGAACAGTATTTGCTGTTCACCTCCACTTCAGCCAGTAGGTATCAGTGTATGGATTTAATTGTAGTTCAGTTGATGAGAACATTAGATAACTGAAGAGCCTGTAGGTACAACTCACACATTTCAGGTTGAAAGAGCAGGTTTTGTAAAATTCTCACCTAGCCGTTCCTACCTGGCAAGTTCTGTAAAATATTTTTAGACTCTTAAAGACTTCACACTGCTCTTCATATGTGAGAAAATTTCTTTAAGCAGACCATTTTCCTACTGATGGCTACTCCGTGGCACTCTGCTTTCAGTTCCAAAATGCACAGGACTCAAAAAATGCATTTTAACCGTATTTCATATGTTTAAAATTGAGCATTCTGGAAAAGGACTTTCCCTATAGTGCACACAGGGCAGAGAAGAAAAATATCTGACAACGAAACATTCCTGTGAACCCAGTGACAGTACGTGGTGTTTGGTTTTGACCTCTTCCAACCTTCATCCCTGTGCTCTTATCTTTCTTTTAGATTCTCGTCTTTTCTTCAGTAAAGCTCATCGTAGGAAGAGCTTTGGAGGAAATCTCTTTCGTAATGTAGATCTTTGAGGGCTGGGAGGGAAGTGGTGTGGGATGCGTGCCATAGTGGAAGATCAGCTCTGGGTTCATACCAAGCTTGCAGTCCTTTTTAACCCTGTGAGTTACTGGGTTTCACAACTCAGTGCATATGGACATCATGCTTGTATTTAATGTCTCAGCCTGTGAGAGGTTGGAAATTCTGTACTGGAAGGTCATTGCTCATTATACTTATTTATGATTGTATGGTGGAGCACTCTTCCCCCTGCAGTTACTGCTCTTTCTGTCATACTGGCATCCACGACCAAGATCTTTGTTTCCTTGTGCCAAGTCTTAACCCGGTGCACACTGAGAGATGCTTGCTCCCTTTACAATGTCTGTGGGAGGAGTTGTGGAGAAGAGGCCTTGCCCAAAGCTGGTTATTGGCAAAGCCAAACCCCTTCCATTAGGGAATTCACTTGTGCTGGTGACTGTGGGAACATGTGGAAAAGCACCATGGCCAGAGAGCAAAGCCCCTTTATTGAGTGAGTCACTGATTCCCCATGAGATGTGTTAGATGCACAGCTGTCCTTCAGCCTGACAGCTCCACTGACAGTGTACTGTGTTTTCAGCTTGGTGAAGGGGCAGCTGCTGCATCTCCCAGAGTCCCAGTCACAGCTCAGGGATCAATCCCAGGGAGGGAAGGGGGGGGGGGGGGGTCTGGTGCAGTTGTAGGTCCCTGTGTAGATCCCAGCCCAAGGGGATCTCTCCCATGCCCTGTGTTCCACCAAGGTCTTTTTGTTCGTGCTGCACTTTGATTCCCTGCCTTTTGGCACGCTTAAATCAAATTAAAGGCAAGAGCAGGGTTCCAGCAGACTTCTGGTTTAGGTCTGGTCCTTCATCATTTACAGTCTAAAATCCCCCGTAGGAAACTAATGCTTTATGTAGACCAACTGCAGTCCCATTTGCTACACAGATAATAATAAACCCTGAGATTAGTGAAGGTTCTTTTCTGAATTAAAAGATCACTTTGGGAAAAGCTGTCTGTCTTCACTTGCTGTTGTGCATAGTCAGTGTCTTTTCCAGCTTGGATTTCTGCCAGAGCTCTGGCTTAGGGCTTTCTCCTGACCCTTTACAGGTTCTTGTTAGTGTTGCTTGGGTGCATGAAGAAACTGCAGAGTGCTCTTTGAGGGGGGGGTGGGATTAATAAACTGTAGTAAGAGAGAGTCCAGTAAAGGTTTGGTTTAATGGGACAGTATTGAGAAATGGAATAATTCTTGAATTGTGGGTTGCTTTCTTTTAAATGTGGCTGTAGTAACTTGTTATGCTAAGAATTCTTCTCTCCCCCTCCTTTTTTTTTTTTTAACTTATTATAGATATGGAGCACAATTTTCAAACCTAGACCCAGTTCAGTGTAACAATTCCTTGGATAAGTATCTGGCCTCTAAAAAAAAAAAAAAAAAAAAAAAAAAATCTCAAACCCTTCTTGTGCTGTTTAACATGTAAACCGACTTTGCCCCTCAGCTACTTCCCTGGATCTTTACCCTGGGGCAATACTGCAGTTTTGAATCTAAGAGAACATGGAATGTTTTTTCCTTTCTAGAAGAGATGTACCCATCCCTGACTGCACAGGCCATGAATCATGCATGAAAGTTTATTTGCTTGTTTGTGGGAGGGATCTTCACTTCCCATTCAACGTTGGTCTTACCCTTTCTCTTGCATGTGGCCCTTTTTCGTCTCCTCTTTTTTGTGCACCTGAGCACGACATGCATTCACTTGCCTTTGGCAATCAGGTGGATTTTCCAACCTCTGTGTTTCACTCATTCCTGAATTTGGCTTGATACACAGTTTTTCATCTTAACCTGTTGCTGAGGGCACTGAACCACTGTGGTGGTGTTGAGCAGCAGACGCGGGGCAGAAGTTCCATTCCCCCACAAAGGAACGGAGGTGATTGAAGAGCATCTAACCAGTGAAAGTGGGAAAGGGCTGTGGATGCAGGTCCTGCCTTCACAAGAGATCTGTTATTTTCTATTTGGCCTCGTGACCAGTGCACGTTGCAGGCACTGGTACACCCCTGAATATCAGATTGATTGACTTCTTGGAGATACACCTGCATTCCAGCATATGGAACCAGCACCTTTTCATTTAGGTGCCAATCTTAGCTTCAGTGTGGATGAGGGGATTGGAGCCAAATGAATTGGAGAAGGTCTTTTTTAGTATGTGCAGAATTAGTTTGATTGATCATATTTGACACCAGTCAGGGAAGAGAGAGGTACTCAGGCTGAGAGAGCAAGAACACATTCCAAGTGGGTTTTCTCTTCTGTATTCTCTGAATATGATGAATATTTTTTCCCCTCAGCTGTCATAGTCTTCTAATAAATGCTTTTCCTCCATTAAATTTTTAAAAATGAGATTCTCTCTGTAACAAAATCCACAGTTTAAAAATAACTTCTGTGATGTACCAGTTTCAAAGCCTGTGGAGATGGTGCTGGAAGATGCTTCTAATCTAATAATGAAATGTGTATAGCACACATGGAGAAGAGAGGAATAGCTGGAATCAGCTTATTTTTCTTTTCTTGTTTTCTTGCTTCTTCAGCTATTTCTGGTATCTACCCCTTTTAATTGTGGGACAGAGCTGAGGAATGTAGAATTGTAGCTGTCAGAAAAACTAGAAGAAAAGGTCTGTTTCTATAATCTTGTAGCTTCTTCTGTTTCAGAAGCCTGCTGGAATCACTACATCCTCATTTCAGAAAAGAACGGCATAGTCTAACTGCTGTCAAATGTTCAAGCTTTCCTTTCCCCAGCCCTCGCTCAGAACATGTTTTCAGCTCAGCTAGGGATGTTATTACTAACTGATGAACAAACCTGAATACTGAACGTGGCGAACGATTGACGTTTTTAAAGTTAATCATAGAAACTCTTCATCCAGCAGCTGCTGAGGCTGCTCTGGATGCTGATACCCCATCTGATGCCAGCAGTGAAGAGCCTGTACAGTGTCAGCTCCAGACAAGTGGCTATAAGGTGGCAAAAAAGAAATTTAATTCTTGTGACACTAGGTCATCATTTGTGTTGAGCAGATTTTCTTGGCTGGGAGACTAACAGAAGACACATTCCTGCTAATACCTGCATGCTCTGAGTGCTGTAGTTTGAAGAACTCCTCTTGCACAAAGCTTAAAACACCACATTAATAAGAAATTATCTGACTATTTGTTCAAATTGCATCAACTGTTTTGATTTTTCCTGATTTTCTCATTTTGATATATTTCTGTATTTCTGGAGAAAGAAATATGATTGCTAACTGCTTTGGCACAAACGGTGGGGGTTTGGGTGCAACTTGTAATATTTAGGATGAGCAAAAAAGCCATTGCTACATTTAGAAATGCAATTAATTCAAGAAGAATTAGGCTCCTAACCCCATTTGGAAAGACACTTTGATTTTTGAAGCCTTGCTGGATGCCTACACTGCAGGCTCTGCTGTGGCTGTCACCATTCTGTGCTCTGCTGACGCACAGCACTGACACCTGGCCTCTGGTCCTGTTTTTTTGACCCAAATCTAGCACTTTACTTTTTGAATAATTCAACATATCTACTAGATGTAGATGTGAATTTTCTCAAGCTCCCATCTGCAGCAATGGCAGAGTTGAGTGGAGGAGTCCAGACTCCTTTCACGCATCCTCAGGGTTTGTGGTGGGACAGCCCAGTCCCATGAAGTAGCAAGTGAGATTTTTTTCTTCTTGAAAGCAGAATTTTATGTTGGTTTTGTTGCTGTGACTTGGTATGATTTGTTTTAGCTGGGTTACTATTACTTTTCAGGCTGCTCCAATTCTCTTTTGTTTCTTTGGATTTTGAAGATGTCTTTTGCTTTCTAAGATCTTCCCTTAAATATGGGATGTTTTCTGCTGGGTGAGGTCACTTAGCAGAGAGCCCTGTCAGTTCTCACCCTGCTGGGAGCACATGCTACCTCAGGGGCTCTGGGTTTAAGTGCTGTTTACACACATTCAGATCTACTGACCCTGCAGCACACAAGTGTGAAGAGGAATTGAAAGGGTTACATTTGTACTTGACAGTGTGGGTTTTTAGCATGCACCAAAATGAGCTGCTTCTCTGAGAACAGGTGATGCTGGGACACAAACCCTTACAAATCCCAATACCTTCTAGGGTAGCTATTTGCCCCTTAATTCTCATTTTGATGAAAACTGCCCTATTATGAGGAACAAGTTTATTAGTGACCCTCTTCCAGTACTGTGTAATCCCTTCATCTGTATTTAACTTTAATCTGCTGAGATGTTTGAAAAGTATTTTGCTGGAGTGGTGATAAGACAGGAGGCTTTTAGATAAAGTTCCAAGTGGTTTTTCACCTTTCACAGAGCCTTGCTGGATGTAAGGGCTAAGGGTCATTAAGAAAGCAAAGGATTTTTCGACTCTCCCATTTTTACTTTTAAAAGTGTTTCTCTCAATAAAGCAGTGGGCTGTACATCTATTAATAACATCCCTACATGGAAACAAGTGCTCAGTTACACCTCAGTTAGAGAGGACAGATCAGCTTTTTTGAGGTTTGCCTCCTCCTGTGAACTCTGTTTGACACAATCTGATTTAATTTGTAATAGCAAAGACTTTCAGTTGTTAATCACATCAATTCTGGGGGCCAGCAACTTTGAGGTTGTTAATATATTCAACTGTATTTATGAGCCTGAATACCTAGAAGGAGCTCAAGTACAAATCCCATGAACCCCCCCAGTGGAAAAAAAAAAGAAAAATCATCAAAACCACAAAGCCTTGCCTTTGCCATGCAGAAAATGTTCCTTTTGCTATACTTCTACACATGTCGTAAACTATTCTTTGTATTTAAAATTATCACTTTAGTAAAGTCCCCATGTGGTAAAAAAAGCCAAAACCAAAACAAAACCCAAAGAACTAATCCTAGACATCAGGGTAACAAATCTGAAGGATTAATGCATATTTCTGAATTTCAAACTTTATAATTCAACATTTGTAGGTTATTTGGTACTTTTTTTTCTGGCTACACTGAGCATCTTTATTCAACGACTTCTGTCAGAGTGGCATTTGCTGAGCACTTTGAATAATAGCGACACTGTTTTATTTCTGCCCTGGTGTTCTGGGACCACATCTTGGTGTTCAAGGCCACATCTTCCAGGAATTTTATACAAGAAGCAACAGAAAAGAACACTTATCTAACAGAGCCACAACTTCACTGTCAACTATAAAAGAACAGCCAACAGATTCTAACTTAGATTAAAAGTCAGCTGCGAATAGAGGCAAATATTCCTGTAGGCACAGGGCATCTCTCTGAAGAGAAATTGTTGAAAATGCAAATGGCTGAAAGAGAGTTCAGTGTGACTGCCTTGTGTTTCACAGGCGCTGTGGTTTCGTATGCCCCAGGTCAGCTCTCAGGAGATTTACTGCCAAGACTTCTGGAAGACCTACGGCAACTTTTCAAATGCCCTCTTCAGAATCCTCCTGTTTGCTTTGTGGGCAGAGTCACTCTTGTGAAGGACTCCTTCAGGGGCCTGGATAACAGATACCAGCATGGCCCCCTCGTGCAGCCTGACAGCCCAGGGCAAATACTAGAGAAGAAGAAAAGCATCTTACTGTTATTATCATCATTATCATTATTTTTTTTTAAATTATTATTATCTTCCAGCTCAGAGCTGTGACATTATCTCTTCCAGTTGTGAAGGCGTCCTTGACAGGCCATCACATCTTAATCACGCCAAACATCATCATCACCATAGCTCTTGTAAGTAGGCAGGGGCTAATAATGAGTTCAGACTCCATTGGGGGGCCATCAGCTGGATGAAGAACAATTGACCTTTCAGGAAGAGCTGTACAATTAGAGGCAAACTAGATAAAAGTACAGACAAGGTAGAGTGGAATTGGAAAGCAGCATATTTGCATCAGATAAGAACAAGAGGATGCTGGGACTTTGGTTCTCTCTATCTTCAGGTAGAGAAAATCCATCTGAAATCTACTTTTCAGGAGGTGGGTTCACCACAAATGTATGCTCAGAAGAGTGTGATAAAATTAATGACTGTCCTCCTTCAGTTTGATGATAAATCCACGTGCCAGTGGAGAAACCAGTCACACACACACCATTAAACTCCCTCTTCTTACTGGCTTAACTTGACAAAACAGTTTCCTATGTCCCTGCTTCACATCCAAGGCAATCTAGAAGTTCACAGAGGTTCACTGAAAATTGTTACTCGATTTTGTGCCTCCTGTTTGCCTCACATTTCTTGCTCAGGGCATGGCAAATGAGGATAGCTTTTAGGAGGATGAGCATAAGGAGATCAGAGTCAAAGCATGGGAAGCTGAAAGTCGGAATCTCCAGTTGAGAGACTGAGGTTTGGCACAATGTAAAGGCCAAAATGCTCTGACCTGAGCAGGGGCTGTTGCTGTCTTTCAGAGACTGTTGTGGTCCTGGGCTGGAAAAAGGAAAGGCAGGAGAAGCAAACAGCCAGCAGAGAGTCTTCCTGATAGGTGAGAGCGATTCTACCAGCAGTGCTTAACGAGCAGAAAAATCATTGATTAGCTTAGTAGTGGGCAGACTAGAGAAGAAAAGCTCTTGAAATGAGACTTAGAGCAAAATGTTTGCAAGATACCTTTAAAGTCTGTTTGGTTTTTGATCCTGAATTTGAGGAAAGAAAAGGAAAGGGATAGTTCGAAGCAGTGGTCTGATGCCTTGAGAGATTTCAAGTCGAAGTGGAGGGGCGGAGGGGCAAAGATGGAGAGAGGTTCACAAATACTATTCATGACATTTTATCTCAAAATGTCAAGTGCTAAAGCTCTGGAAATATGCTTACATGGTACATGCAGCACTGCATAATTGAAGCCCCATGAGAGTTAAGGAAATCTGTACTTTGTGGCCTTTATTTGTTTAAAAAGAAAAGCTTTGTCAACACTGTATGTACTGCTGAGTACATATGGCACTAAATCTCAGTGCAAAGTGGCGAGATTTCAGGGATTGAGCAGAGATGTCCCCTATGGCACCATTCCCTTTGATCTCAGAGATTAACCTTTGGCAGCTTTTGCCCTTACTTCACATCTGTCCTGTCCTTTGCTGAATTCCTGGGTACAAACACTGATGCCATTTTGCTCTGAAACATATCTGGAAGATATGTGTTTAGTTGGTACATGTAAAAAATGGTGAAAATGCTCGTCTTTATCACTGTGGAAATGTGCATCGCTAAGTGTTGAAATGTTAAACCAAGAAGTCTGGAAGGGTCCTAGCTCAGCAATCTCTCCCAGATACAAAGGAGTCTCTTGCTTCCTCAGCTCTTTGGCATCCCACAAAAACGTGCCCACATTTCTACAGGAGTGCCCCTGAGAGAGTCTGGCCTGGAAAGTGGTTCTGGATGCTCCCCACCTACTCACGTTTTCCCAAGACTTAACTGACCCCTGCACCATTCTTAGATAGACACTCCCTTCCAGAAACATCACCGGGCTGTTGGCAGGAATCGTATTCAGAGAAACAAACATCTGGGACACGCTTCCCTAGTATTGGAAGAAAGCCTATTTGTGTCAGCTGCATTTGAAAGATTGTTCCAGAACAGTTCATCCGTGCGTAAAGTCACCCCTAGAATTCTGCCAAGGCTGAGGAGCTCAGGGAGATCTGCTGGCACCAGTGGCTCTTTCATCCACCCAATTTTTCCAGGGTACTGGAGGTCAGAGAGGAGCTGATACGTAACTTGCTTGTCTGAACCTGTTCTTCTGCCTTGTTTAGGGTAGCTGGTGAGTTTTCACACTGAACTGAACTTCCAGGGACAAAATACCGATCCTGCAGAGTTGAAATGGGAGAACAGAGCTCCTCACCCTGCAGTTTGCCCTATGCAGAAGTCTGAGGTGAACGGTGGGGAGCACTTGTTGCAGGCTCTCCCCTTTGGAAGCTCTTCAGCATTAAAAATCACAGGTACACCTTACAATGGGCCTTCCTGGTTGTTTATCTTTAGATAATTACACAGCAGGGGCTATTTTTTTCCTCTCTTTTAAGGAAAGTACTGTGGGAGTCACTTTGGTTTCTTTGAATTCGATCTTTGTCAGCTTTGGGGGAAAAAATACATTTTCTCTTAGTCAAAGTAAATTAGGTGTATTCATCATAGCAACTCAGAGGATTAAGCAAAATTACTTAGGGTTTTTTCCTCAAGGTAATGATTTAATTGCTTTGATTTTGTTTTGTTCATATCCTGAGGAAAAAAAATGATGATAGTAGAAGAAAATCCCTTTAACTGTTCTTTTCCATACAGTGTATGCTTCTGTATGCCTGGCAGAACTTGCCTTACCCTAACCTTTTCCTTCTAGTGCTCTCCTTAGAAATTTCACTTCTCAAAATTTTAAGGCTCTGTGTGTATTTGTATGTATAGATGTATGTATATATATGTATGCCAACACATAAAACCAAAATACATTGTATAAACATACATATGTTTATATAAAACTATTTTTATGTACGTGTGTGTATATATATGTACACACACGTATAAAAAATAAAATAAATGCTGGCTTTCCCTTTGAAAGTTGCTCTCTTTCAGCTTCAGCAAACTGGATTGAATTACAACTCAATTGAATGCACTTCTGTAGCACCTTCCCTCAGGGATCTAAACCAATTTTCTCACCATTGCTAAATGCTGAACTTCCCCTGTTCCCTCGCAGAGTAAGTAGGATGCTGCTATCTGTGCTCTAGGGTAGGGAAATTAAGAAAAGTGTTGAATGCAACATACTGGAAGAGAAAGTGATAAGATACTTAGCTGTTGGTTTGGAATATTGTCATGTGTTCACACAGTCATACTTTTCTGGGAGAGTGAAGCCTTGCAAGGTGTAACTTTAGTATGAGAAAATGAAGGGCAATATTGACCCCTTTAGCAGCAGTGTAACTGCGTGGTTGGTCAGTTGGGCACAGCTTTGGGATAGAGCAGGAACAAATGGGTAAAATCAGGAAGGAACAGTGAAAGGCGTTTTTGAGAAATACGGAGTGTGCTTCTTGACTTGACCCCTGGTCTGTTTTAGCTTGACCAGTCACAGTGTGAACTCCAGCTTCTGAAAAAAGGCATTTAGAAGTCAACTCAGCAAGGAGAGGGCAAGAAAATAGCTGCAGTTCTCAGGTGCTTGTCCCTTGTAACCTCTGGCCAAGGCCAAGGGAGCTGCTGCTGTACTGAAAGCGAGTGAACTCTGCTCGTATGTCACATCTGACGTAAAGAGTTGAATTTATGGTGACAAGGACAGAAGATTTGCCTCCCAGAATTTGTTTGTGTTCAATTTCTTGCATGGCCATTCTGCTTGTGTAACAAAGGGAGACTGTGACGATATTCACCATCCTTTGGTGATTCCACAGTGGTTGTGTTCCTAATAAACTGTAAAAAGAAAGCTGACTGCAGGAAGGTTGGTGGCTAGGTTAATATGCACTCTAGTGGAGTCATTTAAAATAATCCAAGCAAAGAAAGGAGATTTATATAAAAGTACAGTTCCATTACTTGTGCCTCTGGCACAGTAATGTCTCATCTAGCATAGCAAAAACCTAACAACATTATTCTTGTTTCTCTTTGTAACATCCATAGCCTTTAGTACTGCTTTCCTTTGTTAATTTTCGAAAGACTAGTTGTTAATTAAAAGACATAATTGACTCAAAGGCAAGTCTCGACTGAAAAGAGGTCAGAGAACATGGCAGGAGTCTTGTGTTTTGGGTTTTTTAAATTATTTTAGAAACAACATCTAATTTTGAGCATGTCAATATCCAGTTAAAATTTTGATGAGTGGTATGCAAGCTCCCATAGATGTCTTCATGGCAACAGCAATTTTTCTTATTTTATTAGCTGGAACAGTAGGGCAGGTCTGATTTTTGGATGAGTGAATGAAGTCCACTTTGAAGCAAGGAAAGCAGACTCGAAGTAGTTAGGTTTTTGTTTCCTTCCTCCTCTTTTTTTCCCCAGAAGACTCAAGATCAGTCGTTAAACACCACAGGTCTGGCAGCACATTTAAACCCACTTCCTTTTACACGTTTTGTAAGGGCTTAGCACGTGGTGAGCACGGAAGTAGTTACTGCTTAGCAAAGTCTGGCTACTTGCTTTGGTACTGAAATAGAAGCAGCTTTCTTCTAAAAATCCATCCCAAAGGGCCAAGACTAAAGTGTTTTGTATTCCCATTACTTTGAATGGAAATTTTTCCATACTAAGGAGTTTGGCATTGGGATTGCTTAGAGAGCCAGGCACTTCTTAAAAGAAGGAGGTCCATTAATTTCGATTCTGCTAAGTGTGTATTCTTAATTGCACTAAGTCAATGTACCTAAAGAGATCAGAGAAAAGAACTGATCCAGAAGGGGGGAAACCTGTTATTGTGTGCTTTGAAGCTGTGGGATTGAGTGACCATATCATCTTGGCTGTGACTTTCAGATTGATAAAGTGAATGTATTGCTTTTAAGAGATACGTGGTATCATTAAGGATTAATCAGGGCCCTTCATTTTGCATAACTTTCAATTGTGTAGTCAAGGCTTGTGTGTATAATGGATGGTTTTTATTTTCTTTCTTCAACTTATCTTTGCTGACTGCACCTCTTTGCTCCCTGATGTCTGTAAGCTCTAATAAATTGAGGAGTTTAGGCAGACAGTTCCTTAGGCAAGAGCTCTCCCTTGGCTGGTGATGGTGGTGAGACCTGCCTAGACTATAAAAGGCTCAGAAAAGGGGACAAGCTTTTGGCTGGAAGGCATAAGGGAAGTGTAACAACTTTTACATCCCTCCTTCTTCTCTTTTCTTGGATATTTAATTGGCATTAGGAAACAGAGCAGGTCATTGGATTAATAAACAAAAAAAAAGTACTGTTTGAGTCAGAGATACCCTTAGGAAGTCCCCTGTTGGTAGAGCTTGTACTGATGTTATGAATTCCAAGATATTCATTGGTTTTAGAAATAGCTTAGGTGTCAGAGTGATGTGATAAATCAAAAACCTGAGCTCTCATCCTAGGAAAGATGCTTGCCCACGTATTTGCAGAGAGCAGCCTGAAGATGTGAAGGTTTGGATTTGAATGCACAAAGAAAGCTCACCAAACAAATAAAAAGACCACCATGGCTTTCATTCCCATGATGTCTCTGTCTTGTATAAATACCCAGAAAGAACTGGCTTATAATTTTGTGTTTATTAAGAGAATATATCTTTCACCAGCTCCTGCTTCCTTGCTCTCAAAAGCATACTGAACTCATTCTTAATGCCATGATATTACAGGTCAAACAAGGGCTCCTGTATAACACAATCCATTGTAATTTCCCAGGCACTATCTGCATCCAGCCAACAGCTTTCAGTTGACTGGAGAACTTGGTTTTTTCCCTGTGTTTACCTAGAGACTTGTCCCTTGAAAACATGGTCAACAGCTGCCTCTCTCTTTTGTTTATTGCTTCCTCCCTCCTCCCAATTTTCAATGTTATCTACTGGCCTGTGACTTGAAAGGGAAAGGGCCAAAGAGATGAGAATTGCTGGACTCGATATCCTCATAGAATTACCAGCACTGTGGTCTTGGGAGGAAGAAACATGATTCTCCCTTTATCTTTACAGAGAAGAGAGGATCCACACAGAGTCAGAAAGTGGTTTGGGCTGAAAGGGATCTTATAGCTCATCTTATTCCAGCTCCCATGCAATGGGCAGGGACACCTTCCACTATCCCAGGTTGCTCCAATCCCTGTCCAGCCTGGCCTTGGACACTTCCAGGCATGGGGCAGGCACAGCTTCTCTGGGCACCCTGTGCCAGGGCCTCACCACCCTCACAGGGAAGGATTTCTTCCTATCTCAGCTGAACCTACCCTCTTTCAACTGAAAACCATTACATAGCCCCATCATTATTTGCTCTTTTACAAAGTCCTTCTCCAGTGCTCTGAGTCCCTTTAGGCACTGGAAGGGACTTGAAGGTCTCCCCAGAACCTTCTCTTCTCCAGCCTGAACAACCTCAACTCTGTCAGCCTGTTTTAACAGCAGAGGTGCTTCAGCCCTCTGGATCATCTTCATGGCCTCTTCTGGACTGACTTCAACAAGTCCATGCCCTCCTATGCTCAAGAGTAACCATCCGTAGACAGGACAGATCAGTTAAAATTGCTATCTCGTTGCCACAACGTTACTTTCAATAGGCTGTCCAAAAAGTCAGGATTACAAACCAAATAGAGTAGAGGGAGCAGCAGTGGCAAAAATTAAAACCCTGTGGTTGGGTCCCTCAGGACATTCCTGCCTTGTTCTCCTGCTGCACAGGGAAGGGAGCACACTCCTTGTCCATGGGAGATGAGGTGAGAAATGATGGGCTTCAGTTGCAGCAGGTGAGATTTATTTTCATGACAGAAACTTTCTAGGATGAAATACTTCAGTAGATTGCTTATGGGGGTTGTGGCAACTCCATCATTGCAGGTCTTTAAGAATATGTTAGAAAAACATCTGTCAGGAATGATACCTGTAGAGCTGCTCCTGCCTTGGGGTATGGGGATGGAATAGATGACCTCTGGAGGTCCCTTTCAGCCCCGTGTTCTATGAGCTCTAATCCAGGACTTTTCATTACTCATCCCTTGAAGCCCCAAAGGTGACAGGACTATCACACTTCATTTTTACCCTTACAGAATCTTTTTTGCTGGGTAGTTTTTACTCATTCAGTGGTGCTGGCTTCAGTTACATTTGTCATGTGATTCTGTTACAGCCTCTATTTATTAATTTTTTTTGCAGTCCATGCCCTCTAGGCTTTTTGTCTTTGTTTTTTAAATGGATTTCACTCAGTTCAAAGCCTTCTGAAAACAGAAGTTGCTGAAAACTTAGTTGCTTTTTTGTAAAATTTTTCATCTGAGATTTCAAATTAGACAAAATGAGGTAAAGTTGCTGTTAAGTACCGGTAATGTTGGATGCTGCAACAGGCACAGGAATAGGAACGTAAGATGAATGTGGACAGGAGCAGGTGATGAGGTGGGGAGCTGCTCAGGACAGAGGCTATTCTGCTTGTTTGTCCAGGGCTTGGTACAGTGTGGCCCTGAGCTGTGAGTGAAGAGCTGCTCTAATAACCTTATTTATGATGGGAAGCACACAAGGGACCAGGTACATGTGTACAGTGTGCACGTGCTGCTGCTGTAAGGTATAAAAGAACTAAGGTTTGTGCTTTGAAGTGATAATGTGGTGATTTAGGGGTGATTTAAAAACACAGTAAATTAAAAGATAACCGGAACAGTGTGATCCTGTAAGTGATGGGTTTTTATTCAGGTGTCAAAGTGGCAGTGAATACCCCATGCAGTTGCACAGTCCTCTCTCCCTGACACAGCTGGGTGTTTCACAAGCTGGTGTGAAACAGTAGTTTCCCATTATATTTGCCCTTTCTCATCTCTTCCTGACACGGAATTAAATTTGTTCTGTTATTGGTGTGTGATGGTTTTTAGGTGGTTTCCTTGCAGGTTTGTTTTAGGGCTTCCTCAGCTCTCAACTTGGGTTGGTAAAGTGGAAGATTGCACAGCAAAAGCGAGGTGTCAGGCTCGAGGTAATCAAACATCCTGTTTTATATCATTGTAGTTTTCCAGTTCAGCTCCAGGGTGCCTTGCTCTGTGAAACAGCTGTGCTAATTCTGCCTGTGTCTGGGTGTCATTGCTCCAGTCACACTGGGGAGAGGAAGGTGCTTGGAGCAGTCCCTGCTGTGGTGGCTGCCCCACTCCCTGCTCTGTGTTTAGAGAGAAGCACCATGTTCATGACATTGTGCTCCTTTCCACAGCTGACCATGACTTTCTTGGCCTTTTCACTGGCCTTCTTCATCTTCCTCTGTGGCTTAAACTGACAGTCAGAAGAGAAATCCCTGGGGGCATTCTGCACAGGGCTGCACAGTGTAGTGATTCACTTGGATGTTTTACATTCCCCTGAATATTTTATGTCCTTAAATGACTGTGCATTTGGAGCAGTGATGGAGCAGAGGTGGAGCAGTGATGGAGCAGCAGTGCCATGGGGGGGTCTGACAGGCACAGAACTGCCCTGTGACAGCTGTGCTGGTCACTGCTCATCTCTGCTATGTACTGCAGGGTTTTCAAGTTTAATTTGGGTAAGAATATTTAAATCATCATATCAACCCTCCCTCCTCTGAAGTTTTAATAAAGTTGCCTAATCCAGTTATGTTACTTTTCTGAGAAGCTGACTTTTTTATGACTAATTATTCTGTGCTCAGCTATACGTTCTGAGTTCTGTTTGCTTCATGGCTGTATTTGATGCATTCTATTTAATTATGCACTTTAAAAACAAAAAAGGAGGTGAAAACTCACTTTGTTAGCTCTGGGCTGCAGGAGTTGACACTTTTGCTTCTGCCTGCCTGTTCCCTCTAAAGGCTCTGGAACCCATGGACCCCTTCAGCAAAGTTATGAAGGCAGAATTGGAAAAACTTGTCTTTATGGAAACTTTGATTAATTTTTTTCAAGGGGTGACCAGAGCTGCTGTGTTACAGTACTGTCAAATACTGTATGCACAGAAGCCCTGTCATCTGAATTTCAAAGTCAGAGCCATATTTTAAGAGACTTGCCCTTTTCATCCTATCTGGTCTGTGGGGGTGTTGCTGTGTCTGAGCCCTGTTTGGCCACGTAAAGCAGCCTGCCAGGCTTCCTTTGCCAGGGACTTTGAGTTTAAATCTATTTCAGGCCTTTAAAAAGGTCAATCAAGGCTGCCAGCCAGAACCTCTGTCTTAATTCAGTGCTATTAGAATCACAGAAAAATCTGCGATCTCAGGCTGGAGGGCAGGGAGCGCTGGAATTATCAGACACTTTATAAACTGCAGAATATGCTCTCATTGCAAATTGCTGCTGTGGTCTGAGGCGAGCAGAAGGATCCCTGGGCAGCAGGAAGGCTGCTCAGGCACTGCTGTAAGCTTTGGGCTCCACCAGTGGGGATCTGATTGCTGCTCTGGGGCCTGAAGCAGCTGCTTTCCTTTGCTTGCTGAGAAATCAGGATCACCTTTTTATCTTAGCTGTTAGATGGTGTATCTTTCCAGGTGATTTGTACCTGTCTGTTTAGGCTCCCCACTGCTGTATATTTGGATTTTTGCTCTGCAGCAAGGTAAAGGGGGGAAGCAGGAATTGTGTGGGGGTTTGGGGTCTGGATTAGGGATTATTGCACTGCTGTCTGTGCCTGGTGGGCAGGGGGAGAAGCTGAATTTGAGACCTCAGTAGCCCATTCCCACCCTCTGCTGATGATCCCAGAGGAAGTTCCCCACCTTTTTCTTGCTCTGTATCATCTGATACACTTAATTGCCCTACTGAAAAATTTGTGTTCCTACTCGACTAATAGGTTTAGTTCTCCTTCATTCCTACTTGTAATCCTTCAGTTTGTGCTCCTTATTTGTAATCTAACGTGGGTTCTTTTAGGATTGGAAGGAGCTGACATCAGCGGTTTGAAGAGCCAAATAAAAGATTTCTTATAACAGTAATCAGCCTGGCTCATTTCCCGGCAGCATCCCGACCTGCCAGGGTATGGAACAGCCAGCACACAGGACAGACTCTCTTGTTCCACAGTTGGGCCTAATTTAATAATACTTTGTTGAATTGCATTACAAGTTTGATTCTGGATTTTGACTGGGTATCTTGAAATGTAGTTTTTTGTATCTGGATAATGTTATATTTTAATAACATTGTTAATGACATAATAACATCTTAATAACATATTTATCATATTATCATACCAGGAGGGATTCAATTTTATTAGCATCTTTACCAAATAATTTGATGAATGTGAAAAGCAGCTTTAATGTGATTTCTCATTGATTATTTTCATATAAAAGTTCTGTGATTTGAAGAGTAATAACTTTGTGCTCACTTGCCATCTTGTAAGTAGGTCTTAGTTTTAATCTTGTAGCTTTTCAAAATTGAATCTGCAGAAATTGCAGAAATTATGTTGATATTCACTTGCTATCTTACTAATGGATCTCAGCTTTAATCTCTCTGATTTTCCAAATTGTTTCAGCAAAACCTATGTCACCAGGATTTGATTAAAGCATTCGGTTTCAGATTAGTTCTTTCCTAATGTGCTAAATTTTCATATGCCTATGCAAACAATTTTAACAGTATTAACCCCTTACTAGAGCCTTATTTCTCAAAGTATTTTGAGAGCTTTATGTTATATTTTTTTTTAAGTTAAAATCTTGGCTGCTAGTAAAATGTACTTGTCAATTTTGTAGTTAATTGCTGCATTAGTTCTGAAGTTATGAATCAAACTGGAAAGTAAACTTGGTATAGTATTACGCAGCAAAAAATAGCTGTTGCAGTAGGGATGCTGTTTGCTGATTCACTTGCCTCCTTTTAGCTAATCACTGCATTTATTCATGTCGTGCATTTTGGCTGGATGAACTCCAGCTTGATACAATGATGACTGGAATGCCTTTTGCCCCTTCTGAAGGCTGGTTTCTGTGGAATAGGTATTTGTCCCGAACAAGAGGCAGATGCATAAACAAGCCTTCAAGGCAAGCAGATAAGACTATGAATTTCTTTCTGTTCCTTTTTAAAAATTTCTTTAAGATTTTATTCTTGTTTAATTTCTTATTTCTTTTCTTCCTTAATAATGCCAGGAGCATTAGTAAGAAAAAAGCTGACTGGAATATGATGGTTTTTTAATAATGTTACGCAACCCTAAAATTAAAGTGTAGTCTCAGGTGAGGTAGTGTGTCTGCATCAGTGTCATTTGACCAGCAAGGGAAAAAAAGCATATTTACATCTCAAGTCAGAGTGAACCACCACAAGTCCTCTCTCCTGCTGTACATGTACAGGGCTCCCCAAA
The DNA here is from genome assembly GCF_000738735.6 of Corvus cornix cornix. Taxonomy (NCBI): domain Eukaryota; kingdom Metazoa; phylum Chordata; class Aves; order Passeriformes; family Corvidae; genus Corvus; species Corvus cornix. The sequence goes on along the minus strand of NC_046343.1, from coordinate 5,420,145 downwards.
CCACCTCCTTAAATCCTTCATCCTGAAATTGCAGCTCTGTGGGTGGCTCCTGCACTGTGAGCACTGGTGCCAGGGTCCCCTCTCTTGGAGGGGATTACAGGATCAAAGTTGGATAGCGCTGCTGTATAACGTGATACTATTTTGGGAACATCTCCGTTTTTCACAGAGGGAGTACCAGTGGTAGGTGAGCTGCTTAGAAGGGCTTTTTACGTAGCTGAGGCTGAAAAATGTCTGAGAATTTCTGTAAGAAGTAAGAGCTGTGTTTTGCATGCAGGGAGCAGCACCATCCCTGACGCTGTAAATTTTTGAAGCCTGATGCTCCCCGCTGCCCAGGTGTGCCTTCATTTGGCTTTGCTGTTACCAGAGCAGAAACCAATAAAACTCTGCCAAATCCCGAGAGAGAGAGACTTGAGGAGATTCTAGGAGCACTTGCCACATTTCATGTCTCCCACGCAGTCACGTTGTGGGAATGGTGCAGGCTAAATGCCTGTGCCTTGCTGCTGCTGCTGGCTTAATGCAGGGCTGGCAATTGCCTTCCTTTCATCCCCTCCTGGGAGCCACCCCCTCCGTGTGCTGCCTTGCTCAGTGTTCACTTCAGCAGCCTCTGTGTTGCCCTATAGCTGTGCTCTGCTCTTCTCATCACCTTGAATTTTGCTTCTCCATTAGCAAGTTGAATCAAGAGGATAACAATATAAGTGGGCAAAACGTTCCCAAATTAGTATTTCAGTTCTTGTAATACGCCTGTAAGGGAGGGGTGGGCACTGACGCCTGCAGGAGTGTGTGGCAGGGAGGAGCATGGAATGGGAGTAAGGTCAGGTGAAGCTAAGATGATTTAAGCAAATTATTATTTTGGAGGTAAAATCTACCACTTAGGCTAAAAGTTAATGTCAGTTCTTGCAAGCTGTAACAATATCCTGCCTTTTATGAAGGCTGCCACCACTTACTGAAGCGAGATGCTGAAAGCATCCTGTAAGTGGCTGCTGGGGAAGTCAGTGCTGTAAACACCAGCGAGGTCAGGCTGCTGACCTTCAGAGTTTTCCCTTCTGGAGGAGTAACTCCTGAAAAGGCAGTCTGCTAATGAGATTCTTGGTGTTTTATAGTGTGCAGTGTCCATAATTTTATAAGTGGTCTCTCCCCGCTGCAGGCACAACCCTTTTTCATCCAGTGCACATGGGAGAGTTGTATCAGCACCTTTTAAAATATTAGTTTGGAAATTAAGTAGCAGTGGTGTAAAAGTCTAAGAAAAGATTAAAGAGGAATTATTTGGGGGAAGGAAAAGGTGACAACTTTGTGGCCAAAAGGAGTGTGACTTGATAACATTGTGAGCAGTGTGAGGCTCTGCAGCTGGTCAGTTTTGTGAAGGTTTCATTATATGACACAACTCACTACACAGCTGAGCTTAATGTAGTAATAGATCGGTGTTCTTTCTTTCAGGTGGTGGTGCTGTTTAAGTAGAACATCCATTATATCATGATAACAGGGGTCCTCAAAGAGCTAAATAATTGAAGCCAGGTTATAGAAAAACAGTGAACACACACTGCAGTTTCAAAGACTGCTATTGTGGAAAGCCAGCTAATTGCATTCTGCTGCAATTAATAATCATCTCAATGGCTTTGCGTATTTATGAATATATAAAAATAAATAAGAAAATATGCAGGCTAGGATAAAAATTTGGTTCATAAAATTTTATTGCTGGAAAGTAATTAAGCATGCCTCTAATCACAGCATCATTTTTCATTGTGGGTAGGTTTGGGTGGAATGAGAAAGTTTGGAAAAAGAAAATGTGACTATTCTATAAATTACCTTGTATGAAAGATTTCATATCACCGATAGTAAACATTAGGCACATGCTTGCTTCTCCTTTCCCTGCCATTGCCTGTGTTGACCTGGGATACCCCGAGTATGGAAGTGGATCAGTTTTCATTCCCTTCCCCTGTGAGATGGGTGGTGAAGCTTTGGGCTTCCATCTTCTAGTCCGTATTGAACAGGAGGTCACAATGAAAGATTAGAGCAGCCTTACCTGGCCTTTAAACAAATACTAATAATGTCTGAGGTTTTGAGATTAAAATTTGTCTCCTGAGCATGCAAATACAAGCTGAGGATAAGAGCACAGAGAGTATTGTTTGAAGTTTTGGCCCACGTGGAATTATTCTCTGCTTATATCCATGTAACTAAACATGAATTTGGCTGGCTGAAGTTTCTCTTCAATCTGCACAGTAACCCACTTACTCTCATTAGGAATTTTTTTCTCTTTACAGCCCTGTGCATTGCAAAATGTTCCTGCTTCGTTTTGACTTGACCTTTCATAGTCACTGAAAATCAATAGACTTTAATGCATTTATTAAATAAGGAGGATTCCAGGGATTAACATGCAAGGTTCAGTGCTGGAGCAAGAGGAGAAGGTAAAGAGTGGAATATTACTGCAGAGCCAAGGCAGGCTGCTGTGGCTCCAGGAGTGCTCTGCTCCTTTCCTGGTAGGAGCTGGTGCCTTCCTGCTGATCAGGCAGCCCAAGACCCCATTGCTGCCTTTTCTTCACCCTTAAACTTCCTTCAAAGCTCTCATTTCCCTTTTCTTCTTTCTTTTCTCCTCTGAAGAGAAATGACTTTGTCTCCTGCTTTGGTTGAGCTGCACTTGACTTCCTAGGGATAGGGAGTAATGGGACTTCAAACACAGCTGGGTATCATTTGGGCAGCAAAAAATACTGAAGTATTTACTATGAGCTATGCCTTGTTTCTGAGAATACACTGGCTTTTGTGACCTGATTTTTTTCAGTAATAAGATTTGTGCAACTTCTGTGCTGAGTTTAGTGTTCCATAGCATGTATGTACTCACACATCCTTTCTGTTTCTGAGTTTAGCTGGCCATATTTGTGCAAATCTCTGGTTTGCATGTTACCACAGGATGGCTGTTCTTCAGTCTGCTGCCAGACACGTGTCTGTGTGTGATGAACAGTTTTAGGCCCTTTGAAGAGGGGAACAAGAGCAAGTAAGAAAAGGTTGGGCTTATTCTTACTATATTCGAGTCTTTACTCCCAAATATAAACCTATTAGTTCATCTTTTCTGAGTGGCCAGTGTAAATGCTATTGATTTTAGCAGGTTGGCTGAGATGTACCTGATACACCAATTTATGTAAAAATACACTACTTTTTCTACTTCAGCTAACGATTTTCAACAGAAATTTAAGGTAGGCTTTTTCTTTAGCATTTTATCAGCCTGATGAACTAACAGCAGAGAATGTGGATGTCCTGGCACATCTTTTCTCTCAGTGTCTGTTAACTGGGCTTTTTGTGCCTCTTATTTATGCGTGCTAATTAGGAAAGCATTATTCTTGCATGTTTAAAGCCAGTAGTTTTCTCACTGATACTTTGTAATGCCTCTTTGAAAAGATTGCAGATTGACCCCCCACTTCAGATGAAACAAAAAGAAACACTCAAAATCTGGAAGTGACAAGCTTCTTATGGCATGATCTGCTACAACATATTAAAACCAGAGCTATGTGTATGAAGAGTTTTCTTTCAATGCGTGGCAACTCTCACACAATGGTATCTTGATGTGTCAACATGCATTCAGATCTCAGCATATTAAGAATGATTTAGAAGGAAGCTGTGTCAAAACACATTGATCAAATTGTGCTGTTTCAAGGTTTAATTATTTTTTCCCCCCTTAGCTGCTACACAGGGAACAGTGCTTTGTTTAGGTTTAAAGAAACCCCAAATCTATCATTGTAAGTAAGAACAAAAATAAATTCTTATACTGAACAAACCAGAAGTGGAGTTTTATGGCATTTTTGCTTTCTTGGGACGTAATCATGTCTAATCTGCAATAATAGAAGAGCAATAGATGTGCACACAGGCAGTTAGATGATCAGTAATTGATTGTTTTCTTTTTAAAGAGCAAACTTCGAGTACACCAAAATGTGAAAGTGCTTTCCCTTTATGGGTCAGCATTGATTGTACATAAAACATGTGATAGAGGGTTTCTGAAAATGGTAATTAAAATTGTAGGGTTTCAAAAGTGAGCATTGATTATATTTCAGGGCCTCTCAGTTAAAAGTTAAGGAGTAAACAACACAGTATTCAGCTGGAATGCTCTGAGGCATCAGGACGAGGAGGGCTTTGAAACTTCAAGTCCTACCTGTGTAATTGTTCTAGTCAAGAGCAGAACATCACACGTTAATTACATTTAAGAGAGGAACTTACATGCTTTTTCCCTTTGCTACTTCTAGCAATTTTTAAGTGATTAAAGCCCTTAATGAGGTAGTTACAGCTTCCTGTGAAGCAGGGTTTAGGTGCCCAAAGGGACCCCTCTGGTGCTGGGCTTGACTGGCAGGCAGGGAAAGGGGACTGTGAGGGGACGTGCTGCCCAAATGACAGTAGTTGGCCTCGGGTGTTACTCAGGTGGGGCATATCAAATGTATTTTTGTGTCTCAGTTTCAAAGCTTGAAACTATGTGGATCAGCCACCCTTTGGTGTAAATCAACAGGACTCAGCAGAATTATGCCAATTTACACCACGTCAGAAAGTAGCACGGGGGGATGCAGTCATTTGTATAACTCCAGCTGCACGCTGCTGGAAGCAACACAGAGTGTTTTAAAGAGGTCTTACATTTTGTTACCAGCAGATTATGTTTAGTTAAATAAAAGTGCATGTTGGAGTTGCCTTATACAGTTGTACAGAAAGTAAAAAATAAATTGTCCTCATGAGGTGAACCAGTACTTTGATTGTGAGACTTAGAGCCTTACCACTTCCCCTTAAGTAGATGAAAATGGAGAGTGCAAGTGTTTCTAAGAAGCAGTGTGCTTATGTGATGTAACTGTGAGTGGTGTTGGTTTCAGGGCACAGTGCTTGGGCTGCCTAAATCACACACGCTGTCAAACAGTCCCAAAGCGTGTTTTGGCTTTTGGTAGCATGCAGGCAAAAATCCTGTCATATTGTGGATCTTGAATCACTGGATATCTGCCCTGAAAAGTTTGCATCATTGATTTAGAGCCCAAATGAGGTCATACCTGGTTCCTAGCCTACTACAGACAAGTTCTGTTTTTGCAGAAAAGCGTACAAAGCAACTAAATTTTCGCCACAAATAAAAATGCTAACTGCCTTTGGAAATTAAGTTATTAATAGTCCTTAAATTTGTGTTTTGGCTGCTGGTAGTCCCTGCCTTGCCTAGCAAGAATGGGCGTTAGACTGTCTCACATCCCTGACAAATGTTCAGATTAGCAGTGTGAGCGGCATTACGTGATCAGAGGGCCAGGATCTAAAGTGCTCACTTCCCCTTCATGCACTTCTGCTTCTCCAACAATAATGCATCTTCATTCTTTGGAATGACCCTTGACTGTGAGATGCTTTTAAGTGGCAAGAGTTTGCTGCAGAAAGGCTAAACCAGCCCAATTAATATTCCAGTTTTCCACCAACAAGGATGAACACGGGGAACCTGTGGCACTTGAGGTATTTTGACCTGATTGTTCACAAACTCTGTGTTTGATCACCAGACTAGAAGACAGTGTCATCCCTGGAAAGGGACTGTGATGGCTTTAATGCAGTTCTACATCTTACTGTCATACCAGTTGTGTGAGGAAAAAGAGTTTATCACCCCCACATTTGCATTGGGAGGGCAAATTCCTGTCCTGTAAAACTTGGTGATTGTGAGGAAGCTTCCCAAAACTTGTCTTGCTGCAGTCAGGATTTTACTTATTACTAGAAAAACTCTAGGAGCTGAAAGGCAACTGCTGTGTTTCATTATTAAACAGCAGAGTTTTCAGCTTGGGTTTTAAACCTGGTGTTTTTAAGCCTGCAACCTCTCATCTGAAGGACATGCTGAGAAGGGCTTCCTACTTTCTGAATTGGTGTTTAATGTGTGGGAAGTGTACATCCCAACTGAAGTTTGTCTTCAGAAGCTTCTAATTAGGACAGAATGATTTGATTTTTCAGGAGGTACCTTTTGGGTTTCCAGAAATAACAAGGCAGCCACAAGGGTGATGCAGAGCAGGTATCACAGGTTACTGTCATCTTTGCAACTCTCAGAAGTGTTTTGGTGGAAAGCAAACCCATGTGTTTGAATAAATAAATATTTTTTACTTAATTTACGGTTTTCAATCCAAAAGAAACTGTCAAGTTTGAGGTATAATGACTGACTTTTTTTTTTTTTGTTTGCAGTGGCATGAAAATTTTCAGAAAAACTGAGTGATGTTTTAAGCTACTTCCCTGCAGGATGCGGAGCCACTTAGGTATTATTTTCCATATAACTTTATACAACAAAGCAGGAGAAAGGAGGCAGGAGAGCCAAGTGTAAAGTGGTCTCTTGGGCAGTAATGATATGGTATGCATTGCAGAGAAAAAAAGGCAAGTGTTTGAAATCACTGCAGTCAGTCTGTGTGTGAATAAAGACAAGAATTACCCCGTGTCTGGTTTCCTGTCAGAGCTGAAAGGCTGCTCATGCTTGCTCACAGATAGCGTTTCATTTGGTAACTAAGTGTTCTTGGTCCTGAAATCTGGGTGCAGAGGGGAGACCTTACAACTGATGGTTCCATTTCAGAGGGAGTCCTGAGCAGTCTGTGGAGAAAGGACAGTGTCTCAGCTGTAAAGGCTGCTGCTTGGTTTGATGAAGTAATGACCAAGACTGAAACACGTTTCTGCCAGAAACTGCTGGACAGACTAGCACAGGAGATAGGTTGGTAGTCTTAGACAGGAGATACTTTTGTATTTAATCTCCTTTTCCATAAGAAGAGCAGCATGTTATCCCAATGCAGAAGTGTTTAAGGCCAAGCTGGATGGGGCTTTGAGCAACCTGGTCTAGCAGAAAGTTTCCCTGTCATGCTAGGGTGTGATGATCTTTATGGTCCCTTCTGACCTAGACCATTCATGGTTCTTACGGTTCTTTGTTTGTGGATTGTCCTGTCTTCCTGTTTTCCTGATTAACATTTGGAGGCACCTTGAACCTTCTAATCCCAGTAGATGTGCACCAGCAAGACATTTCTGGAGATTCAGGTCTTGAATCAGTGATGTAACCATGTGTGGGAAGCAGCACTTCAAAACCTGAAGCTGTTCAGTGATGGAGGTCTCCAGGCTGGTCTTTGTGGCCACAGAATGGTCAGTGGGGTCTTCCAAGTGGCACTGGGCTCTGGCTTCCTTTGCAGTTTAAGTCTGTAAAAGCAAGGAAAGATTTCAAAGCCAAGCAGCAGATGTGAGCCTTTGGCCTGTGAATTCACTGTTGTTCCCTGGCACCGAGATCCTCTGTGCCAGAGAGGGGAATTTAGTGCAAGCTATAGTAGGTAGAAACACAGAGGCTTTATGTTTCTGTCTGAAGTCATCTCGTCGAGCTTTCGGGCTGGGATGTTGGCAGCTGAGCAAAAGGCTGCTTATTCTACATGACTCTGAACAGTTTGGAATAGCTTCCACGCACGAATCAGTGGCTTGTTCCCTCAAAAAGCAAGTCAGAAACTTTTAGTGCATCTGTCAGTCATTGCTCTTGCTTTTATGGGTCAGCTCTGAGGAGCCTGTGTGATTAGAGCACCGTGTGTAGTCTCCAGGCAAGTTTTACAGCTTTGCCAGTGGAATGCAGATTTCGCTTATAGTTCTAAATTATTATCAGTATGCTTTAGAAGACCTTGTTTATTTAGCTAAGCCACTTGCCTGGTCTCAAAACTGGCAGAAGAGAATCTTCCTCCCCTCCCTTCTTGCTTTCTCTATGTCCTCCAAATAGACATAAATAATGCCCTTTTTCCTCAGTCTCCTAAAAATGTCGGTTGCATTTCAGTGAGAACAATGAAATTGCAGGTAACTTCTGTTCCTCTCATATTTCCTTTTGCAAAGCAATTTCATGCAGTCTGTGGGATTTGTTGATCCTTGTAGGATGAAGTGCCTGCAATTCCTTCTGTTTTTCCTCCCCGGGAGATCCCTTGCACGCTGTCTCTGTGAGCCGCATATCAGCTGTAGCAGATCCTCTCTCCCTGTCGGTGCTGGTAGCTCTCCTCAGCAGTCTGTTACTGTTCAAAGCTTTGAAATGATCAAAGAGGAGGATGAGGAGTAACAAACTGCTTTAACATTTGTTCTGGCAGGGATGGAGTTGCTCATGTGAGGTGTGTTGTGGGGCACGTGCTCTGGAAGGTGTAAAGTGTTACTGCTGCTGCTTTGATAGAGCCACAGGGAGTCTGATGCAGAAATGGAGAAATTCCTTCTTCCTATTGGCCCCTTTTGATATCATGCTCCCCAAGATCTGCATTTCCCAAAGTCTTGGGCTTTCACTCCCTTTAAATTATTCCCCAGCTTTGAGGGGAGGAAGGGCATGACCAGAATTGTTAGACAGAAATGCCCGAATTTTGAAACTTACCCCAAACCTTTTTTCCTCTTTGGCTTTTTAAGACCCTTGTTTATGGAAATAGTTTTTCCTTGTAGTCTCCTTCTTCCTCTGGAAGATGAAACTGCAGATTAAGTAACGTCACCCATGGGAGCTCTCATGATGGTTATTGGCTTCCTTTGAAATACCGAATTGTTCTCTGTTCCATAAACTGTGACGCTGGCAAGTAGGGATGTGGGGATATAGATTTTTGCAATAGTATCTATCTAACCACAGTTTGAGATATTATTTTCTTACTTTATTTTTTAATTCCTCACACGTTAGCCATAAGAAAAAGGGTAAAATCTTTCCAGTCTGAAAGGGACCATGAACAAATAGATGGTTTTGAAGAGCAGCAAAATGTGAAGCCACTTTTCTGCTATAGTTCCTCAAAGCAGCTTTGTATGTCAGATCTGATATTTCTTTTCAGCTTCATCTGGGAGCAAAAGCAACATGTAAGCTTCATGTATGTAGCTTGAAGTCAGAATGATAATTTTAAATTTAAAATCACTTTTGTGTTTAGTTTATGAGTGTCTTTATTAGCTCAGTAAATAGAACCTACTAGAGCAAAACAAATTGCTGCTGCCATGGCATTGTAAAAGAACTTGCTTCTACCTTGGTTAAAAGGAATTTCTGTAAAAATAATCTGCAAGAAAAAAAGGTTACATGGATGTTTCAGTAAGTCACAGTGAATATGAACTTGTCTGCTAGCACAGGTTTCATTTTGTGGGAAGAGAAAGTTGCAGCTAATTTATGATAGAAATATGAATGTCAAGAAGAAGGAATTAATAAAACAGACAAGAAGGAATTCTTCATTCCAGGAATGTGCATTGCTCTTTTCATAGAAAAGTTTTGGTTCAGTTACGTTCTGCTGCTTCAGCCTTTTCAAAATTTGCATGTAAGTGTTTGGGCTTTAACTCCTGGAAGAGATTAACAGCTTTTCTGAGTAAAAAACTGCATCTGACTTATGGGGGGTTGCTCATGTTAATGGTTTGTTATACCTAACAAGCTCTTGACATATTTTTCTCCCATGAGATAAATAATTAATAACGATTAAATATGACTGTTTGAACAATTGTTTTGCCCTAATGCAATATCTGACTTAAAATTGAAAATTCTTTTGCTGGTGTTGTCCATTTACTTTTGCCTCAGTTATGGACTTCCTCTTGTGCAGTTGTAAATTAGCACCATTGCATCATATTTGCAGATAAAAGTTTAATGAAAATTCTTATGTCAGTGTGGTTGCCCAACAGGAAAAAAAATTGGATTGCTCTGAGATAGCTCAAGGGAGAACAGAATACTTTATGGAATCTGAGGTCATAAGTTACTTTTAAGTATCTTGAATCAGGTTTATTAAAAAAGTGGTTAGGAGAAAAAAAATGGAATTATCTGTTTTGTGGAAATCTTTCTTTTGAATTAGGTCACTTGTTCTAAGCTTCCATAGTCTAAATCTGTATATCACACATGCAGTATTTTATCTCACCTAAAAATTACAGCTGAGGGGAAAAAATCAAAGAAGTTCAAAGAAGTTCTGTTTTATTCAACCCTGGCTAAGAGAATGCATGTATGATCCCCAGCCTGCCTCTGGAAGGCTTTGTCTTAATGGGGGGTAAGAGGAAGAGGGAAATCTATTATTTAACCTTGAAAAAAACCTCTCTCCCTGAAAGAAAACGCAGTAGATACTATCAGCTCTATTCCACTTTCAGTCTCTCCAGATGTTTGTGGAAATGGGAGTGGATTTAAGTGTCCTTAAGAACTGTGTGGTTGATGAAATCAGCTGAATTCAGGGATGGGCAGGCATCTTTCTGCAGCTTGTTTTAGAACTTGATTAATACACAGATTTCTTGTCTCCTGTTCTCGCTCTCATGAAAACTTCTGAAATTAGTGGGAATAAAGTGGCAACTTCAGTTGGAACTTTATTCCTTTGATGCTGCATCTGAAAAGTTCTAAATGTACTGTACTTCAACAGTGCAGTGTGCAGGTTGGTCAACAGGGACTCCGAATTGTCAGAAACAAATGTGAATTAATTTTTTTTTCCTTGAATGTTGCAATTTTGTTTCAGCTCATGTGGGCTCTGTCATATCAATTGCTGTGGAGTAAATTATTACTAAATGTTAGGTGGTAGTGGTGATTATTTCAAAGATAGGGTAATCTAGAAGAGACAGCTTGCACAGGAAAAGCAGTCAGTCATATTAACTAAACTGGCAATAACTGCCACAAAACATCATCATCATTTTATACCCCTTTTGGTCTTGCTGTTGAACTAGATGAACTATGTCCTTGTTTGTGTTTCAGAGAAGAAATCTGAAATACAGTCACTTCAGGCAAAATGCAAGAGCCTTGATTTATTGATGTTATTTTATCAATTTTGCACAGGTTTTGCAGGGAGGAGGGAAGGAAGGAAGATTAGGAATTTCAGATGAAGACAGGCAGAAATGGTCACAAATGCCTGTCACACCCAAGAGCAGTAATAAAATTACTGCCGTGAAGGAAAATGATATCATTGATTATGAAATTTCAAATTGGTGCCTAGAGCACTAGGAAAGCTGAAAGTGTGAGCCAGTTTATTTAACAAGGAGAGTAGGTGCAAACATATTAATATGCTTTTAAAGAGAAGGAATCTTCTGCAGGAGGACATGGTGTCAGTAATTTATGGGCATGAGCAAAATGCTACATCAGTGATTTATAGTGTCAGGCAGGGCTATTAATGGGATTAGGGTTCAGAGTTTAATTTACTTCCCTCTTTAAAAGAGAAGAATTATCTACTGTAAAGACACATATGAGTTGTTTTAAATGGGGTGTGAGGACCCTTCTGGGTTAAACTGGAGGAACTGTTTTAAAGCAGTCAAGAGAGGCAATGGACATTGCCTGTTCTGTTTCTTAGGTATATGATAACCATGAGGAGTCCCTGTAGGTGCCACCTCTCAGGGCAGAGCAAACAGGGGCAGGACTGGTTCTGTCTGGGCTGGCACCAGTGAATTTTGTTATTTACATATTTTTTCCTAACCTATAAGAGCTGTTCTGTTGGCAAAGATTTGAAGTTACTTGACTTTCTTAGTTCAAAGGAGAAAGAGGTGCTTCATTCTTAGTGTCAGGTGACTTAATTTCTTCTGAAGATGTTAAGACCAGAACTGCCTCTTGTTGTGACTGTCTTGGTATCCACTGTGGTAACATGAGGGATATTTGCATAGTTTTCACAACAGTTAAAGTACTACTTGAAGGAAGACGCCAGGAGCTAGACATGGCATCATTACTCTGATTTATGGATGAGAAATGAAGCTCAGAGAAAATTCCAGTTTTCAGGGTTGTGGAAACCAGAGGCTTCAGGGAAGGGGACTCATCACCCCAGAAGTAAGACTTGTGTAGGTAAAAAATTAGTGTTTCATTGCTTCCGTCATTAGGAAATCTGTTTGCAGTCCCAAGCCCCAGTGACTCTAGACATTTGCCACCCAGTTCTCTAAATCTGCTTTTTGAGCACAGTTTCTCTTCCCTGTTTGCCCTGCAGAGCTGCTGCTTGCTATCTTGAGCATCCTCCTCTTCCTCAGTTTTCAGTTAATCTCTCCCCACTCATCCCAGTCTGTTCCCCTGGCTGGCGCAGAGCTCTCCCAGCGGCTCTCATCTGTGGGAGGGAAGTGTGATTTAACGGGGAGGAGAGAGAAGCTGAGTGCTTATGCCTCTGAGTGATTTTTGAGCTGTAGGTTTATTGCCATATACACCTCACGTTGCTTAAAGTCTCCTCTGGAGATCTCTTCCATCCCTTGCAGCTTGCTTTAAACTTCTCTGGACGAACTTCTTGGCTGCTTCCACTGCTGCTCTGAATAAAACTTCAGGTAGATGCAGTGCCTTTGCTGTGACCTTCAGTATCACTCCCACAGCTGATATGAAATACCATGCAAACCTCAATGCAATTCTCCATGGCTGCTGTAGGCAAAGTCTCGTATTAACGGAGGGGCCACAGGGGATTCTGATTGTGCTGTTTCTTCTGATTGTCACACTGGCTTAAAGATAAGTTATGCTTGGGGTCGTCTGGCTGTATCTCCCTGTGCATTTCACTTAGGTATAAAATAATCCACACCTAGATGCTTTTCTATTATCAGAATGCTTTAGATGAGTTTGGACTTAAAGGCTTTCTAGGTAAGATGGATATAGGGGAGTAATTTGTGAGGCAGGAACCTTACTGGAAGCAGGAGGAGGGATTGAGGCTTTAGAGTGAGAGGATTTTAGAAGGTAGGAACTGGATATTGGATGGGGAAATTCTTGCTGGGAGTCTGGGAAGGTATTGCAAGAATGGGTTTGGATGGAAGTTGAAGTACTGGTTGGGTGTGTGGTGAGAACTGTGGATACTGGGTGGGCTGGACATCTTCCAGCAAATGGAGAGGTGAAACCATCATATTATAGCAAGGAAATAATTGGGCTTTGTGTGAAGCGGAAAATAAAAAGAAACTAAAATGATTCTTTAGGTCTAAAATGCTTGGTTTGAAGGCAGCCAGAGTGATTGCAGCTTTCAAAGAGCGTTTTTCCCAAGACGAAGTTTCAGTTGGCATAAAAGCTAGCATTTGACATCTTTTTCATATAATGATTGTATTAACAAAAGCAGACCTCGCTGTTGGCTGCTTTTGTAAAACAACTCCAGCGCTTCTCTTCATTCTCTTAGCTCCTGCGTGCGACTTGAAGTCAGCTCAAAACTCCTGCTGGAATGCAAGCAGGTCAGCTCCTCTGACGCAGTTAGAGTAGTAGAAAGTGCTCCACATGGCTTGACAAAGGCTCTTTGCAATTGTTCATCTCTGTTGCAGCGGGCAGTTTTAATACACTGATGTTTGCAGCACTCTTGCATTTAACGTTCTCATCCCACAGGCAGTGAGAGAAGGATGCTTTACAGGCTGCTCAGGCATCTGCCCTGAGATGCTGCTGTACAGCTTATATAAAGCCTGCAGTTACTGGGAGTTCCTTTGTAATTAGTGATGTTTTAATTCTTGTTGCAAATACTGGCTTCAGCTGCTGGCTTAGGTATTCTTATAGCAGTAAAAATGGACCTCACTGACCAGAAGGGACTGGAGAGAGCCTGCGTTGAATTGTCCTAATGTTTCTGGTGTCCTCATGTGAAGGTGGCTTTCCTCAGACTGCTCTTTCATTTCCAAGTTGTGTTACAGTTGTAATTTTCTCTGAAGTGCCCAAACAGAGATTTATTTGTGCTCTCCCTTTTCCTTGTGGGATGCATCCGCAATTAAACCTCACACCTTTATGGGAAGTCCATATCACTTCTTAAAGGCTAAAATTCCCAGCTTTTCTCCAGTGTATTGCATGCTGTGTAATTTAAATAGCAATCCTGATTTCTTTTGTCTCTAAGAAGAGTGCAAGGGTTAGGGCAGGAGTGTGTAGAGAAGGAGGCAATCTGTATTTTAAGCCCTTCCAGCAACACAGCCTGGTGGAGTGTGTATGTGGGAGGAGGTTTCTACATAGGAAACTTGTGATGTGAGGAATCCTAGGAGCCATGAGGATTGTGTAAATGTTTGCTCTTTAAAGCAGAAATAGTCAGCTTTCTCTACTGAGAAAAATCACTTTGCTTATGAGAGAGCACAGTTTATTAACTGTGGTGACTGGACACGAAGCAAAGGGAAGGGACTAATTTTGTAGACTAAAAAAAAACCCCAAAAGAACATTTCTGCACTGTTCTGATTTATTTTTACAATCATGTTATCTTTATCTGGTTGCCATCATTCAGATACAGCTGACTAGAGGTGTGGGGAAGCACAGAAATTTTGAGCAGAGCATAAATACGAGAATGAACATTTGTTTCATTACTGTGAACATAGCCAGGATAGGTGAGAAAAAGCAATGTGAGATAAGTGCTAGACATCAGCTTTGTTATAGTTTGCATTTTATTAATAAAAATTCTTGGAAATCATTATCTTTTAGCAGCTTATTGAAAACTGCTGCTGTGGCTGTGGGAGTCGTATTTCTTACTGGTAGAAATTGGTGTAGCTGAATTAGAAGTGTGATATTCCACTAGACTTGGAAGCTGCTCCAGTTGGACAAGGGCAAGTTATCTCTCTTTGTCAGACTGAATTGCACAGCTGGGCTTTGCTCTGTGTTGCATTTCACTGGGACAGATAACAGGCCTTTAGTTTAGTGGAGAAAGGCATGTGAATAACCAACAGCTCCAAATTAAGGACAGGAAAATTAGCAGTTAGACACTTCAGGATAGAGAAGGCCAAACTGTGTGTTGGTTGTACGTTTTCTTGCTTTTGATGTGCTCAGATCATGACGGAATGACTTTCTGGGAGACTTTTGGTTGGACTGAAGGTGTAGCCTTACTACAGGGGGAGACTGTGGGAGACTGCCTTGTGTGACTGATCAAATTAAATGAGCTAATGGTGTGTTGTGGTGTTAAAAATCCCTAATATCGGGTACAAGCTACCTTGCTGCTGATGGTGCTGTATTCCACACCTTTTGACAAGCTGGTGAATGTATTTCTGAGATGGTTTATGCAGTCCTTTCAAAATGTAATTCCACACTGTAAGGGAAATCTTGGTTTTATGAAAAAGATGCTGTGTTTGTATTAAAGCTAAATAGAGGTTTATTAATTAAAGCTTTTGTTTTGGGGTTGTTTTTGGTGTACGATGGATGAAAAATACAAAAGGAAAGCATCCCCTGGCTGCAAAGGGGGATAGTTCTGAGTGATTGCTGAGCAGATTTGAAGAGGTTTTGTAAACTCACCACAGCACAGTTTAAGGGGAAAGTATGACTGAGAAACAATCTAGGTTAAAAAACAAGAGAGAGAAGGGATGTGATGGCAATCTGTGTCCCAGTGTCCTGCTCCATCTCTGAATGAAGACTGCTGAAGTCCTGGGAAAGTGAGGTAGACATCTGCCTTCTCTGGCATGGATGAGTTGATGTTCCTGCCTGTAGCTGATGCTTGTTTAGGATGGCCAGAAGTGCCCATGGCAGCTGCTCTGCCTGTGCAGGAGACTGGAGGCACTGCTGGGTGTGTGCTCCACACACTGTTGGCTTGGAGAGACAATTTTCAATGACTGATCTTGGTTTGTTTCTGAAGAACTCTAAATTTTCCTCCAGAGTAACTCAGTAACAAAGTGCCCTGATTGGCTGCTGAGCACCTGGAGCCAAGAGGGTTAGAGAAGCTTAAAGGGGCATAATTGTATTTATTGAAGATTAATTCTGAGGACTGGTGTCTCTTTCTCCCACTTCAGTAGGAAACCAAATTTTGCAGGAATCTATATTTCCTGGCTCTGAAGTCATCAGCTTTTAAAAAAAAAATTTATATATATTTTTTTAGTATTTGTGTGCTTTTTAGCAGTGCTGAATTGGTCTTTTTCAAATGGTGTAAAAAAGAGTATCTTGGTAGGGTTTTATATAAAACTGCAGTAGCCTCACTTGTGTACCTGGACTGAAAATGCACCTTTCCTGCAGTTCTGGACAAAACTCAGAAAATTCACCAGAATTTCACACAAGGTCTACTATTACCTGTTCTTTCTACTCATTGTGCAGGCTGACCCCTCACCAGGAGAATATATGTCTGGGAAGGGGCCTCCTGGGTCATTAGGTCTGTTTCCCTGCCATCATAAGCAATCACATCACATGAGTCCTTTCATTAACTGACCAAACTCCATTTTAGAAGTATGAACACTTTTTGCCCTCACTACTTCCCCTGGAAAACTGGTATAGAACCTCGTTGTCTGATCTCCAGCAGGTATTTATTCACAGCTGGTTTGCACCCCCTTGTTTCTATGCCAGCACTGTCCTTCGGTGTAAATAGGCTTTTTCCCCGAGTGTTTGCTTGTTTGGCATATTCAGAAGTTCAGCTCTTCCCAGCCTTCCTTTGGTCAGGCCAACAATCATCCTCTTAGTCCTTTCCGCCCACTCAAGAGATAAAAATCAAATTACCCACATGAGAAATTCTTCTCAGCGATTGCTAAAACTCTAAAGAGAAAAAGGCAGAGGAAACTTTAAAGGACAGCTAAACTGAGAATCTTTTACACTTCTGTTTTGTGGTCTTTGTAAAGAATGTCATCAGTTTTTTTGTTTCATCGATGCCATGGCTGCTGCTAACTCCCAAGCTCAGCAATATGAGGGCCATAGGGGTTTTCATCCTAGAGGTTCTGTAAGGAGAAAGTCAAAGAGGAGAGACTTGGGAAAGTATTTCTCATGTAGCACAAGTAATTTTGGAGAGAATAGTAAAAAATTCTGCTGGATGTGGTGGTGTGAGGTGTCATTGCAGACCTTGTGGCAGTGATGTTCCTCACAAAAAGGGTTTTTGGTATTTTGGTGTGATCCAAAAGAATCTGTGCTCTCTCTCTACCACCTCTGCTCAAGATTTTATCTCTTTAAAGATATGCTCTGTAGATATGCTGTGGCTGCATATTTCTCCTGGTCAATGAGAAGTCAAATTTCAAACTGTTCCTTGCCAGGCAGGTGATAATAGCTTTAAATTTAAAGAAAAGAGTGAAATGACTGAACAAATAGGTTTAAATTTAAAGAAAAGGATGGAATGACTGAAAAAATAGGTTTAAATTTAAAGAAAAGGGTGGAATGACTGAACAATTTAGTACATGGAAAAACAGCTGGAGAAGAGGTGACTGAGGGGATGGTGGTGAAAGTCTGCTAATCGTGATATGGGAAAAGCTGAGAGGGGATACTGTTCATTCTCTTTCATAACTGAAGAATCAGAAAGCATCATATAAAAACTTCTAATTACTTCAAAAATATACAGAGCAAGATTATTCCTCACACAGAACCTGCTTCTGGAAATCTCTGTGCAGGATAATCTGGTAGCTGAAGCTTTCTGCAGGTTCAGGATGTGGCTGTGAGAAATACACCGGTGGTTCTCATGTACAGAGACAACATCTGCTGGCTCAAGAAGCTCTGGGGCCACAAGTTGGGATTATTTTGGAAGAGCCTGGTGTTTGTATCCTGTTCTATTTCTCCCAGGTCAAACAGTAGCTGTTTTAGTTCAATGATTTAGGCCAAGTGATTTAAGTTCAGTGAACCTTTGAGCTCATCAGCTCCAGCTGTTCTTAAAGTGGTTTTGTATGTATTGTATGGTCCTGCATGTCTTGTACACTTTTCATCTTTGCCAGTGGTAAGTATTAGGATGATTATGTTGGTTAACAGGTCCATTTAAATGCTGCTGTGGGATTTGTTGTCCAACATGCAAGTTGGCCCTTGTCTTTCCAACTGAAAATACCCAAGAAATCCAAATCTTTCCTGCTGAGACATCATAATAGATTTTATAGGAAAAACTGCTGGAAGAATTAGATAAAGAGACCTGAAAACATGGAGAGGGGAAGAGGTATTACAGTTTGTATTTAAGCTCAAGCCTCTATGTTTGATTGCAGGGAGATGTTTGAAAAAAGCTGTACCAGAGCTCTGAAGGAGTCTTCTACCTCCAGCTCTGAGCTCTGGGAACTGGGCTGCAAACTCCTTGAAACCTGAACAGATGTTTTGGTATAGAGCTTCAAAGCTTTGAAGGGCTGTTTTCCCCACATGCCTTCGTATGTGAGGAGACTTTTAAGAGCTGCTGAATAAATTTTATTATCTTTTCTACAAAAGCACTATCCACATGGAAGAGGCAGGCTTTGAACAGTCGTGGGCTCAGACATGAGACAATAACCACGTAATGCAGCCTCAATTGAACAAAAATGGAATGGAAACAAGGGAGAGACGTGTCAGCCTGTTCAGGACCCAGAGGGGGCAGAGTTTTGAGATGCTTCAGTAGTTTTTTCATGAAGATAAGTAAACACAAGGGAGCTGTTTTGGCTTCAGCTCTGCCACATTAGTTAGAAGAATTCCTAATGTTGGGGAAGAACCTAGATGAATAACAACCCAGACGTTCATCCTGTTGCTTTATGTGCATTTAGAAATGAATCTAACAGTGATGAGTGTGACTCGAGAACCCACAGAGATTTGAGTGGGTAAAAATGTCAGGAAAGGCAATAAATGTAGCTTATCCTGTATCCTTTCCCCCCTTCCCACACACTAACTGGGGGGTATGTTGGTGCTGGAGGCTGTGCTGGGCTGGTGCTGTATGAATGCCCAGGAAAATAAAACCCCTGCTGTAAGAATTTACCAAACTTTTTAAAGTTAAGACAAAGGAAAACGTCTAGAAATAAGGGACTAAGAAGTCAGAAATGAAATCCAATTCAGTTGAACTACAATGTTTCCATCCTGGAAGTCTGGGGTGCTTTTAAATACCTCTCTTCTACTAGAAAAAGAAAAAATAGTGCACTGTTATGTTGTCGTAGAATTATTAACAGTTCTGATTTGTTTTATAGTTTCTGGGGGGAAAAAAAATCAAAATTCAGGTGGTTGTCTTATTAGGACTTTGTGTGTATTTTTCTGTAGCCAGGAGCAGGCCAAATTATTTTAGGAGGGTTTAATGCAAGAGTTCCCTTACACTGTTCCTTGTTGTAATTTGCAGTATTTGTTCTCCTCTGTTTAGACTTTTGTTTTCCTTAAGGCATTCTAGTGAGTTGAGAGTGGGGAAAAAAAATGAAATATTTTTATCATAAAGATTTTTCAGTTTTAAGATCTGAACCAATAACAGAGTTACTTTTCTTTTTTTTTCCCCCAAAGGGGAATGCAGCCCTCAATCACACAACTGCCAGAAACTCTGGCCCATTTTTGAGCTATCTAAGGCAGGATGAAGTTCATTTGTAAGGTCAAGATCTACTTATAAGTAATGGCACTTCCCGTGGGGAAAAACACTAACCCAATTTGTGAAAGTTATTTTATTTGATGGTCAAACAAACTTGATAGCACATCAGGAATAGGGTTCCTGGCTGTGATGTGACACACACAGCAGCATTTCAGCAGAAGGCTTTGTTTTTCCTGTGAATGTATTGATGGATTTCCATGTCGATGTTTGACTTTTGAAATCATAGCTTTGGTATTCTAAAAGACAAATGAAACTGTAGAGTAAAGGAACAAACCTAAACCAGCTCCAAGAATACAGGAAACACGGCAGCAGGAGGATCCACTCAGGGAAGATTATCAAGCTTCACACTGCCAGAGCCTCTTTAGCAGCTCCTTCACGTTGTGGGTTTGGCAGAAGGAGGATGACAGGGCTGCCAGGCTGCCTAATGATCTTCATCTAACATTTACCTTATTGAGAGGGGAATAATTCTGTTAAATTAACATCCTAGCATATTTGCTGTCCAGCTAGTTGATGAATTAAATAGCCCGGACAAAACATTTCACGACTCGTTTATCCATAAAAACCACTGAATTTTCCATGCAAAAGGGAGTGACTTCTCAGCAGTTGTGTGCTGCGATGCTCTGTACCCCTCATCTGCAAAAATAGACGTGGTTATGTGTAAAAAGAAGAAGTTTAGTGAGGCTGTGTGTCTGTGGGAGGTAGGATAGCACACAGGCCCTGCTCTTGGAGTGACCCGAGCTCCGGTGCTTTGCCGCACGGTGCAGCCTCCTGCTCGGAGGAAGCGCAGACTGTTAATGACAGCCCACGAGCCTGTGACACTCGGACCACTCCATCAATCAAACCTGGCACCTCGTGCCAGCCCAGCCAGCTGTCCTCTTCCATCAGTGTCCGAAAGTGCCGCACCGAAGGCCACAGGTGCCAGCTGCCAGCCTCAAATAACCACTGGGCCTGCCCCAGGATGAGTGTATTTAGGCAACCTGTTTAGATTGAATTGTCTGTCCTGGCAGTCCCTTTTGAATTTCAGTTTGGAAAAAGGAGAATAAACAAATTACAGGCTAATGGACAAAGCAGCACATCTGTAACAAGAAATCCAAGCCTAGGGGTTTACACTCCTCAGTTGTGAGACGCCACCATAAGGGCCTGTGACAGCAGGAGATGTTGCTGAGGGTGCAGTTGACATGTCCTGCTTGGTTTGATCAAAATTTGTAACCTCTCAGTAAAGTCTGTGGTTCATGGATCCACCAGCCCACTGAGAATTTATGTCATTTCTGTTCATGTCTGTTGGGTGTGCCAAAGAGGACGTGGAGAGAAAGATTCAGTTTTGTGAGAAAATATATTATAAAGATGCTCACTAGAATTGAATTATAATTTGAATAAATCACTTTATTATTTATATATACTTTCATACTTAATTATATTAATTACAGTAACAGAGTTTCAATGTGCAGCTGTGTGGCTCCAGCTCTCCCAGCTAAGGCTCTAAGCACTTAAGTTTTTTCATGAAGCCACTTAGCTGAGGTTCGATTGCTGCTGCATACCTGAAAAATCTCCATGTATGACAGGCACACCAAAAGGGGGTGAGCAAGTCATTTGAAGTGATTTTCAGATCCATGGGCAGGGATACTTCTGCATCCTTAAGCCTTGAGGACTCCAGATCTTGAGCATGTCAGGCTGAGAAGCCTGTAGGTGTAAGAGGCTTATATGGGCAGTGAGGTTTTTACACCGGAAATGGGTATTTCAAGGCAAAAAAAGAAGTTTCTGCTGATGCTGTAGCCCCCAGACTGATACACAGTCAGCAATTTAAACTGTTTTCACAAAGTCAGTCTGCTGCTGTTCTGGGTTCCAGTGGTTCCAACTTTGCCCTTGTGCATCTATATCAAGTTTTTTTTTCTCCTACTATCATCACCAGATCCTTGTCCTCACTTGATGTTTTCCAGGCATCTCATTCCTATTCTACAGCATGTATGAATTTTCTATTATTTGCTTGCTGAACGCAATTGCTTGCAATTTCCCAGGTTAAAAAAAAAAGTAGTTCCTTTGAAAAAAATGTAATGGAACATCCTCAGGTTGAAATGGGCCCTGAGCACAGCTGATGGCTTGGGGACTTTAATTTACTGAACGTCAGTGGTTTGATGGCAATTCAACATGACTGGTGATTGCCTGCATCGTGTTACTGCTGTGGCTGAAAAGGCTGTTTACCTTTGGAAGACAGAAAGCTCAGCTGAGCAACACAAAGAGCAATCTCCTGTGACCTGCTAATAATTTTTTTTTCCCCAACGATTCCCCAATTGCTGAGGAGCACAAACCCCTGGAGGAAAACCTCTTTGCACATGTGCTTGTTTATGTATCTGTTACAAGAGGTCAATCCAGAAGAATGGTGTTTGCAAAAGAACACTTTATATCAGGAGTTTTCTTTGCTGCAAAGCCGTCCTTAATTTGGCCAGTGGAAGACTTTTCAAGAGATTTCTCTCACATTTATCATCCCAGCTTGACACAGCACTGAAATATTTCTCTGTGTTTCTAATATTTGTTGTGGTACTACTTAGAACCGTGAGTGGCCCTGTACAAGCTGGAGAGCAATGGTTCAAAAAGAAAAAAAAGCCATCTGGTTCTCATTAATTTGCTGAAATGATCAGAACATTTTGTAAGAGAGGCTATACTGCATGTAGGGAAGAGAGTGGCAGGGGCTCTTCATTTGTGCAAGAGGATGCAAACTCACCTGCCTAAGAATGATCTCGTTTCTAAAAATGAATTTGGGGTCCAAGGTCCTTATATAACATCAGACTTGATGGTCTTTTATCCATAAACTCCATTTCAGGCAGTGGCGTGTTCACTTCCTCCCACTGCCAGGCAGATGATTATGCAGGGAATTTTTTTTTTTTGTGTTAAAAGGACAGCTGGAGTCTTGCTTACTATTTAAAGAAAAAAGTTAATAATTTTAAAAAAGAGATTTTTAGAAGTGTACATGTGCAAGTAGAGCAGCAGAAGCTGAGATACGCATCCAGTGTGTTTGGGTCAGCAGCCCCTGAATGGCAGGCTCGGGAGCTTCCCACGAATTTCTGTATTTCTGATGTGCTGCTTTCCTTTTAACATTTGGCCTTTAGGCCTTTTATTTTGGGCTTTTGTGCTTGCAGAGCAAAATTTGTTGAAATACTGAAATACTGGTGTGTGCGCTCCGGGCTCCTCCGGCCTTACGTGGCCCATCTGTGCTGGACAGGACTCACATCCACTTACTGCTGCTGCTGAATCTATCAAAGCAATGACCAGCTTGCTAAGGATGATTTTATAGGCTCTGCAGCTGGTTTGTTTAAAACCAGATTGCTGTCACATTTAGAAACATTTAGCACTACTGGACCAATGAGGAATAATAATTTAAAGAGGCTGACTAGATTTAATCAGTTTGTGGGAGATGAGACTTAATCAAACATAAGAGGTTGAGAAGGCTGATTGAGCTAATGAATTTGAATAGGTAATACAGACCCTGTCTGAACATTTTCTCTGGCCATGGTTGGTTTATAAGAATAAAGTGTTTGCAGAAGTTATCAATCAATCAATAGGTATAAAGTCCTTTGTGTGAGGAACCTCAGCAGTGGGGAGAGAAAATTGCCTGAAATGAAACTTGAAAGTAGACTTTGCATGAGATTTCTTTCAGTATGGGAATTTTAAGAGTTAATTTTCAATATTTTTTGTAATATGTAAGAAAAGAGACTTGGGAAACTACCTTGAAGAAAAATACCCTTGTGAGCTGTATCCTGCTCAGGTCCTGGGTGGCTGCTCTTGGTGCAGACCTGCAGCATGTACTTACTGGAGAGCCCTGGCACGTGTTTTAACTTCCCTGGCCTTTGGTTCTCCATCTGTAAAATTCATGTGCTCAACCTTTCCTACTCTGTTTTGTCTATTTTATGTGTTGTAGCAAGGGAAGTGTTGACTTTATAAAGAAAGGCCAGCTGAGGCAGATGCTGGGAAATGTGTGCTACAGCAGTCTCTGCCTTCCTATTACCAATCTTCCATCTTTATCTTATCCTCAAGCCCAAAAAACAAAGATGCCTCCTCCCCAGCCCCTCCCTTTTAATATTAGTCAGGGACAGGTGCGATGTCTAAAGTATAATTAAGATGAGAGTTTGTGTGACAAGTAATCTCTTTGGTACTTCATAAATTAGGGATGCTTTAAGTGAACGAAAAGTAACTGTATAAGCTCATCATTTGAAATCCATGCTTGTGTAGCAGGACCCTGACCCATCCTTTTGTGTTTTCAGTGCAGAAGAATTCTGCCTGTGCTTTCTTCAGCAAAGGCAGCAGTTGTAAATAATTTTCAGCTTCTACTGAATTAAGTGTGAGAGGTCCTGCTCTCTGCCCACCTCCTTCTGGCAGTGCTGGCAGAGCTTTGTTGGACTTTGGAGGGACTTTTGTCTCACACCTCTTCTTAAAGAGAGTCATAAAATCATAGAATGGTTTGGGCTGAAAGGTGTCTTAGAGGTTGTCTAGTTCCATCCCCTTGCCATGGGCAGGGACACCTTCCACTACACCAGGTCACTCAGCTCCATCCTGGCTTTGAACACCTCCAGGGGTGGGGCAGCCACAGCTTCTCTGGGCAAAGAGAAGAAATGTGACAGCAGAAGGACCCAACCCTGAGAGATGCTTCTAAAACATTCAGAATTTGGGGTGTCTGAGATGTTTTTGCTCCCAGCAGAAACCGTCTTTCAGCTGAAGAAGCTGGTGGGGAAATAATAGAAGGTAATTCCATTGTCCTGTCTCAGTCAGGTCAGGTCCTTCACGCTGCTGGAAGAAGGATAAACTCTGTTAAGTGTTGACATCAAGGTCCCCTATAAAAGACAAATATGCCATAGGAGCGTGGCGAGGGGAATTGGATTGGGATAGAGATTTTTAATCAGCATCAGGCCTGACAATCAACTAACACCACAACCAGCTGAATGATTGAGAGTCCTGAAATGGTGAAATATTCAGTAAATGCTATATTTTTGTGTAATGCTCTAGTAGTTGCTGAAGCTGTGGCTTTGCTCTTTTTTTCGCAGAAATGCTTAGTTCTATTTTGGCTTTTTGATATGCTTTTGTCATAGTGCTCAGAAATGATGGGGCTGCATGGTGACTTTCTTTAAATCACTGTGCTTATGTGAGAGGATTGGTTGCTAAAAACATCAGGAGTTACAGAATATTTTTGTTGTTGTTACTGCATCAGTAATGTGAAGCTCTACTTGAAATTAAATATTATGCCATACACTGTTGAAGGCTGTCCTTTTTCCATATTTCAATCCAAGGTGACCATGGTCATTGCGAATCGTGAAGGAAGATGTGGCATCCCTGCCTTCTGCCTGCAGATTTGAGATGCAGAGGGGTCTGTGGCCAGCTTATGGTCACTGAGGTGTTTGCAGTAAAACCAAACTTAGCTTAGCTTTAGCCAACAAAAGCTGCCTAGTTGGTTTTTTTTCTATTCCCACTGTAAGTCTTGAAAATAAAGGCACCTCCATGCCGTTGAATCCCTTTATCTTCCACTTCTGTCTGAGGATATAATGAAATGCACATTAGACATGGTGGTTTCTCTCCACCGGCTCCAGAAGGCACCTCAATAATCACCTTGGATGGAGATCTGAGAAGCCTTGTCTGGGGGAAGGTGTCCCTATGCATGGCACAGGGGTCAGAACTAAATATCATTAAGGTCCCTTGCAAGCCAGGACATTCAGTGTTTCTATGACCCTTGTAGGTGGGTGTGATGAGCCCCATCTTAAGCAGAACAGAGAAGGGACTCCAGTTTCCTCGTGAGTTTGCAGTATGCATCACACTCCTTTACTGCACTCTTGACACTCTAAACAACATGCACATTTTATTACCAAAATGATTTAAACACCAGGTGTGCTGTTGGAACTTGCAAAGTCTTACCTTTGTGAAGTCACATTTTCCTCCCCAAAACACCCAGTTTTAGTCCTACTTAGTATTTTGCATCTGCAGTGCAAAGAGGTGCCACTTGTGTCCGTCTCATTTTGTCAGGAGCAGTGCACATTTTCAGGAGCAGTGCACATTTTCATTTGGAGTTTTCTTCGTGTTTCTAATGGCAGGCAGCATGCAGAGCTAATTAATGGGGTACGGGAAGAAGTCACTGATGAGTACAGATTGAATATCTTCAGATAAAAAGAGCTGCGGGTCTCCTGTTGAGTTTAAAGAACAGCCCTACTGAACTTTTGATATGCAACCAGATGCAGCATGTAGAAGCAACCAAATCAAGGGTTAGAGGGGATGAAATTAGTTCAGTTGACTCTTATTTTCTATGTATACACTTCCAGAAATTACTATTACCTTGCGGTTAGCTAATCTAAATACAGAGGTGCTTAATTTTTTCTCCCTAATTATAGAGGTCAGTACAACAACTTTCATTATCTCATTCAATGTTTTCTTGAAGTGGATGGAGAGATTGGGATCTTGTTGTAGTTTCAGCGTAGCAGCCTGTTTTGATGCCTCGCAGTGTAGAAATTAAGCAGGGAGAACTGAAGTGCCATTCTTATGTGGGGTTCCTAATAGTAACACACTTAGAGTTCAAGTGGTTCTAGCTGTTGTCCCTTCGTGTTGGTGGAATAGTTGTTGAAGAAGAATTTCAGAATTGAATGGTTCATGCTCAAAGCAGTAGCTTGTCTATTTAAAATGACATAAAATAAAAGTATGAACAGACAGGAAATGCAGCAGGAGCTACTAAACCATTGTGATTTTACTGGTTTTCTGCTTTGAGGGTAGAGCGGGTAGCATAGGATGGGACTTGAGGTGGATTTCTTGTCCTGCTTCTCTAGGGTTCAAGCAGAGCTGATTGGCGAGGAATGATTTATGACCAGATACACGTTTCATCAGTAGGAATATTTCTTCTTGAGTAGAGGAATATTTCTGCAGCCTACAGTCACTGAGACACCACATGTCCCTGTTGCTCATCCATTTCATCAAGGTTAGAGGCGAGTGCTCTTGATCCGTTCCACCAGATCTAGTCCATGACAAGTGTCCTGCCTTTTCTTTGTGGGGAATCCCGTTCTGTTCTGCATGGGCAGCTTTCATTGCTGAAGCTCCTCTATCCAGATCTCTGCCCAAATCCTTGTCCCTGTGCAGGGGAAGGAGGCTTATAAGGAAGAGAAAGCTGGGGAGAAAAGATGGAAAGGTTTTTGTCTTCAGGGCTTTTCTATGCCATTGCAAAGACTTCCTGAAACTATTGCTCTGATGTTTGTTCCAGCCATCAAACCCTGAAGGAAATCCCTGATTGGGTGTATGATTTAAGTCTATAAAGTGAACATGGGGACATGGTTCAATAATGAACGAAGGAGAATTATCACTGTTGCTCCTTACAAACCTTGATTTTGATGTCTGCATGAGTTTGTACTCTAAAGAACTTTCCACCAGGATAGCAAGTGGCCTCATCATTTGCTGTGAAGGATGAGAAAGATTTGCTGTTGGATGCAGTTCAGCTGTGGGGTTTTGAGCTAATACTAGATTTGTCCTTTTAGGACAATGTGCTTGCTGTACTTCCTGCATTGACTAGTCATTATTGATATCCCCATCTTCCCCCTGCTCCCTCCTTGACTCCTTGGGAGGGTCATACGCCTGGGATTTACAGCTCTTTTTGGTATATGGTGACTGTTACAGCAAAGATGAATGGGAAGGGAAGCTCTTGTATGTTCCTCTGCCTGAAAACTTTCTCAAGGTTAGAGATCTCGGGTGACTTTTATTGTTACCTTTTCTGACAACAGCCTCTCAATATGAAATAGAAACTGAAATAGAAGAGTGGCAACCAACTGGAGATAGACCTGAAAGGACTGGCATGGCGATACAAACTGCTTATTGTTTATAGTATTTGTCTACTTAAAGCCCACCTCTCTCTTGAGAGCCTGGCTTACTTAGAAAAGAATTGCTACATTGGCAGAAGTTTCCTATATCTTAACTGTTATAGAAAGATGTTATGAAAGCAGTTGCCATGAAATTGAATTATAGGTGTTGTATTCTTCACTGCTTAAATTGCTCTATTATATCACAGGCCTCATAGTTTTGTTTGGAACAAATAACTGCAATTTAGTAGGAGCCTAAGAGATGATGGTATTAGCAGTCAGGGGTTGTTTAAGGCTTCCTTAATGATGGAAAATTGTTCTTATCCATTTACCATGTGTCGTCTTTGTAAAAATGCATGTGCAGTGAATGGAAAAGGAAAACTGTTCCCTCATGGCATCTAAGTTTGTTTTTGTATTTTTCAATGTGTGAAACAAACCCCTGTATGTTTTTAGATTAGTCAGGGCAATATGGTCATTCATATGTAGCTTTGACACAGCTCTGATACATCAAATGGTGACACTAGATATGGTCAGATGTTTCACTTCATTCACTTCCAGTTTGCTGAAATTAAGTATGTGGTTGCTCAACCTAAAACTTCCCAGGTTTTAATGGAATAGATTTTTAAAAGATCCTTCAGGAAATTTTTAAAAATAACTCTCAGTACTGAAAGCAATTATTGGTTTGGGCCAGAATTTAAAATCATTTTGTCTAGGTTTAGATTCCTAATTGCTGCTCTATGTGCTGCTTCCTCCCCAGCCCACTCATGCCCAGTAGCCTTTTCTTGGATGTGCTTTGCAGTTTACCCTGAAGCTTAATGTATGGGAATTGGCTTCATTTGGCTTGGAAACAGCGTAACTCCCAGAGAAAACGGATATTTGCAGAGGTCTTGGGCTTGAAAATGAACCTTGCTTCCCCTACTTCCTTTTCAGGTCCATATTAATCTACAAAAGATACTCTATACTGAAATTCCAAAGCAAAACCTGCTGTATTGTGTGGCTCAGAACAAGCTTTATCAGTTTCCTCTGTTCCAACCTGTTACTAGTCTAGAGATCTGGTAAAGTGTTACATATGTGTATTCCTCCAATTTCACAGATTTCACAGAGAAAATGAGGTTAGGAAGGATAGGGAGAGGTCAGTTTGTCCATCCCTTGCCTGAAGGCAGGACCTGTTCTTCCAGGTCCTGCTTTACCCTTGACAGATGGCAGGACAGACATATCCTTAAAATTCCTCAGCCATCGAGATTTGCTTACTTGCTTTGAGGTGTCACTTGTGGAAAGCCAATTAAATCTGCTTCAATGGTCTTATTTTGCCCGTGTTCCATTAGCAATTAGGATCAGTTTTCTTGCTTGTTTCAGGTTTTTTTATATACATGTTTTTTGCACATGTGTTTTTGTTTTATTTTTCCCTTTTCTGCTCCTCTCCTGATTTGAAATGTGATTTTTCAACATCTGCTTTTAGCCAGTTTGTGTCAGGCCTCTGATGATTTGCCCACTTGACTAAAGGTAGTATGCAAGTTCCCTTATATTTCAGAAATTCCAATTTCATGGCAATCTTTGAGAATAAAAAAGGGAGTGGGGCAATTTTTGGAGTGAATTCTTTTGAATGTGCGTTTTTGCTGATAAGCCTTGTATCAGTGCTTTTAGTAAGTCCTTTTCTGTTGTCTCTTGAAATGTGATATGAGAAAACAAAACTGCTTCACAAAGTTCTGTGAAAAATTAATGTGTACTGTAGTTTAGAAGATGGATCACTGGAGGGCATTTAAATGTTATGTATTTGTTTTCTGCAAATTTTATTTTAAAGGAAACCAAATACCTAGTAAGGACTGTTCCAGAAATTCAACTAAGTGCTGCTGGTACTAAAAGAATTAAGAGAGGAGAAATGAGGGGCATAGACTGCACAGCCTAATGAGGGGCCATAAGCCTAATGATGCAAAATTGCAAATTGCCCAGATTACAAAGCACTGTCCCTTGCATGCAGCTCTGCTTTTAGGGCTCTCCAGAGCTGCAGTGTCGGCTCAGGCTTCAGATGTGCTGGCAGTGTGGTGTGCCTGGTGCCAGCCCCAGCAGCCACAAAGCCTCTGCACGACTCCAGCCCGTGCTGGAGCTGCCATGTGCTGCCAGAAACCTTCCCAGGCTCTGAACTGTGCTGCTGGAGGAAGCTGCAGTGGGCAAGGTAGGGAATGAACTCGTGGGATGACAGGAGAGAAGTGACGTGGTGCAGTACCAGAGATGCAGGTTCCCTTGCCCAGCACACCCTTGATTTTTTGCTCTTGGAGGCAAACTGGTGCCTAAGTGATGGTAACAGCTTCAACTTCCCCAGCACGTGAGGGAGATGCTGCCTGGGCTCCTGCTGGCAGCCAGGGAAGCGTTTGGAGCAGCTGCTGCTCTGCAGGGTGACTGTCCTGAAAGGGCAAAGGGGTCTTGATGGGACAGCAAAACCAGAGCCCAGGGTTGCAGATAACAGAAAGGTAAAAATGCAGTTTTTTACAGAGGAGTGTTTACTTTCTCGCTGCATGCTCTTCCTGACCCATAAAAGCTGCCAACTGTGGTGTCAAGCTGATAAAATGTTCACACAGCTCTAGCCAGAGCAATGAACTATAACCAAAAACTGAGGAATGTTTGGGGTTTTTTCCCCTTGGCTTTTGCCATGAATTCAAGCAA
This sequence comes from Corvus cornix cornix, assembly GCF_000738735.6. Lineage (NCBI taxonomy): Eukaryota > Metazoa > Chordata > Aves > Passeriformes > Corvidae > Corvus > Corvus cornix. The sequence goes on along the minus strand of NC_046343.1, from coordinate 5,390,669 downwards.
AAGTGTAAAAATGTATTTTTCTCACCGGTGTCACTTTCTACTCCTAAAATCTATCTGTGTAATCATATCTGTCTTTCCTTTGGGATGCTGGTTATTCCTTCTCCTTTAGTTTGTACAGGTCAAGGATGAAACACAGCCTTAGCTTCGGTTCTATAATTTTGCAAACAGTGAGATACCTGATAGTCTCATACAGCCTGTGTACCTCAGAGACGTGATAACCAGATACTTCTTCTGCTGATGGCTGATTGCTCATCTGAGTAAACTGGAATAATTCAGGAGAAGTCTTAGGTTTCTTTTTCCTTTAGAATAGAACAAAGCATTTTGCATTGAATGCAAAATCATTTGAGATAAGTGATGAGATTACTCAGTCAAAGCAGAATAAAAACTGGGAGGGATGTAATTAATTGTTTTATTTTTTTCAAGATGCTGACATGATGTGAGAGTTGCTAATGCAGTCTGAAGTACAAATGATATGCAAAATTCCCTGATAACTACCTGGGAATTCTCATTCCATCAGCAACTTCTATGTTATCATAAATGAGACAGCTTGAAAGGCACTTGTTGCGTTTTGTATTGCATGCAAAAGCCATTTACACTTCAAATGAACTGGCCTAGATTATTTGTGATGGTTTTTTTTCTGCACAGCTTTCATAAGCAATGGAACAATGCTGAATTACTACTCTATAACATTTAACAATTCAAGAATCGTGGGGTGAGGAGATGTGACAAATAAACACCCTCGTGAAGCTGCTTAGCAGCTGGGGTTGTAAAAACAGGGCTTCAGCAAGTCAGATTGGGATGTCTGATCACCTCTGAAAATTGACAAATGTTTAGATTTTAATTGTAATCTGTTTTTATGTTCTGATAACAGAGCCCACAGGGTGAATGTGTGTTTGTCTCTTGGGACCCCCAGGCTGAGCCCCTGCGGCTGATTTCCATCCGGTGTGAATGGTCAGAGGCATGAATTCAGGAGTGAAGTGGAGAGGGAGGATGAGCAGGGAGTTTGGTCTTCATCCAGGAGGTGAAATAAACCTAAGGGAGTCTCTCCAAAGCTCCAGGGCTCAATTCTCAGCAGTTGCAAACCAGCACAGTTCAGTATAACTGAGGCTGAGGATCTGTCTGTGTGACTTTATCTGTGCCATGTACAACAGATGATTAAGTACAAATGCATGTTGAGGTGATGTGGGCTGTGTGTAAGGATGAAGCAGGAATGTGCCTAAAAGCCCCCTAATCTCCAGTTTGTTCAATTCCTGCTATTTATCTCCCCATCACCATTCCAGTATCTCTGTACTAATCTGGAAGGCTCTCCATGCTGAATATGACGAATGTACAGAAGTCAAAAAAGGCCTGGAATGCTCATGGCTGCAGTGTTAAAGATAATTATATGGTGTTTCTAGCTCAGATGCAATCCTGGAAAGCATGAGAACAGCTTTGGGATGTCTGCTCATGGTGCTAGGAGAGGTCAGCAGGAGGTAGATGCTCACAAACTAATTGGACTTCTGGGATTCTGTTTTGAGGAGTGTCTTCATATAAAACAATGTACATACCCAGGATGTGCTGCTCAGTTGTTTCCTAAACTGACAGTTGTTCTAAGATAAGAGATGTTTTATTTCACTGAAGCCCTTTTTCTCCAAGTCCAAAAGAGCCTGGAAACTATTATCTCACGGAAAAATACCTTGGGGTATGTGTGTGGAAAAGGTGATGTGTTCTGTAGTGCTGGCAGGGTCACCCTGCGTGCCTCAGTCTCCTTTCTGAATGCTGTTTATGAAGGAGAAAAACCGGCTTGAAATGCAAAGGATGTGAGTGGCTGTGGGTTTTATCTAACACGGTACAAAGTGGTCCATTGTGAATTGAGGGAGGTGTTGCTACCTGGGGGAGGCTCTTCATCCTCCCTGTGTGGCTGGAGTGATATGAATGCCGTGTGTTGACTTTTAATGAATATTCATCACTTGTGTGTGTGTGTGGAGGGCTTTGTAGCCTGTCACTGCAGCCTTATCTTTAGGCATTAGGGAGAGGAGGCAGCTCCTGTGTTTGGTGTCTGATGTTGGGTAGGGTAAAACACTTCACCCTGTGAGCCTGGAAGGGCCAAGGCTTGTGGGTACTGAAAGGGAGCCCTGCACTGCTCAGAGAATACCAAACAGGGAGTGCCCAAGGACAAGCAAACATGGCAAAATGAAAAGGAATCCTGAGCAGGCAGTAAATATTGTGCTTAGGAGGCTTCTCTTCTCATCCCCTAAATTTATGGCCTCAGTGCCTGCACTTCCCATCTCACATCGCTGTTGTTCTGGGCCTGCCTAGGTGGTTGTGTGCTGACCTTTTTCATTGTTTATAATACTTGCATGCCTGCATAGTACTAACAGGGTTGTGGGATACATTTTAAAGCCCACCAAAGTTGCCTTTTTTTTTTTTTTCCCTGTGATGGTGTTACCCATTCCCAGTACTCTGCTGGTCTCTACTTGCCTCTGCAAGGCCCTTCATGATTCCCAGTGCTCTTCCAGAAACACCTGCAGCCTCTGCCCTTGAGATATCTGGAGACATTTGGGTCCTGCCGTCTTAGGCACAGCTCTGAGTTTTGGGAGCAAAGTGGGGATACGGTGTGGATAAATAAAAATAATAATAAATAAGAGTGTTGTCTTTTATTGGGATTTGTGTTCTCTGGACTTAAATGTGTAGAATTGAACAGTCCAGCCTAAACTGCTTGTCTGGGTGTCCCATTCAGTGAGTGGGCAGAGATGGCTGCAGATGCTGTGTCTGTTGAATACAATCTCTCTTCTTGCTTTTGGGTATAACCAGTGTGTGGATAAAAATACGTTATTTTTCTTTTTTTTTTTTTTCTTTTTTGGATTAACAACAAATCACTGTTTCTTTGTAAGGTGATGATGAAGAAGGTTTAAATTTTCCGTGCTGAAAATCAGCCAGGAGCTGTTTAAATGAAAAATCTGTTTTGTAAGAAAAACAGAACAACTCAAAAATTACCAGTAGCTAAAATGTACTTGCAGCATCTGTTGTTTAACTGTATCCATGTTGCAATTAACAACAAACTGTAATAACACATCAGCATTCAGCTCCATTAATTTTCTTTTTTTATATTACTTTATTATTCTTTCAAGTGTGTTCTGCAAAAGTAAAAAGATACTAACAATGCTTAATAAATGAATAGACAAATATATAAGCTTATAATTTTGTGTAGTCTGTTGATGTATAATTTTTCTTAAAATAAACAAATGGATACAAAACTATAACACAGGAAAAAGTTATATGAGCAATGATTAGACTCACACCTGTTCAGCCACTAAAGCTTAATTGCTCGTGATTTTGTGTTTGAGGGCTCCATATCTCACTCCTGTCATGCTCTTCAATTTGGGATCTCTGTATTATTGTCTTATTTCTCACTTGCACATGGCTACAGATGTGTGTTCTTTGAGTTATTATGGTTCAATATCATATCAGCCCCTGTGTTTAGGTTTAAAGCTGCTGCAAAATGGTGTAAACTGGCCTAAGGTTGGCTTAAATGAACGATGGAGGCAGCTCCTCACGCCCGCTCCCAGACCGCTTGCCCTGCTGCGGAAGGACGTGGTTGCAGGCTCACACGTCTGACGCATCTCTTGCCTCTGGCAATAATTTAGCTAATTAGCTCAAATATACCACCTGAACTTAGGTGAACTCGTGTGCACAGGTAAAATCTGGGGCTGCAGTTTTTTTGCTCTGCTGACATCAGTGTGTGCCTGGTCTGACTGTAATTTTTCTAATTTGTGCAGCAGAACCCATTCTGTGTCTTCCACTTGCAGACAGTTGATTGAATAGTTCAATCAGCTACTGCTTATTTATATCTGCAAAAATACCCTCTCCACACAGATGATGTTTCAAATGGTGACACTTAAACTGGTGTTCTGGTTTTCACTTTTTCCCTTTTCCCTTTTTTTTGTGTGTGTGGTGGGAAGATGACACGTCCTGTGTATATGTCTCTGTGTTCCACAGCATTAAGTGTAAAGTCTGTTTATAAATGCAGCTAATGAAATTGGGGACCGTGTGGCCTCCAACCATTTAAAATAATGGCATGAGCAATCTCACTCCATTACGTTTGAGTGGAAGCAGTTCATGCTAAAGTGCTGGTTCCCTCAGGAGCCAGGGAGCCCTGATTGAATCTTACTTGCAAAATGGCCAGTGATGATAAGTTTGCAGGGCAGATGAGAGCTCTGACTCAACAGAAACTGCAGTGCTTGGGGAAGGGGCTGCTTTGAGCCTATTAATGCATTTTTCTTTCTCTTTCACTGCTGTCTTGCAAGCTTTGCAGCGAAGGCAGCTGCCCTGTGTTCACGTTTCCCAGGGGCACTGAGGTGCCGTGGTGCCAGGAGGGTTGTGCTGCTCTGCTCGCCTCTTGGCTGCAGTGGCTTTGGGCTTTCTCCTTCCAGCTCTGGGGTCCAGAGCAAATAGTCCCATCAGGAGGGTGGTTCTCCAGCATTAAAAACTCTGTCCTTTCTTCTGGTGTACTTTTATCAGAAGACTAATGTAAATTTATGGGATTTTTCTTGACTACCACGAGGTCCTTCTAACAAGGGGGATGGCCAGGCCATGAAGCGAGCGACCCTCCTTTTTTTATCCTGTTGCAGTGTGTTTCAAAACACAGAAGTTGTTGGGAGATGCTTAACAAATGAGTTTTGACACAGGTTGATGAGCTGATATGTGCTTTGCTGCAGTCTGTCTGTCTGGAGCAGTGCCCATTGCTGGCGGGGTGTTATTTCTGTGAGGAGACAGACAGACCATCCCTCGTGGCCACTTGGCATGGAGAGCTTACTTTCTCACCACCACTGGTCAGTAATGTGGGGATGAGAAGCCTGAAAATATGTAATGCTCCTGCCTTTGGCTCAAGATTTGCTGTGGATTCTGAGCCTGCTTTCTGTTCCTGCAGGAAAAACTCTTTGGGGACTATTTCAGCACTCTGGGGGGAGTTGCTGTGCACCAACCACTGGCATAATACATCCCTGGTTTTGCAGAGGAAAAATAAAATTGCACCTGACAAAGGCCTGTAATATCTGAATATAAATATATCTGACAGAAGTTGCAGCTGCATGTATATCAGGACAGGGCAGTACTTGACTATAACCATGAAGACTGAAGTGAACTCAAAATTCAGTAGAACACTACAGAAATGGGCTTGCAGGGTACCAGCCTGTATCGAGAGGAAATAGGACTTCTGCAAGACAAATAACAATTCCCAAATGCTTATCTAGCACAAACACATTGAGCAAAATAAACTTGACTCTTTCAAGTGAACATTTCACGCTTATGAGAAAACTTGGTGACGTCTTCAGTGATGGAAAATAACCGGAAAAGGGGAAACTTGAGAGGGAGAGAGGAGTAGAGTTGGAGATGCAAATCTAGAAGAGAGGCAAAGCACCTGCAGCTTCTTCTTCCAGGCTCTCTTCACCCCTCTTCCATCCCTGAATGGTTGGGGGATTGTAGATAAGAGCTCATGAGATGTGGGGAGCAGCTGAATGGAGCAGCAAGGTGCATCTGCTGGACCTGCATCCCCCTGGACACAATGGATCACCCTGCTCTGTCTTGTCACTGTGGTTGCTAACTTTGTGTTTTCTGTAGTGACACTGTGCAAGGCAGGCTCAGCCTTCAGAGAAGCTCTGGCTGTTACTAGCTACACCTTCAGAAATAACCCTCTGCACATCCAGGATCAATCTGAGACTGCCTTTTATGTGCAGCTTTTCCCAGCCTTCCCACAGTTTTACAGACATATAATAATTTTACCAAAAGAAACGTTGCAAATCCAAGGAATTCAGAGTTAAGCTTAAGTGCATCATAAACCTCAATGAGAGGGTTATTTTGCTGTACTGTTCTATCGTATTGGGGAATTAATTTATCAGAAGTGCAAGAGGAGGTTGGTGCTTCTCTCTTCCATGTAGCTTAGAAATGTATGGGTGAATGTAATGGTGCTTCTCAGTTTCCTGGAATTGGAGCCTGATGGGATTTTTTTAGAATACTGAAGGACTGCCTCTTCTGTGTGTTTTATTGAAAATGGCATGTGAACAATGTCCCGCAAACGTGGTTTGCAGAGCCTTGTGTTTCATTGCCAGGCTTGAAGCTTTCAGCCTTGAGATCCCCTCTGCAAGTTTGTGAAGGGAGAAGGAACACGTGGAAAAACTGCTTATGTTCTGAATGTAGGGGATGTAGTTTATTTGTTCAGGTAGCCTGGCAGTCTCACCGGGATAAAACCAAAAATCATGATGGCACATGTCACGTGTTGGTGTGTGGACAATATTACATTTGATTGCCATTTGAAAAATGTGGTGGTTCCAGTGCCTAATTGCAAATTATCTCATGCTTTTATAATTAGCTTTGCCTGGATAAAACGTAATAAAATACAGTGTTTGTCCTCGTGTGAGACAGTTGATTAATTTAATCACAGCTGTGATGAAGAGCTCATTTTGCTTCTAAGTTTCTTTCCAGTTTAGTTTCTTTTGCCTTTGAAGATGCGATTGCAGCTGATTTGGGGGATCACTTGGAATTCCTGTCTTGTAAGAGGCAGGGCAGAACACTGAGTAATACAAAGACTCTTGAAGCTGTGATTCACCCTCTCAGATCATGTTAGGATTTGGATTTCACTTGTGTTAAGGACAAGAATTATGCATAAAATACATTTCTGAACTGGTTCTAAGTTTGGTGTGGCTTGAATCTGAGCTTTGGGTACAAACCTGCTCAAACTAATAAGTTTTGAGTTATTAATAACATTTCCTTTACTAATAACTTTTAAAGAGATGGAAATATAATCCAGTATCCATATAATGTGCTACTGACAGTTTGAACATTTGTAATATTTAGCACACCATGACTGCAAATGAACTTGGGCATTAGGACTGAAAAATGTAGTGTTTCTGTGTTTCTCCTCTCAGCTGGGCAGGTAATCCTCCTCCTAACCCCATGGATTTAAACATTAAGCCTAGGTCAGATCCCAAGGCTTTCCCCTTTTCTGTTTGTGAAAGGGCTTCATTTTGACCTGAGGGAAAGGTCATACATATATCAAGGCAGCAGTTTCCCATCACTGTCTTTCAGGTGGACTCACCTTTCACTCTGTCGTGTTTTGTGGTTTCCTCCCATTTCACACTGCTTGGTTTCCGATCTTCCCTCTGTCCTTCCTTTGCAACCATCTACTTTATTTTAATCTTCTTGACAGGACCCTCTTATCTGTTCTTGCCAAGCTCCATTTAACCAGGTCTGCCTTGAGCAGATTTGTCTTTCTGCCTTCCGATTTCTCTGCAGGGCACGGCATGAGCAGGCCCCCACACTTCCATCAAAATGTAATTTTTTGATAATTTTAGGCTCTTGCATCTACAGTTTCTCTTCTCCTGGGAATATAAAACCTTGTCCTGGCCATGGCTGGGAAGCTCTGTTGTTTCTCAGTCTTCCACTCTTCCTCCAAACCCAGTCCTTACCTCTGCCAGTCTCAGACCTCCTCTGTTGTAGCAAAAAAAAAAAAAGCCCCCAAAACAAAAAACCCACAAAAAACTGTGCCTTGTGCCTCCTACTGGATTTGTCCCATTTGTTTCAAGGATCAGGCTGGCCACTGGCTCTGTTTGAGTAGTAGAAAATGATTTTGTAGCAGTGAATTATTGCAGGGCTGGTGGCCAGCAGCCTCTGTCTGAAGCCTCTTTTTTGGAGCATGTGAAGATTTATGGGCAGCTCCAGCAAGTGCTGAGCACGCTGTTGTGTGTTGGGCCAGCTCACTGCACTGCACGTGGAAGCATCTGAGCTTAAGATCTTTTTTAGTAACTGAAATACATTCCTTGGGGAGCCTGAAGTGGTCCAAATGTTGGGTTGTTTTTTGTTTGGTTGTTTGAGGTTTTTTGTTGTTTTTTAAGCATCCAAAACCACCATATACTGAAAAGGATATATGAAATTAAGAGCATTTACATTTTCTTTCTCTCATTTTTTAAATTCAAAATTAGAGGGAAGAGACTGTTTAATTTTCTTTTCTCCCTTGTGGCTGAATCTTTCACAGCAAAGAATTGCACTTTTTCTCCTAGTTCTCCTCATTTCACATATACCTTTGAGTGATAATTTCTATCCTTTCTTGATAAATAAAGAATTTTCATTTCAGGAGACATTTGAATGCTATTTTAAAGTAAAATTGATTTTCCATCTTTATGTAATTAAATTGTGTGGTCAGAAGGAAATTGCATTGGAGTTACAAACCTGATGTTATTTCCTCTTTTTGTGTATGTACTTAAAAAACAAAACAAGCAAAACCACTGACAAAATATGCCTGGAAAGGAAGCTGTAGTGTCTGATGAAGCAAGGGACAAAGATTTAATTTTTCTTCTATCAACAGAGAGAGGTCACAATGAGACTCTGGCACTGAAGTTGTCTTGTGTAATATAGATTTTGAAATTTGCAGTGTGATTTCTCACTTTTTAATAAGCTGAGAAGTGCATGAGAACTTTCACCAATTAGCATCACTATCCAGTGACCTCTGTAGGGGTGAAAAGGGAAGAAAACCTCATGAGAGCAGGATGATTAATTGGTTAAAACATTGTATCATGAAAAAAAAATCTGACTTACTTAAAGCATGTCTCAACTGGTGGCATCCACACTTGCTTTATTATGTTTAATATGGTTGTAATCCATTAAAAGACACAAAACAGGCTGCTTTTCAGTCCAAGGTGTATTCTAGGAGCTGTTTTCTTTATTAGCATAAATACTGGCTATGAGGGAGCAAACGTGCTTTAAATTTCTCTTCATTCCAAAGTCTCTAATTAGCTGAAGTTTATCCTTTGCTAAGGGGAAGATACTGCATTTGGGCTTTTGTTTCCCTTCCTCGTTGCCCAGCATTTGGCCAGAGCAGCCTGTTGTGGTCCAGCAGCAGTGGTGGTGTTTTGCACACATCATATTTTGCATATTCAGAGCATATTCAGCTTGCCTAGAAATAATGGCAAACTTTTGCCTCAGTGTGACCAGATAATGGGCAGGTACACTGTGGTAAAACATTGCTTCCATCTATTATGAATGTGAGCTTTCTGTTTCTTCAGTTTCCCCTCAAAAAAACCCCAAACCCCAGTGAACAACAAGAAGATCTTTTTTTGTTTGAACACAACAAACTTGCTGAGGTGCATTTGGTCAGTCCACAAGCTCCTTCATTCCCATCCAGTGCAGTGACTGTCCTGACTTTGGGTTGCTTGAGGGGTACCTGCCTGTTCTGAGTTTTACTGCATCTTCTTTTTCTGCACCCTGAAAAATGGAGACTTCAAAATGATTTCACCTGCACAACTTGTAAATTATGTTAGGATTGGTCTCTGAGCTAACACTGGATCTTGTTAAGTGTGTGATTTAAACACATTTAGTGTGTGGAAACATGGCAAAAAATCTTGAACTTGAGGACAAGTTTGTGCTTCCAGCGATTCAAATAATAATAATAGTGAGTACTTTGTGTATCATATTGGCTCAGTGTAAGGCAACAGCAGCCTGGCCCTCAACCTGCAGGCTGAGATGTCTGTTGTGTATGGGCTGTTCTGAACCTGTCACAGTCAGAAGCTCACTGCAATTAAAGTCCCAAATGTTTAATGAGAGGCAGGCAGATAATATTGTCTGGCATTTTAGATAATATTCAAGATGCTGAAAAGCTTCAAGAGGAATTAAAGGGAAAGGATGGGCTATTCCTGTTGAGGACAGTGTGATTGGCGAGGGCGTGCAGCTGCATTCCAGTGGGGTGGAATCAGTCCTTCCCTCACCCTGCCTGGCATTGCTGACTTGGACCAAACTCCAGGGAGGGTGGCACATCACAGCCATCTGCAAAAATGACACGACTGTGGTTCTCTGCCTCCTGGGGATTTGTGAGAATAAAGCTGCTGATGATGAGGTGCTTATGGGTACAGCAGAAACAGGGCCAAACAAGGCTCTTCAGACAGAGAGGTGGGAAGGGGCTGGGAGCAGAGCCTGGAAAGTGACTTGTTTTTTTTTTGCAAGCAGCTGAAATTTGCATGTAGGCAGTTTATACCCACACAACGAGATTAAAATTGCTGCCTATCTCATCTAACAAAATTGTTCCTGCTCCTTCAGCACTGCCCCGTGTCTGTGTCTCAGGGAAATCAAACACTGAATTTTGCCGACTGCCTCGTGCTGCCGCTCGCGCCTCCAGCCGCCGCGGCCCTGCAGAGGAGCCAATCTTTCTCTGTGAGAAATCTGAGTGTTAATAATTTCTGGCAAGTGTTGTGCTGAAGCAGACAATTCTCTAACGCCAGCCAGGCATGTTGAGGAGTTACACTGGACAGGGCAAGGAAAACACTTCATTCATGTTTGAATTCCTCACCTCTCTGCAGCCTCCTAGGGCAGCCGTGTGAGCCAGGGCAGATGCATTTCACACGGATGCTTTCCCTTGGAAATGCCTCTGGTGATGGTCTAGTATGTAGTGGTGGCTGCTATTTGCTGTGAGAATACCTCCTGGCTTGAGATTTAATATTTTTTAAAAAAATTTTCCCATCTTTTATAAGGTGAATGAAAGTGATAAAGATATCCAGATTTAATCTTGCTTTATGGTGGGGTATCTGGTTCCCTAATGTCGCTTGGTCAATAGGAGCTGTGGGCCAGAGTATTCAGTTGGTGTTTATTTGCTAAGTGCAAGCCTGGTTAGTTATTTTATTGTTAGTTTTATTTGAAATTAGACCTTCCCTTCCATCCTGCCCTCAGTATTTCTACCTGTTGTTTTTCTCCACAACGTTTTTAAGCTGTTTTGCAAATGGATGTTAGAAATTGGATTGACTGGAAAAAAAAAAAGATTTATGATAAAGGAAAAGTTTTGACTATGTTTCCAGTACTGTTCTATTTCAAAGTCACTGGCAAAAAGAAAAGCAAGATGGGCTAAAATATCCAGCATTTCCTTGTGATATTTTTCAATTTAGAAAAAAAGGGTTGTTTATAACTAAGTCTCACTTGGAATTGCTGGAGCTTGCCTGATCTCCAGGAGGATTTCTTGAGTGTGGTTGTCCATGCTACATCAGGATCTCTCTTCCCTGACAGACATGAGATGTGTGAGAAATTAGTATCTGTGCCATGAGAATATCATTAACTACACTGCTTGCATCTGGGAAGACCTTTTTCTGTTCTTTAGGGATGACATCTTGGAGCTCTACCCTATTGATTCACCTCTTAAGTCTAAGCTACTGTGGGGGTCAGCAGGTGTGTGTGGGCTCGGGGATAACGAGCTGCTGTATCCCACTTAATCCACAGTAGCTGACTGTGGGTAAATACAAGGTAGCTCAAAGCTGCTTGACTTAGGTTTAGGAAAATATTTGTAATCACAAATACCTTTTTAATATCAACATTTTCTAGGCCAAGTAGCTTCAAGGGTTTGTGGAACTGTTTTAGATCTCCATTTCATTGTGTAAGTAGGTTATAAACACCAAATCAAGTGTCTTTTAGTCTTTATGTTCGCAGTGCAAGGGATATTTTTGTGATAGATATTCTTAAGGATTGTTGAAAGCAGTAGAATAGTTCTGTTTTTCAAATATAACATATTCCATGCAAGAAGAGATCAACACAATGCTGTTTAATGCTGTGTAAATATTTGTATATAAATAGAATAATCCTTTTTTAAGCAAATAAGTCCAAGGAGAGTAGATTTCCTTTGTGCAAAGATTGTGCATGTAATAGTTTTCACCTACCAGTTTAGCAGTGCATTCAGATTGTAATTTTATTTACCTGGATTGTTCCAGGGACAATGGCAGAGGAAGCTGCCAGCACTGCTCACTACATGAACACAGCAGTTCAAACACTCACAGGTATTTTGCTAGTGACACTTTCTCTGCCCTCCCTTTCTCTTTCTAATGGATCCCTGATTGAAATTATTGTCCAGTTTTCAGGACAGTTTGTGGCAGTTCACGCTTCACTAAGAGCTTTCTAATGAAGTTAGAAAAGCTGTAAAGTGAGATCAAATTTCACTAAGCAAATTGATATTATTTCACAGCTAAATTCATTTTTTTAAAATAATGAGATGTCTAGATGCACTGCACTCTAAGATGGATGCCCTTTAGATATCTAGAATGAAATAGCATTTGTGTTTAATGATACTTAATTTTTATTTCCCTCTTTTTATTTAGAGTGAGTGAAAGTGACACATTGCTGTAATATTTCCAGATTGCTGCATTATTCTTACAGGGTAGGAGGGTGCTTCGTATTTCCCCTGGCAGTCCTGAAAAACCAGTGTTAGTGCCTTAAATTAGAAATAATTTTTCCTAAACATCTGTAGGAGTAAATCTGTGCGGCAGAGGCACTTTTTGAGAGCAGGATCCAGCTTTCTGCACAAAGTTCCCCCACGCCCAAGCAGGATAATAGAAGTGATTGATGTCTGAGCTGAGTTGTTTGGGTTTTTTAATTCTTCTCCTACCTCTAATTTCCTCTTGCTCTCACCTTAAGCCATACGAGGTGGTAGTCAAACAGCTGTCCTAGGATCTAATATGAGATATTTTCTCAGCATATGGTGGGAGTCTCAATTTGGGGTGTGCCTTGAATACCAACAGCTTTTCCTGCAGCTGTGGAATAGAGGTGTTGGGATGACTGCTGGGGCAAACACCGAGTGCTGCTGGAGGGAGACACAGGGGACATATCTCAAAGGCAAAATCCACTTGCTGAGATGCTTCTCCTCCTCCAAACTGAGATAATTCCTTAAATCCATTCATTTATTTTTATCGGTATTAAAGAACAACCGTTAGTACTGAAAATCAGGTCTGTAACATGACCTTTGAAACAATTCACATCCTGAAAATGAAGTGTGAGCTGGAGCTGGTAGATTAAAGCCCAGCAGTGAGGGGCAGAGCCGGCAGGACACGCACGGGGACATGGCTCCATCGGCTGCTTGCAAAGGGAGTGGATTATTGCTTAGTTACAGAGTCCCAGGGCACTGCTGTGGTGTTTCTTCTCAAATCCTGGTGCCCAGCATAACAACACATCTGCTTGATGTATGGAAAGAATTCACATGAATATCCAAACAAAGCAACTATTTGGAGAGCACTTAAGTGAGCAAAATCAAGAGCCCCAAGTGGAACATCACTGAAAGTTCGTAAGGAAGGGACAAAAGGTTTGTGAGCAGCTGAAAGATAGGACACCCAGATATTTCAGTAATATTCAAAGACCTCACTTTTTGGCCAGTTATGGGCTCACTTTTTAGTTCTTTGGAGCCCACACTCAGCAATTCCCCTGTCTCTGAGGGGCAGGAACGTGGCCTTGGCTGATTCTCTTCATGCAGCTTGAAGGAAGCGAACGGCTCCGGTGCTGCTCTTCTGGGCTTTGGCGTGAAAGTTGCTTCATTTCCTTAAAAGATTTATGTGCTGCCTTCACATACACCTGGGTGCCTTCTTGCTGAAGCTCCTGCTTCTACACTTCTAGGTGGTGGAAATCCACATGGATTTGTTCCCTTCAGTGGGGTGATGTAATTAAGGTGAGCTGAGATCTAGCCCTTAGGGAATTCTCAATATTTTAAGCTAATTTGAGTATAACTTTAAAGGCAATCATAGATAAAGTTTAATGCCTGCTTTAGGAATGGTTATTTTTGTTCATCTTATTCCCATATTCTTGTAATCCACTTGGACATGAGTAAGCACAGCAGAATGAATCCTACAGTGTTGATTGTTTCTGGAAAGGGATGCTGTATGTTGACTAAGAAAATACTGAATTATTAAGAAGTTTTCTAAAAATGTTGCCTGTTGGAATAAAATTAATGGGATGATAGATGCAATTGTTGCATTGAGGCTAAAACCTGAGATTTGTGGATGGAATAGAAACTATTTTCATGTAGAACAACAGCAAGACTCTATGAAATCCTTCTGTTCAATAAAACCCTTGCTGAAGTCACCAGAATTGCTGTTCATTTGTATGGGAATGGTTCTTTCTCTTGCACTGAGATTTTTCACCAGAAATAATCTAAATTTTACCTCAAGCATGATACTCAAAAAAGCTTTCTAATTTGTAAAGGCAAGCCCATGAAAGACTTTTATTTTTGTATATTCTTTAGAAGATGGGAATAAGTATATTTTAAAGATGAGGATAAATAATCTTCTATTAAATGCATGTGTTAGAGACTACAGAGGATACTGGGAATGGAGGCTTTCACCCTGTCTGTGTCATGAGATACCTGGCTCTAATTGGCAAAATCAAACTCATCAGTGGCCTTTGAGACTCTGGATTCCTTTTTGTGCCTACTGCAATTGCCATTTTGTTGGCCATACATTCTGTGCTGCCTCAGGACTGTTGCTCATTTGCTCCTATGAATGCACAATTTCCGTTCTGCCTATCCTTTAACCTCACATGGAATTGTTAACAAGACTGGCTGGCGAGGTGGTGTGTGGTGTTTGGAACTGCTCCTGGTTCTACTGGGAGCCTCGGCTGCCTGGCAGAGGTGCTGCTATAAGAACAGCCAGAGATTAACCAGAATTCATTTCCTCGCAAGGCTTAAGGTGAAAAAGAAATTTTTCTTTAGATCAGAGGCAAGAACTGTTTTCAGGTTTCTTTTGTCTTTGTTTTGCACATAGGACCTGCTCTCTTCTGGGATAATTTGGGCATTTTCTTCCTTCTGTTGGTGTCTGTGCCCTTCATGGGACCCTTTCTGGTTCCGGCAGGGGTCCTTGGTACTCGTTTGTGATGTGCCACAGGGGGGATTGTGTAGCTGGGAAGTGGGGGACACATGGTGGCTGTTGTGGGACAGTGGGGTGGGCACTGGTGCTCCTCAGGGACCAGGCTTAGCCCACTGGAGCTTTGCATTCCAGCCCTGACCCCCCAAGGGAGAGCTCACAGCTGACAGCCACGTTATTTTAAAAGCAGGGCTCTCTCCCATCCCCTTGCCAGGGAATGCTGCTGTTCAGGGTGCTTCATGTACTTCATGGTGTAGTTGTATCAAAGCGTAGATATTTGGTGGTAGGGAATAGAATCTGTAAATTCTCATTTGTTTAATGACAGAGTGTTGGAAGGGCCTGACAATTCCATGCTAATCCTTGTGTGTGTTTAATAAAAGCGGCTGTGTGGTAAGTGTCAACTGAACATTAAAATCATATTATTAAATATGGATCTGTGCAAGCTGCTAACAGCTTCTGATCAATTCATATAAACATGATGCGTCCCTTAATTGTATTAAATGTAAGTAAATTTAACAATTAATCTTCATTTAATTAACACTAATTTTGACAGCCTGTCATTTAGTGATTGTTGTAGACTTTTAAGCAGTCAAACCAGATGCTTGTGATTTATTTATCTATATTTTTATATATTTATATATTTATTTTCACTGCTTTTTGAGAGGACATGCTTCAGGGAAGCACATTATTAGGTAAAGGCTGCATAGATCATTGGAAGTGTGTGTGTAGCTCAAATACTGTCCTGACCAACTGATCTGGCTTTGAAAGCATCGTGCTGCATTACAAGTATATAAGAATCTTTAGTTTTATTCTTTGAAACTTTTTGTTCACAGAGACTGTCTGGCAAACAAGCCCATTCCTACTGCTTAGGGAGTAAGTGCAGAGCTACAGAGTTGAAGAAAGCTTTATTAATCCCACCTCTGGTCCTTCAGTCTCATTGATTTTTGACGTGGCTACTGGAAAACCACTGGCTTTTTCTTAATTCCCTGTTCCTTCAGCTTCTTTCTTTTTTTTCCTTTTTTCTTTTTTTGTTTTTTTAACTTTTTTTTTTTTGTGATCAGGTAAGGCTAAAACTCTGTGGGAAGAATTTAGTGAATATTAAAGAAACAGTAATTTAAATTACAGGGAAGAGGTAATAAATCATTGTGCTTGGTACTCATTCTAAACTTCATCTCATTTAGAGACTCCTTTCCATGTTGACAGAATTATAATATTAATTTGTTTTTCAATGATTCTCTTTCAGCTGCACTTTATGTTTCTGCCTTAGGTTTTTATAGATTTTGTCACTTTAAAAAATGTACCACTAAGGGCAGGGGTTTAATTATCTGATTTGCTTTTCCATTTAAACTTCCAGAATGATTTCCATCTGAAGATCATATCTGCTCTGTATTTGATTACTGGATGTAGATCAATCACGTGGAGATATTTGTGTCATCTGTCACATACATTGGAAAATGACATTGAGAAATTAGTGCTTGCTGCTGATTTAGAGTTATCCCATTTGAGTCAGTACAGCTCAGGAAAGTAAATCCACTCTGGATGCACCACTGCTCCGTGGTCCTGGAACTGGGCTGGGAAAGGAGAGCAACTTGAGCCAAAGTGAGCTCCACTTTAAAGTTAGAAACAGTAACATAGGATAAATCATTTCCAGATCTTAAATCTCCAAAAATAAAAGCATGTTCCAAATTTGTACCTCATTGTGATGAGACATGGGTGATCTTAGGAAAGGAAGCAGGATTATCCTTTTCAAAGCCCCATGGAGTCCCCCAGGAAATACACTGTGTACATATTTCCTTGTAAACTCTTCAGTCCCTGCATTTCCAGTGATTCAAAAAAGCAACAAATGAGCTGCTTTGGTAGGGTTTTGCTGGGATCAACCCTTTGGTCCTTTACAGGCACAAGTAATCTCTTGCTGTGTAGAAGAAACTGGACATTTCTCCACCTGGTGCCACTACTTCTAGTACCAAAAATTAAATTATTCCTTGAACTCTTAAGTGTGATGTAAATCTCTAAAGAAATCTGGTTCTTCTCTGTGGCAAACAAATGGGATGTCTCCACAAAGGAGATGCCCCTGCAGTGTCTGCTGCAGTGATTGCAAAGTGATGGTTGATTAATTCTCTTCACATTTTAGGTTGGTTTATGCTGTTTTAATGTCCTGCAAGGCTTTTTACTCCAGCATAGATGGAAAATGAAACATTGCCAGTTGCATGTGATGTAACAGTTGTTGGTGATCTGTGTCTGATGTCAGAGGCCAGCAGAGTCTGTGGAGATGGGAAATGGGGAGGGAAGAGGTGAGATACAGGACAATGACATCATTTTTAGCTTAATAAAACACACCAGCTGTAAGGATTTTCCCCGCAGGCTGCTCTGCCTTCGAGGATTCTGTGTGCCTGGGGTACATGCCCAGGGTCTGAAGTACAGACTTGGCTCCTGTGTCCCTGGTACTAATTCCACACATAATGAGAACTTCTTAATTAGGCCTGTTCCACAGGAGCATTTACTCTCCACTTATGCAATGAATTTTCTGTAAGTAAAGCATAGTACAATAATTGTGATGCATGATGGGCGTGTTTAGATAACCCTCCTATTATTTTAGGAAGTGCAGTACTTCAAAGAAAACTTATCCCAAGGTGTCCCTTAAACTTTTCTTTTGTATTACCCTCTGGATTACTCTCCCATCTTCTTCCTTTGATATGTTAATTCAGTCATTTTTTTCTAACAGGGCTCATTGCTCCTGCTTTTTTTCTTCTTTTTTTAACTGTAATTTAATTTTGTGGAGAGTTAATGCTTATCAGTCTTGTTTTACTAGTTGACAATTTCTGGGACCATTTTTCTTCTTTGAAATGAAAGTCTGCATACTGTTCTGCCTGACTTTTGTGTTTACTAATCTGTGTTACTATTTTTTAACATATTTTCCTTGTTAGTGTTTGTTCTTCTGGAAACAGCAGCACTAATTTTTTTCTTGGTTTTAGTTTGAGCTGTTTGGATCTCACAATGCTTTAGCATAATTAAGAAACATATATCAAAGCTGCTGACTGAAAGGTTTTGTCAGCCTCTCTTCTACACACATACTTGTCAACTCTGAAACTTTAACCAAGATTAGTCAAATTTACCCGCAATTCATGAAAACTTGACTCTGGTGGGAAACAAATGCTTAGATTTGAAGCAAACTAAGCCTCAAGCGTTGGGAGCTTCTGTTTCTTGGCCAAAAACTTCACCTGTCACTTTTGAGGAAAGCTTGTACAGCATATGAGCTCTGACTTGTTTTCCGTCAGCTATACAGCAAATAGTAATGAATTAATTTAAAACTCATTATTTAAGCCCTTTGAGCAATAGCTTTAAATATCTATCTGCTGTTGTCTCAAAAATTAAGCACCCAGCTCTGCCACCCGCGCACAGTCCGGATGATGCAGATTCTGCAGAGCTGCAGTTTGCTCGCACTAAATTGTAAAAATCTAATTCTTTATCCCTTTCTTACTCAGCATAAAGCCGATAAACCAGTTTTGTTGTTTGTGCTTCAAATTTAGCAAAAGTCATGTGGTTTAGCAGGAGCTTAATTATATTTACTGATGAGTTCAGCCAGCTCTTCCAGTGGGTTTTTTCCCCCGATGGCACTGCAGAAACATGCTGGCAGTGCAGCTGAAAATATCCCTGCTCAGTTCCTTCCCAGTAGACAGTGGTGCCCTTATAATGCTAATGGTGCTGATGCACTAATATAGGAGAGGGGAGGAGGGAAAGCCCAGGTTTAGAAGTTCATTGACATGTGGCCCTTCATGTCACTGCAGTGATCTCAGTGAGGTGCTGCTGTCTGGGGACTGGGAGGGTTTGTGTGGTCGCAGTGGGGGCTGAAGTGGAGCCATTTAGTGGATACCAGTCCCAGACTCCATCAGCCAAGCCTCCCTTGGCTCTCTCTGGGTTTGCTTTCATGGTATTGGTGGCATTTACCTTGTTCTTTATTATTTTACTCATTTTGATCTTTACTGTGAAGGTGGTGAGACACTGGCACAGGGTGCCCAGGGAAGCTGTGGCTGCCCCATCCCTGGAAGTGTCCAAGGCCAGGTTGGACAGAGCTTGGAGCAACCTGGGATTGTGGAAGGCGTCCCTGCCCATGACAGGAAGGTTGGAATGAAGTGATCTTAAGATCCTTTCCACCCCAAACCATTCTGGAGTTCTGATTCTGTAATGCTGATGTATTTAACAATACTTTTCAGCTTGTTAGAATTGTACTGTGTCTTTGCCTCTAGGCACTTGAATAGCAATTAACAGTATCAGTACATAATGAGATACTCTCTGTATGTTGAAAGAGAAAGTCCTTCTTTTCCATTTATGTGTCTAGAGAACATCAAATGAAATTCAAACCTCTTGGGTGACTGGCTTTTCCCCCCACTCTTGTGCTTTTTCTTGGTGTTTATGAATCTTGGTATCCAGGGATTATCACTCTTGCTGATGGAATTACGTGTCTGTGGTCCGTCAGCACAGAAATCTCCACTGAATATCTCTTTGTAAGACTGGCTCACTAGCAGAAGCTAAAGTTGGACAAGCCCTGAGCTTTGGGAGTGTCTTCACCTCTCTGAACTGCATCCTTTTGGCTGGAGCTAGATCCAAGAGCCGCCTGTACTCAAAGGCAGGGAAAGTTTGCATCTGGAGATGGATTTCAAGTCTTATCTATGCTTGATTTTTTCCCAGCTCCTCTGTGAGCTCCCCTGTACCACTGTGCAGTTGCTCTGACAGGCAAGACAGAGATTTTGTAATTAGGAGCCTTCCATCATATGGTGTCCCTGCTGCGTTTCGTCGCCAGCTGTCTTCCCGGGGCTGAGGAAGCTTTGCTTTCACCGTGCTTCACACAGCATTAAACTGTGTAGAAAAGGCTAAATATTGTAGGCCAGATGCTGCTTTCCCTTTGCCTTTTATCAGCCTAGAGCATAATTTCACTCCTGGGATGGCACTTTGCTCCTGGTAACTGGTGCCTGTTCCTTCTCGGTCCTCCTTGTCCCCTGGCCCAGGGAGGGCCTTTGGCAGAGGATTATTTCCATTCTGGGCTGATTGTGTGGAACCTCTTCTCCTTTTTCATTTTGGGAGATTTTGATGGGTTTCACTCCACTTGCATCGCAAAGGCAAGCAGAATATATAGGGCTTTTTCTTTTATTTTTCTCTCATATATATAATTTTAAGAAATCCTTAGAACAGGAATGGCAGTAACATCTTTTAATATGACTGGCACTAACCTCTCTAGTTATTTATATAATGAAACTGAAGTTTTCTGCAGTGTCCACAACACCAAGAGGCATTTTTTGAACTCCTCCCTGTTTCCTTCTCCATTTCTATTTGGAAGTGCTCCTTATCCGCTTTTATCCTGCGAGGGAGGAATTTTTTGAGCCTGAAATGAAGAAGCAGCCCCCAAGGGGGACTTTAATACAGAGAGGTTACAACTCAGACAATAATTTGGGTCAATTTAAATGGCATGTGGGTGTGGGTTTAAATAAATAGCTTTAACCTTTAGCTTACTGATGGAACTGAAAATAGATACAGGGTTGGGCTTATTGGAAGGAATGTGCCATTGCTGCCAGCATTACTTTGAATCTCTTTTCAGGGCTGTCAAACCAGCACCTTTGCCAGTAAGAAGCAATAAGATAGCTTTTCTTTTTCCTTTTCTATTTTTTAACCAGCAGCCAAGTCTAAAAGAAGCTCTTACCTTTTTTCTTCTTTGGTGGTTTTGTATTCCCAGGCCTGCACTTTGCATTTTTCTTATATCACCTAGACTTTTAATAACACTCACAGACCTTTGTGGCTATTTAATTGTCCAGTTACACCTGTATGTAGACTTTCCCAAACCAGTTAGATCCTAAAGAGCATGTGTTGACCTTAGTCAGTGTTTGCTGTGTTTCGGCCAGGAACTCTGTGAACTGCTTTTTCCCCACCTATTGTTTGTGGCTCAAGAACTAGAGGCTCATGGAATTATTTGCTTGGTTTAGAGGCCAAAAAGTGGTGGACCTGCTCTAGCTTAATAATAGTCCCGTCTAGGCTGAACCCTATCACTGCTACCCAGGTAGTAGATGTGGAGTAGGTAAGAGCTCCTCTGCTTTGCATCTTCAGGAGGAGAGTAGAATTATGAGCAGAATTCTTCTACAAACGTGTATCTGGTGAAGAAATATGAAGTTCATAGTTATGTTAAGCTCATAGCAATGTGAAAATCTGATTCAAAGTGTTGTAATGTGGCAGCTACTCGGTGGTCCACAAGGGGTTGATTTAAAGTCAAAATTTGCAGGCAGTTGGTGGGAGGAGAAGAGCAGGTTGTTGCTTTATCTGAGGGGACTGAAAAACCTTTTTGAAACTCAGATGAAACAAAGAAACCCACAAAGCAAATGTCATGGAATAATTTTCTTAATGTATCAAAGCTGACAGTTGATATTTTGGCACTAAACAGCTGATTTCTAAGTGTTTGTTGCATCCTTCAGCCCTAACCCAGTCAAGCAGCTGAGTGCCCTCACTCTTCCAAGCTGGAGCTGCATTTTCTTTGCAAAGATCAGTGGCATTAACAGCAGTGCAGGTCTCCCACCCTCTGTAAGGATGAAGCTCAGCAGCGTGGGAATTGCCTCGGTAAATAAGGTGCTAAAAAGAACTACCAACTTTGGATCTTGTAAAGGCAGTGAGGTTTCTTGGAGGAGTGCAAAGCTATTTTCAGCTGCTGATTCGCTCATGTAGCATAAATGTAGGCATGATGAAATACGCAGATAGTGTTTCATAGTAACCATCTGATAGCTAATAATGGCGAGGAAAAATGGAGTCGTAAGTTTGGCGTGGGCTGCAGTTTTAGTACCATTTCCTTCTGCGGGTTGTTACTACTGGCTGTACCTGCTGAGTAGCAGATACACAGTTACAAAGCGTGCCAAGGACAAATAAATTCATTTTCACCTTTTATGCTTGCTACCTCACTACAAACAGGTTGCAGCCTTGTGTTTTGTAAAACGTACTGCAGTGTCGGCCCTGCGTAACTGCGTCACACCACGGAGTACCACGCTCCGTGGGAAGATGTTTTGGCATACATTTCCATAATAAAACACCTTAGACTTGCTTATGCAAAACAGATTGGGAGTGATTCACTAATGTGTGAGCAAATTTTGCAAGGAACCTCTTGGAAGAGCAGCACAATTGGTCATGAGGTTGTGATTTCGTATTTTGTGGGCGTAGGATGAGCTGTGGTGTTGCTGAGGCTGGGGGACAAGCAGCGACAAGGTGCCACCAAGGACAAAAGCTCAAGAGCTGAAGTCCAGAGGGTTGGACCTGATTTCACAGCAGTGAGACCATTCAACATTAATGGTAAGGACTGAAAGGGAGATGCTTGAGAGAGGTAGAGAAATTCTTCCTTTTCAGGTTATCTGCCAACTCTCTGGTGAATCAAGATGAGGAAGAAAACAGCCCAGGTGGTTTAGTTGTTGTGTAACTGTTTGCAAAGGTTTCTCAAAGCCTTCCCTGGAGCATCTGCTTTTGCTGCTGTCTGATTCAGGTTTATGGTCTAAACAGAGCACTTGTCTGATCTGCTATGGCAAATTCCAAGTTCTGAGTATCATACAGAATAATCCATAAGTAGAGAGTCATATTTCCTGTAAGGGGTTTAACTTCCAGGCCCTGGGCATTTTTGTGGTTTTACGTGAATCCCTTGGAGGCTTCTACACTGCTCATCAGTGAAATATTCAAGGCTCTGTCCAGCTAAGGAATGCTGGTCGCTGTGAGCACTGAAGGCCAGTTGGTGTGTTATCTTCATCTGCAATTCTGGTATGAAAAACAGTCAGTGTTCTCTTCCCTCGGTAACAGCAGTATTGAAAACACCCCTGCACCTGTGTGCATGTGTACCTGTGAGTCCCTGCAGGGAACTGTGAGACCATGCATGGCTGTGTGTGTGTGCACTGAGGATGGAGGGCAGCCTGTCTGGTACCCGATTTGCAGTTACCTGTGTGGAATGTAAATGCACGTGTCTGTGTGTGCAGCTGTAATGAGTTAGCACAAACAGCAGGAAAGGTGACTGTTGCAGAATGCCCTCGGGGCGGGTGGTGCACCCTGCGGTGACAGAATCTGTCCTGGCTACACCACCTGATGTGCAGGAATCAGCAGCCACTTGCCCTCTGACACTGGCTTGGGATGGGAGGGTGAGTCTGGGCGGGAGATGTTGGTTATTCATGTAACAATTTGTGTCAAGTAGGCACTTTCTTGTTCGTTCCTTTTGATCTTTTTACATACCCTAATTATGGATACAGTCTTGACAAAGATGATAAAGGGCCTCAGGGGTTATAAAACAGGAGGTGAGGTTAAGAAAATTATGTTTATATTCATTAGAATAGAAGAGATTAAGAGGGGTCGTGACCAAGATGTACAAAATCCAAAAAGTATTGAAGAAAACATGATGCCACCAGAATATTTACGAGAGAAGCTGTTAAGACAGGGGTAAGTAGAGAGCAGCTGGCATTTTGATTAGACTTGGCTCTGGGACACTTTTTCAAGGGTGTTGTTCTTGGTGAGGAAAATAACTTGTGCTGATCAGGGGGCTATAGGCAGACAACTTAGGACACAGATATGTTCTTGGCCATAATTATAGGATACATCATATAACTTCTTTTTGGAATGTCTGAGTGGGTTGGGTTTGGGCAGAGAGTAATGGATTAACAAAGGGATTCATCTTTTGAGCTTGTTTGGAATAATGAGCTGGGGTGCCAAGTGTTGGAAGAGGGAAAGTCCCGCTTTTCATATGGGAAATGCTTTGTGCAAACTTGTTAACAAAAGCAGTGCTGTAGAATAGAGGCTTTGGGGGGGCTCTCTGCCCAAAGACAGATAATTTTGGGGGAGTAACACAGCAAAGAAAGCTTTTGAGTAATTTGTAGTAGTACAAACCTGACAAACCAATGTGTGGCCAACACCACCAGCTGTGCAGCCATGTAGGCTAAAATCAGAAGGACATAGAGGCAAAATCAGTTACAGCTATAAAGGATTATGAAGAAAATTACTTACAAACGCACTGGAAGTAGGAGGAAGGCAGAAGTCCATCAGAAAGAAAGGGAAGCAAATAAATGGACTGGACGGAGAAGCCAGAAATACAAAATGCCATTATTTTGCACTGCTCTTCACAGAAAGGTTAATAACTGTGTCAGATCTGTAACAGTGTTCCCTGTAAAAGGGGTTACGAGCAAAGGCAAGAACAAGATAAGGAGTATTTAGGTAACTGTGATATATTTGGGTCAGCGTGGCCTTATGAAATGTATCCACTGAATTATTTACAACTCTCAGAAGCTTATGGAGAGTAGGGCAATTGTCAGAATTCTGGAGGAAGATAAACATAGTACCTGTCATCACAGGAGACACTACAAGGGAGACAGAGATTTGTAAATACCCAAGAAGATACAGAGCAAATTACCTGTGAGCACATACCTGTGAGCAGCACGTAATAACTGACATGCTTTAAACCCAACCTAACCTGATTTCTTTTCCTAATTGTGTGACTAATACCCAAGAGAAGAGGAAAGCAAAAGCACTTCGCCTGTAGCCAGGAGTGTGATGCTCATTTGAGCACCATGTTCTCATACCTGAGAGAAAGCTCAGACTTGTGACTGTCAAAGTTCTTGATCAGTGGATCACTAAATCTCTTTTAGCAGAGCTTCATATGCCCAGGTAGCAAGGATTTTACTGCACAACAACTACCACTGGATATACACCTGGCTTTAGCAAAGTCTTAAAAGCAGTTTATTAATGTTTAACTCAGATGTTACTGGACATTTTATCCATGGGGTGTGAGAAGTATCTACCTTAATAATTTTGATGAGTCGTTTGAATAATGGACCAGAAGGTAAACTCCTCAAGTGTGGGTGAACCAATCATTAGAAATGAAACCTAGTTGCACATACAGAATTGTTGTGTGGGACCACTGCTTCAGGTGAGCTCAGGGCATCTTGCTGTGGACCCAAAACTGAGGGGTGCCTGCTGTGACATGGTGTTCACTAAGGATGTGGACAACTTTGGAGGGAAGCAACAAAACCTGGCCTAGTGCCTCTGCCATTAGTCTGGGGTGCATTGTACTGAGAAAATGCTGTGACTTTACTGAGGGGAGGTAACGTGGGGAAGTGGACAGGCACATTCAGGACTATTTTAGAGCAGCTGCTTAAAACTGAATTATGGCCTCTTGTTACCAGGTTCAAAACAGGTAGAGAGTTGCCTTGATAACAGAACCAAAATTTCACAATCTGTATGACATGGAGCAGTTTATGCACTGGTTAATCCAGTTATAGTCCTGATTTAGAAAAAAGCTGAAGCATCTGCTTAACTTTTTGTCTGACAGGTTTTAACAGGTGCTAAAAGCTCTTTCCTGAATGAATTGCTTTGCTGAATCGAGACCCAATCAAGAATATGCCTGTGTTAGGCAAAGGATATATGCAGTGCATAAATTCTCTGAAGGGGGAGGAATATACATTAGGATATTTTTAAATGTCTATTTTTATAAATGCTTTTCCTCAATGGAAATTGCATAGGCTGCAGTACCATCCTCTCCAGCATCCCTTTCCCCAGTGTATTTACTATGAAAGAGCTTTGCTGTGGGCCATAGCCTGTATTGCAGTGGAGTATCACATACTGAAAACTTACCTAACATCATGCAGAAATGTGACGGGTGCGTGGAGGATGGGGAGCTAGAGGTAAGCCTGTAAAAAGTTTTCCTGAAGATAATTCTTTTTAAACACTCCTCAGGCTTTTGCATAAAGATTGCAGAGTAGGCATTCCAGCAGCTTAGACGAGCCCTGGGTTTATGCTCTGTAATAAATGTATCCATTGGGTGCTGCGTTGTTGTAATGATAGCAAATGACAGTAAAATTAGCAGAATTAATAATGACCCAGATGGAATAATTTAGCACTGTGATAAGTAAACTCTAACCTAATACTCAGCATACTGGCAGAACTATTTACAAAGCACACTGAATGCAGGAGTCTGAGGGGAATCTTCTATAGAAAACAAAGTGAAACCCTAATCACAAACAAATGCCATAGCATGTCATTAAGAGGATTAAGTGGCTTGAAATTGATGTCTAAAGCATTTTGGTTGATTGTTGCTGAAAATACCACATGCTTGACAATTATCTTCTGTTTGCCATCCTCTCTCCTGCTAGTTGTCTGTCATGCAGTATTATCCTTGTTTACCACCCCTGCCTCATACCAGGTCTTTATCTGTAAGGTTTGCAGCTTCGTGCCAGAGCTGATCTGGAATTCACAGTCTGATGTGTTGGCACTGGTTGGTGCCAAACCATTAATACCTTGATAATAGCAAGAAAGAGAGGCCAGGTTCAGCGAACACTGGGGCTGAAACCAAAATGGAACAGCACAAAACTTCTGAGTTAGTTTTTTAATTAAAAATACTTGGGTTTTAGTTTGAAATATTGTATTTTCCCTAAGAATTATTTTTACTTTGGTGTTAACAAAATTTTTAAAAAAGAAATTAGATTTCAATGAAGCATTTTACAAATAAATGAGTTTTGTATGGACTTGAACTTGTAATAGCTTTCTGAATAATTAGCATTTCTGAAACTGTGACCTTGCGTCTAAGTAACAAATTTTTAAAGGTAGAAAAATTTCTTCCTCTGCCCTGCTTAGTGATTCTTAGCTATTACCTCACTGGGCTGTGCTTTGCTGAGAGGAAGAAGCTGCAGATGTATTTAGGCAAGTCAGATATTTCTGAGGGAAGGCCTTGAAAGTAGCATCGTTGTATCTGAGTGAGTCTCAGCACATGGATCGTTTCTGATCTGCTCAGGCTGTCAGTGAAGGAAGTGTTGCACCAAACTCCCAGATACACGATAGGAGCCACGGGTGCTTCAGTCACTGTTTATGTGTGTAAGTTGATTGCAGCCCTGAGCAGAGCAGGCAGCAGGGAAAGCTCCAGTTCTGATTTAAATCCAAGAATTAGTGGGGAGCCTTGCACTCTGCGCAGGTGGCCATGGGAATTGTGCACGTGGAGCCTGAGGGTAGGAGCCTTCACCTGCATCACCTCCAGCCTGCAGCATCCTGCTCTGCAGCCCCTGGCGTGTCCTGGATGTGTCCATGGAACAGCTCCAGTTCCAACCTGATTTTACATTCTCACTTGAAATGTCACCCCTTGTCATTCTGGGGGCACTGAATTATCCTGTCAAAAAAATGTGTCTTCAGCATCACAGGTTGGGTGTGGGTGTTAGCAAATTCTTCTGGGTTTTGCCACTTTGGTGTCTTGTACCCATGCAGTGCTGGGTTATACTGAGCTGTGCTGCTTTTGCAGTCAGAGGAAATTGGCACTGAGGAATACTGGCATGTCTGCCCTGTTGGCAAAAGGATCAATGTCCTGCACAGTTTGAGAAAAGCCAGAAGTCTGTTGTAGTGTGAGAGCTACACATGGACAAAGAAACCTCAAGGTTTTCAATTACAAGTTTTGGGGTTTGTTTTTTCCTTCCCCTTTATCAGTTTTATAATAGTAATATCAATAACAGCAATAATAATAAAAATAACTGTATGTCCTGAATCCAGCCATGTGAGGTGGCAGTGTGAGATGTTGGTATTTAAAGCCAGATTATTATTCCCCCAAGGCTGAGGTTCAGACATTCCATGTTTCTGGGCTGCAGGAAGCAGCAGAGGGGTTGCAGGAAAAAGAATAAGGACAGCAAAGTTACAAATTGTGGTTCAACCCATTCCTTCTCACTTAAGATGAGATTCCAGATCCGCTGACCTACTGCCTCTCTTTCCTGAATGCTTCTGTCCTTCTTTGGCAGAACAATTACAGCATGGCTGGAAGTTCAGACTGTAATCTGGACGTAATCATCCTGTTTTGAGGGCGCCTGAATAAATAAATATTGATTGAAATCCTAGTTGCTGTCTCCATGAGCGCTGCCTCAGGGCTGGCTCTTCAGTTTAACTTGTGCACTCTGCAGACCTCAGTCAAAGGGGGCTTTCACCCAAGCCTGAGGAAAAGGGAAGGTGACAGAAGTCCATCCTGTCTCCTGCTGATGGCCATGGTGCTGCAGCTCTTTCATGATCCTGTACCTGCTGGGAAAGTCACATATTTAAGGAACATAAGCAGGAAGGGCAGGTGTCTGCTTGGTGAAAGACACTGCCAAATGGAATTAGGATTTGTGTCTATAGACAGCAATCAAAATTAGCCTTTCATCCTACATCAAGGTAATATACAAATTGTTCTGTAAGCATTAGTAAGTTAATTGTATTAGTTTGAGGATGCATGCATAAATAAGCATTGAATGTATTTGCTATCTTGCAAATGGAAATGAAGCTAAAATACCAGCAAAGGTGGAGACTCCTCACTACTGGTGTTTTTTAACCCTCCTATTCTGGCTCTGAGCTGAATTATTTTGAGTCACTGTTTCCCTTTTCAGTTGATTTAACCAAGTGCAGTCCTACATTCAGTGAGCATTTAGATGACCAGGTGAGATACAATCTTCATAAATCAGTAAGACCAGCGGAAGTCCCTCACACTGCACAAAGGATTTTGGCTGCAGAGCAGTAAAGGAGCTTGCTCTGAGTCGCAACTGGCATCTTTATAAAGGAAAAAAAAAGAAAATCTTTTGAAAAAACTGTATGTAACAGACTATAAATGAAAGAAATGTAGTTGTATATCAGAGCAATCCATTAAACACACAGAACCTGCTGAGAGATGCTACAGTATCACTCACTCCTCTGTAAGTCAGTACATAAACTCGTTTTTAATTTTTTGGCAGACTTATGAAACCAATTATCGTGGTAATAAATATTCAGCTTTAATGGGCAAGTAAATAATTAATGTTATTGCCTTTGTAAATTTAGCTTTTCAGTTATAAATTAACATAATTAAAATAGTAATGTTTCAGTATGCATTTTACCAGCCAAAATCTAAATCAAGCAATTAAACTGTAGGTTTTTCACATCAAATGAGTTGAGTTTATAATGATACAAACTGTGGGCATAAATTTGTTTTTCATGGTCAGATTCATTACAGAAACATGAAGAAAAAATATTCTGCAGTAGATGTAATCAAGTATATTATTTGAAAAACCATTAATACACACTTTAACTACTTTTTGTTGTCCTTTCACAGTGAAATAGGAAGGGGAAAACACATTTCCCATGAGTCTCTGGCACAGCAATAATTGCCAGTGTATAATTGTAATGGCCACTGTACAATGGCTGTTGCTGCAGAGTGTCTGTCACGTCTCTTTGGATTGATTGGAAAACCACAATGCACAGTATTGGATCTGAAAGGGAAAACAACTACTCTGTAGTCATTAACTTAAAAAACTCCAGTCTGAGTTACACAGACTGAAAATTTGATCATACACTTTTCCTCCTCTGCTTATTGTTTTATATATTTTGTGACGAGCATGTGCTGTCCTCCCATGTCGGCAGTCCAGCGTAGTGAGCAATCAGAGCAGTAAAGCTTTCCTTGATAAGAGGAGGTGAGTGAGGAGGAACATGTAACTATTTCTACTCTGAATGCAGCTCAGAGCTGATGAATTTCAGCCCTTGTGGTAGCTGATCCCCAGGAGCAGAGTGCGTGGCTGTAGCTTCAGGTTGGCTCAAGAGTTCAGGGGATTGCATCAAAATTTCTGAATTTTCTTGTGAGAGGCAGTTAAGGGGTGTCTGAAACCATATGGCTTCTGACAATTAGAAGCTTCAGGGACATCAGACTGTAGGAACTTGAGCCTTTCTCTATCCTTTTTTTTAAACTGGGGATGTCACAAGAACATTTCAGTTTGTACGAGTGGTGTCAGTTTGTGACTCTTAAAAGACTACATTTTGTCAGAGATGGGAAAAACTCACAAGTGACTCTGACATTCATCTATCGACAAGGACACACACAGATGAAAACTTGAAGCCTGAAAATTTGGTCAGAGAAGTCCTGAAAGCTTCTGCTGAGAACCCAGAGCTATAGACATTTCTAGTCTTGCACCCCTCACAGATTTTAATTTATCATGGGCTGAGCAGTCTATTTATAGCTCCTCAAAATGTTTCTCAGAGCAGCATTTTGTGAACTGCCAGAGGTTTGCAGATTTGTAATGGGAAGAGTTCCTCGATGCACAGGCTTGCCCACATGCAGACCTGCTCATTGGCATTTCTACAAGCTGTGGTTTCGTAGTCCTTTCGTGTCCCTGAATCCAGTGGGCAAATTTATCCCTGGCAAAGGCCCACTGAAGTCACACCAAAGATAAATTCAAGTCAATGAATTTTATTTTAGTGGTGTTCAAACTGTTTGCAATGCTATGCAGATAGATGGCTATAGGCTTTTTTGCAGTATCCAAATGTTTAAGCTGTACTGGACAAAAAAAAACCTTTGAGCTGAATTTGTGCTAATTGGCTTAAATACATGCAGAAGTGCAGTGTGGTTTTGACAACAATATTATCTGGAGTTTTAGAAGCACTTTAAAAAGAAGAAAAGCACACTAAACCACTAAACTCTCACACATGCTATCTGTGGGTTCATATTTCCAAAGAGATTTTAATTGGACGCAATTATGTGCTGGTGTGATGAGCTGTGGGTGGGAGAGCAGCGATGCAAGCACCTGATGGCACAGGCAGTTCTCTTGTAACCACTGCTAACTCTGCGTGTCAGTGTGCACCTGTAGGAGATACAAATTTTTATCAGTGAAAAGGCCAATTTCTCTCTCAGACACTGCCCTGTTAGAAATAGTTTTGATCTGTATTTAATTATTGTGCTTTAGCTGTGTCTAGATTTAGATGGGGTTGAGGTGCCCTGGATGGTTTTTTTGCCACTGGAGGCCAAATGAGTCTTTTCATTTCATGCCAAGCTCTACCTAGGTTTAATGACATATTTCTGGCTGTGGTCTGACCCTGGAGTCAGCAGCCTTGAGCCCTGTCTGACAGGAATCCAGCCTATTTTGTAACAAAGGTATTCTAAACTCCGTTACGTTCGATGGTCCCATTTTAGCTGTTTGGTTTTCAGCACAAATCAAAGATTGCTCTGAGGCTCCTGAGCACCTGAAGGCAGTTGAGGCACTGCTGTTCAGACTGGCTCTGCCGGGTGCTGTATTTCTGCTCTGTTCTTTAGGATTTACAGCCCTTTAAGGCAGCGTTTCCCCACAGAAGCACTGTGACACTGCCTTATTTTCTGGATGAATTGGAGTATTTCAGGTATTTGCTGACTTTGTCAAAGTCCTCTCTCTGAGAGCAGGCAGCAGGAGGTGTTTGCATGGGTGAACTCGATATCTCTCCCATGTGGAGGCTGAAGAGGGATGTGTGTGTGTTTGGAAAGGGGAGAGAACCTTAAGGGAGTTGTGATTTGCAAATGCAGGTGCATTGTGGCTGTGAAAGGCCAACTTCTGGGGCTTGCAAGTGCTTCTCTTTCCTTGTGGTCCTTTTTATCTTGCATCAGCTTTCTCCAAACTCTTGACACTCTTCCTAGAAAGCTTCAGCATCCTCCCACAGCCTCAGGTCTGCTGTGGCCTCTTCTTGGCTCCCCAGTGCACTCACATGGCCCTTACAGTCCTTGTGGGCTGGTGCAGTCACCTGCTCACCCTTTTCCCACCCCTGATGCTCTGCCAGATCACACTGTGCCCTCTCCTGTGTCCTCCTGCTCTGTCCTTTCTGCTGAAATTAAAGCACTTAAATGCTCTAGGGCTTTACCAGGCTTCTATGCTGGTTACCAGCTCAAGTTTAGTTTCTTTTTCTTCAATTATATGATCCACATAGGAAAAAGGACATTTTGGAAGTCAGGTTGGTGTTTTTCAAGTCATTGAATTTGAGGCCCTCCAGGCTAAAAGATCTCTACACTGAGGGGCCTTCCTGTGTCATTTGTGGGCTTCATTGACTCCTGCCTTCCCTGGGGTTGTAAGAGTGTAAAGCTGCAGCAATGAGTGGGACTTCGTAAACGACAAATGTATCCAAACTTTTCAAAGTTTGCAAAATTACTAAACTAGTTGTTTTTCCTAATAGACCTAAAGTTGCCTTTAAGCATCGAAGGAGAATCACATTTTAGATTCCCAGGAAGTGCAGCAGAGTTTGATGCTATGTGTGGCTTATCAAATCAAAAGTTTGAAAATAATGACCTGAATTTATAATGGAAAACCCTGCTCAGTTTTTGGCCTGACACCTGGCTGACAGCTGTGTGTCCTCCAGGTGCCACAGAATCCAATATATGTATTTTCTCTAACATTTGGGGTACCAGCTTATCCCAGTATGTTCCACAGAGATAAACAGTAGCCTTACAGAGTTAAGTGACTTTGGAGATAAGTAACTTAAGCAATGTCATTCTTAGCAATGACATTCAGTAGCAGATGGAGGTACATGCATTTACTTATTAATTTTCCAACAGGAAATGGGTTAGAAGTGGCAGTAACACAAAACAAAATTCTCTGAGCAGTGAGATCAGGACAGCAAAGGAAGTTGTTCTTTCTGACCAGTGTTAATGCAGGCCCATCATAAAGCTCATTGATTCCAGCAAGAGTGGAGCCAGTGCCAGAAAGGTTGGGAGGTTTTTTCTGAAGTGTTCCAAACAGAGAGTTCCTGAACCAAACCAAATTAAATTTAAAAAAAAGGAAAAAAGGGGAGGAAAAAAAAAAAGAAGAAAGGCAAAAGCACATCTGAAGAAGATACAGAGAAGTCAGTCAGTTTTGGGTGGCAAAATAGAAATGTGCTGATTTCAAATGAGCTTAAAGTTAATAGTGGTCAAATAAATACCTTTGATAGAGAAGTATAGTATGTGTACAAAAAGTTTATGCTCTAATGTCCTGATCTTGTAATAGGATCCACTTATGTGCTATCTGCTGCAGTAAAGAGACAGAAAGGTATTGGAACCTTCTAGTAATAAACAGCATTCTTCAACCTGGAATGTACTTGGATTACAGAACATAGGAAATATATCCCAGAATAATTTCAGTGCACTTACTTTGTGTGGGTAGAAGTTTATGTTGGGATGGACCAAAAACTGTTTTTTCCTTGGTTAGCATAATTTCTTCTGTGCTTTTGCACATGTAGATAAATTTTGTTTCCCTTGAGTCAGCTGAGGTTTTCACTGCACATCCCACCTCTGCAGTGCTGTGGTTGCAGAGTGGAGCCCTCCCCCTGGGAACACCGTGGCAGAGTTGTGTGGATATGTGAGCCACAGGAGGAGAGGAGAAGCTGGAAAAGAGATGATCTGTCCCAGCTTTTGCAAAACATCTGTCCCTGGCTCAATGTAAAAGGGATGAAGAGGATAAAGGAAAAGAAAGGCACTGACTCTGCCTTACCAATGAGTTAAGGACTCTGCCATCCTAAATTTGGAAATGAAGCTTTTTAGGGAGCTGGGAAACAAGTTCATGTTGATGCTGTGCACTAGGGGCTGGAGAAACTTGTTTCAAAGTTGTGATGAAAAGACCTGATGGAACCAGTTACACCCCACTCAGTGTGACAGTGAGACCTGTAGCTTAACTGTGACCCTAAGATGAGTGATGAGATTGTTTCCTTGTTAGATCCCCATTTTAAGTCAGAGTAAGAGGAAATCCGCTTAGATACTGTTCCATCAGCAGAGGTTGTATCACACAGCTGCCTCTGGAACAAACCTGTCAGCTCTTGTTGGGAGAACTGGGTTCATTTCATTACTCGATTATTGTGACGATCTGTCCACTTAAATGGAAGCTGGTTGCTACTCACTGCTGCAGCGGGTTCAGCTTTGCTTTTTTCTCCCCCACAAATGTGCTTCCAACCCTTTCAAAGCATTATTTTACAAGGACATATGCATTGCAGTAACTTCATCATTGCTTTCAACTGAACTGGCAGAAGAAACAATAATCTCCTGAAAGAGCTTCAGTACAAGGGCAGATGTAAATGTCTGAGTCTAAGGAGCCCAAGAGATCTTATTTTATAGTCTAAGCAGACTGTAATAGTAGGAGTAATAATAATAAAAACTCTTAATAATGTAATGCAGCATTGGTAGCTGGAGAGTTAGACAGTAGCCTGCAACTTAAAAGCTTTTGAGCTTGAGAAGCAGCTTTGGTTAAAACCAAATGCCTGCTGAATATTTCAAATTGGAAGTATTTCCATGGCATTTCTTGGGTTCATTTTTAGAAAGTATTTACTTGTGTGCAACAGCAGCAAAACCTGTGCAGTGTCATAGCATTTTCTAACCCAGCAAGATATTAATTACACTCTTGAACCTCGTAATGTAACATTGATGCTATTGTGATGGGGATAGTTCCTTCAAGAAGCATGATTAACTACTTATTTCCTTTTTCTGGGATACCATTAGTTCGTACTTGGATAACAAAAATCAATGCTGATCTTCAGCAGTACATTACAGTATTCTATTGTATTAATCTCTGTCAACGTATTCTTCATTTTATTATTGTCTGCATTCTTTAATTGAGTTCATTTCCCATCACAACACCAGCCCCCACCAAATTTCTAATGGTGGGTGTTATCACTTGAATTGCAGCTCTCCTATTTCACTGTTTGTTTTGTTGGCAGGGAAGGAAAAAAAAAACAAGCCTCAAAACAACTGAGTGCCAGTAGCACTATGATTTCTGTTTTATTTATGTTTTGCACTGGGCCACGGTGAATGATAAAGTATGTCTGGGACACAGCTGTGGGCAACACTTTTAGGTGTTATAGTTGGAAAGGTGCCAGAGTTGCATTGTGACCAATTTTTTACTATTAGCCTTCTGGAAGGAGGGATTCAAAGTCTCACCTTATTCCCTTCTTCATCTGTGTCACCTTTACAGTAAATTAATGTGAGATCTTTACCAGAGATGGAGCTGACAGGGTGAGCTGTGGATCCCACAGCTTCCCCTGGGACTGGAGCTGTGAGGAGTCAGGAGCGCCCTTTGAGATAACGGAGCGCTGGGAGCTGGAGCCCGCGGTGGGGTTGTGCTGATGCTGTCCTGGAGCTCAGCAGGAAACACTGAGCTTGATCCCGAGGATAATGCAAAAAGCAGCAGTTGTTCCCTGCTCAGCTGTGTGGGGACTCATGTCTGAGGCTGTAATTAGAAGATATACCTGCTAATGAATTGGTGTAATCCCCTGCTGTGTGCAGAGTCTGCTGGGGGATCTCTTCTCCTGCCTTTGCAGAGGCGGGTGACCTTGCTAAATACTTAGCAGTAAAAATGTGTTTTCCTTTGCCTGTTTCACAGCCTTTCTTCTGGCTCTGCCAGTGGAGCTCTTCTTTATTAACTGAAAATATTTACCCAAGTTTATTTTTAGGGAAAGAGGGAAGTTGGAAGAATATATATGAACACGTTCCATATGTGTCATACACATCTATGTGAATACACACACATATGGAATTCTGATTTCTTAATGGCCACACTAGCAGTAAAAATAAAAGAAATTTAATATTTAAGCAAGGAATTATGTTTTCAATTATTTTTCAGTCACCAGCCACTTTAAATATTTACTCTTTTCTACGCCCAACTAATTTATTCAATTGCAGTCAGGTAGATTGTAATTAATTTTTGATGAGACAAACTAATACTAATTTGAATATCTACTACACTGTAATATTTGCTTGCAGATGTGTTGTTTAGCTTGTAGATACCTTTTTTTTGCCCTTGCTGAAGTTGCAAATGCTCACCAATGTTGCCACAAGGCCCAAGCTGCACCTTAAGCTGTATGATGCACAAATACAAGGATGAGTGGGCTGGGTCACAGAAGGGTCCAGCCAGCTCCTGTCCTCACCCCGACAGGGATCAATAATTGATGCCTGAAGACAAGGATTGAGAACAGGGCAAAGGTACAGCAAGGCTTCCTGAGAGAGGGAGAGTCTCCCAGACCTCATTGATTTGTGGCTTGGAAACATCCCAAGATAAAAATGTTGTCTTCAAATTTCATATTTGATCTTATTTGTTACGTCTAAAGTATATAGTTATTTTGTATAATTCATGCTTTCCATCAGCAAAGGACTGAGACTCCTCCAAGGGAAATACTCTCTTTTTACTGGAAAAATGTCTTGTCTGCCTTTCCTGATTAATGAGAACATCCATATGCCGGCTTTTGTGAGTGGAAGACGGATCTGATACCGCTTAACTATGTTAACTGAATGTAAAAATCTGAAGTGGTGGGATAATGAAAGTAATTTGCAGTTTGTTGGCGTGTTCCCTCTGATCAAACACGAGTGGGGGAGCACAGCAACTTAGAAACAACACAACAAAATTGTGGGATTTCTAGGACATGGGGCATTTTTGCAAGTTCAGACTTGGTTTTGTTTCAGATAGGAACAGTGCCAGCTCCTATAGCAGCTGCAGGCTGAAATGGATGTTTTTTGTGTCAGAGATCATATGGATTTGGGTTGGAAGGGGTCTTAAAGACCATCCAGTCCCACCCCGTGCCATGGGCAGGGACAGCTTCCGCTGTCCCAGGTTTCTTCAAGCCCTGTCCAACCTGGCCTTGGACACTTCCAGGGATGGGGCAGCCACAGCTGCTCTGGGCACCCTGTTCTCACTCTGCAGCCATGGGATGCTCCTGAGGCTCTGGGCTTGGCAAGAACTGCCCAAAGCCATGGAGGTCCAAGAAGCATCCTGGCAGGTCTGTGATGGGCTTTCCAGGGTCCTTGAGTGTGAGAGGGAAACCAGCTGGACACTGACCGTCAAGTCAGGAGTGACTTACTGAATGTGAAGGGGTTTTTCTGCAAAATTGTGCAGGTTTGGCCAACACAAATGACATACATTCTTCTTTAAATTTTTTTTTTCCTTTTTTTTCCCCCCCTTTTAAGGTTCTGAGCCAACACAAATTATAGCTTGTGTGGATTTCCGTGAATTTATCTTTTGTAGCCTTTTACTTTACTCTGTTGCTGCCTAGAATGGTCCCTGGCCTGGCTCCCTCCCTCTGTATTCTGTGATGCACATCAGCAGAGTGTGGAGCCTTCAGACTGGAGCATCTACACTTCGCTGCTCACTGGAAACCTGGCCACTAATTTAATTTTGTTAAGGTGCCCCATCTCTGTTGTATTTTGAGAGATGGGAATCGTGCGCACTCACTGCATTTTGTCATGACTAAAGTTGTTTCTGCCTCCATGTCCACACCTCCTGTTACTTCTCCTCCTTCACATTGCTGCACATTCATTGGCAAACTGTACTAGACAGGAACTTCACACCCACACCTTTCCCAGCCTGAGCCCAGGTCCCTGCACTCAGGTAGCAGTGATGATCTGGTCCTGTTGCTGTTACTTCCACTACTCAACTCAGCTGATGCTGTGGTTAATGCACAAAAATGTAGCCCTGATTTTCTTTAGTGACTATTCTGTGTTACAATTTACGAGTAGAAATGAAAAAGTAATTGTAGCTGTGATCTCCAGAGATAAAATCCCTTAAAAGCAGTAGAATTAGGTCTTACTGCTGCCTGCAGATCAAACTACTGCAGCATCAGCCATTCCTGTGCCCGTAAGTCACTCAGCAGCTATTTCATTTGGCAGTCTGATTTTTCATGGTTGCCTGGAAGAGGACAGCACCTGTGAAGGTCCCCTTTTGTCCTTCATGTCTGAGTTCAAGAGAGGCTGAAAATGTGTACAAGAGTTACTGGGTTGAGGTCTGCCATCCCAACTCCTGTTGTGGGTGTCTCACAAGGTGTTGTGGAGCCTTTAGGGGTGTATGTAACATAAGAGGTCCAGTAAAGTAGTAAGTGCTAAATAAAGTGAATATATTTGATTGTTCTGATCTGTGTGACTATGTGTGCTGTGTGGACTTCCAGCAAAAAAAGAAAAAAAACCATTATGTGCATTTTTGTGTGTGTCTATGTATGTATATAAAAGGCACTATGATGCTAACTTCCAGTATTCACAGTTTCATGTGCTGGCTACTGAAACCTTCCTTCTTGCAAGCCCAAAACCTAATGGGCTTTCCAGATAGGTGTAACCTGTTCATGGGTGCAGGGTTTCTTGTGAAGGTGTAATGGGATTTCGTGGTACTTAGAGCTGCCACAGGCTTTCTCCTCTGAGGGAAACCTCTTGTATGTCTCTGGGTTTTTTCCCTTTGCTTTTTTTTGCATTCCTAGGCAGAGTTAGAGTATCTTTGTGGCTGCTGAGTTAATCTTAGAGGAGCATCTCTGGGTGTGGTTTAAGGACATAAGCCATGGATATATACGACATAGGGAGCTCAGATCCTGCTCTTCCCTCAGTCCTCACCTGTTTTGTGCTGCTGTGCCCAGTTTTGCTTTACAGGCTGTGTTATCTGGGTGGGGGAGGATGATTCTTTGGGTGTTTCCCATATGCCAGGGATTAGGGATGAGCATTTGAACTTCTCAGTTCTGCTCTGAGGTTTCTGGTTGCTGGCAGTGCTGCTGCTGGTGGTCGCCTCCATCTCTCACCTGGTGTCTGCAGTGAGGCCTCACGTCCCTGCTCAGCCAGGGTCTGACCTCTTGAAAACTCTGAGCACATCTAGCAGTGATAGTGAGCTGGAAAACGTGGTGATGCTGAGCCCCTTGCTCCTGGAAAACCCCAGGACATTTACTGGTCTCTGACAGTTGCGTTGGAGGCAGAACTTAGGGAATTGCTGCATGTTGGGCTGGCAGTCACGACTTCCCATCTGATGTGAGCTCCTAAGCTTTGAATTTCTTGAGTAAGAGCCATTTTAAGGTGCAGAGTGTTAAGACTGAGGTGATGTCTCTGCTTTTAATATGAAAGTCCTGTTATTCTTCAGAAATGCTATAATGAATTAAAATATTCCCGATGGAGAAGTTCATTACTTACTTTTGTATTACGATATTGGACTGGAATAAAAAGCAGCCAGGCTGTCATTCATTTCCTGGTCTAGGGACACTATAAAAGTACTGTAAAGCAAGAATAGCTTTGCACCACAGTTCTTGAATTCAATGATTGCCCTCTGAAGGTGCCACACATGATGGATTGTCACAGACTCCCTGTCCTGCCTTGACATTTCATTCCTATCCAGTGTTGTCTTGTGTTCTGCTCTGAATCTGCCAAACGACTGACCCTAGAATTTAATGCCACACCTTCTTCTCTTTTCTTTTTCTGAGCAGCATCTTCTGCAGCTGAGGCTCTGAAATACTGGAGGACCCTGCATCTTCCTCAGGGACGTGGGAAAGGGAGAGCTGGAGCCTCTGGAGGGCTTGGAAAGGAATTGTGGTTGGTGGTCGCCTGAGGAACTTACCTTCACCCCAATGTTGCTCTGAAACGAGTCGTATCCAACAGTCAGGTTTGGTAAGGTATGTATTTTTTCCCCTGCTCTTGTATTTTTGCTTTTTTTCTGAATGTCTACATAGGGGGAAAACAGAACATTAGCAGCCTTTGAGTTTATTGCTGTATTCATGCCATGCTCATACTGTGTCTGTAAATAAGCTTTGCTCTCCCTGAATTTAGAAAGCATTCATCAGGAGTGAAGTGTTTTTATTGTCTTGGGCTTGAGGGGGTGTCTGTTTATGTGAAGTTCTTTATTGAACAAAATACTCGCTGATGGTTGTGTGTTGCTCCTGGTGATGGATACTTGATGATAAGAATCCATGTTTTGAAAATCCCACTTGTTGTGTGGGACTAATGACTGCAGTTCTGAGGGTCAGAGATGGGAAAAAAAGGGGAAATTAAGTAGCCCATTTGTAATTCAGCCCTGTGCTTTCCTTTGTGTTTTGTATATTCTCAGTATTTGCAAAGGATGGAAATACCACTACCAATTTTCTGCATAATCAATTCCACCTTTGTTGTGTAGCACTTAAAATTTTTGCCTGTGTGGAGATTCTCATACCCACACAAACATCTGTGCTGGAACTGTAGCAAGGCAATATGAAACCATTTTCTACCAAAAAGCTGAAGGCCAGGATGTATTGTTGATGAAGATTGTGCTATATGAGATTTTAGGGTAATACAGTCTCTGATTCTATGGCTTCTTTTACCTAGGTCAAGTTATTTCTGTGGAGGGAAAGTTTTCTGATTAAAAAAAAAAAAAAAAACAAGCCAACACATTTAAAGCAATGGTTCCCAGATCTCAGTAGAATGGTGTGAGATAATATTATCCTTTGTCATTTAACACATGGGTATTGACTTCCTTTATATGACTGAACCAGCACTATAATCTTGTTGAGAAAAGTACAGCAGCAATATAACATCTGCACTTGGTGTTAGTGGAGGAGCAGGGAAAAGAACTCAAGACTTTCTTAAAAGCCTCTAAATAAACCGTGATGTATCCAGGTGAGTGTGCATTAGTTCTCCTGCTTTTGATCTGGTTGCACTTGTCATGTTACCTCTGGAAATTGTAGGCTCAAAACTCCAGCAGAGCTCTGCAAGTGTCTGGCAGTTGCAGGGAAAAGTTGGTTGGAATAGCTTAAATTGGGTGCTTAACTTTTAAATGTCGAGGGTCAAGAAAGGTCTGTTCCAACCACAGCATGTGCTGTTAATTTGTACAGGAATTTCAAGAAAACAACACGGTTGCCAGGGCGAGGTTCCCGTCATTACAGCTCAGCACAGCTCTGCTTGTCTGCCTGCTCCGCTGGCGCCTGGTTTCTGGAAGAAGAGCTTGTTAAACATTGCTCCTGCCTTTATTATCCTCTTCACTTCTGTTTATTTCCAAGCTACTGCTCTTGTGATTATAGCACTTAAAAGGGAAGGTTGTAGGAGAGGTATTTCATAATCAAGAGAGCTTCTTGACTCTCGCAGAGAAAAATTTGGCACTGTTAAAATCACAGCAGTTTTGTTTATTCCTTGTTTGGGTTTGAGATTTCTGAGTTAAAACATGTAAATCTTCCTTGCAATGAGGGTATGAGTTTTGCTGGGTACTCAGGGGGCCCCAGGACGTGTGAGGATCTGCTCCAGAGATGTTGGTTGTTGGTGTGACCGTGGTGCTGCTCCTGCCTTGGACAGGGGAGTGGTAAATGAGCTCCCCTGTCATTCCTGAGTCAGTCCAACTCTCACTCTAAGATCTATACAATTGATTGGTGTGAAACCATTATTTAAGAATTAAACTCTAGGGTGGACTTTGGTTATACTTTTGTATTTTACTTTGTGGCCATCAGATCTAAAACTTGGTTCTTATTTAAATCTCATGCTTATGGAAACTTCATCTTTAAGAAGAGCGTTGCAGGTTGAGAAGGTTGTGCTAAAATATAAAGATTTAGCCAAACTGGTTTTGCTCACTTAAGTAGCTGAGGCCTTTCTTTATCGATTGTCTTCCTCTCATGGACTTGTGATTTTCAGAATGCTTGACTGCCATCAGCTTCATCTGTTCCCACAACACCCTTGTAAGACAGAAGTGCTACTTGTCCCCATTTTGTAAATGGTGAATAAGAAACAGAGTCACTTCTAGGTCACTTTTAAGTGGCAAACATCTGTCCCTGATTTTCAGGCAGTCTAAGTGCACAGGCTGCATGCAGTGCCCACAGCTGGAGGCAAACAGGATAGCCCTGGCTGAGCACAAGATTTGGATGTGGATCCTCCTGAGGTCGCTGCTCCCACCTAGTCCAGTTTCTTCCATGTGTCCTGCTCTCCCAGGTAGAGAGGGTTTTAATTAAGTGATTGCAGTAACGCTGAATGACATCAGGACTCAACATTCCCTCCCTATCTCTACTGAAAACTGAAACATCTGTTCAAATGATGTGAGCTGAATTCATTCATCTTTGCAGCAGTGTTTGCTCACGTGAGACGAGCAGATTGCCTTTTAGCAACATTTATGAAGTTGTGCTGATGGTAATCTTATTGGATGAGGAATTAGTTTAAATGGATCTGCAGATGACATGCAGAGTAATATTTTTTTTCTGAAATTGCTCATTTTTAGATTAGTAGAATCCGGTTAGCAAAATGCTCTGTTCGGCTGAAAAGGCACATTTAATAAATATGTAAGAGAAATTTTAAAGTAGCCATTAAATGTAGTTAATAAATTTTATCTTGCAAATAGAACTGGAAAAAAACCTGTTCATCTAATGTGTTTTATGGCTCTCACAGCAATTAATTGTCTTCATTACATGAACATAAATCCTCAGTGTAATTCACCTTTTTCAGATTAATTGCTGTGGAAATTTCCCCTTTGCTTTGTTTAGACTAGTAATATTATTTCTCTTTTCTAAAAGTTGAATCTCAACATCACATTTTTTACCTTTTCCAGATGTTCTGTAAATCAGTTCCAGTTAAAAGAAGTCTCTTTATGCTACAGGCCAGTGCTGGGGTGGTGTTGCAGCTGTGATGCTCTGATCAGGTGAAGCAGAGACTTCAAGCCCTGCTTGACCTACAGCAGAGCAGTGGGCAGGTCTCCTTCTCTCATTCATTATACTATGTGGTCTGACAAAAACTTACTATTTATTTCTTCAGATTTTTTTTTGTTTCTTATATGATTTCATTTATTAAATAAAAAAAAAACGCTCTGATTTTTATATGCCTGTGGGCTTGGCTGTCACAGTAAGACCCTAGTGCAACTTTTCAGTGTCTTTGCTGAGGGGTGCAGGTGGTGTCTGAAAATTTGTCAGTAAAATTGTCCTCCAACATTATTGAAGAAAAACTTTGGTTGGAGCATCACGGGACTTCTGCTTAAATTCCCAAAATTAAATTAAAGCTTTATTTTGATTAAAACCTTTTTTCCCCTGGACTGAATTTTGCGCACCAAACAGGACAAGAGGACAGCATGCAGGATCATGTTTTACATATGTTTTTTTTATCAGTGAGCAGGCTGAGCTTGTTTGCATGAGTAACATTTATGCAAATGTTTTCTAGTGTTTCTCTGGACTGTTTTGCCAGGGTGAGGAAATAAAACAGCTATTATATTTGCATGTTTTTGTTGCAAGATCAGCAGACTGGCTGTTAAGGTATCAGTTCCCTTGATGATACCACTTCTGCAGCCCCATTCACTCAGCTTCTCCTGACAGGGCTTTTATTGAATCCATCAACCTGACACATATCAAAGCACAATTTCTGATAACAAATATCTTGTTGTAAAATGAATTAAAAAGCTGATAGCAGCAGCAGAACTGAGTTGAATTTCTGAAAGAAAATAAGAAACTCCAAAACTAACATGAGATTCTGAAGATACCAATCACAGAGCAGTAATATAATAGTCCTTTACCTGTGCTCCTGAAGTACTGAGAAATCTGTGGGTTTGTCTGAAGTCATACAAATGGCCTTGCTCCTGGGCTGGCAGCCTGAGGCTCTGCCTTCTGCCCTCTGATGTTCATAGTGGTGCTTCAGAGAGTGATGAAGTTGGGGTTTGTTTTCTTCTGGAGACCTTTCCCCTGCGAGGACCAGCAACCTCCTTGTAATAACTTTGCACTTCAGTCACACAGAGATTTGGAGACTGAGTGGGAAATGCTGGCTCTGCGTGGAGCACATGTTCTTTCTGTCAAAAGACAAAGCAGTTTGGAGCCCCTTGTCCTCTGCAGAGCTGCTGCTTGGCAGCCCATAGGCCGTGTCTTAGGCAGAGTCCAGCCAGGGTGGGAAAGGGCCTATGTTTCTTTGGGCTGCAGATGTTTTGAAATTAGCAGGCTCAAAACCTTTGTCTGAGAACATATTTTCTCTGTCTCTTTGCAACCCTCTCCTATCTGTCTTGCTCTCTTCATCCTGCTTTTTCTATCCCCTTTGGTTTTGCATCCCTCAGAGGACAAGCAGCTTCTGGCAGGGCTGCCTTTGCACTGGTACTGCTTTCACTCTGCCCAGGCTCACTTACCTCTGATTTTTGGCTAGCATGCACTGTAAAATACTAGCTAATAATAATCATGCCTTTTGCTCTGTGGCAGGCCTGCTTTTGGATAAGTATCCACTGACAGTTTGCAGCCTAGCAGAGAGGAAGAGGAGGGCAGCCAACAGTTGATGTGGAAAATTAATTATGAGCTGCCATCCTCCTGCCATGTAGTTAAGACAGTTCTGCATTCCAAGCTTTACATCCAGCTGCGCATTTCCTTCCTCAAATAGTGGGAATGCTGCCAGAACAAAGCTTAGTGGAGAATGTCTCATATGGGACTGATCAGTCAGGATGCTCTGGAGCCTTTACTGCTCTGCTTTCAGCTGTGACACTGCCCAAGGAGTAACTTTTTACCTTTTGTTGGATGAATGTTTAGCTTAATTGTGCATCCAAGTCGATAAAGATGTGTGTGTGTGGTGGGGAAGTCACCCATGTCCCCTGTGCAGTCAGAGAGCAAAATTTTTGTGTTTCAGTGTAGTGGTGACTA
Source organism: Corvus cornix cornix (assembly GCF_000738735.6). Taxonomy (NCBI): domain Eukaryota; kingdom Metazoa; phylum Chordata; class Aves; order Passeriformes; family Corvidae; genus Corvus; species Corvus cornix. Next base: position 5,346,987 of record NC_046343.1, on the reverse strand, counting down.
CACTGTTCAGGTTCAGATGAGCTGCAGCTTATTATATTTTCATCCTTCAGGATGACATATTTACTTCATAATGATCCTGAAAAACTGGCCTCTTACATGGAGGGGGGAGAGTTTGACAGGCACCAGGCAGCCCTGGGAATGTAATTACCTGTAGGAGCAGTTCTGTCCCTGGACAACCTCTGTGGAAAGATCACAGAGGCAATTGCTGGAATCCCCAGCACCCTCTGTAGTTCAGGAGCTGTTCTGGTCTCATAAAGGAACACTGGGTCCTACTACCTTGAGCTGAGCACTGCCCAATCTAAGTGCCAAGGATGCCATTCCTTAGGGACCCCTTTAGGATACATGAAAGAGTCTGAAAGAGGTAGGGTTTTGGAAAGCCCTGACAAATTTCTAAGTGGCTGTTTGGGGCTGAGCTAAAGAAATGAGCATTTGGTGTAACTTTCCTCGATGTTTAGTCCAGTGGGTAGTTGAGGCTGTGAAAACAGCCTTGCAAAGCCACAACAAGTAACAGGTGTGAGGTGTTACGGAGAGACTTTCATCTATAACAGTGTCTCTTCAGAACAGAAGAACCCTTTTGGCTGCTCAAATTTTCAGTTAAGGTACCAGAAGTCTCCACTTTGTACATTTTTATTATCAAATTCATTGTTACAGTTGCTGACTGATTTAATGGTTAACTGAGGGGTGATCTCTAAGAAACACCTAGGATTTTGTAAATTGCTGCCTGGTGGAAGTCACTGACTCAAGTCATGATGATGTGGCTTCTGTTTTTCTCTTCCTGAGCTCTACCTCCTGATTGACACAAATTCTACTTTCTTTCTAGTGCTGTCATGCTGATTTTTTGCAGCCAGGGGACCGTATTTGGAAGCACAAACCCGTTGCACAGGTTTAGATGTGCTGCAAATAATTATGAATATCTAATGAAGGGAAGCTAAAACATACTGAAAATGTTTGGAAATAAGAGGGAATGTGTGCAGCCAAGCGTTAGCTGTGAATGGAGAGTTCTTGTTGGCATTGCTTAATGGGAACTTTCCAGCTTGTAGTTCCTGTGGCGAATATATAGATAATGGCAAAACCAAAAAGGCAGAGTTGCTGGAGGTAAATGGAAGGAGCCTTTCACCTCTAGGTGAAAAGGGACAGTGAAGTGAGCAGCATTTCTCTTGATGGGTTGACATCCCCTCAGTCTTTGCTTCCCAATTACTGGGAAGGGGCCAGCAGAGACCCTGCTGCACTGGCCTCCTCTAAACAAAGTTGTGTCTTACTCCTTCACAACACCAAATACCATCTGTTTTTTGCTCCTGACTCTCCAGGAAAAAACAGGGAGACTTTTTTTTACTTTTTTTTTCTTTTCTCTCTCTCTACTAGCTCCCTTTATGTCTCCCCAGACAAGCTTACTGCTTTTGACATTAGTGGCCAGATCCCTTTTTGTCCACCTCAGGAAGTGGTTCCTGATCTTTGTGGAGATTCCCCTCTTCCTTTCTTCCCAGTGCTGTTGTGCTTTCCAGTCTCAATGCTGTGTGAGAAGGAGCACTGCAGTTTTATCTTAGATGTTGTATAAAGACTTGGGCTTGGGGAACCATCAAATTGGTGTGCACTCAAGCTGTGTTGTGATGCCATCACCCACGTGGATGGAGAAGCTGAAATTCAAAGCATTCTGAATGAAAAGGCACCATGGGGGTTAGGACTGTGCCACTGCCCTGGCAGACCTCATGCCTCTGTCAGGTGCTGGAGGTTCTCAGCTTCTCTCCTTCTGCCCAGTCGTACCCTGGTGGGTCTGCACCAGCATGCTGGGATAGAAGAAACATAAAGAAAATAAAGAGAATTCAGGACATTTTCTACAAACCCCTTTGTGTTTTATGTGTTAAATTGGGTGGGAGAGGTGGTGCTTGACTGGCACTGCAGGGCAACACCTCCCAAAGTGTCCTTGAGTTTATGACTGAAGTAGGGAGGTTTTAAGTCCTTCTCTGCACTGTTGTGCTGCCCTCGGGGGTGACACCAAAACCCAGAGGATCACTGGAAGTTTCCCCTTGGAATGCTCTTAAAAAGGGGGCAAAACAGTAACAAAAAGTGTTTCTCCTTAGGAAGGCTTGTTGGCGCCTCTCTTTGGCTCAGGAACACGGGAGCAAGGGGGTGGGCAGCCCTCCACTCTGCTTGCTTTCTGTCTGGGAGGAATTTCTAGTTATTAATGATTAATTCAAATGTTTCTTGCCATGAGTACAATCCGCACAGAGTGATAAATTTGTGGTGGGTTAGAGGTGGAGGTTGCTCAGTGCTGACAATTAGTTTGAGCCACAGGCTTTGCTTTCATTGGCATTTTCACAGCATTAACCTGGACCTTGTCAATTAAAATCCAGACACATTTTGATGAGGGACATCTTCTTCTAATGATAATTGTAATAATATCACTTTTCTTCATTTAAAACCTGTCAGGCAGGCCATGTTTCCTGGAAAATAACTGCCCAATTTTCACATTGCCTAAATAACTAGGAAGTATCTTTCAGTTTTTTGAGCTGACATTTCATCACCAGTAACTAAAAGCATGTGGGGCCAGAGCTGTTAATCTTCGAACGCTTACCAACTTCAGTCAAGGTAATTTGACTTTATCTGCTAAAATAAGCAGGTTTATTAGCCTTCACTTTGGAGGCTAATAAACATTTGATAATTGCCTCAAGTCGTTGGTGGGGATTTAGCCTATTTAGGTCTTCTATTTGACAGCACAGCTCCAGAGCATATCCTAGACGGTGGTCCATTTCTGCAGCTCACCTGTTCATTAGGTGGAGGAGGAAGCCTGGTGTAAAAGGTTGATAAGGAACTTGTCTGAGTTGCACAAGAAGTCTGCAGCAGAATAAACCCTGGAAATCCTCTGTCTGTTCTTGTATATTAACTGCAGTGGGTTTTTTATGTGTCTGTAAATACATTTAGAATCTCTTTCAGGCCACAAAAATGCGTATTTAATAGTTGCAGTGAGAGTGGTATATCAGTTTTCAGTTGGAAACCCATTGTGGTTTTATTTTAGCATGGCATGCAAAATAAAAAAGTGAAAATCATGTTTAGTTTTGCATGGAAAAATACTTCTCATTTTCCTGAGTGGTGTTTCATAAGTGAAATCCTTTACAAATAGCCACAGTAGGGAAGCAAAAAGCTGTATCAAGTAGAACTATCTAGACTTTGCAACGTGCTTGGTCTGAGCTTGTCCCTGTGGGTGGAAAATGCGGCACTTCTTTATTAAAAACTTGATTCTTTGGTCTTCCTCTGAGAAGTGCAGAGGAAGGAACTCTTAATTATGAGCACCTCTAGGTGATGCCATAATATAAGTAACAACAACCCACCTTATTTCTATAGCAGCTGGAAAAATGTCATCAATTGTTTGTAGTTCCAAACTCAGGGCATAGCACGGACTCAAGAGTAGGAAATGCAGGCACAAAATCCTGCACTGAAAAAAGACTGAGGAATGATAATGGAGAGCTAAATGGGCTTGGGCTGCTGTGCCTGTATTCTGCAAGTTTACAGTTGTGCTTTCAGTCAATGCAAAGAGTAATCCACCTCCTCTGTGGTGGGGCTTTTCTTTTCCCTTTCCAGTGTGAACTGGCAAGCCTGTAATCTGCATTCTGCTGCACATAGAAGTCACATTTACAATGGCACAGCTTGAAGGCTGTAAATATTACCAGATATTTTTCCAGTGAGCCTTTATCAACCGAGCTGTGTATCTCACTGCTCTCATTTTTTTAAGAGTCCATTAGGGGTGATCAATAAAACCTGACCTACCTTTGCAAGTTAAATAGGCCTGATTTTAAATGACCAGACTTAAAGACATTAGGATTTGCTACCAGTGATTTAAAGTGCAAGCAAGATCTGTTTACATGCCATTTCTTTTCCACTTTTGAGGTTTGAATTGCATGGGAAAATGTGTCACATTGGACATTAAAGCATGGAAGTAGAAACTGACACTTTGTTGAGCATGTCTTTATGTAGGAGCTGCCTTCCTACCCTGCACTTCACTGTATCTTACTGAAAACATATTGTAATTAATAGATGTGGAACACACCTAACTGTGCAGAGGGAAGGCTCCGTGAACTCCGACTCCAAACAGGATTTTCTTTTTGTTGCTTTTGATCTTCAGGAGGTGCCCAAGGAGGAAAACAGAATGTGCAATAAACAAACAAACACACAAAGTAATAAAAAATATATATGTCTGTTGTTTAACCCTTGGAGGTCAGTGTGGAAGTGAAGGCTGGAAGAGCAGCGCTCCCTGCAATGCAGGTCTGGCTGGGCACATGGAAGGGATGGATTGGTGCTGTAGAGCAGGCTTTTATTTCCCCACCTCATGACTTTTAAGCATTTAATTTGGGAACCTGAAAGCCATGTGGAATGGTCATGTGTCATGAAAGACAGGTTTGGTTATACAAATGAAATACTTCATTGCCTTAAAGTTAGTCTGAAAGGTGTTGTAATAAGCAGGTGATTGAGTCAAACGTGCTGAAATAAAACCTCCTGGCAGGAATGCTGTATCCTGCAGACATTATCTCTGTTACAAAGAACTGCTTTAGAACATCTTAAATATTTTTGTGGCACTTGTTTGTCATAACCACCCAGCTCTCTGTCTGTTGGGCTAGTTCAGATTATTGTGGAATGCAGTGTGGTGTCTCTGGAGATCCCAGCTGAGACTGGGCACAGTCCATGCATTTACTGATGGCGTGTCTCAGTTTCACAAGATTGTTTTGTGCCAGCTGCTCTTCCTCTCCTCTGCATGGTTCATGCTGAGAGCAAGAGGTGTGAGGACTCAGTAAGAGCCATCAGAAGGCACTGCTGCTCAGATGCCTCCATTGTTTTATATGGAACTTGTGTGTGTTAATTTTGACTTTAGGCTCATGTACGTGCATGCTCATACTCTGTTGGACTACTTATTAATAAAAATCATTATTAATTTTGTTCCTAAATTGTCTTATCTGTTTCTGTGGCCCTAGTTTGTGCCCTGCTATGTTCAGTGCTGAGGAACGAGGTCGTACATGACAGTGCTTGGCCCAGGGAGTTCTTGTCTGAAAAATCTAAATATAGTGGGAGAAGGAGACATGGATTGCCAGCAAGTGTGGAGGCAACAGATGGAGCACAGCGGTGGAGATGAAGGATGTGCAGAGCTTCGTGTGTTGCAGGGCACTGATCAAAACTCCTCTTTGTTGTGGTGCCTGTACAAGGCTCACAGCAATCAGGGATTTGGTTTGCTGAGACTAACTCCTGCCTTGTTAACTACTACCTCTTGATTATTTCTATCTATATCCATCTGCTGCCTCTTTGCTGTTAGAGCTGCAAATTCCTTAGGGTTCAAGCAGCTTTTTCTTTTAGTGTTTGTGCACTACCAAATTCCATGAGGCTCTGGCCCAGGGTTAATGCTGGAAGCTGTTAGCAGTGGCATTTGCACATAAAAAATAAGGCACTAGGAAAACAATTATTTTCACGTCCTGATTATCTTTATTTGCATTGCAACATCCTCTGAATCTTTGAAACTGAAAACATTATTTAAATGAAAGACACATGATTATAATTATTGTCATAATGTTCTGTAACCACAAATAGGTCAGCACAGGAAATGCAGGTTTTTTTGGTGTGTGGTTGTTTGTATATATATATATATACACACATCTGTATTTTTCTGGTAGGTAGATTTTATCTTACAGCCTCTGGCTGTTGCTTTCCTAGGTGCTTATTCATATTTAATCCAGCTCCCCCATGTATTTGCATACATAAATGCGCGCTTGTTTTTAGCACCTGTTTGCATCTTTTAATTCTAGATTGACCCTGAGGCTGCTGGCTTTGGGGTTTGTGCAGCCCCCAGGTAGCTGGGTGTTGGATATTGCTCCCCTTTCCCAAGCCCTGAGGCCGTGTCACACTGACCTGCCAGCTGAAGTTTCCCCTCCTGGCTCCAGGCCACAGCCAAGTGCTTTCAGCGAGTTCTCGGCTATAATCCTGAGCTGATTTCTGGGATGCAATTCACTGCCACGGTTATCATATCAAAAGGGGAGTGATTTACATTTCCTGCACGTCTCTGTGTTGCCAGCCCCGGAGGATGCTGCAGAGAGAAAGTTAACGCAATTTGATAAAATAGCGAAAATGAGCCTATTTACAGCGCTGCATCTTACGCTGTGGAGGAATTCGATACAGACGCAAAGTTGGCACTAAGTACGAATTTAGGCTGTGCACAGAGATTAATTTGGGGACTTTTTTTGGCTCCCAGGGAAAAAAAAAATAGGAAGATTGTTCCTGAAGACTGAATGCGTGGAGAGCTGTGTACTCGGCTTTGTGCGCCACAAAATAAATCTTTATCTTGATTTCTTATTGTGTTGCCCCTTAAACTCTCTCTCTTCTCCTGATATTTATCCAGAGTAGTGTCTGCATAACACGGTATCTTTAGGTTTTATCTGACCCCCTCAGCCCTCTGCAGTTTCCTCACTGAAAAGGAATTGAGCAATCATGCCAGCATCATTTGTACAAAGTGAAACACCTTCTGCTGAGATATTTTAAGCACGTTCCTACTGGAAATGCCATAGGAATGGCAGGGCTGCAGCGTTTGCTGCTGCTGCGCATTCAGCTGCCGGTATTTGTATGCAGAAGCAGACACAGTGGTGGCTTCACATTCATTTCCTGTGTATCAATTACTTATTAGTAATCCACAAGCCCAGTTAAGGAACTGGAGGTAGGATGTGATGGTGAGAGTGTGGCCATGCCTCTCCTGTTGGAGTCTGGAGAGGGAAGGGATGCATCTCGTGCAGGTGACTGAACTGGTGCTGTTATCTCTGAGTTAGATTCCTGCAGTCTTGTCTAACTTTGGCTTAGTTCCCTATTTTTTTATGAGCATCTTTCTTGGATGTATTGACTGTGCTGCGATGAGGGGTTGTGTAAAAGGGGCGCTCAAGGAGAATGGAATGTGCAAAGCACTCTTGGATTTACTGCACCTTACCTTTGTCATTCAAGGTGTTGATATTGTGTACTTGCAGCTGCAAATGCAAGAATATGTACCATAAGTTTCATAAGCCTTCCAGGTGTGGCAGCAACTCCTCTGCAGGGTTTGTAGTCCCAGGTCAGGGTTTTTTTTAGAAACTGCTGAATAGAGGTCAAAAAATTCAGCTTCAGGCTGTTCAGGACAGGGTATGCTTTCCCTCCCATGTCACTTCCCTTTTCTTCCTCACATTTCAGCAAAGAAATATCTTTGTTCATGTCTGTATTTTACCTGCCTTTAAAAGCTTTGAATCTTTGTTTAGTTCTCACTTAACTTTAGCAAATCCTTTAAAAGCAGATCACAGAGTTTGACCACACCAGGAAATATCATCGTGTCACCTTGATTAGTTTGGGTGCCTCACCTCCTCTTCCTCCTAACTTTGACTGCTGCTTCTTCTCATCTTTGATTTCATCTTTCTCTTTTCTGTTTTCCCCCCTTTCCCTTTACTGTCTATGAAGATTTGCGCTGCCTTATACTATCACCTCTCCACGCTACTCGAACCTCAATGCAAGTGCCCTGGGACGAGATTACTCTTCCCCTTCAAACTGATATGTCTCTTTTAATGTGTGATGTCCAAAGAGAAGACTGTTCCTGGATCCTGGAAATTGAAACCAACATGTGCACATGTTGCTTTATCCAGACAAAATGTAAGCTTCAGTGGAAGTCAGACCACAGTGTGGGTGCTTGGCTGGCGTACAGCAGGTCAGGGCACTTTCCTGTGTAAGTCATCACTGATGAAAAGGGAAGCTCTGCACTTTTCTTCTGTCCCTCTCATTCTTTTTTTCTCTCCCTTCTACTTTTTTTTAAGAACTGATTTCCTTAGGGAGTTGTTAATGCTCAGGGCTTTTTACCCTGACATTTCGGACAATGATGTGACAACACAAGTGCATCTATTACTCTTCCTCTGGAAGCTGACTGAAGCTTAAGGACTTGATGGATAATGGCCACATTTTCCAGCAGCACCTGATGTACATGTGAGAAGAATGACTGAGTGACCTGCATATAAAACCAGACTATGTCAGGCACAAAGTCTGAGCACAGAACCAGGACGGAAGACTGAGAACATGAGGTCCTTATTTTCTCCCCTTCCTTCTGTTGCAGGAAATCTGGTGCTGTCTGTGTTGAGGCAGTGCAGGCTGTGGTGTGGGAATGTGTAATCTGCTTCATGGGAAGGGAGGGCAAAGGGGGGAGCAGGCTCGTGTGGCATGGGCAGCTTTAAGAGAAGGAGGCTGCACACCTGCAAATGGAGCATCACTTCACCTTTGGTTGCTAAAGAAAGCTGATTCTCCTCTGCCATGAGTAGTCAATTTACAAATTGAATGTAAAACAGCACTGGCTGGAGCTTGCATTCTGTGCTGCTGTGGGGGCCCTTCAGGGAGAAAGGAAGAGAGCTGGAAGCCCTTGGGGCTGGCTGGGGCTCTGGATCTGGAAGTCACAGGTCACTGGAGCAGGTGAGATATGCTGGTAGGATTCTGTACCCTTGGTGCTTTGCTGGGTGCTGTAGACCTTTTGCTGAAGCTGATCCTGCTCTGCTTTATGTTCCACAGCGTAGACTTGCTGAAGCTGATTTTGAACTCCTGCAGTTGGGAAGGGATGGGGGGAGGGGGGTTCCAGTGGGCAGGGCTGGGGTGCTCCCCCCTCCCTGTTGCCCAGCACATTGCTCGGGCACAATCCCCCTGACCAGTGACTTGTGTTCTTCCAGCTTCTCTCTCTGCAAGACCACTTTGAGAAATGATCAAGGATTCAAGTAGTTCTCGTGGAACTGGAGAGGGAAAAGTTTAAGGAGGGCAAGACCATGTGCATTTTGCACCAGGAGCACAAGTGTGCAGGGAGTGGGTGGATGGCAGTTCTGCCCTCAGCTGTGCCATTCTCATGAGCAGCATGTCAGGAGCTGTCAGGATGCCCAAACCTTTCCTTTGCTGAGCTGCTCTGGGATATCATGAAAGTACATTTCATTACATACTTTCTTCTTTTAATGACTTTAATAATTATTAGGTGAGCTTTTAGGCTCAGGGAGTAGCTCACAGGTGAGATGTGATGTACTGAAGTCCATTGCATTGTTGATGTTGTAGCAGCCCAAGCTACAGTCTTGCCTCAGGACAAGAATGCGCTCCAAGCAGACCTTGAATGTTCAATTTTCACAGAGGACACACTCATAAATATTTGTGAACAAACAGGAAGTTGCAGAGTGCCAACAGAAGAAAATAACAGTGGAAAAACCAATCCTAGGTTGGGTATCTGTTTCTGGAACATATTTCCTGTGAATAATTGTCTGGCTTCTCTGTGCTTCAGATTTTCAATCTTTCCAGGGGCACTGCCCACCCTTACTTGGGATTTGGGGAAGACTGGTAATTTGCCAGATGTGAGGTAGTCAGGGGCCACTCTGGAGACACCAAAGAACATCAGGCAGAGAAATCAGAGTGCCCCCTGTAGCAGTGCCTGCTGTCATGCTTGTTCTTTAGTTTGTATAAGGCAGAAGTGTCTGCAAAACTTCCTTTTTTCTGCCTAATGTGCCTCATAATTGCACCAACAGTTGCTTCACATGGAATAGGATGCTGTTGTTTCAAGCAACAGAAAAAAACCCATTAAAATATTCTCCAAAAAACATGATTATATCCCACATTCCTTGTTATTGAACACTTTGCCAAGGAACTTGTGGCTGTAACGAGGAGGCTGATAAACATCCCCACTGTCGCAGCATTAAACCATAATTGCCCCTGGGTTTCTTGATTATCTCCAGCCCAGCTGTCGTGTTGCCCCTCTGAAAAGAATGAACTGACATCACATGCACAAACTTCAAATGGTTTTTTTGGTTGGTTTTTTTTTTTTTCCTGGAGACAGGCAAAATTATTTTCAAGCAGTCTCTGGTGTTTTTACTAAACTTGTTGGAATATTGCACTGAACTGGGGACCAGTTGCTTCTATATCCCAAGCTAAGTGATTGTTCAGGTTTCCTGTCACATTTGGGCATTACCACAGCAGGACTCCTGCCAGGATTTTGTACCTGCTGCCAACATATGTAAGAGTATTATTTATTAGCTGCAGCTGGAACAGGGGCTCTGTGTTCCCAGGATGTAATCCTCTCTCCCGCTGCAGAAAAGGTGCCCTTAGAGCCCTCGCTGCCTCCTGTTGTGGCCCCTGTGAAATGGGAGCAGTGATGTTGTTCTTTCATATTGCTCCATCCTGGAACAATGTGTTGCTGCTGTTCAAAATGGGCCCATTTTCCAAGAAAAATAAGGAAAGTAATACAAGAACAGTAAAAATAGATCATTTTCTGAGCTTTCAACAAGTACAAACCTGCTTCCCAAATAACTGAATATAAATTTCCCTCTAATTGCAGGTGTTTTGAACCTATCTTGTTCCTTAGAATAGCCCCTGATTGGTAAGGAGGATTTTCAAAGCATTAATCACCCAGTTCCCTGTGGCTTTTGGCAGGAGTTTAGTGGCTGATTTCCCTTTGTGGCTTTACTGTTGATCTCTCCTTGACCTCATCTCCCAAGCAGACACAAGGGTTGCACATCCAGCCTCTCCCAGTTCCAGGGTGGGGGCCATGGACAGCCCTAGCCATGGCACCAGCGTGGTTTTAAGGCTCAATGAACCATTCTGGGCTGAGCAGGAGTGTTACACTTGAGCTTTTTTGCTCTATGAGGAGGGAAAATGGCTTCATTTTAGGTTCAGTTGTTATTTTGTGCTCCTGCTAGAGGTAAAATGAGATTTTTACACTGGCCAAAATGGATGTGAACATGAACACTTCAGAACATTGGAAAAGCTTCAAAAGGCTGAGTATTTGGTCAAATAGAGGGGGTATTGCTGGCAGGGGCGAGCTCATGGCAGCTGAGGGTTGGTCTTCTTGCAGGAGTTTGGTCTGACAGTCTGGTCCAGTGCTGGTGGAGATGAGGAGATGGCCAGAGAGACCAAGGTCTCACCTGGATCTGTATCCACATGGCTTTTGCAGCCTGTTGAGCACAACCTGAGCATTGCTCTCTTACCCTGGTAAAGTGGGAGATTGTACATGGCAAAGATTTGGAGAAATTGGTTTCGTTTGAAAACAAATCTCCCTCTCTCCTCCAGATAATTTGTGTTTATTTTTGAAGGGGGAAAAGAATCAGGCAGCTAAAAACAGCATAGCCATGACAAGCTGGTGATGCTTGGCCTATTCCAGGAGGCTTCCTTGTGTGTAGTACAAGGTGTTTGTGTTTGTGCAAATGAATTACTAAAAAAGAAAAAAAGCTCAAAGCCTTTTGGAAGCCATGCTGAGACTGAAATAGCCAAAGAGGGAAGGAGGAAAATATCCCAAAACAAAAATGGTTCATGGTATCACCTGGGGAGAAGCAGTGGCTTGCAGGGTGATGCCTTAGGATTTTAGCTTTTATATTTTTTGTTTATTTGGAGTTCTGCAGTTCTTTGGTGTGCAGCTCTAAACTCCACGTAAACTGTTAGCTGCTGTTCTCCCGTTTTGGTCAGAAAAAACAATTCCTCTCCAGGCCTGAAACTCAAGGACACCTTACTGTCTCAGGCCCCGAGAAATGTAAACAACAGTGAGTTGGGGGGAGCAAATGTGGGGTAAATAACTTCATTACCTGAAGCTGTAATTGGAGGATTAACCCCCGATATGCAAATGGACCAAACTTACAAAAGTATGAATACCTGTGACCCAGGTGTCCATTTTGGGTGTAGCCCCTGGGGGCTTTGACTGCCCTAAGGTACCTGAAGGCCCTTCAATAAATATAACTACTTTTCATTCTCTTAATTTTGTCTAGCCTCTGTTTTTAGGTAGTCCCAACAAGGCATCAAGGGCATCATGAGAAGTGTTTGCTTGGGCCTCAGAGCTGGGCTTCAACCAAGCAGCCCGCCTTCACAGAAGGTGGAAGAAGGTTTTTCTCTATTTTTTCTGAAGGTGGAGAGGGAACTGACACTGCTGGAATGAGCCAGCCCCTTGCATGGGCCGTGCAGGTGCCTGTGCAGGGCGAGAGGGAGTGTGAAATGCAGCAGGGCACCAGCTGGCAGATGTGGTGAGAGCCCTGTAAAGGGAAACGTTTGCAAGTGTGAAGAGATGAACGTGTGTATGTGCTTGTAGGATCCTTGTTATCGTGGATCTTCAGGGACAAAATAGCCACTCATGCGTGGAGCGTAAACAGACACACGCTGTGTATAAATAATGTGTGGGAGAGCAGCTTCTGAATGCAATTTCCATCATTATTTAAAAACCTGCTACTTAGGTGAATTATTATAATTCCAGTGACACTAACTAATCCATTAGTAATTAGGATGGGAAATGGGAATAAATTCCATGGAAATGATCTCGATATTTCACCCATCCAGTTGTACAGTAGTCTTCTTGAAGAATAAACTGTCATTTGCCCAGAGTTTTTTGGAGGACTATAATTTAGCTGATTAAAAAAAAAAAAAAAAAAAAATCGGGAAAACTCCCCTGGAGATCTCCATGTTAAGTTGAGAACACTTAAGTTTAGAGTAATACAATTACTAGTGCTTTTGCTGCTTTTCCAGTATCTTCTCTCAGCATAGCTGATTATGTAAATACTGATGATAATTCCATCTTTTCTTGGCATCCGTGGCATCCTGTGAGCTCAGTCCTTTCCAGACTCAGTGCAGCCGCATGGCTTGCTGTTTTGCCAGAGATGCTTTTGCTGCTCCCTTTGGAGAGCTCCTCTAGAGCATTTTAAACTTCCAAAACTTCTTCCATGAGTAACAGGAACTGCAAATATATTTAGTAGAGCTGGGGGTATTTATCCTGGAGAAGAGGAGACTGAGGGAGGACCTTTTTGCTGCCTACAACTGCCTGGAAGGAGATTGGGGGGATCAGTCTGTTCTGGGTAACAAGTGATGGGATGAGAGGAAAGGGCCTCAGTTTCTACCAAAGGAGATTCAGGTTGGGATTTAGGAAAAATTCCTTCACCAGAAGGGTTTTCAAGAACTGGAACAGGCTGCCCAGGGATGTGGTTGAGTCACCATCCCCTGTGTGCAGATGTGGCACTTGGGGACATGGTTTAGTTGTGTGTTTGGCATCCAGCACTGGGGTTGTTCAACATAGCCCAGAATACCTGCCTTGAAATAAACACAATTTGCCAAAATAACAGTGAAGAAATGCTGAGAGAAACAGCTTTTAAGACCCCTCGAGTGGAGTTCCAAATGCTGGGAGCTTTAAAATTTGCCCTTTTTGATCTGCCAACCCTGTGGCTGTGAATCCTCATTTTTTATGTACTCTTAAATATGCCAGAGGAGTCAGCTCCTCTGTACAGGAAAATGTGCTTTGTAATACCAGTTTCAGTATCTTGCACAGAACCTGGTAATCAAGTGAGTTTGTTCCTTGGCTTTGTTCTCTCTGGGGAGTAGATTAAGATCATCAGACATCTTTCAGCTGCAGCCCAAAACAAGTTTAAATACCTGTGTTGGAGGAGTGAGGCAAATGAATTCCTGCCTTACATTGCCTGCCCCTATTGAAGCAGGTCACTGTCAATGAAAAACTCTCTCACTAACCTTTAAAAATGGAGTTTTCTGTAATTCTGGTTCTGCTGAAGGGTAAAGCTGTGTACAGTAATTGAATCGGTGGTGCATGCAGACTGAAATTTTGCGGGATAAAATTACGGGGCAATAATGGCTTGTCTCTGTTTTCCTCTCTCTTACCTCTGTTCTATCTTTTTTTCCCTTTGCTATTCCTTCTTGTCTTATTCCTTGGTGTTGGAATTGGTGTCTGAAAAGTTGGAATTGGTGTCTGAAAAGTTTTAAGTGGTTTAGTAAGCAAAGCTGAAATTGTGATTCAGGAAAATTTGGATTTTTTAATCTGTTTTGAACTCTTTACCTCTTGGTTCCCTGGTCATTTCTGCTGGCTAAATTATGTTGAAGCAAACCTCTTGTTTAAAAAGCAAACCAAAATCCTCAGCAGGATAGGGCACCTCTTACAGGCAGTGCCAGAGAGCCCCTGAAATGTAGGGGAGGAATGCAGTGATCCTCTATCACAGGAGGAGAGGGAGTTTTGGATGCACTGAAATCCTTGAGACCTCCATGCTGGGTCTGCAGACAGGACAAACTCCCATTTGAAAATTGGGAGTGAGAACGTGCACAGCTGCTTCTTCCTCCTCAGATTTTAGAACCATATAGGATCTCTTTTTTTGCCTCCTGTAATATAGAGGTTATTCAGCTTCTTGTTTTAGGACGTGTTCCTTTCTTGATAAGATGCCTGATTCCAGCACCTCTCTCAGAAGCCAAAGTTGCTTGAAGGTTTTAGCTTTAATTCAGTAAAGTTTGTTGGACCATCCAAGTTGGGCCGGTAGCAGATACTGTCTCAGTTGGTTCTTCTTCTCCCCAAACTATGGGAATGCCTCCTACATTTTTTCAGCTATAACACACTTGAAATGAGCTATGACTCTTGCTAGAGTATCTGGGAATATTGAACAAATATATACCATATTGTACCCTTGAACAAAACTGCGCTTCCCTTTTTATTTTGCTTTGTTTCCCCCTCCCCCCTTTTTTTTTTCCCAGCTGTTTTCTCATACCTTTCCAAAGTCACAAGCCAAAAACTCACCTCAGCAGTGCCACACCAGACCTAGGCTGACCTATTTTCCAGAAAGCCCGGAATTAAATCCCCATTTATTTAGCAAGTGCTAAACCAACAGAATCTGCTTTCCAAATACCAGATCAATTGTGGATGTTGGAACAGGAGATTGAGTTTCATCAGGGTTTGTCTGGGTGAAATGAGAACCAAGTCTCAGACAAAGTGGAGGCTGAAACAGAGGTGAGAAAAGCCCCCAGGAGACAATTCTTGGTGGAGCTGTGGCCAGAGCACGTGGCTTAGGATTGCAAGCAAAGCAACAGGTTTCTGACTTTTTTTTATTTTTAAAGAAAAAGAGTATGCTATGGGCTGTATTTGGAGGAGAGGTGGTTACACAAAAAAGAAAAGAAAAAGGAAAATAATGCTGTGATCAAGTTCTCTTACTACAGCAATTAATCTATAAAAGCCCTGAGCACTGAATAGCCATGTGAAACAGGGAGAAGATGATCAGAGTTGTTCATTCCTTGACATCTCTCCTGACAATCTGGCTCGTCAAAGCCGTCACTTGCTCCTCTCTTCTGTCTCCCTGCTCTGAAGGCTGTCCTGCATCAGTCCCTTTGGCCATTGGGCCACTGGCCATTGCACCCTGTTGATCCAGTCTTTCCAGAGTTGTCCTTTGCTGCCACTAGGAACAAATCCCAGTGCACAAACCAGAAAGTTTACACAGGGCCTACTTTCAATTCCTTTATGAAAAGCGAATTCAGCTGTGAGATCTTTTTTCCCTCAGTATTTGCTGGGAGTCTGCATTAGGCTTTAGAAGTAGGGCTGAAAGTTTTAGATTCAGACGAGCAACTCTCCTTTCATTAGCTAATGGCTTTTATTTAGCAATAAATAAATAAATAAATTACAAATCCCTCCTTTTTGGTCTTTTTGCCTCATATGCCTGTGTCACAGCTTTTTTTCCATATAATTAATCAGCCCATATCTCTCATGCAGCTCTGCTTGTCAGCAGGGATTAAAGCCTGACAGTATTTAATCATCTTGTATTTCATAGAAGACTAACAGTCTCCCTTTGCTTCCTCTTCCCTCCTTTCCCTTTCATTTCCTTCTCTTTTCTGGGTATGTAGCACAGTGTCTGCTCTGACTGAAGTTTTTATACAGAGAGTGACAGGTATAAAATTCCTTTCTTGGCTTTTTTCCTTCTGTGACCCACGTATTTTCCTCATGGGATCTTTGCTGTGACATTTTGGGTGTACTGTGACCTACCCTGTTAGCACAGAGGCCCACCACACACCGAGGCCGTAGGAGTAGGTGTTGAATCATATTTTACTTTTTTTTCCCCCCAGGAATTAGAGTAAAGCTGTGAGCCAAGTGAGCTGAATAACTAAACCAATTATTTTTTCATATTTCTGGGGCGATTTAGCTGTTTGTTTTGAATGTATGGATACTGACTTTGGATACTGACTTTGATTCATTTTATTAATTTACGTATCTCATTAAATTATGGATCTCAATGTTTGACCTATTCACAGAGATCCCCTTTGTAATCAAGGGGTGGAAATGGATCCTTCCTTAAGCACAAAACTTCTATTTCAAGGTATAAATCCCTATGGATAGATGACTCATCTCCTAGAAGGGCTTTGTCTCCATTCATGTTTAAATAACTTGTCCAAATAGAGATATTTTCACTACAGATGTAGAGGGAGATAAGTTGCACGATGAATCTTAAATCTTTGTCACAGCCACAGGAGGTCTGTTTATTTCTGTCCCATTCTGGGGTGGGGTAGGAGACCAAGGGAGCTCTCCATGGTCCCATTCCCTGGATTTGGAGGAGTTCCAAGGGACTCGGT
Source organism: Corvus cornix cornix (assembly GCF_000738735.6). NCBI lineage: Eukaryota > Metazoa > Chordata > Aves > Passeriformes > Corvidae > Corvus > Corvus cornix. Next base: position 5,330,637 of record NC_046343.1, on the reverse strand, counting down.
GATCTGAGTGCTGTGACACACAGAGGGATGAACCTGAGGGGTTGGCTCTCTGCAGAGAACATGCTCTGTCTCCTTTTTCCCAGAGTATGGATTGCTAGTTCCCCAAACAACCACTCTCTTAATTTAATTAGACACCCCTTTTAGCATGGATGATGTCAGATATTATAAGGTCTGTAAATCAAATGGATTGAATGTATTCTGCTTAATTTGAATTTATAGGTTAAGTAGTGTTGACCCTGGCTAGCTTTTATATGGGAGACTCCCAAGAAATCCCAAGTACCATCAATGCATTTTGCTTCCCCCACACCAAGGATCGTGCCACTGAAATGTGTTTGCTTTCTGCTGCTTTTCTGACATTGCTGTATTGATGCCTGAAAATTGGAGGAGGAAAGGAAAGGGAGAGAGAGAGACTTAAAACAGTTTAAAAAGCCAAATTTTTTCATGTCCTAGGTAAATGTTTTCTTGCTGCAGAGGAAAGTTCTATTTACAACAGGGTTCAGGTACTGAGAGAGGTCACAGGAGGTAGCAGGGTAAAACCTTTGGCAGATGCTGTTGAATCCTAGAATATTCTTTCTCCTCATTCAGTTAAGAAGACTTCACCTTCACTAATTCTTGCTGTAGGAGGCAGCTTATTGTCTTTGGCCTCTTTTAAAATCAAATGGTGGATAAAATGTTTGGTTACAGTTTTGACAACAAAAGTAGAAGAATAAATCACAATCATTGCTCAGAATTAGGTGTTTTTCTTCATTGACTCAAGTGGTACAGTGGTGCAGTGAAAACAAAGTAACAAACAGATCAAAAGACAGTGAAGAATGTAATATTTGCTGGTTTCTTTTAGTTCTAACATGGACAACTTCAGGTCAGCAGACTGAAAATCCATAGCTAAAAGCAGCCAAGTGGCTCTTGAATGGAATTTGCACGTGCCAGAAATCCCAGGGACAAATGTTTGTTTTTTGTTGAATGGGCTGTCAAACTGATGATCAGAATAGATCATTTTGGCCTCAAACCTTTTTATCAATACAGATTCTGCATTTTTCTTCCAAGACTGGCTGAGTGGATGTTTATATTTTATGTGAAATAGAAAAACCAGCATGTTAAAGTAAAAGCCAACAACAGTACCAGAAGTTGGGGCTTTTTAAAGGGGAGGATTTATGATGTTTAAGCCTTGATTTATTAAAGGAAAAAAAAAAAAGAGCATGAGCAGTGGTTTTTAAGCACATTTGCCAAGGAAAAAGAGGTAGAAAACTGCAAAATAAAAGTTAGGAAGTGATAAATGCAGACATCTCTTAATGAAGAAAATTAATTCTACAAGCAGAGTGATACAGAAAGGAAACATCCGTTACCGAGGAAGGGGCATTGAGGCAGAGGACATTTGTCATCTCAAGTGACAATTAGATGAGCTCCAAACAGAGCAGGCTAAAGAAGGCAAAAATATGCAAGGGAAGAAAATGAGGCGAGGAGAATTGAAGGAATACAGAGCAGACTTTTTCAGGTCTGTTGGCCTGATTTATGCTTTTACACCCTCCTTAGCATACAAACATCCCTGAAACGAAGAGCCTGTTTTGCTCTCATTACTGTACAGTCCTGCGAGCACCGTGTTGGGCAAATCTGCTTGGCAGCAGCACCTGAGAGCAGCTGTGGGGCTGAGCAGAAGGTGGTTCAGCAGCTGGGAGGTGAACCATGTGGGTTGCCTTGTTCCCTGCCCGCTTCCAGAGGGCTGTGGAGGAGGCAGCAGCAGCCAGGTGAGCAATGTGCTCTACCCCGAGCTCAGGGTCACGCTCAAATCCGTGCTCGGCAGAGCGAAACCCTTTGCAAAGGCCCGAGAACACCTCGGTCTGTCCCACTGTATTGAGCTCCACTCAGTACACCTACCATGATTGCCCTACTAAAAAAATCAGGCTCCATTTCCTGAATATAGATGAGAAAATATTGGTTCTGTTGGGGGAAATTCCTCTTCACAAGTTATTTCCTCTCTACGTCTCTGCTTTCGGGCAATACAAGATCTTCCCTGCGCCCCACGGGTGTTGTTTCCACAGGGGTCTCAGGGCACTGGGTGTCGTAATTTTGCTTCTGCCCAAATATTCGTTTAGAGAAGAGAGAGCTTTATATTTTTCCTCTAATATTTTGCATTGGGAAAATGAATTGGTGGACTGGTTTGAAATAGAAGTTGTGACAAAGTGGGCAAGTTTTCTGTTGGTGCAATTCCGATGGTCTTGATGGCTTCTGTCATCAAGGGGCTCTTGCAATCCCCCACTTCCCATGGACTTCAGATGTCCCCTGTGTTCACTGCCAGGTCTCTTCCATTGCCAGAGCCCTTTTGGCCTCTTTCTTTATGGCTGATGTCAAAGAGTAGCCCACAGCAGAAACTTCCAGCAGTCCCTTTGCACAGAGCTCCTGTTCTGGGGACCTGCTCGTTTAGTCCAGGACGAATAATATAAACCCAAGTTGGGCAGGATGTGCCAGCCAGGCTCTTGTTTCTGCATCTCCCTTGGAAGAATATCTGCCTGATGATCACACCTGACACAGGTACTGGGATGTCATGGTGAGGTGGGACAGGGGGGCATCAGTGCTCCCCAGGTGTGCACTTGTGCCTCAGGTACCCAGTCCTGCACAGGTACCAGTACTTGAAAAGAAATCTTCAGCTACCCTGTAGAAAATCAGGCAGGGGCATCACCCACCAGGCTGTTTCAGCTTCTAGAAATTTAGTCTGTTTTAAAGATTTTATTGAGACTTACAAGTGGAAGCACATTCCTTCAAGATGAACGTCAGCTGTTTGTGCGTATTTTTTAGAGCTTTCTTCTTGTTCTTGATGGGTTTGGGGTGGTTTTAAGTGTTGTATGAGTAAACTGTTAATGGTGCATCTGTGTGTAACACCATTCCAAATGGCCAAGTTCGTCAGAAATTGAACATTCTGCAGAAAAAGGGGCTCTTCAGTCCCAGGTGGAGTAGGGTTTTAAGTGATCTTGTGTCAAATACTGTGCCTGTGGTTTTGATCCAGCTTTTAGCAGCTCTGTACCTGTGATTAGGGCTATAAAAGAGACAGGGAAGTTGAAACTTGTGTGGTTTTATAAAAAGTTAAACTTGGCTGAACTCAACATGATTCACTTAGAGCCCTTGGGGCTGGACTCTTACAAACATAAACTTCTCAGGACTGCAAGTCATGGACTTTCCTCTTCTTTTGGGATTAATATACTTAAAACTTTTGCACGTGAAATGCTAGAAAAGTGAAGTTATTCATTATTTAGTTCTTTTGTCATCTTTTATTCTACCTATCTTACTAAAAAAATAACAAAACAAACAACCTCCACCAAAAGTAGTTGCTTTAGGCATATTATACAGTAGGATTCAGTCTTGAAGTCAGCAGCTGCAAACTGTGATTCCCCTGTATGGAATGGTTACAGGGAAGACCTGTGTGGTTGTGTTAGGCAGGACAGCTTCTATTTTTCTGGCAAGTGACAATTTCATTGTCTCTTTTCTGTCTAACATCTCTAAATAAAATAAAATAATATTTTTGAGCTGCTAGGCTGGAGTTGGTCTCCTCTCTGTGATACACACCAGAGATGAAGATTCTATGGTCTGTGGCTCGGCTGTTTCAATCCTGTTCATACATCATTTATTTCAAATTAGTGAGACTTAGCAGGAATCCAGAAATTTGCATCTGCTCCAGCATCAGGGCCAAATAGGCAAAAATGGAGCGAAGCCACAAGGACTACTAAGAGTCTGGGTAGTATTGGTTAAATGCCATTGCTGCCTTCAGGGAATACCTTTATTCCACTTGTCTGTACCAACCCTGTGGCCAGGCACACAGCTCAGATGGGAGCTGCCTTTGGGCAGTAGGGAGAGTTATTTTCAGCCCTGGGGGTTGTTCCAGAGCTGTGCTGGGTTACAGACACCTCCTGAGGATCTTCTCACTGGCTCTGTGTCATGCCAGGAGCTGCCTGAACAAGGCATTAATTATCCATTCCTGTGCATTCCTCGTTCTGATTAATTTACAAGCTTAATCTTTCAGTTTGGTTATGCAATTTGCTCCATGAAATACCGCTTGCATTTTTTCTAGTAATGAAAACCCACAAATAATCCCCATGCCCCAAGTACCTGTCCCGATTATCTAGCGCGTTCATAAGCGCTGCTTGCAGAATTATTTTGCCTGGTTAATGTTTGGTTTTGTATTTATTCTAATTGCCACTGTTGCTATTTTAGAAGTTGCCAACCCATTGGTGGATATTCTGGTTTAATCCTTTTTGCCATCCCCTAGCAAGCTCCACTTTGCCTGTTTTACAAAACCATTCTGAGTTCCTGTGCAGACACAACTGTTCACTGGGGCTGGCCCCTGCTTCCATATGGTGCACATTAATCACAATTCAGCTGTGTAAACACAAACTTGCATTTCATTCTGCACACGGTTGCCCAGCTGAGGTTGAATGAAAGATTTCATTTTTGTGAGTCATATAAACACACCTGAGAGACTGTGAACACAATGTAACGTGACTCTCTGTTCTATAGAACACATCAGTTTGCTAATTAAAAATCTGCTCTTATGGTTGATTCTCGTTTCTTTTTATGAAGCCCTGGAATGCTATTAAGCAGGTCTGGAATGGTGATGTGTGGTTTATTGTTTCTTCTTAAAATTGTTTCCTGCCTATTTTGTCTGTGATTCTGTTGTGTTGAGGAGTCCCTCTTTGCTTTTCATTTATGGTTTTCATAGAGTAAATCTGCAAGTATTGTTTATAGTTGAAATGTTCTCAATTGTATATTTTCTGAACAGCTTGGGTTTAATAGCTGGTTTATGTTTGGAATAAACAAGTTTTAAAAAAAAATTAAAGGGCCATGAGTCAACCAAAGGAAAATAAAAACAAAATCTTTAGAGAAGTAAGTAACAAGGCTGTATACCTTTTAACCCAGAAAATTCATCAATCTTTTTGTCCATGTGTACACTCATGTTATCATTTTGCTTTGATTCACGTGTATTTCAGGGACTTTGATGCTTACTCTGGGTGGGAACTATCAATAGAGCTATTACAACAAGACAGAAGAAACACAGCCTGTCTCAAGTATTCAGCTGTTTGGGTTTTTTTCTAAAATATTGCCAGTAGATATGCTGCAGCATGTTACTCAGGGATAAAATTATCCAGCTTTTATAGGAGCAGGGTTTAGAATAAAAGAACATCTTAGGCTGCAAAAGCAACATTTAATACTTGTTTAGCAGGGAATGTGTGGTTACAGGGAAGGGAGAGAACCATAGGTCATTATATCTCTTATAGGTAATTATTAATGAAGAACAGCTTGAGAATTCAACATATACAAATACACAACTTCTGATGTGTCTTTCTATACTGGTACCTTTTATAAGATTTGCTGTGACCAAGAAAGACTCCCACTTTCAGCAGTTCTTAAGTGTAAGCACACGAAAAACCTAGTTTTGATCAATAGTTTTTGTGGTAAAATCCATAAAACAAAACAGACCCTTTATACAACTCAGAACAAATAATTTAGACTGCAACCTCTGAGACAATTTCTGTTTAAGCTTGGCTGGAGGATGATGCTCCAACATGCAAATTGGAGGTGTATTGCACTGACATTTAAATGTAATCATAGGAGTGGATGGTTGAGAGTCCAGCAAGATCCACGAGCAACTGAGTAAGTTGCTGGCAGAGGAGCTGATGGGAAGGACTGCAGTGATTGCAAATGAGCCCTGGCCAGGAGGTAATGTGATTAGTGTTCTCTAAGAGCAAAGTGTGTTGCAGAAATTAAATGAAGCCTAGAGAGAGGTGGAGGTGGGGGAGAAATGACATAATTCCTCCAGTTTCATCTCATAAGAGCTTTATCATTTTCAGTTGTGGGTTGGTGGTGGGTTTTTTTTTTCCCAAACCTTGTGCTGAGGGTGTTTGAGAGTTATTGTGAGATTTGAAAGAATGCTGAGGTTTTGATCTTGTCACGACTGAAAGTCCTTTATAAATGTCAGAGTTGGTGCCTGAAAATCTGGGACACTGCTTGGCTGCTTCTCTTGCGAGAGCTCGGCTAATGAGGCCACCAGAGAGCCACTGCCGAGCAGCCCGGGGTGGTGGCCCTGCTGCATGGAGCCTCTGGAGAGGGAGGAGGCGTCTGAGATGTGATGGCCAACAAACTGCCAACCCTAATTAATAACAATATCTGGCATTCCCGTCCTGGGAATGTTTTTGTGGTGCACAGCACAGTTGTGGTCGCCCCTTTCTGTCCTCTCAGGACGTGGGGATGATGTCTTGAGGTTTTGCTGGTTGTTCTGCCTGCTGCATTCACGCTTCATCAGAGCAGGGTGAGATAACCAGAGCAAGGCACCTGGAGGGGCCATGTGGGCACTGCAGCTGGGGCAGAAGCTTTGTTGGCTTTTTTGAAGCTTTGTGAAGGTTTTAATCCAAGTTAAACCACGTAAGCAATGTTACACCAGCACACATCTGACATCAGCAGTCACCAAAAACGTGAGGTGCTTAAATTCGCATGAAATGTGATAAGTTTACCTGGAACAACTTTTTTTGAAGTTTCATAAACACGCAGCTCTTTTAAGGCTCACTAAGGAGTTTGCTTTCTTAAGAGTGGTGATTAAAAATTTCCGCAGTGTATTTAAGAGGAGCAGGAGGGTTGTTATAGGAGATCCCACCACTGCCATTCACATGCCTGAGTAACTGATTCGCATTGGAGTCTGGCAGAACTGTTTTGTTGAAGATACTGAACAAGAACAGTAACTTGTTCCTGGTGTGCCATAGGCATATATTGGTGACAAGTTTCTTCCCTCCAGACTACAGCTGTGGAAGGGCCAAGCAGTTTCCTGGTTCAGCAGCACACAGAAGCCCAAGCACAATGAATAATTTCCTTGAGTTCCAAAACACTTCACATGTGCTTTAATTTATCTGCTTAAAAGGTTTTGGGCTGAGTTGTGGTCAGTGGTGACACCAGTGTCCAGCTCCCCAAACCTCTGCTGACATCTGGTTCTACTGATCCTGAGAAGCTCAGAAGAAACAGCCTGTGTTTGAAGGGAACATAAAGGGTCCTCTACAGCAATTCAGATGTGCAGATTAGGAAACCACTTTTCTCAAGCCCTAGAATGCCACTTTTCACTGCCTAGAAATTGGGTGCTTATGTTCTTCACAGATTTTGGAAATGGCAGGTGTCAAACAGAAACTCTGCTGCTGCTTATAGTAGAAAACTCTGTTACTAAAATGTATTTCCCCCGAGAGAAAACAGGACTTTCCTGAGCGCTTGCTGTGCAAGGCATAGGTGTGGTTTAGACAGGAGGTACACTCTAGGAAACAGCAGCACAAATGGGTTTGTGTCTCACAGGTGTCACCTTGCGAATGTGACGGTGGCCATGCAACTCTTTGTCAACCTGTTAAAATGTCTGGAGACCTCACTGTAAGACAAGAATGTGCAAATACCAGTGAGCTGTGTAAAAACCAGCAAGAATATTTTTACTAACTGAATAATAAGACATCCCTTTGCCCTGGCCTGCTTGATCTATACTCTCTTACTTCAGGTAAATCAGCTTGATCTAAAGTACACAAGCAGGACTTTCTAGATTCTGTCCTGCTTTGTAAAATTAGGTCTCTGGCTGGTTGATTAATTAAATGGTGGTGCATGGCTTTGTTTTGGAATTTCATGATGGCTGATTTGTAGCACTTTTAACACCACACTCATCTTGAGGTGCAGTTTAACGTAGTACCTGCTGAGAGAGCCTCACCCGGGATCTGTCTGCTAGCCTTTGCTGGGCAGATCTGTTCAGTTGGGGTTTTGGGGGCTGGAAAATAAAGCCAGGGTAGTTAGACAACAGCAGCCCTACTAAACAATCAAGATCTGACATTGTGGCTCTGAAACCCCCAGAGGATGAAGAATTTGGGGAAAATGGGATTCAGTCACTCTGGCACTAGCTCTTGTGTCTCTCGTGGTAAAGGACCACGCAAACAATGATTCGGAATTTGTTTCCACTACAAAATGGATCCTTGATCCCAAGGCAATAAGCAGTAAAAGAGCAAGCAGCAAAGAGTCAAATATTACAGAAGCTTATGCTAAAACAAAACCTGAGATTTCTATTGGGAATTTTTGCATGGTTTTTCATCAGCAGAATCTGGGATGCATCAAACACTTGTAGTATGATATTTTTAACAATTAGAAGTCCAAATATGCGCAATTATCAACAGCAGGAATTCTGTCAGGAATGACTGCACCAAGTTTAATTTAATGTACTCAGCCTTGTAATTGTTTTTTTTAATCTTGCTGTGCCAATGACAGCGTTTTTTTGCTTTGTAGTTTTTATGTTTTATATCCTCCACAAATCACACATTTAAGACAGTTTTGTTTTGCAACATCTCTGAAATGCTGGCTTATTAGCAAGCCAGTCCATGCCAGATTATTTTAATATTGATAGGCCGTATCAGCAGTTGAGTTTAAGATTCGTTCCTCGTGCTGTTTTGTTAAGGTTTAGTGGGACTAAATCACAAAACATTGCTTTGCTTGGAAATTGAATTGAAAAGATCCATCTACAGTAGGATTACTTGTTTAGAGAAAGCTGCTCTTGCATTCTGAAAATTTTGGTGGTTTTCACTTGTAGTTTGGGTGCCTGAACAATGCCAGGCAAATTTGAAGTGCCTCAGTGCTCCAGCACTCTGCCGAACTGGGATCCTGCTTACAAAGGATATTTTCATCTCCGCTTCCCAAAGCTCTGTCTTTGTCATAAATAAATAGGAGCTAGGAAAGCAAACTTGAATTTAGAGTTATATGTAACATTAATTTTCTATGCAATATAACCATGAGCTACTACACCTGCTGGTGACAAATTATGTTGGTGCCTGCGTGTTCTTACTCAATCTTTTGAGGTTGCACATGATTATGAGGATTAGTCCTGCAAACAGGGGTATTTTCTTTTTCATCTTTTTACTTGCTTTGTGCTGAAACACTTGCATGTGCGTTCAGGATATTGCTGATTTCATTCTGGCACTTTTAATATGAGACTCGCCAGATTTTTATCTTGGGCTTGATGGGTGATTACCTGTGTGATGTGGACAGCCAGTATGCCAGGGTTTTGTGGTGTAAGTGCCTTTCAGCCTCATGCACCTGGACCTCCAGCAGCTTCTGCTCCCTTGTAGGGGATTACAGAAAGTAAGAAGGGAAAACAAGGCTTCTGTCAGGATTTCTGAGTACAATCCTTTGGTCTGCACTTTCTAAGGAAATTTTGTAGGGTTTTGTCAGGCAAATCAGGGTGATCACTACTGACTGTGACTTCTCTTGTGGAGCAGATTACAGGGTATTTCAGCACGTAGCATGTTACAGTGCTTGAGCTTAGCTGGCTAAAGATCTGCATAATCTCATATATACGCTTCTAGCAGAGACACAGCTGCACACCTTTAGCTTGAGTTGCTCAATACATAACTCTCTGTATCCTCGGTCATTAAAAAATGAAAAATTCACCGTGATAAAAAATTGAGTAACTCCTGGAATCTGGAATAAGAGGAAGAGTTGTTGCACATACCTTGCAGGCTGTGTTTCAGAATTTAGGAAAAGTCTGGCTCGTTGTCTTTTGTGCTGTATGTCAGGCCTCTGACATTAATCCTTTCTGTCTCTTGGCAAGTATTTCACATTCAAAAAGGCATATATGCCTAGGGAAAAAAAAAAAAGAATGAGGGAAAAAGACAATTGCAGTGACACAGGTTAAACTAATAGAGAGTAGGGCTTAGAGAAGGCATGGAAGTGTTTATACTTCTGTGTGGCAGTGATTCCTGCCTGGACTATGGCCCATTGGATCAATATTGCTGTTCTTCAGCAGATTTCCCCTCCCAGCCCTGTGCACAGCCAGGTGCTGAATTCCTCTGCACATCCCTTGTTGTGGCTGGGACAGCTCAGAATTTCATCCTTCTGGATGGAAATGAAAACTCCAACATGCCCACTTCTGCTGTGTTTCATCCGCACTGGCTGTTCGTGCCCTTAGAAATTGTGGAAAATCCCTGGTTGCAGACTGGTCACCCAGGGGCAGCAAACCTGGCTGAGGGACTGCTCCTTCCTGTGGCTTTGGGTAGAGATGCAGCTGAGGTGGCCAAAAACCTGTGTGACCTTGCCTGCAAAGAGTTTGAGCCTTGCTCCCCTGGTCTTTCCTGTTAAACTCTTGGGGTTTTTATACTGTTGTCTTCTGGGGTAATTTTCTGTGCTCCTTAATTTTCCTTTAAAGCAGCCAGGGAAATGTTCTTCTTTGGAGCAGTGAATTTTTTCCATTTTCCCTGATCTGGTAACTGCCCACTGAGGGTCTTCTTTGTGGATGGAGGCCTTCACATCTGCACTGGGAAATCCAAGTGACTGTGTTTGGCCCATGGCTGGAGATGTATTAGGAAGGCTCATCTTGAACAGCAGAACCAGTTATGTTTAGGTGTGCTGTGTGCCAGTGGGAGAAGCTTTGTTAAATCTTTAGGAGATGATTTGTCTAGCTGGGCGTTTAAAAACAGGTTTTCTTGTATTTTTTGGCAAAATAAAAATGTTTTTTGTCAAATCAAAATGAGGCTTGTGGCCTTATTTTGAGTCCTAAAACACAGGCGTGCTCATGAACATCCCATGACATAGACAGTGGCCAGTTTCTTCAATGTGCATTGACTTTATTCCTCCGTTGTGAATGGAGGAATCTTTGAGGCAAAAGTGAAAGTGTGTGCTTTGATGTATTGTATCCAGCAGTGGTATTGGCTCTCAGGAGGCAGGAAGAAATTCCCAACCCGTGTGGTATTCTGGTACCTGCTCGTATTTAGCTGTTACCTGTTAGTTACTGAATGTCATTGCAGCAGGGTGCAAGACCCTCAGTCTTTAACGCCTGGACATAAAAGTCTCCAAGAAACACAGACTGCACTTTTTCTAAGCTGTAGGTCCATGCCCCCAGTGTGTATTTCTGTGTGAATTATAATCAAAGTCTAAGAACTGGCCAGTGTTTAGCTACCTTCTGCTGACAGCTTTTGGCTTTTTTGGAAATATTTTAGCTTCATGCATACTGTAGCTGTCGCTGTGATTCAGAGCCTTTGGAAGCAGAGCTTCCTCTTGTATTTGTTATTTGCTTAGCAGAGCTTTGACTTTATGGCTATGTATTTCAGAATCTTTTATGCCAGGGAATCATTTATATTTCAGAGATATGGGAAGGCACCTTGGAGCTTGCTGCATGTCTTGTTTTTTAACCTTAGCCCAGTGTGATATTCTCTCTAAAGAATATTCTCACGTAATCCTGCAGAGAAGGATAAAGGTAACACAGTTGCCTGGCATTAAAACTGTAAATCAGAGGTACATAATGACAAGTCTGAGAAATGTACTAAAAATAATAAGACAGGCTTGTCTCTGAACACTAAATGCCAGTAAACTTTGCTTTGAATTCTGACTTCCATCCAAAATCTGCACCCTGTCAAGGGGCTGTTTGCTTGTTTTGTACTTCAGGGGAGCTGACTTAACTTTATGTGCTGGTCCAGATGTGACTCTCCCTGGAGGCATTCCTTGGCCAGGCTGTAGAAAGATGTTTCTGAGAACCCAAAGGGAAATACAAAGCTGAAAACCTGGCCAACACTGCCTCAGGGGCATTCCTTTCCCTGGGAGAAAAGCTGGGACTGGGAAGGGACAATTGCCCATTTTGTATGACTGAGGAAGGTGACATTTTTACAAGCGGGAAAGTTTGATGGAGCCTGAACTGCTTCTTAAGCCCAGCTTACATGGACAAGTGTGGTTGTGATTACAGTGAGGATTTCTGGGGAAAAGCTCGGCAATGAGGCTTTCTCAAGGATTTTGGAAGCCCTGTGTATAGTTCTGATTTCCTTCTGGAGGTCTTTGTGGGGCTCTGTGGCACCTTGGCAGACATTTTGGAGATACAGGACAGGCTCACCTGGGCCTAAGCAGGGCAATTATGGTGGGAACTGGGTGTAGCCTTCTTCCCTGGGTGCTGGAGAGTGGGGCAGGGGGACTTTCCTGGGGAAGAGGTGTGGACTGCACCTATTCCATTATACTTCAAGGTTGTGCCATTTGTCTAGGGGGAAGGGACATAAATGCCTAATTTATTACCTCATTAGTGGTACTCAAATCACATTTGCATTCACGGGCTCTGAGAAGAAAATATTTGCATTTAAATCTTTTGTGAGATTTGAAATTAAAGATATGTGAAATTGCCTGAGAATCCCTTTAAAGATATAAGGGTGAAGCATACATTAAAATAAAGATCCTGCAGTTGCTGATATGGGGAGTAGATGTTCTATTCAAGACACTGGGGCTTCTCCTGACCCTGCTGTGCAATGCAAAACCAACCCAAAGCAATCCATTCCCTGGCAGCTCTGATAAAATCAACACACAGTCCTGCTGTATGGCAGGGGCCCCACAAAACCACAAAGCACAGACAGATTCAGGACTTGCTATGGGCTGTGGAGGGTGGTTTTTTCAGGGATCCTGGCAGTCAGAAAGGTAGAAAGGAATGATGAAACCACAGGATTAGTAACAACCCCACAGGAATGATGAAACCACAGGATTAGTAACAAGCTCCTGTAATAAATATCTTTGCTTTGGATGAGCCTGGTGAGGGGGTTCAGTCTGAGTAGGTGTAGTTTGTATGTAGAAAGCTGCCTTGGAGTGATCATGGGAAGTTACACACACCACCCCCCCCAAATCTTGCTTTCTTTTTCCCTCTTTGACATGAGTGTTGAAGGGTTCCAAGTCTGTGGCCATTCTGAGGATGAGAAAGCAAGAAAATGATCAAAGAGATGCTGGAAGTGATGATAACATAGTATGGTCCTAAAAAATCAGTGCTAAATAAAATGATAACTTTGACTGCTCTGGGAGAAGAGCTGCCCCAGCTCTCTCAAAGCCTCAAAGGCAGGCTGGCTCATTTAACCATGAGCCTAATCAACTGGCTCCTTCTAATTACCATGAAGGAGTGACTGTCTAAAAACTGCTTCTTTCATAGGTATCCTTCTCTTTTGGCAACTTCTCTCTAGTGCCTGGTGAACTAAAGCCAGGAGACCAGCTTGGCTTGTTGGGACAGTCCATGCCAGCCTGTCTAGCCTCTACATGCTTAATTTCCACGTGAGCATAATTAGGAGGTGGCCACAAATAACAGGTTGAATATATTCCTCTGGGAAACTGGGTAGAAAATGCCAAGTTTTGAGCAGCTTCCACCCATGCTTCAGGAGGGGTTTGCTGACAGAGCAGCTCATGGCGTGGAGGTTTTAATTGCCATCCAGAGCTGATGATTCATAGGTTTCTCTCTTCCCATTCCCTGTTCCTTGGCAGATCCTGGATGTCCTGTTGACAACTGAAGCCAATAGCTCAAACCCTGAGCTCTTCTCCATCCTTCAAAACCCCCCCAGCCACATCCTTTTCCCGTTGATGTTGACAGCTCCACCACCACGCCGTGTCCCACAGGCTCACAGCAGCAGTGTCACTTCTCACTCTCCTCCCTCTCTGAGGTTTTGTGAAACACTTGTGCTTTATTTGTGCAGCATCTCTGAATGTACCTTCTCTCCTTTGTTTCTGCCACTGACACAAACATTAGCATCCCCCTCTGTGGCTTGCCTGACTCTGCACTGTCTCTCCATATGTGGAGTTGGGAGATCTACCCCAACCTTCATTTCCCTCCCCTTTCCACATTTCAGCAGGCCATGAACTGGTGCTGGGTAAGGGGAGAAACAGGCAGTAAGGAAAAAGGGAACTGATTTTAATTTCAGAAGACCGCAGTACTCTTGTTGTTACGCCCAGAGGAGCACAGGCTTTTGTAATAATCCAAACATGAGATTTCCTGGGTTCTTCATGCTTTTGTTTCACTTCAGTGACAGACGCTGATAAATTGGTGCAGATTTTTAGCAGAATACAGGAGATAGGGAAATGTGAGTTGCTCTAAGTTTGTCCTGAAGTTCATGAATGGATATTGCTGCCTTCTGGGGGGACTTGAAGGGTTTGTGTGGATGAATCAATTAATCTTTGAGATATTTAAGTAAAAAAAAAAACCAAACAAAAACGTGGGAGTATTTCTGCCCTCAATTACACGCACAAAAAATATATTCAAATAGCCGTAGCATATTCAATTCAAATGCTACCTTATTCCCACAGCCTTAGGCCACCATATTTATGTCAAGGATTTCCCACAGAGACATGTGCAGTGCTCAGTGTAATGTCTGCAGAAAAAGTGCAGAGTTTCTGGGGTGCATTTATCTGCAACTCTTGGTCAACCATAATTTGCATAACAACATCCATATTGCACTCTTGCATGAGTTTGCATTGGATAGCACGTGTTGTTTATTTAGAAGTATCTAAATACATTTTTTTAATATAAATGAGAGACAGAGAAATCAGCTTTTTATGTTTCATAGGGTTGCCAGGGTAGCAGTAGTAAAATATAGCAAAACAACAGTGAGATCTGCAGGAATGAATACAGACTGTGCCCAGAGGCTATGGAAGGCACCAGGACATATTTCAGGCTTTATCAGGAATGAGGCAAACATTTGCACGGCCCTGAAAGAGCTGCTGGCTTCACAGTGAACTGCCACAGAATGGTGTAATTAAAAGTTACATTCTGTTTGAGCCTTGTCTCACACTCAGTAATCAAACACCATAATCAGAACGAATTATTGCATTTGTATTCTGCCACCCTCTGTAAAAGATGCATAGCTTGGCTTTTAGCCTGGGCTTGATTTATTAGGTCTCATTTCAGAGCCTGGCACAAAAAGTGAGTCAGATTCCTGCAGGACCTGTTGCACAGAGGCGCTGGTACCCTTAAGCTGCATGTGGAGTTTTCTTTTGTGAGCTTCTCATTGCTTAGAACAAAATCCCAGGTTGTTTTTTAAAGCTGCTTGGAGTGTGCAGACAAGATGAAGGTTGGGCTGAGGAAGGGTTGATCAGGACATGGACATGCACGGGTCACTGAGGTTGGCAGCTCCAACGCTGATGTGACCCCCAGGTACTGTGGATGAAACCACAGGATTAATAACAAGGCGTACACTGAGCCAAGTCTCCTCTAACAAGACAGAGAAGTGGGAGCAGAATTTCTATTCAGGCATCAAAATCAACCCTTGAAGCATAGGATTGCTTGTTGATTGCAAATAATGGAGCTGCAAAAATGATTTCTGCACAGGAATGTACTGTTTGACTGTGTTGCAAACGATTTTCTGTAGCCATTTCAATACAAAGCTGGGATGTGATGACCATGAATTGTTTTGTTTGGTATAGGTAGGAGTTTTCTGAAAAAAATAGGAGAATGGAAATAGAAATCCAGAGCTAATGTTTTTGTGTAAAAATTATGCTTATAAGAAAAAGTAAATTGTGCATAATCCAGCAAACTTTTAGGATATCTGGTAAAGCAGCAGTCCAACTTTGTCCTTTCTGAAGGACGCACTGTGGCACACACTGGAATTCATCAGTACCCAGAAATGACCAGGAAGATGTAGGCAGTCATGTGTTTCCAAGTGTTTTTCAATAGATGTGAGACATTCAAATTAAAATAAACCATTCAAAAAAGTGGCAAGTGTGCTGCAACTGTTGGAAATGTGTGAGAGTAATAGTCTGCAGCAGGCACTACAAACAGTTGGCAAAATAAACAGTGTCAGGCTGTGGCTAATGAATTTGTGATTAACAGCTGCCAGTTGTTTGAACAGAGGTCACTTTTTCACCAGAGTCTTGCCAGACCTTTGGGGGAGGGCTTTCTTACTTGGTTCTGAGTTCACTTTTCAGCATGATTTCTGTTCAAAACAGTCTGGAGGGCTGAATTCATAAATCAAAGCCTAAAACTGTAGGTCAGATCCAAAGAGCTGGGACTCCAGTGGAGAAGAGGGAGTTTCTGAACAGGATTGAGAGCTTTCTTGGGTTGTCTCTCTCCATGATCCACCCTCACATGTAACCACAACCTGTTTCCAGCTCCAGGAGCAGAGGTGTGCCTCTGTAGCCCCCGCTCTGATCAGATTAGCCCAGGTTAATGAGCTCCAGCCTCTCAAAACAGCAGCCTCCTGACTTTTGGTGACTCCAGCTGCTTCGCTGGTGCCTCTTTTCCTTTCTTCTTTGTCACTTTACCCTGCCTGGCTTGTCAAGTCGAAGCAATGTGAGCCCCTCTGAGGAGGTACAGAGTAAACTTATCGGATGCTCTGCCCAGGGGCTGTGATTTATTTGTCCCCATGTGTTTATTAAATGGAAAATTGCCTCGCTTTTCTCACCATGTTCAATGCCCACGTACTTCATTTCCTGCCAACATTTCAAATGCTGGGACTTGGCAAGCATACCCAGCTTCTTAAAATGTAGGCCTTGGAGGCAAAAGTTTTTTGAAACTAACAGGTGCCTCTGAACTTTGATTTAAACTTGTAACTGTCACCAGGGTTTTGACAGATGGGTAATGAAAGATCAAGACAAATGCTGGTAGGAGTCTTTTGAGATGTGCTGCTATTAGCATTTGCTCTGAGCACATTTTAAAGGGAACATAAGACTAACAATTTAATGTCTGTTAGTCATCTCACGCTGGAGAACTCCTGCCAAAGAAGGTGGAATGTCTAACTTAGAATTGATGACAGGGGATTGGTAATAAAGAAGAGGCAAAGGGTGGCACCAAAAGACCAGCTGTAACCCTGGACCAGGAAAGAAATAGAAACAAATAGACAGATAAGTCTGAGTTCTCAGAGTTGGTGCTATGTCAGTCGAATCTGAGCTTCCCAGGGTATGGGCTGGGAAAAAAACACCTGTAATGAAGTCTCTGCTGGATGTGGTATTAGCTGGAGATGCTTGGGACACAGTGGAGGAAATAAGATGTTTCTTAGAGTGATTGTTGAAGTTGTCAGTGGAGAGTGGTGCAGAATAATGCAGATAAGCTTCTTAAGCCACCCCTGGATGGCAGCTTAGTGGTACCTCTGCTTACCCTGGATCTGGCTTTTACATATTCTTTAATATAATACTTCTACAAGGGCTCAGAGTGTGATATTTTATCATGCTCTGGTAGCCCCGTATTCCGTAAGTAATGAAGTGCCAGTGGAGCTGGAGGGATTGTCTTTTGAGGAGGGAGTCGCTCCACACAACCCGCTCTTCTCTGCTCTTGGGTTTCATTGCATTTCCCTTCCACAGCACTGAGATGTCTCATAAACTGCTAAACTCCAGCCCTAAACAAGCCAAGTAATTCCTTTTTGTGCCAATCTGTGTGTGTCACCGATAACGTAAATCCCTGTGTGCCACGGTGATCTGTGCCCAGATGTGGGAGGGAGCGAGCCAAGGGATTGACAGTGTGCAGTGCTCTGCTTTTACCCCTTCAAAAACCTGCACTGCCCTTTTTTACCCAGAGAATGGAAAGAAAGGGACAGGGGGACTGTGCTGAATTGTGTGCTCCTCCTCTCCAAAGCCTGCCACAGACCCATTGGCAAACCCTGAGGAAGAGAAGGCTCAAAGCAACACCAGCCCTGCTGTGGGGGACTGTGTGGGCTTTCTCAGTCCCCAGGAGAGCACACGAGCCCCTCTGCTGAACCCCCTTTTTCCCTCCAATGAGCTTTTGTGTCTTTAAAAGGATCCAAAGCAATGACAAATTTAACCACGATAATTTTGCAAAGGACACACAGGCTTTTCAGTTCCCTTGTCCTTCAGTGTTTCCTGACATCTGTCAGTGTATTTTCTAACACTGTCTGTCATAAAATAACAGATCAGGGTGTGAAAACCTTCAGAACTTGGGAGAAGTGTTGGAGGTCACAGGGTCCCCTCTTCGGGGCTATCAACATAATTCAGAGCCAGTGACACCCACAGATTAATTGCCCTTTTATTGATTCTGAATTGACTTCCTTAATTAAGGAGAGTGCCGCTTGCTTGCATGATTGCTTTTTTTTCATTTTCAAGTTATTAAACCGAAAGATTGGAAGTGAAATCCTTTGCTGTGTATAAGCTCTTCTCTGGAAATATTCTGCTGTGTTTAACAGACTTGCCTGCGTAAAGTTTGTATTTCCTTACACAGTTTAGATTAATTGGTGTGATTATTTTGATATAAAGGGCACTGAGAGGACTTGGGGCTATTGAAGCAGCAAGGGGCCCTGTCTGTGTGGGATATTGTGATAGAGATGCTTTCCTCAGAGGAACCAAAATAACTGGAAACTTAGAGAAAAACATTCCCTTTTCACACAGCTTGTCAATATGGTCAGTGCTCTGGAGACAGTGCTTTTGTGCTTCTGCAGACATTAAATCCTGTATGTTTCCTTGGCTGTGACAGTCCTGTTTTGAAATGTTTTAAGCATTCGTTGTGCTCAGGATGATGGACCCAGCGGTGGAAACTCTGCTGAAGGGATAATGGTGGTGCTAGAAGGAAGAGGGTGAAGTATTTTCCTGGAATACCAGCCTTTGGTCTTTCCCTCGGGCTGTTCTTTGTGCAGAGGCTTAAACCATAAAGCAAACACAGGAGATTTGCAAAGGGAAGATAAAATCCATAGGTAAAAATTTGAAAATTCCTGCCTAATTTTTCCTGGTTCTTCCCACCAAATGTGAGGTGGTGGCAGTTTGGGCTGATTCTCATATGGGATCTTTCTCTCCTTTTCCATTGGATCAAGCACACAAGGAAGGAGGTTATGTTCATGTGGATGCTGTTAGTTCTGAGGCTGCGAGGCTGATGGGGATTTTGTTCTTTTGAAAGGTTTTGAGCAAGTTGCGGGGGGGGGGGGAAACAGGGATATATTCCAGACTGCTCTCATGGACATCCCCCATGCAACAACAACGAAGTCAAAAAACTGCAGTTCTGGCAGGATGAAGGGGCAGTTCTTGGGGCAAACTCGAGGTCTGGGGTAAACGTGGAGCTCTGTGAAGCTGCTCTTAAGGGAAGCAAGAAAAAAATGGGAAAACCAAGAAAAAGAATCTATCATTGCATATCTGCTCCTGGCACTTCTGAGCACACAATACCCCCAGGACTTCCAACTCACGTGGACTAAGAGTTTCTTTTGCTTACCTTCTCTCTTCACCCTGCTGCTGCTGGCATCCACCTACCTCTTGTTGCTGGATCTTCGACGTGCTCCAGCTCCTCAGTACAAATAATTGATATGGGAAGAGCACGATGCAGGATAAAGCTGTCCAGGGTCACCTTCCAATAGATTGTAGCTGCCTTAGAGACTGTAACTAAGGAGAGTAACTCGAGCTTCTGCAAGATGACACGGAGCAGGTTGGACGTACCGCTTAACTGGGAAGTTTTAGGAAAGCCATCACTGCAGGTGATGTGGAATTGGGTGGGTTTTTGCTCTCCCCATCTGCAGGATATCTCTGGGGATAGATCAGGTGCAATCCCTGCTGCTTACTTTTTGTCAGAAGCAAAGCATAATATTAATGCTTTGAAAATAAAAAGTATCTTGCAAATGTATTATTCATTTTTAAGAGGTAAATGTAGAAGCTAAAGAAATAAGTGTAGTGCAAATATTTTCAAATGTATTTCCATATACATAATAGCTTTCTGAGTGTGTATATACACATGTTCTCCACAGTAAATATATATTCCAGTTACAATTAATTTGTATAGTCATAATGGGGCTATTGTGGTAATAGGTGATTTGCTTCCTTAATGGTTTGAGTTCTTGTAGGGGTAGAAAAGCATGGGTTTGATCTTCAGTGAGTTGGTGTAGTTGTACATTGTTGTCATTCTAGACTTGATATTCCAGAGTGAATCTGATGGCAAAACAGCATCAAGAGCATGTACTGAGCCAGAGGCAGCAGGTCAGGTCACCATTCCTGGCTTTTGCCATGGGTCTTTTCAGGAAAGCTGAGGCTGGATGCCCAGGGTTAACTGGAATTTAACCTAGTCTGAGGAGGAAGAGAGCTGCAAAAAAAAATATGCCCAGTGGCTGCCATCGCCTTTAACAGCACCTCAGAATTGCAGCCATGACTCAAAAAAGCCCAGTTTTAATTTTGGGGTTTTTTTGAGGCTCCTTTCTGCCCAGTTCAGAATTCTGTCATAAACTTGCCAAAAGTCCTTGCTGAATTTTTTTTTTCCTCTGAAGATACCTTGTAGAGAGCACAGAGTACAATCCACATGTGCTGCAAAAATTCCTTGAGGTTTTACTGCATTGATGGCACGATCCATCCCACTGCAGCATCTTCCAGAGGAAACCCAGCAAGACCAACCTGTGTCTGAGAGATTTATGCAGAGGAAACTGTGAGGGAATGCAACTGGACCAAGAATCCTCAAGAGGGAAACAAATCCCAGCTAAAGACAGCACAGCTGGCTCTTAAGAAAAGACAATCTTCTCCATATTTCTGTCGTTTCCTAAACTTACCAGTATCAAACACAGGTGAAGGTCATTACTTGGTTGAAACAGTGAGGAAAGAAGTTGTATGCACCTATTGGGTATAATGCAATGAGAATGTGTCTTTTTCCTTCCCTGGTGGCTGAGCTGTAAAAGAGGATCAGCCTTCCACAGCTGCTAGCCAAAAATTGCACTTTTGGGTTAAACAAGAAAAACTCTCGCTTTTAGGCTTTAGTTCCATAAATCATTGAGTCGCTTCAATAAATCCATGTGAATTCAGTAAGGTGCTTAAGTACAGCTTTGCCATTAGGCACATTAATGAGCCTTAAGCAAACATCTCAAAGCAGATGTGGCTTTATGGGTCCAGGTTAAAGGGTCTTCTCCCATTAGGATGGTGGAAAGCATCTCACAGGCAGCTCTCTCTTCTCAAACACTTGGTGTGGATGTGTGGGGTTGGCCTCGTGTCCCACATCCTGGCTGCTGTTTGGCTGTCTGGAGCACCCACTAACCTGCTCTGTTCATGGAGGGATTATTCCTAGAGGCATAAGAGCCATGGTGCCAGTCTGGATAAAGTGCAGAACGTTTCTACTTCATCTGTCACTGGTAGAGGATGCTGAGATACAAGCAGCAAGCAGGATGGATGGAGTGATCCATCCCAAGCCATATGCTCCTCATTTCTGACAGTTTGTACTTTGCAAAGATTTTCTGAGCCAGCAGTCCTGTTTAGACCACCACGGACCTGCCCTCTAAGACTGTGTTTAACTCCCTTTGAAAACCATTTAAACTTTCAATAGTTCATGAGCTTGAAAAACATCCGCTGGGATGATGGCTCTGCTAATTACAATGGTCGCTTCGTTTTAAACCAGCACAGTTGCTTTTGTAGCCAGCCAGCGATTGGAGGCTGAAAGCAGGTAGGAGAAATGCAGGGCTTTGCCATCTGCTCCTGCTGAAGTCTGTTGTTTTGGGTAAGTGGCCGTTCAGTGCATTAATGGCCCCTCGTAGCAGCACAATACCTGGCGGTCCTGGCGTCCATTTCTGGCTAATAGAAAATGTCACAGTGTAAGCACCGTGTTCTAATTGCATTGGCCCATTTCCATCACAAGCATTAATTTAGTGTAATGCTGTTTGGGAATCTCAGAGAATAGCTGACGTGGGGCTTGCCAGCTGCTGGAGGTACTGCAGTTCTCCCCGTGTTTGTGTGGCTGTGCTGCCTGAGCAGGAGTAGTACAAGGGCTGAACTGAAGCAACTGAAAGCATTTAAAAATAGCAGACAGATTATTTTTACAAGTGGAGCCAGGGCAGGAAGAAGCAGTGCCAGTTCACATTGGGAGAGAGAGCAAAAACCAGAGGGTTTTGAACATTTGCCAAAGCTGCAACAGTTTTAGTGCAAGCTGACACTAATTCTGGTGTAAGCCATGCAAACTCCAGCACACCCTGTGTGTTTCACCAACATCAAAAGTGGCAGAGCTGCATGGAAGGAGGGATGATTTACAATCAAACAACAGCAATTATACCAGGGATACAGATTACTTTATAATGAGACTGAGCCAAGGCCACATGTCAGTGCATTAGGCTTCTAGTTCATATCTAATCATAAATCTTCAGTATGAAGGTTATAAAACTCTTTTCACCAATATTTGTCTGCCTGAAAAATCTATGAAGGATTAGCAGCAGCTTGAAGCTATGAAGAGGAACCACTCAGCTTAATTTACATGTAAAATATATACAGTACAAGCTGCAAAAAAGATCTCTTGATGTTTTCCCATGATATAAATATTTGATGTTGTTGAGATTCTTTTCCTGTTCTTTTATGGCGGGTTTTCTACTCAATTAGAGTTGGGTGGAAACACATTTTCTGCCCAGTTTTGTACCAGAGTCATGGAGAATGATCAAAATGAACAGATTTAAAAATTAAATTTGTTATTGCAAATAAGATTTATAGATATTTTCTCTTTGGGGAATATGTTGCTATATTGATTTCTTCAAAATAACAAATAATGATATGGGCTATTAGAAGCTGTAAGGTGGTGAATCCAATTCCTGACAATTTTATTATTCCATCACTCTGAAAAGAATTTGTTCAGCTAATTTCTTGTTCTTGCTGCTGCAAAGTAAAGATGAAAGCCTCTGTAACTTGATGGTTGAATTGACTACTTCATTCCTTAAGCCGTAACAGAAGGGACAGTACAAAATTCTCTCTAAAGAGATTTTATTTTTTTTTTTAATGGAAAAGCAATCTCAGGTTTGCCTGATTTTTAGGTACTCAAGGAGCAGCCGTGCTGGGTCCAACAGTTGGGCTGTCCTGAAAATTCTGAAGAAACAAATCTGATGCAATATTTCAGGGCCCAGCCCTGAGCTGTGCAGACGTATCTGCAATAAGACTATATCTGATTTTACTTTATATGGGAATCAGTCAAGAGAAACTTGCTGAGGGTACATGTATGACACTCAAGTGATCACTGAACCTGATCACTGTATAGTTTACCATGACATTTGGTTGAAAAGGAAGCAAAGAAATAGGGTTGTAGGGTGAAATCCTCCTCACACAGCTCTTAAGGGAAATTTTATGGACTACAGAAGTATTTATATGACATAAGAGAGTAAATTTGGCCTCCTTATTCCCATCCTTAGTACTACAATTGAGATAGAGTATTTGTAATTTGTATATTTTAATGAAGGTAGAATAGCAAAGTTAATGCCTGGTGGTAATCCCTGCTTTCATGGTCATAAGTCAGTGATTTTTAATATATATTCCATATTTATGCAATGCACGGAAGAGAGAAATTCGTGAGTGTGTGGTACAGTCAAAATCAGCTGTGCAACAGCTCAGGTCTGGTTCCTGTTTTTGCACATTCCTCGTAATGATCCAGCAGACTCCAGAAAAAAAAAATCAAAGAAACACAGATAAAAACAAAAAGGAGTTGAAATCACTGATACCTAGCAATTATATCCAAATAATGATGATTCAAGTAACAAGCATATAACTACATTTCCTGGCACCAGCATTTCCACTACGGCAAAACAACACTTTAACAGCATTCCTAATCAGCATGTGCAACAAAACAGAACCTCAGCTCCATGCTACTTAACTGGGTGCTTTTTTTTTTTTTCATAGTGTTTCATAAATATCTTTAGGAAGTGAATCTGATGATAATAATTATACTACTGCTGTATGCAGCTAAAGACTTCTCCCAGAATAACAAATAACCTGTTAGAAAATCTCTAAGAGCTCCCCATGCCTGCCTACACTAATAATACAGTAGTGCTTTGTGTGTACATAGGCTTTTGAAAGGCACTTTCATGTTAATTATCTAATTAAGCCTTACAATTCTCTTTGAAAGTAAGTAAGTATGATTATACCTATTTTATGAAGGTGGAAACTGAAAAATAAAGGCTTGATGTCATTTCGGCTGATGTTCTTTGACCTTCCCTGACTTTCTTTGACTTTGATTAGATTGACTGGAGGGTTTAGGTGGGAGCACAGGCACCCAGAATTCCCCTTGAGGGAGCAGAGGAGGTGATTTAACCCACATGAGCTCCATGAAGAGCTGCCCTGGGATCACTTATGGGAGCACTGGGATGTTAGGTCTGATCCCACTATCACCACTGCCTAAAATTTGTGGGGGGGAGAAAAATCCTGAAGTCAAATCAGCAAAGCTCCCAAACTTGTTTCTAGCAGTGGTCCAGTGTCCAAATTGTCTTTAGCATCCTTCTCAGCTGGAAAAGGTCCCAACACTTGCAGGGTCCACTCTCATTGCAGGTGATCTGCCTGGTTAGGAATGAAGCCATCGCACCCAAGGGTTTGTCGGAGGCCTGTGACAGGGCTCCTCATCCACTGCAGCATTGTGGGGTTGCATCTTGAGTCCAGCAGTGTAGTGAGAATGAGGAGATGGGAAGAGAGAATTCTCTCACTCCTTGCTCTCTGGAGTGCCAGCATTTCTGTGCCTGTCAGCTGGGATCTGGCTGTGAGCAGCAGAGGATCCCTGTGGGTGCCACAGGTCTTGTTCATTCTACAGTTCATGCTGCAGTCCCTGGGCTGACTTCAGCACACGTGGAGAAGCTGTTTTTCAGCCAGGAATCTCAGGCAGTGCTGTGGTGGGTATTTGGTAGCACAGAGTTTGGCATCTCCAGCCCTCCTCTCCTGCCTGGCAAGCAGCACCCGCCCTACCCAGCTTGCTGCACTGTTTGCAGTGTTTTGAAACAACTTGTGTAGGCATCTGTGGAAGTGTTATGTGTATAGCTGCTGGTGTAGTTTCTAAATGAGTATAAAAACCCCTAAGAACAGAAATGCTTATCATAAGAGAAGAAATAGGTTTGGTAGATGATAGTTTATAGTGGTGTCTCCGTAGTGGAGTGGTCTGCAACCTTTCCTGGGCCATGGGCGTGTGAAACTGAAGGAGCAAACACCATAGGCAGGATCAGGCTTTGCCTTTCTTTACTGTTTTGGTGGAAACTTCTTGATTTTCCCTGGCTGCTGGTAGCACTGAAAGATCTTACAGGCAAAGTACAGGTTGTGGGCTGCTGCCTTATAGCTGTGTTTCCTCTGACTTTCCTGTGCAAATTCAGTAAATAATTCATGAAGTGATTGAGGCTGATAGAACTTCCTTCTGTGCTTGCAATGGTTCAGACATCACTTTAATCTTTTCTTAGTCCTAATGCATAGTTGGCGAGTGACTTCACTATTTCACAGGGAGCCAAACTGCTGGAAATTTAAGGCTTGGATGCTTAAGCAAAAATTATAACAAACTTAATCAGGCTGTGATTGACTCAGGGAAGAGCAGTGATGGAGGAGATCCAGAGTCACGTCTGTGTGTGACTACGGGGAACCACTGTAACTGGGAGTCAGGCTCTGAGCAGTGGTGACCCCATCCACCGAGATGTCCCCACTGGGGTGTTTGTCCCTCTGGCAGGTGGGTTTGAGGCAGTAGTGATTTTCAGCTGCTAAATCTACGTGCAGAGATGAATCAGTGCCCTTCACTAACCCCCACCGTGGCAGCAGTGCCGCCAGGAGAACTGTGCCACGGTTGGATGGGAGGAAAGTTGTCCATTAAAACTCTGCATTCCATGAGGAAATGGGGCATTTAACAGCACTGCTTGAACCTGCCAAGTATATTTATTTACTTCTGTCCACACTGAACTGTTTCCAATAATGAAAAAGAGAATATTGTAATGAAGTTATGTTTCAGAAAAGCAGGTAAGTCTTAGAGGAGGGGCCTCTCACAGGGGTTGTTGGTATTTGCTGTTCCCCTGAAAAGCTCAAAGGAGGCATGTGCTAAGCTGAAAAGAGAGCAGAGCTTTTCAGTTTCCTTTCAAGTGCTGGCTGGAGGGGAAACCACAAGGACTTTCCTCTTATGTTGACTGCTGTAATGATGTGCTGTACTATTGAATTTCCAGGTCAAACTGATGTGGATCAATTATTTTGAGTTTGATGGGCCACCTGCTTGGGAAACTTCTGTAGTATTTATAAAAGACCTGGCAGTGCTCTCCTGGCAGGAGATACTTTTATTTTCGCTCCTGTGGAAGTGCTGTCCAGGTTGAATTACAAAATGAATCAATGCCATGCTGGCAATGGGATGTTATTTGGGTTTTCAAGTTCCACAGTAGGAATTCCTCAGTGTTCCTCAGTGTGTAGTGCAGGACAGATAATTAGCTTAAATAATGTGCCAAAACTTGAGACCAATTATATGTTGCACATAAAGGCTCCTTTGTGTGAGAAACACTCGAGTCTGTGTCAGTACAGGGTAAGTGCATTGCAGGGTGTCACCCAGAGAGGTGGGTGGTGGTGTCTGCTGTGAGAGTTGTGTTTTTGCAATAACCCAGCCAGCTTTTATCAACACACTTCCCATGGGAAATATCATCCCTGCTGCTCAGCAGCAAACCACTCCTGCTCCTGCAGAGCCCTGGCTGCACCTGCTGCTCCTTTCCAGGTGTCTCCCTACCAGTCCTTGGGGGTGCAGAAAGGGAAGGTGCAGCACACTCCTTTCTTAACAAAGGAGATGATTTTGAGTCTGTTTAGTTACGCTTTCTGTGTGGGCAATGCGATGAGCAGGAGTACAAAGCGTGGAATTGCTCTTACACAGGTTTTTTTATTCTGTGTTTAATAGCTGGGGCAGAATTTCTTACATTGCCCAACATGTGAGGCATCTGCAGTTTCTCCCAGCACTGAAATTCTTCAGCACTTTTCTTGCTATGACAAAGATTTGATGGTCATTCTTTCCCCACAGAGTATTTCTGACAACAGCATATGAATATTTTAAATATTTTATTTAGAAACATTTGGTTGCTTTAACCAAAAGAGAGATTTCTTTGGGATTAGGTTCATGAATTTAAATGAAAGCTATCAGTTGTTGTCATTTGGTTTTGGTTTTTTTGTTGGCTAAAAAAATAGTCTTAAAACATACAGTCATCTTTTCTGAGTGTGCATGCTTTCTTCTTGCTGTCCTTTGAACATTCTATTATGTCAAATACTGTGTTTTGATTCCCATGAGCAGCCTTATGACTGGAGGACTCCCTTTGCAGAGTATCTTCCTGCACAAGGTGCAGTTACCCGTGTGGAAAAATCCTTGAATTTTTAAGTTCTCTCATTAAATGGGATCTTTGCACTCCTGAAGTTCCAGCATGTGGAGATCAGACTCCTTTAAACCACAGAAGTGGAAATATTTACAGGTTTAGATGGGTTTTTTTTTTAGTTTGTTCAACTTCAAAGAAATTGAAGAAGGGTATATAATGTATATATTGCTGGTTGTTTGTTATTTTTCTGGAGGAATAAAAGAATGTGACCAGATTCCATTTTGGCTGTTCAATCAGTGCAGCCCTGAAACCACGTTAGTATTCCTGACATTTCATCAAGGCACTGATTTGGCAGCTCCTGACACTTGGATCAGTGACT
Organism: Corvus cornix cornix; assembly: GCF_000738735.6. Taxonomy (NCBI): domain Eukaryota; kingdom Metazoa; phylum Chordata; class Aves; order Passeriformes; family Corvidae; genus Corvus; species Corvus cornix. The sequence goes on along the minus strand of NC_046343.1, from coordinate 5,303,553 downwards.
AAACTTGTTTCCTTGTTGATAGCAAGTCATCTGCAGTTCGAGCAAAACATGGCTCCTGGACCTGACAGATCTTCCTTTGCCTTGAAAATAAATCCTAACATTGCAAGGTCATTTGAGAGCTCTCACTGGAAAAAAGATTCTGCTCTTAACCCTTATCTGGGTCAGTACTTCTTTACATTTCCATGGTCTTTACTGGAGGATCAGAAAGTGCTTTATAAATATTAGATAGTCTTTCTGCTGAGTTTGATAAAGCAGTATTTCCTTCATTCCAGACTTTAGGCTCGGAGTAGTTAAGTGACTTGCCCAAAGGAGTCTGTGGTAGAGCTCTGGATAAAATTTATGCTGATACCAAGTTGGCCTTTCTGTACTGTGGTATTTTATTCAAAGGGTACCTTAGCTGGCTCTACTGATTCAAGTGAAAATAGGATATAATATGCTTTATAAACAAGTTCAGGAACTGACAGGAGGGAGAGAGAATTATTATTTAAACTAGAGGACAGTACATTCTTCTTTTCAGAATAAAGCAGAAAGGGTAAGAACATCTGGCTGCTCCCCTTGCCTCCCTAACACTGGGACTGATAGCAGGCGTGAGCAGGGTCCTGGTTAGTTATGGGCATTAAGTGATGCTTTAATCCCTTTTTGCAACACCAGGTAGTGTAGTCCTAATCCAGGCACACATCTGAGGCATTTCTGGAGAGCCTGAGGAGTGGCATTTCACAGTTACACTACTAAACTCTTTTTTGGGGTTGGTTTGTTTCTTTTTTTGGCACAGAGGCAGAAGAAGATCCTGTAAAAGCTGACGTTATTAATCGTGTGATTCTGATCTCACATACAACATTCTACATAACAGTTCTATTCCGTGCACCCCATTCTTCTGGCTTCACCTTAATCAGCCTCCTTATTGATGCTTGATTGGCAATTTAGTGATGTGGGATGGAATTCAGCTCAGCATGGGATCGTCGACCTGGAGTGAATGGCTCCTCTCAGGCTGGATGTATTTTTTCTGTAATTTATCACTCTCACATCAGCGATTCTCTACATGACCTCCCTGCTTTTGATTTCCTATTTGCAATATCAGCCTTTTCAGACAAAATCAATGATGAGCGGTATAATTAATTTTTACGTGTTTTAATTAAGTTTTCAGCTGCTCCAATGCTTTTCATTATCTTAGCATGATCTGTTGCTGCTACCGAACATTACAATGAAAAAAACCTGTTGATTAAATCAAATATTATTTAAAAAGTCCCCTGCAAGTTGTCAAAGTAATTAAAGTTCAGCGACGCAAAGTGAATATAATACCTACTGCACAAAGAAATGTCAGGTAGAGCAAGATATTTAAAAGATCTCAGGAACCTACAACAGCTCAGGGCAGGTTATGCCAACTCTGCAGTGGTTTGTGTGGCACCTCATCATCCTTCTGACATGTGGTGCCATTTATGTTACCCCAGTCATGAGGCTGACGGACCCACTGATGTCTCCAGGAGCTGAATTTGCAATTTGTAAGTTGAACAGAGATCACCGGTATTAATATGGGATGATACCGAAAGGTTTGAGTTCTTGACAGCTTTTGAAACTCTGCTTTGCAGAAAAAATACAATATTTAACCTGCTGCTAGATAGGAAAGAAACTGCTGGTGCCTTGTCTCTCAGGGGTTTATTTTTAGAGGAATTCATCTTACTCTATTTCGCTGGTAAATTAATCTGTTCATTGGGTTCTTGGGTAGAAGACAGACATTGCTTGGCTGTTCCCTGCTTAATTATACCCTGTAATTTTGATTGACAGTGGAATATGCATTGAAAAGCAGCTGGAAGTGTCTGTCAACTAGTTTAGAAACTGGTGAGGAGTCTCTGCCTCTTGCAGTAGCTGCTTGCTGTGCTAACCTAGGCCGAGTGAGAGGTTGGTGGATGGTTGCAGGGCAAAAGCAGGCAGCCATCACTCTGTTCTGAACAGTCAAAAATTAGATGTTTAAAGTTTGCCACAGCTACTTTCAGCAAACATTGAGGTCCCACTTAAAATCTGAAGGTTAAGCATGAAGAGCTTGTGTTTCTGTGTAAGGCATTAATTGGGATTTCTCTCAGCTGGAGTGCCTGTGAGGATGCTTTTGCTGTGTTACCCTGAGATTCTTATACTGTGTTTGGCTTTTATGTGTGGCTTTTATAACTGATGTTCAGTATTTCAGTAAATTGTGTGAGACTCCAAATCATTAAGGTAAAGGTACTTTCAGTGACTTTGGGGGGGGTACAGTGTGGGAATGGGGGGGGGAAATAGGATGAATGCATTTAGTTGAAAGCTGTGAGTTGTAAAAGGAAAAATACTGAACATTAGTGACACTGTGTGATGTTTGAAGCCATTAGAATGGCTGGGAGACAGTTTGTGCAGGGACAAGCTGGTGCTTTCAAGGCCATTTGCAGCTATGTGGTATTTGCCTTGTCTGCATCCCCCATTTCTCTGTCCACGATGTTCTGCTGCTGCTGCATCACTGTTCTGCCTCCTCTTGATCACACCAGTGTTGTGGGGGAGAAAGAGCATGAAGAGACTGTCAAAACTGTAATATTTTTGCCAGTAGCCTCCATTTCCTTTTTCTGGGAGTTTCATCCCAGGATAGTCTTCCCAGTGGTGAAAGCAGGGCATTTTTGCATTTTTCCATGTTTGTCGAGGGGCCGTGAGCCAGCAAGTGGTGAGAGAACACCAGATGGAAATTAAAAGCTGGGGAGAGCCCTAGAGAATGTCACCAGCTGAGCAGACTTGCCCAGGCCAAGGTACTACAAGCAGTGATCCCTTCTTTGGTCAGCATTATTGTGAGGTTTGTTGCCAAAAGGGAACTGGAGAGGGAGTGGGTGTCCATTTGCTGGGGTGCTGTCATCAGGCCTGATGCAGCAGGGAAAGGAGGATGTGGGCTATGGGGAAAGCCCTCTGCAGCCAAATCACACAGCTCCAGCTCTGACTGCAGCTCTCCTTTTCACAGCTTCTAAATGGGCATAAAGTGCCATACAAAATAAGCAGGATTCTCCATTCAAAACAAGGAGAGTGGCTTACCAAGTGGTTTAAAAAACTGTTCTTTCAGAAATGTCTGTGCAACATGACTTGACTGATTTACCTTATAATGGCTCAAAGCCAAGAGCATAATGAAACTGTGAGCAGAAGAGATTACTCTAGTGCTTTTTCCCTTTTGCTATCTGCTGATTTATTGGAAATGCCTTTCATTCAAATAACTGTCCCGTTAACCCATGTGCTGCCAGAACCCTGGGAAAGAAAAGTAAAACAGAGGCAGTGACTGCTCTGTAAGAGAGGAGGGCCAACAAGTTTAAGCACTGTTACACTGTGTGTTTGCAATTTTGGAGGCAGAGAAAAAGAAAGTTCATGGTTTCAAGTGTAACTGTTACTCTGGGAAGCTGGAAGCTTAAAAGCCCCATGGATAGCTGATAAAAAATTTGTGATGGCGTGTCTCAGTTCTTCTGACATGGACTTTTTAAATCCTAGACTTGTATTGCAATAATAATGAGATATTCCTCCCCAGTATTGATTCTCTGCCCAGTTTGGGTCTGCCTGTGCATTCTCTCTCTGCTGTTCGGAAGCCTGGGTCTGGATCTTCATGGCTAAATTTCCTGCGTGTCAGACAGGCTCTTAGGGCTGTAGAGATGGGGCTGAGAACCAGCAGCACGTTGGTGTGGCCTTGGCGTGCCTTGTGGCTGTGATCTCCCAGAAAGCAAAGAGCAGAAGGAGGAGCGGAACTGAGAGCTGGCAGGGAGGCTTCCAGTTCTTGATACAAAAGCCTGGCTGCCTCCAGTCCTTCCTGTGAGAGGCAGAAAATAAATTGCTGCTGTTGTAGATTTTATTTGCACTCCCAGAATATTCATCTGAGGAGCAAAGAAAGCACCAGAGGAGTGTGATGAAGGCTCGTTTTTTCTTAGCAAGCCAGTAGGAAATAATGCCAGAATCAGACACGGCGGAAGATTTTTGACAACATGGAAATTCCTCTTTGTGCATTGCCAGCTAACTCCAGCTCAGTGCAATTCCTCTCACCTTGAATCAACAGCAGCTCCTAGAACTGCTGCAATTTCTTAATCCATGGCTATTCAGTATGGCTTCATCACTGGACCTTTCCATTGTAGGCACAGACCAAGTGTAGCAGCTAAACAGCTTTTGTTTCTGCCCTTCTGGAAGAGCAGAAAAAGACAAATACTGGCAGAATTTCTGGATAGCGCCTCTGTTAGTTGGTATCAGTAAATACTTCTGAAACTATGGAGTTTTTTCAAGGCGGGAAAAAAAAAAGCTAAAGTTGATGCAAAGACGTGTTGTTGATCTGAATACATTTAAACAGAAAATCAGATTCTTTTCAATTGTCAGAATTTCTGGAATATTTTCCTGAAGAGGTATTCGGGACTGAAAGGCGAACAAAATTTGTTAGTTTGGGGTAAGTTTGGGGAGAAGTTTGGGGTAGGTTGTAGATCAGTTTAGGAAGAAACGAGGTTTTGTCTGAAAGAACAAAGACATATATAGATGATGTTCCTTTTGAAATGGAAGTGTTCTCAAGTCTCTCAAGATGGTTCAGGTCCACATCGTGCTCTGCTGCTTTCAGATATTGCTTTTCCTGTCTCCCACTTTCTGCATCAGCAGATGGACTCTGTGTCCATGGCATGGCAGTGGCAGATTTTGCAACTGCATCTATTTTTCAGTTTTGAGACTGATAGGCATCTGCAGTTTATTTCTGGTGGATGTCCAAAAGGAACATTGATGGATACTGGTAAAACCTGAGCTTTGGGCTTGAAAAGTGGCAGTGGAAAACTTTCTCCTAGAAAAGCAGCCATGTTGTTAAAAGTTTGGCACAGCTCCTTGGGCTGTGTTTTAGAGCTGGGTATAAATCCAGGGCCATTTGGGACAAGAAGGTGAGTAGAAACCCCTTTACAGTTATCAGGCACTCCTTGGAAACTAGTTTCCACATACAGGTAAAGACTGGGATTAAATGATCAGTGTAACCACCTGTAAAGCTCTTTGAGTCTGGACTCACTGATAAAGACAGAGCAGGCTGAAGAGGCCCTGAGACAATGTGGAATTTCACATAAAATAAGGGATTTTTTCATTGCATAACAGAGCATCAGCTTGCCATAATGATAGTTCGAAGTTGTGTGGATAAATATTGTGCCTCAAAGTTGTGTTGGAAGGGGAATTTCAAAGATTTTTCTGCAGCCTTGACAATGAAAAGAAATTATAAATATTTGCATTCATGGATGCCCTGGAGTCCCTTCTCTAAGAAGGAAAAAAAAAAGGTAGAACAAGGTTTGGAATTCAGTACTTGCTAAGAAAATAAAGACCTGGGGCTGTGCACAAGTACTTAATCCTTGTTGTGTTTGTGGCTTCTTTGACACTTCTTTCTGCTACTTCCACTGATGTCTGGTAGATGGCATTAGCGTATAACAAATTTCTGAAGTTCTTTTCTGCTTGGAGGGGGTTTATTTTTCATCCATTTTACAGATAATGCTGTCTTTTTCTGGCTAAGCAGTTTTAAAGCCTTTTTTCCCCTCTGTTTCAGTTATGATTTGACTAAATGCTTATATTATTCAACGTGCCTTTTTTCCTCCTCCTTGTGCCATATAATTATTATTTCTTCTGGAGGGCATCAATCACTGAGAAAGAAAAACTTCATCTCTTCGGCTGACTCTGAATTTAGAAGCTCTGTTATATTGTGCACTGTTTATATGCAGTACCATATTTATTTCATATTCTTCTGGCTTAGAAAGGGGGATGGTGCTCTGAAGGAGGAAGAAAAATTTCTCACAGAGAGAAAAAACGCAGCTACTCGGAGTAGTAAATAGAGGTGCTTATATATAGGGTTGAAGACATATTTGACTGCTCTGCAGAGAAAGAAGCTCCATAAATATCTTTTGTCTTTTTTAATCTACATAAGCATTTTTAGCTAATTTTGTGGGCTCCAAGAAAATTAATAGGACTTCCATGACACAAGGGCCATTTTGCATAGGAGAACAGTCAATTGCTTATTAGCTCCTCAGGATTTTCTTTATCTGGACCAGGAGAAGGAAGTTTCACCCACAAGTAAACTTTGGCAGTAGGGTTTATGAGTCTGCCAGTAGCTTTATCTTCATCAGTGCTCCCTGGGTAAGATGTTTTGTGCTGAGATGTACATACTTATCCTTGCTTTTAGATTCAAGAAGCAGGTAACATTCCAAGCAAATGTTTTGGCTGAATGCTGGTTGAGAGACATTTGGAGCAGTGGGACACTGCCCTTTTTCTTTTCCCCTCCACATTCTCCCCACTGTAGGAACAAGACTTACTTCCTTCATAAATAACCATGCTTCCAACAAAAATCACCAGTTTCTTCTCAGAACAAGTTAAGATCTGTAATTCTCCAAGCTTTGCATGTGGATAGCAGAAGGGAAAAGTGGAGCGCCGGGGGAACAGTTTTGTGGGCAAAGTAATGATTTTAAATAATCCTCAAGAGATATCTGTTTATGAAGATGATCCTTTCCAGATCAGATGTGCTTGATAGCAAAGGACTAAAAAAATGATAGAGATATCTTTGAGGTTAATTTTGTATACAGACTGTATAAATGCAAAACATGCTAAGCACCAGGTTTTATTGAATCTATCTAATTATGAGCAACTAATCAGCATAATTTTCCTTCATTTTCAACCACATTTCCTTGAGATTGAAGTATTTAAGGCAATTTTGAAGAAATGCCAACACCTAATTGTGACAAATTTTATCTTTAAGGAATCCTTGTGTTTGTCTTTCTATAGAAATGCAAATAATTTGGGACAGGCAGGGCTAAGCTCTCTCTGGGTCCTGGTGTATGAGGCGTTATTGCGGTGCAGACTCATTGCAGTGAGTGAAGAGCTGAACACGTGTGTCCTGGTGATGCCTTTTCGTGGTCTTAAAATCAAGAATCAAACACGGTTAGAAGGGAAAAAGGGATTTTTACCTTGGTATTTATTTTAAGGATCCTTAGGTGTACACATCCAGGTTGAATGCACCTCAATGCCCACCACAGTGCACACCCCCAAAAGATCTGGGATAACATTATAGGTTTTACTAATTAGCATATCTATCAAAGATTCCCCAATGAGAGGCTTGAATGAGCCCCCCCTCCCCAAGGAACCTTCCCCTGTGTGGTTCTGTCTTAGTTTACAAAATGTGTTCTGGAGAGGACCTTGGTGTCTGGAGCATTTTGATCCCTAACTATGAAGCTTCTAAAATGTTTAGTCTCTCAGCTTGACAAATAAGTCCAAGAATGTAGGCTAAAACCCACTAAGAATACAGAAGTTATAAAAAGGTATAAAAAGGGGTATAAAAGAAAAGGAAAAAAATCATCATGGCATCACTGGTAGCCAGCTCCCTTTCCCTTTCCCTTTCCCTTTCCCTTTCCCTTTCCCTTTCCCTTTCCCCTTCCCTTCCCTTCCCCTAAAATGTGTTGGTAGAGATGTTTCAGTGCCTGCAAGCATTGCTTGCTTCAAAATACAAGGCCAACTTCAACATCCAGTGGATAAGCAGAGTGTATGGGTGCATTTCTGTCCTTTTGCTTGCAACAACCTGTAACTTCCAGCATTAAGGTGTCCTTTCTCTTAGGTGAGCACCAGCAGGGCTTCCTCTCAAAGCAAGTTGGACTAATTTCACACTAATTTCACCATCTGTCTGAAATGTGCTGACCTGCTGTAGCACAGCAACATTCCTTTGGTTCCCCAGGCTTTAGCAGGTGGAGATGTCCTTGCTGGGGTTTCTCTGAATCTCCCTCGTGTGTTATTTCCCTTCTCTGCCATCCCATCTTTATGGTGGTCTTCTACTATTATTTGCAAGCAGGTTGTCTTACAACTGTTATTGCACCTTTCCATGGCCTCTGTCATCTCTCACAGTTACTGAAATAGTGCTGATTGTGGACTGCTCTCCAGTACAGAAATAGCAAGTTGTTGTAATGTAGGGCATTAAAATTCATAGACTGTAGCCCATCTGTTTCTTGCACTTTCTGGACAGGCCTGTTAACCTTTGAGAGATTTGCTGTTCAGATCTTGCTGTACAATAATAAAAACAGGGAAGTGAAAAGGAGCCCTACTGGGAGAAAGTTTATGTGTTGGGATGATGAACCCATAAAACTCTGTGACTGTTCCAGACTGTGCTCCCAACATGTGTTCCCCCACCTGCTCCCACTCAAGCCAAGTAACTACCTGGGTGATTTAGGTTAAAAGAAAGGCTCTGGCTGTACTGTTGTGCTGCAGGGAGATCAGTTTAACCTCAGTCAGGATGGAGACTTGTGTGCCACCGTGCTAAGCTGCTCCCAGATTTGTGTGATGATGATGATAAATAGCTGTAGGGGTGAGAGGAGGAGGAGGCTCTGCTCAGCAGCACTGATGTGAACACAGCCCAGTGCTGCTCCGGCCAGATGCTCTGGAACTGAGAAACAGTTGCTACAGAATTCACATCTAACCCCACTGCTACAATGCATTTCTTGTGACTTAGATATCACACTTCTTAAATACGAGTATATGTTTTCACAGACAGTTCAGAGTAAATTTCTCTTGTGCTGGTCTCCTGTGAGGTGGAGGGTTACAAAAACACCCAGCCATTGATTAGAACCATAGAATCGTAGAATATCCTGACTTGTATGGGACCCACAAGGATCACTGAGGCCCAACTCCTGGTCCTGCACTGGACAATCCAAAAAAATCCCACTCCATGCTGGAGAGCGCTGTCCAAACGCTCCTGGAGCTCTGGCAGCCTCGGAGCCGTGCCCATTCCCTGGGGAGCCTGGGCAGTGCCCAGCACCCTCTGCGGGAAGAACCTTTCCCTGAATCCAACCTAAACCTCTCCTGACACAGCTCCGGCCGTCCCCTGGGTCCTGTCACTGTCAGAGCAGAGCTCGGAGCTGCCCTTCTGCTGCCCCTCGGGAGGAGCTGCAGACCCCGATGAGCTCTGCCCTCAGTCTCCGGTTCTCCAGGCTGACCAGACCAAGTGACCTCAGCTGCTTCTCATAGGGCTTCCCCTCTAGACCCTTGTCTTTGCATGTGGAAAGAGGTTTTGTAGGAAAGGGATTTTTCACTTTGCATGTTTCCTGCTGTTGTGGATGGAGAGTTTACACCAGCTTGACTATGTCCCTAACCCACAGAAATGGAGAAGGCAGGACAGATCTGGAAAATGAGAATAAGACACAAGGGCACTTAAAAAAAAAAGCAGAAGCAAATAAACTTTTTTTAGTTACCAGTTAGTGACTTCACAGAGTTAAACTACAATTGTAAATGTATCTCTGAGTGAGGCATAACATGAAAACTCTTCTACTCCTTGAGAAGCATCCACATAAACTTTTGTTGTAACCTGGGGAGAAATGTGGGGAGGTAAAATCCCTCACATTTTTGGAACATCTCTTCTACCTCCCTGACAGCTACTGTGCCCAAAAAGAAAGTCTGGATGAAAGACAAAAAGCACCTCTCTTTCCTTTCCTCTCCTCTCCTTGCCCTCTCTCCCTTTGTGATTCTCATTGGATAGATAATATCAGGAAATCCAGGAAGGTATTTTTAGCCTCAGCCAATGGAGAATTTAGGGCAGAAATGATGTTGACATTAATCACAGCAGTGATGAAATTCCACTTCAAAATATATGAATGTGGCAAGGTTTTCCCTGTGTCCTACTAATGAACAGAAGATCCTGCTGTTGCCAAACCACAGGATGTTTTGCTCACGCAGAGGAGTCACAGAATGAGCCTCTTACTTTTCTGCCATGTAGAAATGAGCATTGTAAGAGGAACTTCATTCCATTCCTCTGCTTCTGCAGTGAAGATTTCTGCAGTGCCGTGCTGGTGGAGGCTGCTGGAGTTGGTGTGCTCACAGGTAATCCAAGACCATAGCTATAAGGTTAAAGGATAAAGAGACAGTGCCAGGAACCAAATTGTATGCTGGCTCTGTGGAGGAAGGGACAGGACATTTGATTCTCTCTTCTATACTCTAATGGGGCCAAACATTGTTACAGCCATCCTTAGCATGACTCTTGGGGTCACAGAGAGATTTGGGAGCAGCAGCAGCAGCCCCCTCTGACACTACAGGGACAGTTAAACCTTACCAGCTGCTGAATCAGATAAATATTTGGAAGAGGAGAGCAGACCAAGTACAAATAGTCTCAGCAACTTTCTTGGACATTGCAGGCTTTATGGATGCTGTTGAGCCCACAGGAAATTCCTCTAGCCTAGGCTCCAAAACCTGGTTAGATATAGGAAAACACAAGCAATCTTCTCAGAAATTGAGAGGTAATAGCTACAGAAATAAAGGGAATTCCCAATTAAATGGCTTTTTACCCTTTGCAACATCCTGCCGATAACTGAAGCAGAGATGCTAAGATTGAGAGGCCCTTGAGTGTATCTCTGTAGATAAATCCAGGTCTGGAATTTTTGTACAATGGCCTTTTCATGGTTCTTGGAGTACATATCCTCACCAATATGCCTCTCCCACACTGAGTTCTCTGGCAAAGGTCAGGTGTGATTACTGACATACGAACATGCATTTATTTCTCAAGCCATTGCGTCTTTTTTCCTTGCCTCTGACACAATCTCAGTGTAGCTTAATTTTCCTATCAATTTGCTTTTTAAACCTTCCCCAGTATTCTCTGTGGAAACTCAAAATATGTGAGTGTGTGTGCATTTGTTGATATATCAGCATAATCATTCTGTAATGTGCTACAGCTCCAAGTATCTGCATTCTGTCAGGAGCTGCTTTACGAACAGCACGTGCCTTAGCACCTCTTGCAGAATATAAACAGAGAGAAAGAATTTGCAGAATTTGGCCAAAGATTTCTCACCATTTTGGCTACCAGATCTGTTGTCTCCTTGCTGCTTATTCCACAGCAGATGTTGTACAACAGGTTTTAGAATCACAGAATGGTTTGGGTTGGGAGGGACCTTTAAAGGTCATCTTGGCCATCCCCCGTGCAATGATTGGGGACATCTTCAACTAGATCAGGTTGGTCAAAACCCTGCCCAGCGTGGCCTTGAATGTTTGCAGGGACCTCTCTGGGCAACGTGTTCTGGTGCCTCACCACCCTCATTGTAAAAAGTGTCTTCAGCTCTGTCTAGTGTGATCTGGATAGTTCTAGCCTGATGGTGAGAGACTAATGCTGCCACGGGAAGAGGAGGGCAAGGGTTCTCCTTTGGATCAGCTACTATGGATGAAGGTCACTGCTGCACATCTCAGGAGTCTCACAGGATCATGCAGAAGTGTTGCTGTCCAGAATGACACCCCAGAGCTTGTTAAAACAGATGGCCATGTCCAGGGCTGCTGACAGACTGACAGGCCACCTCGTTAGTGTTCTGCAAGAGTCCTGCTAATTGCTCTGAGAAAATACAGATCTGCTGCCTACGGAAATTGTTCTGTGGAGCCAAATTTGGGAGCATTGGGTGGTGTTAAACTTTGTGATATAATAGGATACCTAAGTGTAAGAACAAGCAGAGCTTCTTTCTTGACAGAATAAAAATAGTCAGGAGTGGAAAGGGAAAGGCTGTGATGAGCACATGCTGCTGAACAGCTCTGCCTGGCCAGAAACTGCTCTGCATCAAATGTAAGGGTGGCATGTCCATGCTCAAAAACTGTCCACCACAACAGACCTAGCACAGAAACTGAATGTTCCCCCAGAAGATGATTATTGCAGGCTGAGGTGACAATGTGCCGTGGTCAAGGCACATATTTAAGCAAAGCTCAGAGGGCAGCTCTGTGCCTTGAACCTGATTTCTGAAAGAACCAAGGCTGAGATAAGGGTAATGAATTTGGATACTGTTAAGACTTTAATAGAAGAACAATTATTGGCCTTGCCAACTGAATATTTGCTCTCATATCTGTATGGAATTAATCTTTGCAGTGTTATTTTTTCTTTCCCCTTGAATTTCTTATGCCAGAGGAGTAGAAGCCAAGGACATGGCTGATCTTTTTGCCTGATGAAACCCATCCTGCTCCCTTGTCATGCTGCAAATGAAGAGACCCTATTGTTTGTAAATTAAGACCTTTCTGATTATTGATAAATAACCTCTGGATGGGAAATATGACACATGCTGGCTGGAAGAACAGGGCTCTGTAATAGTAATATTGCCTAGAAATTACAGCCCACGTAGTTTAAGAATTATTCAGGATAATTACGTTAATGGTGCCAGAGAAATGAAAAGGAACGCTTTCCGTTCTACCTATTAACAAACTCTGCTGGCCTTAAATTGTTCCTGAGAAGAGCCTGAAAATGGCTGAAATCATCAAAATAATTACAAAGCAGCAGTTGGGGTAGAGGGGTGAGCTGGGAGAGGTCCTGGCTGTGGCTTTTTGGCTGACAGGTAAACACTGCTGCAGCTTTTGTGGGGAAAGGAGCACAGCACAGAGCTTTTGGGTTGGGAACACTGCCATCTGCATATGGGCTCAGGGAGTCTGCAGGTTTGGACCCTAAGGAGAAAAGAGCCTTAGGAGAAGGCTGCTCTCAGTGTAGATGTTGCACATCAATGTGTGCATAGGTAAGCGTGAGCCTGCTGTTGTTCTGGCATGCTGGGTACCTCCATCCTCCACCCTCCCTTGCCTACAGCTCTCCTGAGCCTGTGCAGTGGAAGGTGCCTTTGGTGATGACTTTTTGCCACTTTGATCCTTCTCTCATAGCAGCAGCAGAGATATGAATGTTTCTGAACTCCAGACCCTGAGCAGCAGCTCTCTGAATCTGGCCTCTCATAAAAGCTCAATCCTTCACTTGAACTCACGTTGTGTTTTTGGCCTTGTGCAAGCAACGCTGACTCCTGCCCTAACCTGCTGTTGCCCAGCTCACCTGTAACATTACCATGAAACCAGGACCTTTCTGTTGTGTTTCCTTTGATTTGTTTATGTTATTGTACTGTTTGCAAAGCCTGGGATGAATAGAAAGGGAAAATTTAGTACTCAGGTCTAAATAACTCAGTGTTGTGTGAGTCAAGGTCTCCAGGGTCGCCTCTGCTGTTCCTGGAGTTTCTCACCTGCATGAAATTCAGAGCATCCTTGGAACGCCTGTCTACGAGAGCAGCTCTGCCCCTCTTCAGTCTCCAAGAATTAGCAGATCTTGCATCTCATGACTGACCCTATATTTATGCTTCTTCCTAGAATGTAGCCACATTTATCTCCTGTGAAGAAACTGGGGCAGTGGGTGAGGATGTAAGGGGATGTGGGCACTGCAGGTCTGGCTGCTTCCAGCACACGGTCTTGTACACACACACATTTCATTTTCTCCCATTTCCTTTTCACCTGTCTGACAAGTCCATCTCAGCCCTGTGTGATTACTTGATGACCTGTGTGCCTTCAGCACTCCCAGCACTTAAACAGGATTTTGCTCCCTGCCATCAAGTCAGACCTTCACTCCCTGCACACACACACAGGGCAGGGTTTTCTCCCTTCACTGAAGCATTCCGCCCCTACAAATACTGCCACTACCTACAAAAGTTTGGGGAACCCCCTCCATGTCTCATTACACTGCCCTTCATCCTCTCGGGGTGCTCAGGGCTGGGTGAATCCATCAGGAATGCCAATAGCTGCCTTCCCTCAGCTTGCTGTTCCTGACCCAAAATAGTTAACTTTCTAATCCATCAGCTCCCTCGATTCTGCGTTTAAGGAGATGGAGCTGAAATGAGTCTTGGCTTCTCCCTTTGCACACAGGTACTCGAGAGATCTCTTAAAAGACTCTTAAAGCTGAGGGCGATTTAAAATAATAATTTGGCGGATGATTTCTTTCAGTTGAGACATTAAAAATACTTAAACATTTATATTTATTCTATTGTGATACTTCAAGAGATTTAATGGATTTTAAAAGAAGCCATTTGGAGGGAAAGCTCAAACCAAGGGATTTCTTAATTATTTCAGATAATAAAATTTTCATTTTGACTTCTTCCTCCACTCCAGGTGCACCCACACCTGCGTTTACGTGCTGATTTTTCTGCATATTTGGTTTGCCCTGAATTTTTTAGGAAGGTTTGGGGAATGCTTGACTGGGTTCCTGGAAATCTGCACAGCATGAAAATCTCAAGTTTCATTTTGTATGCAAATAGGTATTATTTGTTAAATGAAATTAATTATGAATATTGATAATTCAGCATACTAAATAAATTTTAGCTGCTTCGAGAAAATGCTGTCAAAAGTCAGGGCAGGTATAAATGGTAGAGAAGGAACTTTCCTGTCTTTTGTAAATCTCTTCTTTATGTAGAAATTCATGGATTGAGGTGTCTTGGATCTTCTGCACAAAATGGAAGTCCCTACATGTTGCAGTCTCCAGCTGCAAAGATACCGAAGCTTTGAGGGGGGTTAATTTGTTTTCATCTTCACAAAGAGCTCTGGTAGGTTTTTTTAATCCTCATAACCCTGCCAGTTCTGAGGAATAATAGCAGTTAGGCAGATAGTTATGTCGACATCAACTTAAGGTTTATGCTTGCAAGGTTCATATATTTTTGGTAGCGCTGGCACTAATACAAATGATAGCTCAATAACAGAAAAATAGAACAGTCCCTGAGCCACAGTTCTGATGCTTGAAGCGTCTTTAAACCCTGCACCCAAATGAGAAAGAGATAAAAACAACCTACTCAAAGTGGCTTAGCTTGAAGGAGCATTTTATGTGTTACTTGATGGCAAAATAGTGAGGCATTAATGCAGTTTACAGTAAGACACCCCTGAAGTTATCAGTGAGGTTGGTGTGATGCCTGACAGATTTAATGTAAATATTTATAGACTTGGCCTACTAATTATGCCAGTGGAAAAAATGCAGTATTAATGCTGTCAGCTCCCCATGTCTCTACCTGCCAGCGTGCTGCTAGCTTGCATAAATATTCTGAAGATAGAAAGTACATCACATAAACAGAAGAGATCATTTAGATTTTTAATAAGGGATTAAGTTATCTCCAGCAGCGGTTTCCAGCCTGTGGTCCACAGACATATGGGAGGCCTGGGGACTCTTCCCAAGGGAAAAATGACAAGTAAGGAGAGGTTTTTGTAAGGTACATAGGAATCTCTCTCTGTGAAATGATTACAGGGCTATGCACCACCTTTGTCAAATATTTAGGGGTCCACACAGTGAGAAAAATTTGAAACCCACTGATTTACTGTATTTGTGTAAAGAACTGAGTAATCTCAAAGTGCTGTACTGCCACGTTTTAAATGATTTGACTAATGATCCTGCCACAGCCAGGCTGCCATAAAAAGTCCTGGGCCACAAAGCACTAAAGCATGTGCTTAACTCAAAACACACGGTGATCCACTGAAGTTACAGCCTGTCCCATCCATAACTGGTTTGCTGAATAAAGACCATGGGGAAATTTGAGACAGAAGGCACGGACTGCTATCATCTTGCAAACAGCCCTGCAGATGCCCGATTATCTTGTACAACTGAAAATCTAATTATGTGAGTCTGCAGTTCGTATTTTTCTGTTTCAGCCTATTTATACCAAGAGACTCTGAAGGTGTTAGGCGCCTTTGGTTTCAGCTGTTACTGGTTGCCAACCCAAAGAGTATTATCATGGCTGTGGCAGCTCGTTGAGGAGACTCTCAGCTGCATGGACAGTTCTTCTGATATGTGATCCACAGGCCTGTGGTTTCTGCTCTGGCACAAACTGACTTGTCACAAGCTGTGCAAATAGATGTGAAATGCTATCACCAGGGGTTGTGTGTGTGTGCTTGCCTTTTGTTTGAAACTCTTGCAAACTGAGGCAGGATGAACGTGTGGTTTCATCCTGTGCTGTCTTCTGCAAAATAGCATCATAGTCTGGATCTATCCCCGCTGATTTCAGCTTGGGGGGCTGGTCCAGGCTGCCCACATCTGGCCTGTGCATGTGGGCAGTACTGCTGACCAACGTGTGGCTCTGTGCAGGAGGAACAAAAGAGCATTTTGGTAGCAGGAAAAAGTGCAGGTGAGAGCCACGCATGGTGTGGCCACAGCAGCTCTCACGAGAGGTTGGATGGATGAACTGCAGGCTTTCCATAGGGGCATCCCAGTGGGGGTTTGGAGGATCTCACTGCTGGTGGGCGAAAGGCAGATCTCGCATTCCTGTGGGTGACTGAGTCCTTGCCATGGACTGAGGCCACAGCCCATGAAAGGCAGCAGACTTCCTCTGCCTTCAAAGAGCACTGCATCAGGGCTCTCATTGCTTCTTGTCACCACTGCATTTATCCCTTGTAAACACTTCACCTGCCCACCACGCCACTGCAAACCACAGAACAGAATAACCCCAGAGAAGTGGAGTGCACGGTTTGAAAAGGAACATTAGGAGGGAAAAATATCTCTCTCTCTCTTTAAACTGTCTCTTTTCTATATTGTTACCTTGACAACTCTGCTGCTGTGTTTCATCTTTGGTGGGACTTAGCTGTGGTGGAATCAGGGGGACATCCATGTGCGTTTCCACATCTACTCCAGCTCTGCTTCACAGGCACATGCCAGGCACAGGGCATCCCCAGCTGCAGAGCCCACGGTCGCTGCCTTGACCCATGGTGCTGCCTGGAAATGATTACAGATATTAAGAACTGGGACCCGTTCTGATTAAAGGTATAATATTATATCTTCTGTTTCTTTTCCTTAAGCCAGTGCCAGAGCGGTGTTAATGCTCTTTAAAAAGAGATGCAAGGTGCTTAAAATATTTTGGGTTATAAGGGTTAGGACAGCTGGAAAGCAGAGAGGGATGAAAGTACTCAAAAATAGTTGTATTATTTTTAGTATAACCAGATACAGGAGTATGTGTCAAGATTAGGATACAGTTCTGATGTGTTGAACTGAGTCTAGAGATGCTAAAAATATGCTTTCTTTTCTCACAGTTTTGGAAGAGACAGAGGCAAAGGTAAGAGGAGAGTAGTGGTGAACTGAAATTTTAATTCCTGTGCTTCCTTGCTTGTTGGGGTTTAGCAAAGCCAGCTGTTAACCTGGGCACCCATGATCCACTGACACTGGCAAAGCACGGGAGGCAGGGCGAGGTGTTGTCCGTGGGAATGGGATCCCTCCCACCCCATTTTTCCTTCTCCCAAAGAAAATCTCCACCAACATAATCCTTTTTTATTCTTTTTAACTGAAATGGCTGGCTCTGGAGCAGCCAAGGCAAGGCAGGCAGGCTCCGGGGCTGGGTGCGGACGGGGGTGTCTGTGTCGGAATGTGTGCAGGCAGAAGGGGGCTTTTAATGCAAAACACATGTGTTTTCAATTGCTTGCTGGAGCCAGCCCAGTAGCTGTAACTTGGCCTGACAAAGCCTTATTGAAGTACAGACAGTGTGGTTTCAAAGCAGTTAGAAAAAGAACGAGAATGCTGTTCAGGAAATTCTTCAGGCATGGGCAGGGACTTGGCTGCAGTTCTGCTGTTGGAAAATCTGACAGGGGCAGCTCATGAGCACAGGCCAGGCCTCGTGCTGCTCCAGACACTGAGCTGCATCTTCCCCAGCCTCCTGCACCCTCCGGGCGTTCATCCATCGCCGAGGGAAAGGTAAGAGCTGCCCTGCTCCGTCCCGTCGCGTGGATTTGCCTTCCTTTTGTGCCTCTGCAAAGGGGCTTCTGCTTTCAGGCTGCTGCTTAGAGCAAAAAAAAAAAAGTCAAGAATGGGAAGTTGTGGCATATTTGCGAAGGTTTGGGAGCAGTCTGAGGCTGGGTGGTGGTTTCTGGCTAAATTTGTGTCGATAGTAAAGCTGCAGGCAAAGCAACGCCTGTGCCGCGTCTCTGGCTGAGGGAATGCTGCACCCAAATAATCCCCAACTTTTTCATTTTGGGGAGTAAGTACATGTGTAACCTGAAGCTACTGAAAGGTTGGCTCTGGACCACGTGTCACTCAGAGATTCGGATGAAAAATGCAACTCAGTCACAGTAAATACATTTATAAGTGCATTGTATTGTAGTTGTTTAATGAGTTGAAAGCACGTTTGTCTGGGGGTTGTTTGCCAGTTCCTGGTACAGAGAGCTTGTGAAGAGAGGCAGTAACTCAGTAATAATCATTGCTTTGTGATTTTTCTGCATATTTTTTTCCTGTATTTTATAAAGCATGAGTGAACTGCAACAGACAGCATGGTCAGGAGCCACGTAGGGCAGATTAGAAGGAAAACCATTAATTTAGGGGCTGTTCTATCTGCAACTTCTCTTCCAATTTGCGTTTCTTTCCCCAAATAACTGAAGAAACATTTATGATGAAAAGCTCGCTCTCTCTTTAGGGACCTGCCAGATTTAGGCAATGTTCTCTCATCCTTTTAGTTGCAGCATTAAAGCTTGTCTTGCCTTAGCAGAGATATCAGCACCTTATATGGCAGGCTTGGGCTTGGGATTCGGGAGCGCGCGTTCGTCAAGGGATGGAGGTGTCAGGAGGAGTCCGCCTTGCGTGGCTTCACAAACTTCCCTGCCTCTGCCTTGGCTTTTCAGAGCAATGTTATTTGATGTGTTGAAAGTGCTTTTTAGCTGTGTTTTGTGGTGGTGGTGTTGGTTTTTTTTTCTTCAGCAAGGAATGAATTAAGGATATTAAATCATACAGTGGGACGGTGCGAAGAATCTCCGACCGGTTCATGGGAGCAGGCTCACGGTTTGCTTTGCCTGCATCCAGCAGGGCTGCACACACAGGGCTCAAACAGCCACTCATCTTGGCAACCCAGAAATTCAGGGACAAGGGGAGGTTTCCCACCAAAGTTTGACAGCCCCAGAATGTGGCAGGACCAGAGCTGTCTCCCAGTAACGCTGCTGAAGAGTGTTAAGTTGGTTTGAGTCCACTGGAGTTTGGAGTGCAGGAAGGGCATCCTACAGGAGACATGGATGTCCTGGGGCTTCCTGTAGGCTGGTGGGGGCAAAAGGAATGAGAGGAAGGACCGAGATGAGCTGTGGAAGGGGGAGGCATATGATGAAAATGAAGAGGCTTGATAAGCTCAGAATTTGCTTTGCATAAAATACACCTGCTGGGAAAATACTGTGTTAAATAAAGGTCTTATGTGATCTGGAACTTCGTGAGCCTTCACAGGCTGCCATCTTACCCTGCAGACTTGGAGCTCTATTGCTTTTGTCAGCAGCTAACTTAGACAACCAGTCAGCCTATTATCTTCTTCACTGCTAGTTATAAGCTTATTTAAAAATAAAATAAAACTCAAGTTCCTGCCTCTGCTCATGCAGCATCCCACCTCCCAAATCTGACTGTCAGTGTTGAAGAGGTAGAGATATGAAGAGGCTGGAATGTGTCCATCTTAGCCAGCAGCAGCCAGGGCCATGGGAGTTGGTGTTTCCTCCCTAACTTTGGCAGCTCCTCCTGAGCCTCCTCAGTGACCTTTGTGCAGCTCCACCTGGGTCAAGCATTCAAGCTTTGACTCCAGCAGGACTGAAGAATGTGTGCGTGTGTGGGCAGAGTGGAGAGAACCTCTTGATTTTGGAAGCAGATAGATAGGAGAGCCATTAGCATACCCTAAATATGGGTATCCCTTCTCCCGGTCCTTCCCAGGAGCAAACCAGAGAGCAAGTGAGTCTGGGCTAAAGAACAAATGGATTAGCACAGAAGGCACATCATGTGGAGGGAAGATGGTAGAGGGACGATGCAGCAGAATAAATTTTAACTTGTGAGCAGGATCACTGCAGAAACTGCACTCTGGATCCTGGCACATGCTTAAGCCCACAGTTCTCCATTTGTGCCATGCTGGTTGGGTTCCAGCCGTATAAATCCACATTACAATCCTGCTTTGCACATTCCTACAAGCCACAGCTCTTTCTTGGTGCTGTGGGGTGAGAGTGTGTTGGGGCAGGAGTCTGCAAAGTGTCACCTCCTGTGGCTTGCTTTCTGATTCGAGCTCAGTTGATTATATCCCTCTCGCTGTCCCCACAGCCTCCTGCAGTCACACCTGCTGCTGGCTATTTC
The DNA here is from genome assembly GCF_000738735.6 of Corvus cornix cornix. Classification (NCBI taxonomy): domain Eukaryota; kingdom Metazoa; phylum Chordata; class Aves; order Passeriformes; family Corvidae; genus Corvus; species Corvus cornix. The sequence goes on along the minus strand of NC_046343.1, from coordinate 5,283,737 downwards.
GGTGTAGTTCTCATATTTGTTCATCCTGCTTTGAGACACTCTGGTGGGAAAGAGCTTTTCTAAACTTGGCACCGATGGACAGAGGCTTGTGAGTGCTTCACAACATCTGAGTGGTGCAAAGGAAGCAGCGTGTGAATGCAGCAAAGCTGGTGTGGTGTTTGCATGCAGCGTGAATTTATCGCCACAAATCGTGGGGCATTTTGTGAAAGACATTCTCTGTTGACTAGCTTGATATGTAAAAGGACTCACTGCAGAGACTTTCTTCCTTGCTAGCTTTCCATTTTCTTCTTAATTCTGAAAAAAGTATTGAGACAAGGTGACTATCAGCTAAAAAGTGTAAAATTTAGAAGGGACTGTCGTAAATAGGAAGCAGATGTGTTTCTGTTCTTCTCAGAGAAGAGAAGCAGTAGTGACACCACATTGCTCACAGACTCTTGCAGCATAATAAAATAGCACTTTTAGCTTAGGAAATAGTATTCAGAGATGGAGCTGCCTATTACTTTGGTTAGTTCTGGCAAATGCTAACAGGTTTAGAGTTTTACTGTGAGTGCTCCTTGAATGCAGAGAAGGGGCAGGACAGTCCCACGTTCAGCTTTTGGTTGAGTCCATCTGCTCCAAGCTATTGGTTTATAAACTGAGGTTCTTGCATTGCACTTATCCTCAAGCACATTTGTTGTCAAAATGCTGCCAGCCCAAACAGCTGGGGAAATTATGAGAGCTTTCAAGATGTTAGAGGTGGGGAGTAGCCTGGAGCATTGAGGGATCTCAATGAGATGCTTTACCAGGAGATGAATCCCCAAGGTCTCCCCAGCTGCCTGTGCTGAGTCCAACTTGCACAAGATAGGAGAGGGAAGAGAGATGTTTTCCAGTGGACTGGGCAGAGTATGCCCTGATAGAGTACAGATCAAAAAAAGCTTGTTGATGTGCTTATGTTTGCCAGAATCAGGCCAGATGTTTGAATAACACTGCATGTGGTGTACCCCACTGATAGAAACTACTCATAAAAGAAAAGAACATTCCTTAGGATGTTTCTTTTTACGTTTTGTCCCTCTGGCCATGTATCAGATAGCAGTGATACCCGAGAAATGAGCACTGCGTGGTGATGGTGTTCCCAACTCATGGAAGAGCTGCTCCCCATATGGAGGGATAGGCACTGTTGACAGAAAAGAGGGACAAGCAGAGAGCAAATAATTTGAGCTTTGGGGACACCAATAACAGTCACAGAGGCCAAGTTCATGGCTTAGATGGTCCTGGAGAAAAGTGCTGTAACTATCCCAGCAAGTATTTCATCCTGGGGACTGTTCCCCAGTACTCAGCCCTTGCTGAGTTGAGCCATGCTGCAAGTGAGAAGTCATTTTCCAGAGCCTGATCCTTTTTATGGGGACCCAGGCTGTGGTCTGACCCATGTGAAGGGCCATAAATCAATTTTGGGTCGTGCTTCTGGTGGATTAACAGACCTGGGGGTGTCAAACTTGAGAGAGTTTTATGGGGAGCAGAGACGCAAAATGTCTTGTTGATAGATGGCTCCAAACACTCTTCTTCATGCCAGGTTTTGTTCTCAGTCACGCTCCAGAAATGTCTGTTCTTTTGAACCTGGTGGATACTGTGCACTTAAAAGACAGAGAAATTAAAGAGGATGAATCTGCAGAGGATTTGCAGCTGGTGAATACAAGTACAGTGCCTTCCAGTGATATGGCAGAGAGCACCTCTGAAGGTTTTTAGAGCTTTTTTTTTCCCCCTCATTTCAGCCCGAAAGAAAAGGTTTTTATTTCAGAAAACAAAGAGAAGGAGAAGAGGATGTTGGTGATAGGGACACAAAGAGAGGACAGACATGGGAGATGTAGGTCCAAGACATGAGGGAATTTGAACCCCTCTCTCATCTCTGGATATGTGTTCCCATCACCGTGCTTCAGGTCAGCTTGGGGTCAGATGCTCCTGCTTTTTCTGATGAGGCTGTAACACCTCAGTTATGTGCAGGCAGGCAGGGAGGGGAGATGCTGTGTTGGCTGTGCAAGGCTCAGGGCCGTTCCTGCTGCAGTGAGCTGATTCCATGAGCTCCAGGACATTTCCAGCAGCAAATTTCAAGAGGCCCCATAAGACAGAAGCTGCCTTCCCGGATTGCATCCTCTTTCAGCTTGAAATTGTTCTATTACTAAACACACATCATTCAAGTGCTGATCAAAGAGACCCCCGCAGCAGAAAAGCATTATTGATTCCTTATGTAATACCTCACCCTACTCATGGCCCTCACTGAGCCTACAAAGGCAGCGGGGCCAGGCAACGTTACAGTGCCAGTGTTTGTGTGGGAAAGGTGTTAATTCATCCCTGTGCATGTAACACTTTTCTGCCTGAGGAATTGTTAAATGTGCGTTGCACACCCTGAGTGAGGAACTTGCTGCCAGGGCAGAAGGACGTGGTAGAAGGAGGGAGAGAGGCATGGAGCAAAGATTTGCCCTAAATGGTGAGGTCTGGCTTGAGCTTTGAAAGCTCAGAGCCAGTTCTGCTTTCTGGTGCCGTTCAGCTGAGCCTGGTTTCAACTCTGCTGAAGGAAAGCGCTGAAGCTTCTTTGCAGGAGCACTCTGCCAGCAGCCTGTGCGGATCAGCGGGCGGGGTGACAGGGCTCTTCCAATGCTCTTAAAAAACCAAATCTTTCTTGTCATGGGCTGTATCTCTAAGGTATGCTAAAGCAAAAGGATGAATAGCTTTTCTAAGTGGACTGGATTTTGTCTCAGGCCCTGTTTGCAGTGTTGGTGTATATAAGGACTCTGTGTGCAGCTCTTGTGCGAAAACTTACTACTTCTTTTTTTTTTTTTTGTGCAGTACCAAGAAATCCTTGGAGAAGTACCCAAGTTCCAGGCTGTACTTTTGTAGTCATGGTCATGTTGTCTGTGGCTAAATTGCAAAGATTTGGCAGCTGCATTTTTTTCTGTTGTAGGTAGGATTGTCCATGCGCTGGTGGTGATCCAGTGCTGTGCACTTGTGTCTCTAAGCCCTCTCAGGTCAGGAAGGCACTTTGAAGTTTGACCTTTGGAAGGTGTGCTTCTTTTCCAATTTCTGTATTTGTTTCAGTATTATCTTTTCTCCACTGTCTCAGAATTAAGTGGTGGTTTCTAATATTTTCCTAAGGAAGAAGCAAAAAATCCTATTAAGCAGCAGCAGCCTTTCCCCTTAGTTCAGTAATTGAAAGGGGGGAGGTGTCACCAGCAAGTGCAGCCACTGGATATTCTTTCACAGCAGTACTTTTTTCTTCTGGTGCCTTAATTTTTTTTACTGTTTGAGTCAGGAAAAGTTGCCAAAATGTTGATTATGACTAGCATACTTCTCCCTCCCACACAGTACAGATTATTGATAGTGGATAGCTGGTTCCAAGTGTGGTTGCCTTGCAGACCTTCTTATTCTGCTTATTTAACACACCTCAGCACTCTGTGTCCATCATTCTGTCTTCTCTTCCTGGAGAACTACAGACATGAGCAATTTTTTTGGCAGTATTTACATTTTGGGGGGAAAAGCTAGCTAGAAACCATATATTGCTTAAGTGTGGCTGTGTGAGAGTTTGTATATAAAGAACATGCTATCTACAATTGCCATGTTATTTTGTTGCTGTGAATTTATACTGTATTACTGAGTATTGCTTGTCACACCTGCTGTAGTACTTTAGTTGCTCTATCTCTGTTAGGGCAGCTGTGAGTTAAATATTTTATCAGAACTAGAGATACTCTCAAAACCAGGCTACTGTATGGATGCAAGTTGCTCTTTGTGGTTGTGTTCTGTTGCTATAAATTCTTTTGATGTTTGTAAAGTTTTGCCCCAGCTGGATATGCTATTTTCTCCATCCTAGAAATTGCAAGTAAAGAAAAAAAGCAGTGAGAGCAGCAAAGAGATACAGTGAATAAACAAGTTTTGCAATAAAGGGGTATTTTTAGCTGGGTATTTCATATTGTTTCTCCTTGGTCAAACCTCTTCCATAGTTTGAGAGGGTTAGCAATGCAATTTATTCGTTTTCTCCAAGGGAGAGGCTGCATTTAATATGTGCTCTCCAGGATACCCTGTTAAAATATTAGGCAATAAAATCCTTGACTGTACAGTAGTTGCAGTTATAATTTCCCCCAGGTAGTAGAAACTCTATAATTCATTGTTGTTCACGTTCTCCCTTTGTACAGATTGGCATGGTTGTAGCATGAAAAAAGGTCTGCTTTGCTCCAAGTCCGTGTGTTTGTTGGTGACCCAGCTCCCCTCCGTGACGAGCATCTCATTCCTGCCACTGCCTCATTCCAGACTGGCAGATCACACTCCCACAGGGGAGCTCACACTGTTCCCTCCTGGGATGGAAATTTTGTAATTCACTGCTTACAAACATCAGTGCCAGCAGCCCTGAGGAAGACACTCGTGGCATTGAATCAGTAGTGCAAGAACATGTTTGGTGGCTTCTTACCTGTCTAGAGTCTAAAATGCAAAACATTCAGCAGACTGTGTTACTAGAGATGATCTCCTCAGTCTGTGCATGAGAACAGGCTGAAAACGTAAGAAACTGATCCCTGGGGAAGCCCGTGAAAGTGGCTTTCCTCAACCTGAATATGAAGGGTGAGAACATGAATACTTTCATTCCTGTGGCAGCAAATGCCTCCACAATCCCCTCCTGTGTGCACGCAGCCCCTGAGGGGGTGGCTGTGCTCCAGACCCCTCTCCCAGCTGGTTGGGATGCCCTTTAAAAGGTTTCATCTCTTTGCATCCTTGGCTGCAAAAAATCCCTGACTGCCCTGAGCCAGCTGGGTACCAGGGTGTGGGAGTGGTGCTCGCCATGGGGAACTGTAGGGCACTGCCTGCCTGTCTGCCTCCCTCCCTCCTTCCATGTTGTCCAAGCTTGCTCTCCCACCCGGCATAGATACTTGGGGATAATTGTTTAGGGATGTGGCAGCTGGAGAACTCTGCTTCAGGTTTACTAAACTTAGGCAAGACTGGCGTGTTGGAAGGGGAAAGGCAAACATTTCCCCTTTGCAATTTTTTCTTTGGTTGGCAGGAATGATTTTAGTTGAGATGTTTGGTTTTTTTTAAATGAAACCTCTGAGAAGTCATATTGCATCTTCCAAACAAACTGCTGAACTCAACTGCTTTTACCAAACGCATGCAAAATTTTCCTCTCAGGATCCTTAGAGGCCCTGGAGTGCCTGCCTTGCAAAACCTGGGGCGGTGAAGAGAGTCACTCCAGAGTGATTTCCATAGGATACCTTTAGACAGCGTGCCTACGTGTATTTATAAGTATATTCATACACATTTAGCACATCAGCTTCTCTTTTGGTCTGTTACTGTGCACAGCAAGCAGAAGGAAAAATAACCAAGGTATCCAAAGAGCTGCTGCCCAGCTGGTAAACTCTGAAAAAAACAAAACCCTCCAAGAGGCAGAGACAGGAGCAGTTTTTATCATTGGCTTTCTCCTGCCCCTGAATACACGTGGTTGTCTCTTTGTGGTCATTTCAGATGCCTCAGGAACAGTACGCGCACCGCAGCACCATGCAGACCTCGGAAGGACCCCAGGTATACAAAGTGGGGATTTATGGCTGGAGGAAGAGGTGCCTCTATTTCTTTGTGCTGCTCCTAATGATTTTAATCCTGGTGAACCTTGCTATGACCATCTGGATTCTGAAGGTTATGAACTTCACAATTGTAAGTAGGGGTTACCCTGGAAGGTCTGGGGAAGATGAGGGAGGGTGCTGGTCTTTCTTCTGAGCATGACTTCAGATACGGCTTCAGTAATGGGGTGTTTTGTTGCCATGGACAGTCCTTTTATAGAGAGGAGCAAATGTACCCAATGATCCTCTCTTTCTGCTGGACATTGCCAAGCTGAGGAATCAGCTCAGCATTGCAAATCACATTCCTCTTATCTGCTATATGTGTATATATACATGTATTTATGTAAGCAATATACACCACCCTTTCCCAATTTTCAGTTGTAAAGTGTTTTAAAATTAATGAACTCACTTATTTTGAACTGGAATGGGTTTGAGCCTTTCTTAGACTTTTTCTCCATGACTGGGAAGATAAGAAACTTGATTTGCTTTTTGCTTTGGGAAAGTTCATATTTTTCTGTAACGATGTAGTTCTGGAAGCTTCATGAAATCAAATTTACAGGGTGTCTCCCTGGCTGTGGAACTTAGGTGGAGCATGTCCTTATCCTTGTACTGCTGTGCTCGGTGCATGCCAGTCCTGGAGCAGCTCTCCCTTGCTGCACAGACTCCCTGGCCAGGGTTAGCTTTCCACTTCCAGAGCTTGTGAGCCTTTATATATGGCAAATCCTTGTTTGTCAGTAGGTAATTTGGCAAGGCAGAGTGAAAATGAAATTATCAGTCCCCTCTTCCTCAAAAGTCGTCCTTGCCACCTTGTTCAGATGAGGTTATTAATTTTAAGATTGTTTGAGTCTTCAGGAGAAATCAAGCTTGAGGCTTTAATCCTGGTCTTACTTCCTGAGGGAGCTGTAAAGCTATACTTCCCTAGACAACTTTCAAGGACCTTCCCAGCCACCTCTGATATGAGCAGCATGTGTGAAGTCTTTTGGCATTTCTTTCTCTGCTCTGGTCTTGCGCAGTCCTGAACAGCTGTGGCCAGCATTATGTTATTAATGGGCCATGAGAAGTTGAATAAACAATCTCTGGCTTCCTGTACCCAGCAGATAAAATGCTGTGTCAGGGGAACGTGTAGCGTTCATTTTCTCTAACCAGGTTGCTGTCAAGGTGTGCAGAAGATTGCAGTGCATGTGTGCATAGGGAGCAAGCAATTATGAAGCAGTAATCCACAAAAAGCTCCTGCGAGTGGGCAAAGAGTGGCCAAAGTGGACCAATTAATGCTTAACCAGACCAGTTATTTAATCTTGTGAAATTGATGCCATTTTGATACCCATTTCATGCTGATCTATGGTCTTTAGATTAATGGAGTTGAGAAATAGGTGTTTCTGAGGGGATGGAAGAGTTGGGCATATGCTCCTCATACAGGCAGTGGTGTGGGGCTCAACCCAAGAACAAAACAAAACAATTTCAAGTTATCCCTTTTCAGGAATGCAACTTTATTTCTTTCTAATAACATAACTTCGGTCCCATGGGTTTTTGCTATTTGGTGGTGGTCAGTCAGCTCTCTACAGATTGCTTGGGAAGTCAGGTGAACATCTCTGCTCTTTTCTCCATCACTGCCCTCTCATGATGCACTGCCTTTTGCAGGCCAGGTGCTGGAGTGCCAATCTCCTAGGGATATGTGCAGAAACTTCCCATTTCCAGCAGCTCTCTCCCCCCACCAATAGGATACAGCCTGGCTTTTGGGGGGATGCACTAATCTTCAATTTCTTGTCTGATTCTGTTTCCTTACTTGCCCTCAGATTACTGGGGATTATTCCAGGATAAAGTATATTTGTGTACGGCTTAGTTAATTCATATCTACTGATGCTAGTGGATGATGAGCAGCATTTGGTGATAAAAACACAGGTGGTGGTGCTGAGTCCTGCAGTGGGAGCAGCTTTATGGTTGTAGGCATGGCCACACTGAATGTTTCTGGCACAGCCAACTGGAAATAAATACAAGAACTGGGCATGTAAAATGTGAGTCTTGCCCCAATATGCACCCATTCATCTCCTGATCTCCTGCTGCTCCTGCAGCCTCGCCAGCTGCTTTGGATCCTGCTTTGCAATCCCTCCTGCGCCATTCCCTGAGGCTGAGAAAACCACTTGGCTAAGTGAGTTTTTAGAGGCAGACTTTTATCTCTAAATAACAAATGTAGGGAAATTATCAAATGAGCAGATGCAAATACGGAAAAATCTTTAATTTGTTCCTGTTCTGATAAGAGGAGTTGAGAAGTCCTTCTGGGGCAGAGGAATGATCTGAGTAGTCAGTAAGCAATAGCTGCTGCCTAACAGGTCTGAGTTACCCCAGTGCTTGCAGAGCAGAAAGGAGAGGAAGGTTTGTCTTTCTGTTCTTCTGGAAAATGTATTTCCAGCATCTTCCAACCCCTGAGCTCTCCTTCCAGAGCCTGAGTCTGTTCAACTCCACAGAACAGTCCTGGCGCTTACCAGAATTTAATGATGCTCATTATGGCCAATAAGTGCTCACAGTATTTTAATGAGCCCAGCAAACCTGCTCAAGAAAACTCAGGGGTGTTTTAAATGCTGATAGTGGGGAGTGGAGAGTGGAGAAGGGGAAGGAGATGAAGCAAGACAGTCTCAGGATAAAAAAGCACCTCCTCCTGCTTGCTGTAGCAGCATCCATCCACTCCACTTCCATGTCCAGCCCTGACCTCCCTTTCTCTGCCCTCTGTATGCCCTGCTGGCTTGTGCTCCAGGAGACAACTCCTGTGAAATCAAGCCATAAGCTTCCAATCAGCGGCTTTTAACAAGCTTCACTAATTTATTCTAGGTTTTGCTTTTATTTGAACGTTCAAGGCTCAAACAAATGTATGTGTGGCTATTGCCTGTTACACAGGGCTGTCAAAGCAGTGTCGCACCTGCGTGGGGACAGCTGGTCACTGTCTGCTCTGTCCTCTGGCACAATCATTCACTTCTCATGTACTGTTTGATACTCAATTTAGTTTAAATGCCTTTATCCAGCACAGGCTGTATGAAAAGCAGGCCTAAAGGGGACCTCCAGTGTCATCTGCCTGTCCCACAGCTGGTTCCCATAGCCAGGTCCATTTGCTCTGTTTGTGTACATCAGGGCTGTGCTGCTCTGGGACTGCAGGAAGCTCCGGGCAGGCTACTGCCTCTAAACCCTGCCTGGATTTTTAAGCCAAACCACGGAATGAATCTGGACCAAAGCCACCAATTTGGTTGAAACCCAAATGCACCCTGAAGGTGGCCTAACCTAATTGAGGTAGAAACCTCCATCCAGCACTCAACTTTCCCATGATATATAGGTACAGAGTGCTCTGCTTCATTGAGATCTTGGACAAGCCTGGTAGTAGGTCTGTGGTTTGCACATACTCGAGGAAGTGATGTTAATGCCTGTGGGTTGTGTGTGTGACTGAGCCACTCAGTCTGCAGGTCCCACGCAGGTGATGGCTGCATCCTGCTGTCACATCAATGTGGTTGAGGGCTCAGCCTCCAGCTGTGGCAGTCTAAACCTCCAGCTGTGGTGGTTTAAACCTCCAGCTGTGGTGGTTTAAACCTCCAGCTGTGGTGGTCATAATCTCCAGCTGTGGCAGGCTCAACCTCCAGCTGCACAGTCTGGCTGAGGTGGGCACTGCCCATGCACAGATTTGTAGGTCCCAACTTAATTATAAAGCTGGAATGAGAGCTCTTAACAACCTTCCTCTTTCTGGTCCACCTGCACTAGCAGCCAGTGATGCTTTAGCAGCAGCCTAGCCCGTGACTCTGCATATTAGCACATGCATATTTTACGCTGCACGCCCATGATGTGCTGGGGATCTCTATTTCAGCTATTACTAGTGAGCTTAAAACATTTTTTAAAAAGCTTCCTGTTGTATTAGTTTCTGAGTGTTACGAGAAAAAGATGTGCTTACATAAACAGAGCAAACCAATATCTTTATTTTAAGCAGTCCAAAGCTAGAAAGCTCTGATAATGGGCAATGACAGTGCATTGACCTCTTTCCACAAGGGTAGCGCACAATGCCTGGTATTTTAAATGGGTGTTAGGAGTCTGAAGCACCATCCATTAGTACCCCTTTATAGCCTGTTAGGCAGCAGGCAGAGCTTCAAACAGGGGAGATGAGGACTGTGTCCTGTTGTGGCTGCATTTAAATGTCAAACACCCACCTACTTGTCTGCCAATCAAACCATGTAGGACCTTTTGCTTTTCCTTTGCTCTTTCCTGGTGTTTCTATCCACAGCTCCTGTTTGCTTGTTTTGTATGGATTTGTATGGATTGTATTGTTTTGAGACAGGAGCTGTTTGCGTATGGCATCCTGTAGTCCCATATAGTGGCAGGTTCTACTAGACTTTAAACTGTAATAAATGGGAAAATAATATCTTCCCCCTAATCAGCCTGCAAGGCTTGAAATTCCTGGAGAATTGTCTTCTAAGGATCATCCAAAGTAAAGGCTTCAGATTAATTTTGTAAAGACAGCATTCTGCAGTTTGGTATTCAGGAGTCCCTTCATGAGCCAAACTTAACGTGTTCCTCCAGCCTGGGAGAGCACCCAAATACCTGGAGGTATTTGCAGATGTGTAGCTGTGGTGCTTAGAGACAGGGTTTAGGGCGGACTTGGCGGTGCTGGGTTAGTGGTTGGACTCAGTGATCTTAGAGGTCATTTCTGACCTAAATAATTCTGTGACTCCGTGTCCTGCTTCCGGGCCTGAGCAGGCTGCTTGTGCCATCTGTGTGTGCGCCTCCGAGGGAATGCAGTGTGGGAAGGGGCAGGCAGTGACCCCCTTCCACTTTCCTTGGGGTACAGAGAGGGGGATCTTCCCCTCCTGGCCCAGTCAGGCTCAGGCTGGGGGTCCCTGACCACAGCACGTGCCACCTCTGGGTTCTCCTTCTATAACCACATGGGGTTTGCATCCTTTAGCATGAAGTTCAGCCATATTTTATTACTGTAATTGAACAGGAACAAATTCTTTCAATTGTTCAGATTTTTCCCCTTTTTTTTGCCTCAGGCTGCTTATAGCTGAAGGGGTCTGGTTTAGCATCGTTGAATGAAATGTTGGCAATTTAGAGAGACAAAACACTGCTGTAGATGGCACAAATGCTAAATATCATTATTATCTTGCTTTCTTTATTAAAAGTTGCTAGGAAAAATGAGCTTTTAAAATTTGGTTATGAACAGTTATTTCCAATACAATTACTCCCTCTTGTGTGTAAACTACCTGCCACATTTCAATTACAGGAAACCAGTGGGGTAATAACACAGCAGTAAAGATGGATTGGTGTTAGGAAAGCTCGTTGCCCTAGCAAGCAGGATTCTTCTATTAATGATTTAAAGGAAGAGACTTTGTTCTAATTTCTTTTTTTTTTTTCAAATCAGAGATTGGCTCAGAAGAAAACGACCGTGCTCTTTATATTCCCTTTTCATGATTTCTCTGGGGTCTCTTTAGGTGCAATGGTAAGGCCAGCATGGGAGGGAACTCTGATCAGCGTTTCAGCTTCTGCTTTGTGGTGCAGTTGTAATCACTCAGCTAAAATTGGCTGGAGCTAGAATTAATATTACTATATCCTTATTAAGGAAAGAGTGAAGTTCTCTTTCTCTCCCTCGACCTCTTGCACACACATGCATTACAAAATTGTGCATTTTCCCATCCTAATTCATGTTGCTCTTTCTACAGAACAAGTAATTGTTCTGAGACTGCCTGCATGACCCAAGAGCTTTGTGTATTTCCCTTCTTTCCTCATTCACATGGACTGCATCTTCTGATATAAAGATGTTAATCTCGTAGTGGCCTGACAACACCAGCAGCGCTGTGAGTGATTGTACTATTAAGTGAAGAAGTTCCTATGGGTGAAATCCTTCCTGGCTGGAATTTAGCAGGAATCTTGGCACTGACATCGGTGGATCAAGCTCTCCACCATAATACTTTTTATTTGCACTTTTCTTTACAGTAATTTCTAATTGCTTTCTTCTAGGTTGAGGATAAAATGTGCTATGCTTTTCTTTTACTCTTTTTAGAGATCCGAATTTCATTCCTGGAGGGTTTCTGTTTCTGCATGAAAAGCAACTGGGATTACTTATCTTCTTAAAAAATATATATGTACTTTTTTGCCTTCACTCATTTGGAGTTTAGAATAATATAGTAACTTTTAATGGGATACTGTGTGAAGCTATTGAAAGTTTGACCCCTTCATTGCTGCATTCTCCAGGGCATCAAGGATTTGGTACTGGTGGCTTGTTGAGTTGAAGTGCATCAGTTTCTTCTAGTGTTACACCTTTGAAACATCAGTCTTTCATAATATTTCATTTTTATTATCCTAATAACCACATTTTCTCAGCCAGCACAAGCACATAAGGCTTTCTTCATTCTTGTTACCGAAAAGTGACAAAAGGTCCCCATGTTTTTACCTCTCTGTCTCTACTCTCTGCTGAGCCATTGAGTTTTTCAGAGGGCTGCCATGGCATTGGATATGCTGACAGATAATGCTGTGGGAGCAACAGGAGCAGTGAAATAGTAAGTCCTCTACTTGTGCCACTAACCCAAGCTGCAAATGCTGCACTGCAATCACTTAGGTAATTCTTTGGGTTTTCTCTTTGCTCAAGGCAGTCTGTGGTGTACAGAGTGTTGTGATAGCAGATGGCCCTTTCCCCTCAAATATTTTGGGTTGGGTTTCACGAGGAACTGAGGTTTATGTGACTGTGTTTCCATCTTGATAGACAGGCTTCCAGCTCTCACTTCTCAGGTGTTACTCAAGCCATTTGAACAGAACTACGCATCCGGGAGAAACGAGTATCTCAAACATATTTAGTTACTGCATTTTTCAGAAGCAGAACAAAGAAGTCTTGTTTATTGGTATCTCTACTGCGAAAGAAGCTGCTGCATAAATTCTGTACTTACTACTCACCAGGAGTGAAGGATGTTATAAATGTCCCCATAGCAGAGAAACTTTTTTATTGGTGCTGTTTTCCTACTGGACACCAGAGAATTTAGCCCTGACATCCAAATACTCCAGGACACATCCCTTGGTAATTTGTACTTCTGATTTGGAGGAAACTCAGCAATACCCATGTCCTCATACCTGCAGTTCAGTGCATGTGTGCAGGCAAACCATCATCTGCCACACTTGCTGTATGGGCCAAACTTCCTAGCTAGCAAGCAAGCAAGCTGAGACTCAGTAACTGGTCGTCTGTATATCCACAGCAGGAAAATACCTGATTGCGTTAAAAATACATTGTGTCTTTGTTTGATGTCTCCAAGAACAGAGGGATACAAAAACGCTTCATTTCCACGCATTTCTGCCTGTGAGCACAGAGGGCCCTGTCTGCTGGTGCCCCAGGTCCCTGCTGCGATGGGGGGAGCACGATGGGATGCATTAAGAGCCCGGGAGGAGCTGCTCAGTGTGAGATGGAGCAGCAAGGAGGGCAGGCATGGGCTGTGCAGGGGGCGAGTCATAAACTCTCGATCCCAGATCCTCTCTCCTGCCACCTCCCTCCAGAGCAGATTGTTCTCAGCTTCTCTTTCATCTGAAGAAATAAGATATTTCATATTAGCATTCATCTCAGTTCCAACAAAAGATCTTCAGACTAGCAGTTCTGAAGCAGAGAGAGATTTGTCTCTTAGAGAACATGTAAAAGGTATTATTATAAATGTGCGAAAGAACAAAAACAAGCTCGCTGCTGAAACGCCGATAATCAGTTAGTCCTCTGAATAGCTTACAGTCTGATCCTTCCCCATATTCTCACAGTGCAGGAGGAGAAATGATTTAATTTGGGAATCCACACAGAAATGACGTGCCATGCAGAGCCATAGAGTCAGTTTTCTACTGCTGCCTCTCTTGTTCCTTGAGTTCTTTTTTTTCTTTCTAAGCTTCCCAACATCCCTCCTGAACTCTCTGCACAGCAGAGAGCAATGACCTTCGAGGCTTTCAAAACCCAGCAGCCACTGCTAAAACAAAAGTACAGTTCCTCTGAAGCACCTGTTCTGCGTGGCTGCCTTCAGGCTGAGGTGCTGCTTGGAGCAGCCTCCATGCCTCCTTCCACTCATCCTGGAACTGCAAAGCCATCAGCTTTTCAGAAAGTGTTTCTTGGCATTCTGAGCCCCTGCTGTTGGAGCATAATCCATGGAAAGGGAAGGGAGGTGGCTTTCTCTCAGAACTGTGAATGGCTGAGGAAAGTGGGAAGTGCTGAGGAGCAGAAACCTTCCTGTGCTTTGGGTCCTGCCTGTTTGCTGGGATGAGCTCGTGTTTGGCTAAAGAAAAAGGGAAGTGCCCTATTCTCCCCACAGCTGTGCATTTACTTTAGTTACCTTCTGCAAGTGTCAGATGCTGTGATGACTGAGGAGTTCAAGGCCAGAACTACAGCCCAGTGCCAGGCAGAGTCTGTCTTTCCCCTCCTGCAGGGGCAAATATTCTCTCTGTATTAGCTCTCCTCCACTCTCATGCCTCATTTGATAGATGTATTTATAAAATACATGCTGCCATTTCCTGTGCCTGTTCTTCTGGAGCTCTGCCGTGGAGATGAGCTTGAATATATCATTCAAATTCATCATAGCTTGAGTTTTAGTTCTGGCCATTTCCACTTCAATTGCATCCTCCCCATTACCTGTCCTGCCTCCGCTGCCATGGCCAACAGCAGGATGGACTGAGGTAATTATTTTCTATTTAGGCCTGTTTCTGAGGGACTACACTCCAGTGCACTTGCATGAAGGACAGCCTGTTAGCACTGAAATAATGTGGTTGCAGACAGACTTAGAGAAGAGGAATAGATTCACACAGGTAATTCAGCCTTAACCTCTTGAGTTCTCATTACTTTGCATCCACCCAGTGCTACTGCCCACTTCTTTCCTTTTTAAATGAGATCCAGTAACTAACAGAGAAATTATGGCAATTTACTATATGAAATTTGTGATTATTTGCATTTAATTAAAGGCTTCTCTTGGGAAAATGAAGGGCAGCTTAACCTCAGAGAAGCCTCTACATCTCCAGTAATTGCTTCTAATTGAAGTGTTTCGAGTTTCCATCCCACCACAAGAAAAGAAAAAAAAGCCCCAAACCTGAAGAGTTCACTCCCACACACAGGGTCCCAGAAAATTATTTTATCCTTGTGCAATTAAGGTGACAGAGGGTCCTTACAAATGATTCTTCAGTGTGGGTTAACCAGCTCAAATTAAAGTTTCATTACTGCAAAGGCTGGTTTGTAGTATGCTTCTGAGAAGTGCAAGGGCACAGCCCGTGTTCCTGAGCTGCTGTGCTGACAGACACAGATGCAGGGCTGCAGGTGCACCTCTCTTGCCTAAGTGCTCCTGATGGTTTCTGGTTTTGTACAGGATTTTTGACTTCCAGTGGTATTTTACTTATTACTGTCTGCACCTTTTTGGCTCAGTGTGTCCTGTGAAACACAGGAGAGGGGTTTTCTCAGCTGGAGGTGTGCAGAGCTGAGCAGCAGGAGAGCTTTGGGGCTGGGAACATCTTAGACATTGCCCTGCATCTCTACCTGTGTGTGTCTTAGTTTTCAATGCTGCAAAAAGCGTATGCTTCTCATGCCAGCACCTTTCCCTGGTCATCCTGGCACATGGGGTGTGTTCCTAGAGCAGGGGTGGCATTTTATAAACCACCAACTCTGGCACAGGCGTTTGGAACCAGCCCTGCTCTGCCCAGGGCCCACAGTGCCCGGCCAGTGCCCAGGTCCGTGGTGCTGGGGGGCTCTGGAGTGCCCGAGGGTCCCATGTCTGGGGAGAGGAGCCTGTCACCTCGTGATAAAGCCAGCACCTCCAGCTCAAGCAGCGCTTCAATTACACAAATTCTGCCTAATTACAACTATCAGCATTTCCATGCAGCTTCTGGCAGTGACGTTTCTGCTTGCACCCTTTGGCTCTGTTAAATCCCTCCTTGTATTGTGGATCTGCAAACAGGCATGACATAAATAAAAGCGTGTATGTTGTAGCAGCAGACATGGCCATTTTCTGCTGTTTATTCTTTCCAACTGAAGATAGCAAAGTTGAGAAACACGGGAGTGTTCTGCTTTCCTGTGTTCTCACCTTGTTCATTAACGCCTGGTATCACACAAGTCAGCAGGAATGTGCATCTGATTTCTGCTCTTTATTATCCCTAAGGCTCTCTTTAATGTACACTGAAACACATAAAATCTCTAGATGGACTGAAATCTTTCAGGGTAACCTCTGAGATGGCTACGGGTGAATTGTCAGAAATGGTAACATCGTTGTTTGTCATATTTTTTGAAGTTGTAGCTGCAGGTAGACACATGAAAACATTTGTGACCTGCCTCTGTTAACTTCTTAGCAAGCAAACATGCTTGGAAAAGTGCACCTCTTCATTTTAAGAATTAAAAAAAATGTTTTAATTCTTTATGCAGAGTCCTGAAGTACTTGTATTTCGTGTAGGTGCAAGTCATATAAATGTGTGTAGGTGCTGATTTTGATTCAGATTGTTTAATAGGGTGGTATTGTTTCTGACAACAAATACTAATCTTTCAAAACAAGACATTAGAGAATTTTGTTCTAGGAAACGAGGAAATCAAACGCCTTTTACAGTCTTTAGTTCCTCTCTATAGTAGAAAGGGAATTCCTGCTAATTACATTATTGTGCACACAAACCACTTCCAAATGAAGCACTTATTTACAGGGAGATATCATCAACAGAGACTGATGGAAGGCTTGCAGCAAAGCCTTGAGCCTGTTGAAGGGAGGAAATTCAGTCTGAGCAGCTGATGGCTGAGTTGTGAAAATATCTGGTGGATTTACAGAGAACTGCTTTGTCCTGAAGGGAGAACAATTCAGTTCACCAGCAGGTATAGACTGAAAGGCAAATTTCATCTTTATTTGAAGTTTCCTATTGACCAAAGATATTTGTCTTTGTTAGTATCATAAAGGAGTCAGCCTTGTACGTTGCCCAAGAAGCAGGCTGGATGTTAGAAAGCTGATGTGTGTAATTCCTTTCTTCTTCCCAGTGGAGCTACATTTACTGCCATTACACCTTTCTTCTATTAGGAAGCTTTTGTGCAGAACAGTTTGCCTTGTCAGTCCTTTTTATACTGAGCAGAGATTGAGGAGCTTTTACATATTCAGGGCTAAAATAACAATTCTCTGTATAGGGAGGCTGAGGCCAATAAAGACCCTGATGTTCTTGCCATGTCAGGAGCCCTGTGAGGCAGCAGGAGCTGGGGCATCCTTGGCTCCTTTCCCCCAGAAGCACCACTGTGGTCACTTCCCAGCCTCCCAGCTTCTAGCCAGGGCAGCTCATAACAAATTTGCACTCACCAGCACGGCATTGAGAGATTTCCCTACAGGAGCAATCTGCACAAGGGAATGCCTTCCCCCTTGAGGGCAAAAATCTGTGCTCTCTAGGTGGGGTCAGAATCCGGGGTGGGAAGGTAGTTTATTCCAGTTTTGCCTGTAAATTATGCTAAACAGACATGGAGTGGCCAGTCAGTTGTTTCATGTCTCGGTTCTCCTCTTATGCGGATGTAAATGGGTGGCATCAAGTTGGGGTTACACAGTTATAAGTGAGAGAAGAACAGAAGGCAGCTGCAAAGGACAGGGATTTAAACTTTGAAATATGGACAGTATCTGGGCAATTGCAAAGAAGAGTCAGACCTGATTTGGAGGCTTTTTGGAATTTTTTTTTCCCTCTCATAGTCAACAAAAGAGACTACTGCTTTGGGTTGGTAGTAATCTGCAGGGTGACATGTTAAATGGATTTCACTCACCTACTGAATTTGTCAGTTTAAAACAAATACATAGATGCTGTGAGGATTTGTGCTGTACAGAACACATACAGTGACCCAAGAGAGCTCTACAGACAGAAAGAGCTGGAAAAAAAATACACATCCATGCTCTGAAGTCTTGCAGAAGCAGGCTTCCAGCTTTGGAAACATGGCATAGGAACCTGGAAATGGTGGACAGTTGCACCCCTGTAAATGAGAGTAAACTAATCAGTTGTGCTCATTGCTCTCTTTCCTTTTCCTCACTGCATGTTTTCCTGTTCTTGAAATTCATCCATCCAGTAAGAAATGTGAAGTTAAATGGCTGAACTCTCTGCTCAGTCACAGTTCTCCCTGGTGCTCCTGTTGGAGGTGCTGGCTGAAATGCTCACTGAGAGCAAGTGTGGAGAGATGATGAGATCCATGGTGGGGAAATGACCACCATCCATCCAAAATGTTTTCAGCAGCAGCACTGGGAAGGGAATACACTGGTGCAATCTGTAGCTCTTGTTTTTGTTTGAAAGGTCTCTAATGAGCCATGTGTGCACTGCATTTCACCCTGGGAAATCCCACTGAAATCTGGCACTCGCGTTTCATTTCTTGCGCTGCTATATTTAGGGCAGAAAGCAGATCTCCCAGCGTGGCTCCTTCTGGCTTGTAGAAACCCTGCAAAGTGTCTTAGTAATATACACTAATTGCTTACCAAAGCTGCCAGCTCCCTGTGAAAATCCTTTAAAGAGATGGGAAGTGGAAGCAGAGCAGTTGCCTGCACTTTCTGCAGGCACGTGGCAGCAGCCAGTTGTCGTGTCTGTGCCATGGGGATGAGGGACAGATGACCTCAAGGGATGTGATGTGATCTTCATTTCAATCACTGCTTTTCTGCCCCTCCTTTTTTATCCTATGGATGTGGAGTCCAATCAGAGGTGTCTTTGTTGAGTTTTAATGAGTGAATTAGATATTTTTTTAAACCTGCAGTCAGTGGTAGTCACAGAGTGTGCATATTCCCTTTCTCTGATGTACTTATTTTTAATAAGTTCCCATCTTTCTTGACCTTAGTTCCACTAAAAGTCATTCACAGCCATGCCAAGTCAGGCATTCAACATCATCTTGTTATAATCAAAGGAATGAACCTCTCTGTTCAATACAATCTTTTTCCTGTGCTGACGCCTGCCAGCCCAGCTGTACCCAGATTTCTGCAGCTGAAGTGACAGGGTGCTCCAGACCTTCTGTTAAAGAAATGTGGTGCCATTTTTTAATTGTGGGTAAGAG
This sequence comes from Corvus cornix cornix, assembly GCF_000738735.6. Taxonomy (NCBI): domain Eukaryota; kingdom Metazoa; phylum Chordata; class Aves; order Passeriformes; family Corvidae; genus Corvus; species Corvus cornix. The sequence goes on along the minus strand of NC_046343.1, from coordinate 5,265,176 downwards.
AGAGAAGCAATACATGCCAGTATTAGGAGTGTCAGGTGAGAATATGGTAGTTTTATATTCTGGAATTTGGAGAAGTATTTCAGGTGTGGATACAATATTGCTGCTAGCAAGAATTTTCCTTGCTTCTTTCCAGTCCCGTGGGATACTTTTCTCTCTCATGGAAGATATTAGCAGAGTTCTATGAACTGTGAGCACCTGCAACCTTGCAGACCTTTGTTTATGGTATAGTAGAAAAATATTTTGACAAAGGGTATTTTAGGATTTTAGTCAATCACCCCAAGGGGTGGCTGATCCTTTGACCAACTAGACTATGAAGAAAAAAGTCTATAGAAGAGTTTGTAAAATAATTAAATAAATCAATCTTGCTGCACAATTCCTGCCTGCTGGATTTCTCTTCTCCTCCCTACCACTGCAGGATACCGTGATATTCCAGGTATTTCATATCTTTTCCATACTTGTCTATATAGGAAAAAAAAAATCTTTAAAACTTAAGAGTAATGGAGTGACTACAGTTTGGTAGAAATGACATTCAAAATCTACTAAATTAAGCAGAGAACGTGTCCATCCCAGCAGCTTTCTGTTATCTTTCACAGTTCTTTGATAGGGATGTAATTTTCTGTAATCACTCAGAAAGATGGTTGGATATTTTTTCCATTAAATTCTGAAAGACTTAAACCTTTTCTGGCTTACCTTTGCTATTTTTCATGTTTATATACAACAGTATAATGCATCAGCATTTTTATACGTTTCCCATATAAAAATGAGCCATGTTTATGGAGGCTGTCAGACTTTCTATTCCACAGAATAACTGGAGCATCGCTGTGAGTTGACACCAGCCTAAAAATCACATATGGTTGCTGAAATGTCTTATTTTATGGCCCTGATGCTGTTTAATAGCTAAGCTGTGCCCTTTTCTTAATTTACTGTCGCTATCCAGGAGTGCATTGGTGTTGGGGGATGCTCTGCAGAGGTTCCAGGGTAGCTCTGCTGCTTTTGTGGGTGCCCTGATCAGCAGAGCTGCCTGTTGGGTGAGGAACTGCCCAAGCTGTGATAATTAACTGGTGAGGTGAACCACTCTACACTGCTTTAACCTTCTTCCAGCAGGTTTCTCCTACCAGGCACTGGAATGTAAAATGATTACTTTTTTTCTTCCCTTTCCTCTGTATTTAGCCTCAGGAGGTTTTGGATAGGTTTTGGCTATTACAGACACAGTAAATGCCTAGCTGGAAGCTATCCGGTATTCATAACCTTAAGGTATTTAGGAAATCATAAAAGCTGAGTGGATTTTTTTCTTTTTCTTTTTTTTTTTTTTTTAAGAGAATAGCTCCAAGAGCTGAAGGCACTGCCTGCCTTTCAGGTAAATTCCATTCAGGATGATAAATTATGGCTCAACTGAACCAAAATGTTCCTAATGGCCCTAGTCAAAAGGCCTATTACAGGATGTCTAACTCACTTAAATTCCTTTTGGCTTTAAATTGTTAATGATTAAGTGTTTAGGGCTAAAGTGATATACACTTAAAGGGCACTTTGCTTTTAGGTTAGCAAAACTGAGCACCTCAAGTGAGGGACACAGATTCGAGTGACCTTCAGGCAGAGGAATCAGGATGTTGTCTCGACAGGTGGGTAATTTTGTGGGAATATTTGCAGGACACCAGGCAGGTTAGTGGAGAATGAAGCAGAGGAACATTCTGGAGCAGAGTGGAACAGCAGCTTTGGCCTGCCCTGGTGGTTTTTAAATCGCACTTTGGATATTGCAGAGAGAAAGTTTATTTGTCTTTTGTTACGACATTTGGAGAAGTAAACATTTGGTGATCTCAAGGGTGTTTTCCCAAAGGAACAGCTGATAAGTTGTAAGGCACCAGTCCTGTGCTGGCTTGTGCAGTTCCTTGAGTTTAAGTGTGGTTTTGCAGCAATGAAGGTGCCAAATCTGTCTGGTAATCAGAGAGGTTTGGACTCCTGTCCAGTCCTGTGCTGCTGACCAGTGAGCAATGCCATGTGTTTATCTGAAAGGATGTGCAATTATGTTTTAGAAATCCCTTCAGCATTGTCAGCTGTAGGAACTTCTCAATTTCTTAGATTTTTAATGTCTCCTGAGGGGGATCACAGAAAATTCCAAGTCACTTCACACCAGGCACTTACGGGACCTGGGTACTCACAGCAGCCTTGCTCACATGGATGTTAATGTTCAGTTTGGCTTTTTTAAACTCATGGATGAGTTTATTGGAATTGAGTTTTGCCTTCTAATCCTTTTCCATGAGTGTTATCAGCACACAGATACAGCAGTTGCACGCACTGCCTTCTGCTCAGGCAAAATCAGAGGTGGCCTGAAGATCCCTGGATCAGACTCACACTCACCTTCCTTTATCCAGGGCTTTGGTTCAGGGCCAGCAAGCAGCACATGCAGGAAAGAATGCCAAGCAGAAATACCAGGACTGGCCCCATAATAAAACATATGCCCATGCACAGTTTGCTTGCAGAAAAAGCTGAAAGCGTGTTTTCCAGAATATCCACATTGCTCCTTGGGCTGCACAGTCAGCTTGCAGGCATCTAGGACCATAACACTGCCATCTTCTGTCATTTTTATTGCAGAATAAAAGACGTATTCTTTATAAATTTCAAAATACCCATTTTCCTTTAGTTTTTCCCCTCTTGGTGATGCAGCTCCCCACTGGGGGTTTTAAGCAAACATTGTTCCCAGCTTGTTTGGGATGCTGTTGATGGGAATTCCTGGCCCAGTGCATTGCAGACGTCTGGCTCCTCCAGAATGTTTCTATTCCCCGCTGTGTTGCTTCCCCTTTGATATCTGATGATTCAGCAGGTCTTTAATTGCTGTTCCTCCTAGCAGGGAGTTCTCTTGCTCAATACATTAAATATTTGATTGCCCTGCATCTCCAGACAGAGCAGGGCACACGGGGGATTTAGAGCTCTCAAAGCAAAGCCTGTTGCCCTTCCAGACAGTGAGTCTGGGAGCTCAGCCCGAGGCCATGCCTGGGAAGCCTTGCCTGGAGCCCAGGGGGAACGCAGGGATCCGAGCAGGCCAGGTGGTTTGGGATGCTGGGAGGCATTTTGGGATGGCAGCAGCTGTGCTCGGTACGACTTGCTGCATGAGAGTCTGCACATCACCAGGGAGGCCCCCTGCATGGCCAGGAGGCAAGCGTGTCCTGAAGCTCCCAGAACTCCTTTTTTGCTCTTTTTTTAAAGAAGCAATGCAGAGATAACCACTGGGATACTCCTGTGCTTGGGGGATTGTGGTGTGCCTTCAGGAGCTCAGTAGGATGGGCTATTATAGCAGTACAATTATCTTCTGGTAACTTTCTTGGATATTATGCATGTATTTCATACTCAGTGATCCGAAATAAGGACACTTTTAGTCATGTTTTCCAAGTGTTTCAGATGGATGCACTGTGTAGGGACAATCTCTGTCTTACAGAAGGAAGCCTGGCTTCCAGGTGGGGCTGCTCCCTGGGTAGAGTTGGGTTTCCAGCCTTGCAGGTGGCTCCTTGAGAGGGGAAGTCCAGTCCAGCATTCACAAACATGCAGCACGTGCTCAGAAAGCTGGGATTTGCTGATGCCTCCCTGCTCTGGGGAGGAATGCACACGATGCTGTGTGGGAGTGTGCAGACTCACACTGTGGGGAAGCAGGAACAGTCCTGAGGATTGTCAGCAGTGTAGGCTTGAGGCAGAAGCTGCAGTGCAGTCTGTGGAGGAGAATATCCCAAATGTACCTCTCTGCATCTGCTTTTGGGCTTCCTTTTGCTCTGAAGTCTCGCTGCCTCCGTGTTTCTAGTGGAGCGTGGAGTTGTGTTGGGAGTAGAACATAAAGGAATGCTGAGAAATGCAGACAGCAGCATGCACTTCACATACATATTCCATCCCTTCATCCCTGGTGGATGGCACTGCAGAGAAGAAAGACTTTGGCAGGAATAATGGGGGAAGGAAGAACCCTACAGCCTCACTTTGTTAATCCTATTAGCCTGGTCCTAATGTAAGAGAGGCTGCTGCAATGCACATGCTCAGGCAATGGCTTGAAAAAAAATCGCACAAGTTTCCCTCCCACTGAGTCAAAGAGAAGCAATCTCACTCCCACTGAAATGAAATAAATGTAGCTGCTATTAGAGCAGAGCAGTGAGCACCAGAACTATCATTTTGTAGAGCAGACCTTTTAAATGGACTTCAGATTAAGAAAAATAGGTGCGGAATAAAATTCTGTCCTGAAGCAAAGTTGGCAGTACTGCAGCAGTGAGACAGAGGAGCCCTATGAATACATAAGTGGTGTTTTCCCACATTATTCAAAGTGCCCACTTGCTGAGCAAGTGGAGCAGAAAGTTCTCGGCAGATGAGGAATGGGGAGAGAGCAGTCCATCCACACGGAGCCTTGACTTCTGCCAGCCCATTAATATCAGGGATGTCTGTGACCTTCCAGTCAAGCAGGGGAGAATAACTCATCGGCAGTCAGGTTCAATCCAGCCAAAGTTTCCAAGATTGAATGCTTACTTGCAGACTAGATCTGATCGCCAATCTTATGATGAACCCTTCCTGTCCTTAAAATTTTCAGTGTTCAGGCTGCTGCAGGTTTCGAGCTCCCCGGCATAAGCTATGGTGCTGTATGCAAGGAGAGAGCTTGAGAGGTTTCCTTTCCTCTGAGCAATGCAGAAAATTCCCTCTATGATGCCTGATGAGAACCATTCTGTGTCTCAGAATATGTACATATATATATACTGTATATATATACTGTATATATATACACAGTATCTGGATTTTGTATCTCACCTGGTGCCCTCAAGGTGAGACAGTTGCCCTTGTGTCCCTTCAGCCACATCCAGCTCTCCAGGAGCTCAATCCCAGTGGTTCTGCCAGGACTGAATGACCTTCAGGGATGAGATTGGCCATTGTGGCCCTGTGGCGAGGCTTTATTTTTGAAGGATGCCACTTAGAGATTTGACCATTATCTTCCTTAATGGAAACCAGTTGATGGTCCAGTCCTGTCTAAGGTAATAGAGCACACAAGGAAAGCTTGGTGACTGCCAACTTTCAGCATAAGCTGAAGGCTTTTGCAGCAGCAATACACACTGTGTTCTAGATTGGAAAATCAGGGAGTTGGCCACTATACACAAACATCTCAGCTCTCAGGAGTGGATTTGTAATGGAGGTGGGCTGAGTCACCTACTCAGTGCCCATGTCGGGGAAGATTTCCATAGAGCCAGTTTACCTGTCTCCTGTTGATAAAAATAATTGGAATTATTGGACCTTCAAAGCCGTGGAGAAAGTAATGGATGACCAGCTGCACTTCAAATGAAAAAGTAATCTGTGGAATAATTGCTGCCAGTCAGCCCGAGCCCAGCTGTGAAATATTAATGGGTTGCTTGATCAGTCTATACAGAGCTCTCAATCATCCTCCTAGAGAGCAGCACAAACGCAGCAAACAGCTCAGGATTTGTACTCAGCCACATTATTGACAGGGGCAGAATAAGATGTTCTGCTGTGGTATTTGCTGGAAGCAAGTAACAGTTGTTGGGTGCTAATGGAAAACTTTTTCATAATACTTATGTGTTCAGAGATGATCTGTCTTACTCCTCTGGCAGCACCCACCGTGTCTCTCACTGGGGACAAGCAGTGGCAGCTTGTGGACAGCACTGCTGTAAAACCTGGCAGCGAGGGGTAGTCCAGGAGGAAAAAACCCACATTGAACAGCGGGCTTGCTATATTAAACAGTAACCTGTGTGCCTCAGAGCTGGGTGAGAAGGGAGCTGCCACCCTGATCCAGCCAAGCTCTGCACTTCAGGTGTGTGAACACTCCCGTTTGCTTCAGAGAGACTTTGCGTAAGCTGAAGCATTTTGTGAGATTGAAGTCTACTGAGTAGGAGTTCATAAGTAAAAAGAGAAAGATCTGCACAGGATTTCTCTTTTGGAGCTCTTGAACTTAAGGGAAGTTCAGCTTCAAAAAAGGGAGGCAGCCAGGGAGTGAACAGAGGCTGCTTTGATTAGGAAAGCTGCAAAGTTCTGATTGTCCCATGAGATGTGGGCCTCACGCTGCATTTATTAATGGGAATGATCACTTCTTTGTTGTCTCCCTGTGTGCCTCTTCCTCTCTCTGTGTGCCTCTTCCTTCTCACAGCAGATCTGAGCATCTCTGTGTCTATTCTCCCACATTGCTTTGATGTGGGCCAAACCTCAGAATAAAATCTGGTTTGTCTCTGAAGGGGGGTTCAGTGACTGGGGACTGCCTTCACTGTGCGTTGCAGAAGAGCAATGCGTCAACTTCAGAAACTTCCAGGAAATGAGGGATTTGGATCTCTGTAGTCTTCATACTGTACAGCTTTGAATGTGGAGGGGTTTTGACTCCCTGAGAAGCAAGTGGCCCAGCCATCACCCTGGGTAGTGCAGGACTTCCCCTTGTCCCAGCAGCTCCAGAGCTGTCCTTTTGTATAACCTCATGTCATTCTCTGGCTCATTTTTCTCCTTCCCAATCCCTTGCATATCACCACTATGAGATTTTTTTGGAAGGGACAGGCTTTGTATAATAAAATGCAATAATAAAATGTAATCATTATTACTGTAATTATTACGTTTATAAATCATAGCAAACCTGGGCTTGGATTTCAGTATTAACCAGTAGACTCCATCCTCAGCAGTCCATTTGTTTGACTGTGGAGTAGGTAGTACAACACAGAAAACTTTGCTCTTCTGGGCAACATGGCCTGGAGGAGCAGAGTCTTCCAGTGCCTGCAGGACAATGCCAGAGAGCCTGTTGAGCCACGTGTTTAAGATGATTGCTCTAGGTATTATTGCTTTATAAATAGCAGCTAATAATAGTGGCATAACAGCAAGGTTCTCAGCTGATGCAAATTGGAAACTGTAATTCCGTAGAAGTTAATGGAGCTCAACTGATTTACACTAGTTGGCTGTCTGGCCCCTAGCAAATGATTCTAAATCTGATAAAATTAAATGAGATTCAAAGCTCTCTCACATAAGAGAATATTAAACCCTATCTCTGCTGTCAGACTTCTGCATGGCTGTCAGGCTTTGTAGCTGGAACTTTAAGATCCCGTTTTAAGTTCTTGATTTTATTATTTGATATTTTTTCACTTCTCTCTCTTTTGTTTAGTTGGTTAAATCTTATTTCCCAAAAAGGAGAATTAGAAAAATCACCCATTTTGATGTATCATTAGATGCCATTTGTTGGTATTCACGAGCTGTTGGCAGAGATCTTAAAGCCATAGAGATTTGTGCCCTTTAATTTCAGTTCAAAATGCAAATGCAAAATGCATTGAAAACATCTGTTCAGCATCCGTCCTGGAGAGGTCTGCAGCCACAGTGTTTTTTGCTTGTCCTCAGGAAATTATTGTAAATCTTATTTAATATGCCTGCCTCTAGCCTATAAATTAAAAAAACGAGCAGGTTTTCCAATTTGGTGGAGTAAAACTGAGTGTTGAGTTAGTTCATGATAAGCTGTGGGTTGATTTGGGGCATGGATCAGCAAGGTGACTGCTCCTAGGGAAGGGGACACAGGGGTCACAAGTGACAAGCTGGGAGATCTGGGAGAAGTTCACCCTTTGAAGACTCCTTGCTTGTCTCTCATCTCCTGGCAGAAATGTCCAAACCGTGGTTCCTTCTCTTGGTCCTGCTGCAGAGATCCAAACTGGCTTGAGCACTTTGAGGAGCAGGCTTTGGAACTCCTGACTGGTTTGAAGAACTGGGGCGAGGGGTGGCTAGGTGGGGGTGGGAGGTGATAGCACCTTTATGCAGAGCAGGAATGGATTTGGGTTTGTGGGGTGTGGAACAGAAACTTGATCTAGTGATTGCCCCTCGAGTCCCTGTGGAGCAGTACCTGTGTGTCTGAGTCAGAACAAAGGCACTGGGAATGAGGCTTCAGTGCAAAGCTTCCCTGAGGATTGGAACGGCTGGAAACAGCCACAGGCAGGATGTCTAAACAAGTCCCAGGACTGAGACTACTCAGAAGGGTGGAAAAACCTCTCATTTGTGTCCACACTGTTGTGAGCAGTTTTGGGCAGCTTTCACAGATGTTGATGGTGAGGTAAAACACCGGGAATTTGTTTGAAAACAAGCGTAAAGCTCAAACCATAGATTTGTTTTCTTCAGTACATCACTGCATGCTGAGGTCTCTATTAAAGCAGAAGGTAAATGAAATCATCAGCATCGTCTTTGCTGAATTTGATTAAAAAAGGTAATATGTGTTTAAAAATTCATGGCACAGACCCATAGTTGCTCATGCAGACATGCAGGGTGTAATCAGACAGCCCATATTTGGTGTAGGAAACCAGCACTAAAAGGTGAATCCATCCTTAAGTAACTTGAGTTAGAACATCTTGGTGGAGCTTTTTTTATCTGTTAACTTTCTCCCTGATTAACCTTTCCAGTCAGCATTGTACAAGCAACTTCCCACTGTATCATTTCTATTGGATCCATTCATAAAGCTGAAATCTCAGGGTAGACTTGAAAGAGTAATAGATAGAAAAATACAGTCACATACATTTTTCCTAATTCTGGTAGCGAGCTGAGAAAGTCTATATTCCTCGAAAATACAGAGCATTGGATTTCCCAAGGCATACAGACATCCCTGGTGTGTCTCTTGCTGTAAATCAGAGGTGGCATCTCTGTGCTGGCGTGGCTCCTTCAGCAGTGGAGGAACTCCACACTCTTGGGGCCAAACAGCTGCTGCTTGAACCATGTTTCTGTTAAAACCCTCCCAGTGTTGTAGTTTGTTGGTGAGCAAAGTTCTTAATTGCTGCCAGTGAATTTAGAGCAAACAGCAGTAAAATATGTGTACCTAAAAGAAAATTTCATCTGCAAGCCTAATGGAAAAGGAACCCTGCGTGGGTCTCTGGAAATTATATGTTACTGGGTTTTGTAAGACTAAGCAGAAATGCAGCAGCCCTGCGTGCTCAGATCATTGAATTGCTGTGTGTGAATAAGGGTAACAGGATTTGGACAACACTGGGAGGGAGACAGGGAAATTAATTTTCTTGGTGTGCTGCCTGTAACTTTCAAACAATTCTGGGAGACTCCTGATAAGGGCCAGTGAGACTTGTTCTGGGAATGAAATGATGTTAACCAATCTGTGAGTAAACTCCGACTCGGCACTCCACTTGTCATTATTCAATCTGTCCTGACGAATAACACAGATAAAAGGATGCTCTTGCTCCCTTGATGCAGAGGACTGACACACACAGTGAATCATAATCAAGCCAGGGACTCGTTTTTTTCCCTTTTTTTATTATTTTTTTCAGATAAGAGAAGCAGTTACCAGCTTTTAAATGGCATCATAAATTACTTGTTCTCTTTTGGCAAAAATGCTTATTTGCATCTCATAGCGAAAGTCATCTGGGCTTTGGAGAAATTATTTAAGACTTGTTTTAGTGTGTGTTGTTATGTTTTGCTTATCCAAGCTCTGGGCCAGCTGTAATTTACTTGATATTAATTAGTCCAGAGCTGTGAAATGGGCATATTGAGCCAAACTGCTTTTGTGCTGTGTTACCCAGGTTTAGAAAATGAAGCTACAAATGCCCAAACCTCTGTCTTTTCCTGTATTTCAGATCGATCCAAGTCCAAAGTTTTGCTTTGTTTGGTATCTTTTGCATATTGCTAAATATACTAAATATATTAAGTTAGCCACAGCCTCTACTTTCTGCATACATTTTTAGAAATGTTTTCTTAGAGCTGTGTATAATAAAGATACTACAAAGAATGCTTTTTAGGACTTCTAATGGAGCTCCAAAGGCACATTTCCTCTTATTTCAAGTGCAGTACAAGGGCTCCTGTACCACCTTCCTGAAGGAAAGAAGTAAGAGAAGTTGAAGCACAACCCCTAGAAATCGGAGCGAATGTTATTGTGTTGCTGATCCGGTTTTCCTGGAGCAGCAATTAACTGTGCAGTCTCCATGAAGAGCTAACACTGGGCATCCTCATGTGCTGGTGGTGTTCCCAGGCTGGCTCCAGGCATCAGTTCCCCTTTCCCTTTCCTTTTGCCATTGCCTGAACCCTTGTGCAGCCCTCAGCTCTTCTGAGCTGAGCCTAGAGAAATAAGATACTCCATTAAGCCACCCATTAAGGAAGGCACTGGCTTTTTTTTTCCTGTGGTAGAGAAATTGTATATTAATTTGTCTAGACCAAAGACATAAATATTTGATTTTCACGGAGTCACCATATTAACAAAAAGTATGCAGAGTTCACTTTTGTTTCATTAGTTGCAATAAGCTAAGGCAATTTCAGTTCATAAACACAGTTTTTGATTCTATTGGCACGGTTTTAAAATACATTTAAAATCCTGTTACATGAGATCTGTAAACAAAATATAGTTCTTTCATCTAATTTATGTTGTCAAGAGCAAAGTAATTTACATAAGAGGGTTGATAGACTATCAGGAACAGCTATACTTTGAGAGAGAAAAGCCTATTAGATCTTAATCCATCTGATAAGCATATTACTTCCACCAAAGGCGAACTGCTTTCGTATTCTGTATAAATAATTCCATTTAGCGTAATTGATTATTTTACAGCAGGAACCAAGATAGATATTGTTGGAGGAGAATCAGCCTATTAGTCATGTTTTGGAGGTTGTTCTGGAGAAGTCGGGTGTCGATAAGCTCGAGGTCGGAGCGATTTGAGGTGCGGACCACCAGCCAAGTTGTTGTTGTGTAGCTTCTGTTCACTCCCAAATATTGTCTGGGCTGTTGTGGTTTGGTACAAGAGAGCAGCAGGAAGAAGCCAGCTCCAGACTGATGCAGGAAGGAATCATCCTGCCTTGGTCTGGAGCTGTGCTTTACCTTCGGAAGGTGCCAGGCAATCCGTGCAGAAAAGCTGCAAAAGGCAGCATCAGTTTTCCTTCTGCAAAACTCTGATTTGTGGGGGCTGCCGATTCCAGAGCACGTCAGGAATTCTCAGTGCCTGCTCTGGGGGTACAGGGTGGGTACCCCAGCAGTTCTGCTCACCTGTGGTGGGGAGGGATGGATGCTGCAGCTGTGTTGGGAGTTGTCTGGGGTGGATGTGAGTTGAAGTGGCCTCACTGCAGTACAGCAGAACTTACTTCATGTTATTTTTTTTGGTGTAATGAAAAGGTTGGTGTGGAACAACTTTTGCCTGTTTTGTCTTGCTCCTTTCTTCTTGTCCCTGTCTTTTGGGTTTTGAGGATATTTTGGGGTTTTTGTTCTTGCCTCTGTATAACTTTTTTTCCGGCTACATGATTACACATTTGCCTGTTTGTTCTGATTGTTGCATTCCTGCAGCAAATGGAATCCCACGCTTCGCAGTGAAATGTAGTTCTGCCAAAGAGCATGAAGCCCTGTTTATGTGAGAGGACTTCTAAGGGTTCAGTTTAAAAGAGCAGGCTGTGGCTAAGCATAGGCATAATCCATGTGTGGTGACATTTCAAGGTTATGGAAATGCAAAATTTGTTTCCACACTCAAAACCTGAAAAAAATTTAAACTTAAGCAATGGCAACAATTCTTGTCTTCATGGTGGTGGGCTGTCACGGCAGGTTAGTGCACCTTTAGCAGAAAATAATTGGAAAAGGTGGTTTTCCTTCAGGGAATGCTAAACATGTTTTTAATTGTAGCATCAATATGCCATTGCCTTTCTAATTCAAGCTGTAATGCACGGGAAGTTTTGTTGTGCCAAAGGCCCCTCCATCATAATATATTTGCCCCTCAAAGCAGCCCTGGAATAAGGTGTAGGCTTGCCAAAGTTCTAAAAGCTCTTTACTAACTCTCTTTAAGCAGATGAAGAATTAGAATTTGATTCATAGTATTTCTTTAGAAAAGTAAGGGGATTTTTTATTTGCATAAACTCTGAAGGGCTTCCGGAGCAGAATGAAAGTAAATGTAATTGTTCATTATGAACTAGGGAAAGGAAAAGAATATGACGTGGTTGAAAGGTTTGAAATAGGATTTTTTTTTTCTTTTCCATGGTGATGCTAGGTGTTGTGCTGCCCACAGGCTCAGCAGTGCTGGAGACTGAAGGTTATATTCCAAGTAGGTCCAGTTATTGGAAATACACTGAATGAGCTTCCCCTGCAACTGTGGCAGTGGCTCAGATCCTTCTAATGAGCAGAAGGTGGTTCTGGAGAAATAGTCCTGAGTGAAAATACTCATCTGAATGCTAACCAGGAGTTGGCTCTTGAGCAGCCCACGGCCTCTTTGCAGAAGATCTTGTCAAACCATTATCTATGCCAGATGAAAAAAAAAAAAATAAAAAAAAAAAAGGAAATTGTTCTTTTCTTTCTGGGAGCGAGTCTGTCTCATCTCCCCCTGTACACAGCACCCTGCACAACATGTTTTTGAATCCTGGTATACACTGAACTGTGACAAGCTGGACTTTGGTTATGGCTGTGCTTTATCCTCCACCAGAGCACAGCCAGATTTTGGGGCTGACTTCCCAGATCCCCTGGTTCATACTCAAAGCTGAACTGCAAAGTGAATCTCGTTGCTGAATTCACTCCTTCTGCTCTGCTGCTGTCTCTGAAGTGCATTTCTTTATTTATTTCTGTATTTTTTAAATTAAGAGAGTAAAACATCATGTATGAAAAAGATGGACGAGTTCAGATTTCCAGTTAGTGGAACAAATATGAGGATTGATGAATTTGTACCAGAAAAATTTTTGAATGAAGGCACAATGTGGACTTCTTTTGAGAGTGTTTGGGCTTTCTTTATACAGCAACCAAAACATGAGAATTTACCTTACAAAGATTGCTAAGGAAGAAAGTAAAACTAATGTATATGCAGGGTGATGTGTAAATGTTGTAGACCTGTCTAAGGCCAATACTGGGTTTACTTGTTCCTTAGATCTTTTGATTTTTGAACTATGGCTTTCAAGGAGAAGTTTCCCTCATCTACAGCCCAGCATCCAAACATAGCAGCTCCAAATAAAGACAAAGCTGTGAACAGATGGGCCCATTTTTGTCATGAAATCCTTACATCAAACCAAAGGAAACCCCTCATGGTGTCTGTTTGTAGTACCTGGCTCGTGGCATTCCACAGAATTATGGTGGCTTTTCCTGGACAGGCTTTTGTGCTCCATCCTGCAAGGACAAACATGATAAAGGGACTGTGATAATCAGTCATGGATTTATGAGAGCACATCGATGAATTTGATTGGGATGAATAGAGAATCAAAAATCAATTAGTGGCTGATTATTGTTTCTTCCACAAATTGATTTCAGATTTTGGCAGCCTTTAGGAAATGTTCTGCCAGGTGTGATGAGCTTAGCAACGTTAAAAAACAGGCAAGAATAAAGTCTTCATTTTATAGTGCCATCTTAAATACCTGAAAATACCTGAAGTGAAACATGAGAACAAATCACACCTTTTCCATCTTGTGCCCCCTCTCTTTATTTATTTATTTTTTTTTTTTTTAATCTTAGACATCTTTTCTTTCTAATTGTTTGTTAAAATGCACAAAACGGGTTTGGATGTGGATCTTTCTCCTATTATACACCTGGTCGCTGTGTTTAAGTGCTGTCTCTCTCTTTGTGAATTACAAAAGGGTTCATTATCAGTCTCCAGAAACACGTGTCACTATTATTCAACCCATCAATGTGTTGAGGGATTGTTAGTTAGTCCCACAGATTGTCTGAGCTCTGGGACTGCTGTGGGAAGGACAAAAGGGAGAAGCTTGAATTGCAGCCGAGGAGGAAGAGGCAAGGCAAGGGTCGGGCGCGCTTGCGTGCTCAGTGTCTTCTGCAAACTTGGAGCCTTCCTGCAATTCAGGGTGAATTGAAAATATTCTGTGCAGGTGAAGGTGAGATCTTCTATACCCAGAGAAATGAATGCACTGGATTTTAAAGGGATTAATGACTCCAATGTGCATTAAAAGAAAGAAAGTAAAAATATTTACTTTTGAAAGTATGGGAACTGAGGAGTACTGTTAGTAGGGAAAGAGAGGTCACCAGTGGGAGCTGAGAACATGTAAATATTATCCAGCAGCTCTAGAAACGAGGGAAGTTAAACATGCCTTTGGGGATGGGTAATTGTTAAATACTCTCAACTGCTTTATGAAAACTATGAAAGGTTTTTCTTTCAGGAAGGAAGGAGGACAGACTTCTTTAAAAAGTTGCACAAAAGCAAGAACTGGAGTCTTGAGTGCAACACTATGTCTCTGTGTGGCTTAGGAGATCTTCTTTTGTATGACTTGTGTCAAAATCTGAGAAAAACCATATTCTGAATAAATATGTTTTGGCTGAACTGATTAAGGACTCAAAGTTTTGAACTGTAAAGTACAGTGAGAACGTAAGGAGAAACAGTGATTCAGTTTAGTAGTGTGTGAAAATTTCACAGTATGTGAAAGTCCAAAGCATTTTCTTTTGTTTACACATTTGGTGAGTTTGGAAATAAGACTGAGGGCAATTTAGGGCCTTCAGCAAGGCAACAGTGTCCATATGTCCTCTGCCCCAGCCTGCCTACCCCAGGCTCTGCTTGCAGGTCACACATCCCTCCCCTGAGTTGCAGAGGTGGCACTCAGAGTGCCCTGGCAGATTCAGGATCACCTAGTCAAAATTTATACTTGCTTCTGAAACTTCAGCCAGGAGCAAAAGTAGATCCTCAATCTAAATATCTTTAAAATTTCGGTGTTGCAATCCTTTCGGTGGGTTTTGTGATGCCATGTGTGTTATCACTGCTGCTGGAGGTGCAAGTACTGAAGCAAAACATGGCTATTGCTGTTGCTCATCCAGATCAGCTGAAAATACGGGAACGTTTCTGTGGTGAGCAGCATAAAAGCACGTGAATTCTAAAGTGAAATGGTTTTGGTTAGTTGTGAAAACAGAGGAGAAATGGGTGCATTTACAAAGAGCACATAACATCCCTCTTGTCAGAGGCAGGATGTGGCTGAATCAGTCTGTTCCCAGCCTCAGGGAACTGAGGTGAACTGTGACAGGTGAAGGTGATGCTTTCTTTAGGTGCCCCACTGCTGGTAAAGCCCACCTGAGACAGTCTGGATGTACCCCAACAAAGCCCTCAGATGAATTTGCAAGAATTTCCATGTGTGAGCAGAGCAGCTGAGTAGATCCTGTCCACCACAAATACAAGAGAATTCACGTTAGGTTAACCCTGTTTAACTGCAGAACACTCATTAGAGTTACCCAAATGTTATCAGACACTCCAAATATGATAAAACACCTCAGTGAACCCTCACCAGTGCATTTGGCTGTGATGAGTTACCCATGTGCCCAGGTCTTTATTGCAGAGACATAAATATGGGTTTTTCTGGCTGCAAACACCCAGCACTCAGGCTTCCAGTCTGATTTTTCTCTCAAAAATTTTAGACTGAAACCTTTGAAAAGGGACAGGCAGAGCTATCAATTATTTAATAAAGATAATAGCCTTTTGGGAACAAGGATAATAATGAAAGTAATTACTAATGGGGTTTTGGCAGATTAAATGGACTCTCCAGATGATGTGAGACTTAGCTCTTCCCTGTGTCAATATGGGTAGTGAAATATTTGGATGTGTTTTTCAGTGATATCTGTCAGCCTCTCCTTTTTACTTTCCGTGTAGCCATTTACCTCAAGCAGTCCATGAATGAGAAAGAAAAAAAAAATAGTATGTAATATAAAATTCTGGACTATATTCCTGCAGTGTTCTCAGGATTTTGGTAGCACATTTAAGGCCCAACTCCTCTTACTTAATAAATTCTGGACGTAAAACTTAACTTTTACACATCATATTAAAAATAAATTTGGAACATTAACTTTAAGCGGAGCCCCTTTAACAAGCCCATTTTTCACCAACTTTCTTTGCTGTGGAAACATACACTACATAAGTGTGGAATGAAAGTTTTTGCCCTGTGGCAACGGGATATTACTTTTACTACTCTTAACTTCAGAAGTGAGGCTATAATGTGAGGGGAAAAAAAATGAATATCAATGTCACAGAACAGCCAAAATGATATTGAAGTGGTTTTTTAAGCACTACATTGCTGATACATGCCTTGATACAAGAAGCCAGCACCCGAGCCATGCAGGTGGGGCCGTGCCCTGGTGCTTTTAAACGTGGTTGCTTATCAGCTCTGAGCTGGTAGCATAAATTTTTGTGTTTGGTGGGGTGACACCACCAGAAATGGGGTGTGCTGGAGTGCCAGAGCAGGTCCAAGAGTTTACAGCACCCAGTAAATCCTGACCCAAGTTTTTGATGATGTTTCCCTTCATTATAAATTGCATTTCTTCTTGACTTATGCCCCATGGTATATTTTATTGATCTCTTCTCTTGACTTCCCTGACCATAGAGTGATTTGTCTTCTCTTGCTTTCCTGACCACTCACAGAATGTGTCATTATCAGCTCCTTGTCTCCCCTTCTTTTTATTTTCATCTGGCTGTCCTCCCTTTTTTCTCCTACTGTTGTCTCATTCAATAACTCCCAGTGGCCTGACTTGCCAAAATCAACAGGTTAGAACAACCCTTTCGTAATATGTAGTGATGTAATTAAATTCTTCTGTTTCACAGCTAACATGAAAAAGCTACTTTTTATACAGAATTGATTTTTCTCTTTCTGGTGAGTGATGCTAGAGTCTGAGCTTTTCCCAGGTTTAACATTTACATGACCTTGTGAAGGTTCAGGTTCCTTGGAGGGCTCACAGCCCCTGGGGCTGCCCTTTGGGGCCATGGTCACTGTTACTCTTGCCCAGCCTGTGCCACCTCAGTCAGGGAGTATTTAATAAATGAAGTTTGTACCCATTTTTAGTGATTATTTTAAAGAGATGAAGCATCCATATTTCCTTGAGAGATTTGCATAAAGTCTCAGTGAGGCTGCCATGTACTTTCATCAAGCTTTGGAAAAGGTTTCACTGCCCAGCAAAATACATGTGGTGCATTGTACAGGAGTTCTGGGGTGTTCCCACCAGAAAATGCAGCCCATATCAAAAGCTGTGTGTCCTGTCAGCCTTACCCAGCCACCTCCATGTCTGTCAGCTCACACATCTCGAAGATGCTCAGCCACATTCCCACTGAGATCTGCAGAAATGTATCAGATCACTTTGAATTAATGGAATAATGAATTCAATTAAAATATATTAATGTCACATTGGGCTTTTAGCCATGATTTTAAGAAACCACGGGGGAATCAAACTGCCAACATTTCTCAAAATATGTCTCAGACAAGTTGGAAGGTATAATGAAAAGTAATTAGAAGCACAAAAAAGAAAATGAAGTGGTGTTACCACTGCTGGGGTAGGCCATTGGCTTAAGGAATCAAGAATATTACACATCTGATGTGAAATTTCCTTTGCAAAGTTTCAGGTATCCAAAGAGAGAGTTCAGTTAGCGCATCCCACAGTAGGCATCTGGCTTGGGCAGGATGAATTGCTCTTTGGTAGCTGCTTTTATTTTCCGTGGCTCTGGAGTTAATCTGAGCACCTCACTGAAATGGTGCCCCTCATGCTTTGGTGTCTCATATTTTGTGAAGGTGTAATGTGAGTCTGAAAGGACAAGAGCACAGGGAATAAAATGTACTTCCCAGACTGAGAGCAAAATGCCATTCAAGTGATTAGGGCTGTGAGTGTCTGATTCCTTATCCAGGCAGGGAGAAAAGCATGAGAAAGTATGAAAAAACCTGACCTGATGCTGGTTTCCAAGCTGAAATTTCACAGTTGTCATTAAAATGCCGGTTTTGTCTCTTTGCGTTTACACTGATTTATGGTGCCAAGGGGTTTTTTTTTCAAATGGTCTTAAATTTTTCAGATTTCCAGCAAATTTTTGCAACTTTTAGTGCTATTTAAGTGTTTAGTCTCATCTCATTACAGACACATAGAAAAGCCAAACCTCAATCCAGGCTGCTTTGACATTTTGCAGTGGTTTTGCCAGTGACTTCATTTTCATCTCACAGATTCTGTGATTTCAAAGATGAAGAGATTCCGAGTTGTCAACTTGCATTCAGTGTACTCTTCTGAAAATCTCCAAGGTGCCTACAGCTGGCCATTCATACTTCTGGGAATGTCCTGGATCAGCTTCCTTGGATATTAATCCCAGGCTAAGTAGTTCACACCTGACACTGGATGAAATCTGGCAGCTGGTGGTGAACAGGTCCCTTCACCCTGAACCATCTGCACAGCAGTGAGAAATGAGTGATGGTATTGCCAGTTGTAATTCCAGAGCTCGGATGCAGCAAACTGAACACAGGTATATGAACATTATGATCCTGGAACTCTGTTATCTGCTAGGTGCATCTATATCGATAAGTGGTTATTATTCTGTTCTAGCTGGCTGACATTTATGGTTTCCAGGATTTAGACTGGGGTTTTCAGTTCACTTAAATCAGATGTCTGCAAATAAGCATCTGTTATGTTAAAGTTTCCCAAAGCCTTCCTTTCAAACCTGTTATTTTCTCTGAATCAAATGCTTAGCTCAGCAGAGCCTGAAAATGAAAACAAACTCCAAATGGTCTCCACAGGATATTTTGTGGGGAAAAAAATCTCTTTGAAAAGATAAGAAAAAGCCATGACTGGGATAAAATGCATGTTTCAATATTTATTATTCATCCAGAGCTTTTAAAAAAATCGTTAATAGAAAAAAGTTATAGACTGCTAAAATTTGCTGCAGAAGTCTTGAATTTTCGTTTAGGTTCTCCAGTAGCAGGAGGATAAATGATGTGAGGGAAGACCATGCTATCATGCTTTTCCATCCCCATATTTTTTGTAAGTTGGGTGGGGGTTGTTCTTATCTGCTGCATGTGGGTGATATCTGGTGGTCTTGAAAAAAGATGCTCTAAACTTTCTGCCTCAGTTTTTTGTCATATCCATTCACTACTGGGACCTGGGGAGAAAAACAGTCTGAGGTGATGCTGAAAAAATCAAGGGAACCTTTAAAAAAATCCTCAGAGGCACTTTCTCACCCCATGCAGATGTTGGATTTCATATAATGCCAGACATAAAACAACATGGAAGTTTTTTAACGTTTTGAAGGGTTTCTAGAAGAGGATGAAGGAAGAGGTATTTTCATTGAAGCATGACATTTAGTGATGCAAGTTCTGATAGTGAAAGAACAGAGCAAAAAGTTAAAACAGCTGGAGAGTTTGTGATAAATATTGTTCTATAGTGGATTCACTGGCACAGGTTTTCCAACGCCTTATACCAGATTTGGAGGGGAGGTTGCAATAATTATCACCAAAGATTTCATTTATTCAGTAAAAAATTTATTTTAGACACATTTTTACCTCTACATTAGATGGAATTGATGATTGATGAGTGCAATCCTAGCAGGTTGAATTGTCAGTCACTGTTTCAGATGAGTTTTAAGACACAGTGTATTTAAGATTTATTAATTTCCTCTTGAAAATTAGTTGAATTTATTTTTTTATTTATTATTTTAGCGGTGGATGGGGATTGTCTGTATGAGAAACCAATCAGGAAAAACCAACATGATATCGTCGTGCCAATAATCAATACTAGTCACAGTATTAACAGGGTCTGTCAAATTGTCTTCAAGGGCCTTGTCTAATTGTCTCTGCAAACTGAATTAGCAAGATGGTTTCACTAACATTTTTCCTTTTTTAGTGGCAGCTGCCTACCCAATTATATATATTCATTAGCTCTGGTATGATTTCATTAACCAGTGTACAGTTGTGCTTATGTTCCTAGACAAGCAGTGATGCATCTGCTGGTGAGCGTCCTTACCAGCTCATTGGTCTGGATAAACTGGGTTTCACTTATATTTTCAATTTGTCATTACTGGTGAGCAGCACAAGCTGAAGGATAAAATCTAAGAAGGTAATTAAGCTGGTTACTTTAATTATTTTTGTTTCAACTGTCCCTCAGAACCACAAACCTGGCCAGCCAGGCAAATGAGCATTAATGAATGAAGCCACATAATTAAAACATCTGTCACTGTCCTAGTGGGTCGATTGAAGGCTTGGATTGGCTGTGGAAAACCAAATAAGCCAGAGTTAATGTTCTCCTAATCCTTTGCCTGTTGAGGTGACAGTGATGGGTGGCAAACATGCACCAATGAGCAGTAATGAAGTTGCTTCTAGATTTGATCAGCACAGGTTTTTCAGGCTAATTAGGTAGACAAAAATGTTAATTTAATCAAAGGAACGTGTATTCATTAAAGAAAGTGCATAAGATAACTGAAGTGGAGAATTAGCTCAGTCAAGAGGTAGGCTATAGCTCCTGATTAAATTGTTCAGAAGATAAAGAGAATGATGTATTTATGTACTAGTTTTTGGGTTATTTTATTTAAAGATGCAAACCCATGCCTTTGTCTCTGTGTCTCAGAGGATTTACACCAGGCATCCAAACTGTCTCCCTGTATTCCTGTATGTTGGTGGGGGGGGGAGAGGGGAGTTCAGGACTCAGAAAGGGAAAGCAGGGAGGGAATGAGATGTTCCTTCTGCATTCCAGATGGCACAAGCCACACTATCACATTATTGCTCAAATGAGCTCATTACCTTCTTCCTTCATGGGACTTTGTGTAGCAGTGGTGTAGCATGGTTGGGTTTGTCTCGTTTTCCTTGGTCTTCCTTGGGTCGTGACCAATGTGCAAGGCACGAATTGAGCAATTTTGTTCATACTCTAGATGCACTGACTGTCCTTTTGGGGCACATCAGGGGAAAAAAAGAGCAAGAAATACAGATTTTCAACCATTAAGAAATAAAATACAGTGCAGAGCAAATTACCATATCATATTGAATCTCATCTAAACCAAATAAAAAGGAAAGATGATTCTCTGAGATCACGTGGCTGTGGTAGCACAGAAAATAATTAAAATACTGTATTTGAGCTTTGTTACAATTTTAACCTTCTCCAACCCCACATTCTATTTAGATTTTGGATTTAGATAAGCAGTGTGAATGACAGTTTGTATTTGGAGAATGAGAACATTTGGGTGCATATTAAATATGATCCTTAATCCCAAAACTGGCTGCCTTTAGCTCTCTCCATCCCACCACACAGGGAAGTTGATGCTGATTGATGCAGCATTTCCCAGAACATGATGGTGTCTGTAATTGTACAGCGACACATGGTGACCCATGAGGAAAACATCTGGGAACAACAGATGTGGGAGCAGTCTCAGTGTTCCACACAGCCAGTTCTGAGGGATTGGACAGCACAAATATTATTTGAAACATAAATATTTTAAATAATTATATATAATTAACTGTGCAGTGCTTTAGATGAAAGAATAATTATCACCCATTGCTGTGGTGGGTTGTATTTGTTATATTTCTTTTAATGGCTGGAAGTCTTTTGTCTTATTCCTTCCAAGAGGATGGAGAGTGTTTAGTGGGTGCTATGGGTCAATTATTTATTTCTATATAGAATGTATGCTTGGTTGTTTGGGAAGACCTCTGGAGAGAAGGAATATCAGAACATGCTGGCATTCATGGATTACTTTGCTTTATATCATAATTTTCAGTGTAATGGTTAGTGGGACTATTTTAGTTCTTTTAATGTCTGTTGTGCTGTGAAGACAAGTTAACAATTACCTTTTTGATTGTTTGTTTGTTTGTTTAGTCCATGTTTTCTGGGATTGGTCTTCTAGGAGAGCAGATGGTAGAAAGGAGATTGAGGTAGAAATTAAGGTTTCTTGTTATAACTAACAGTTTTTATGGATTGCAATAGAGGTTTCATTTCTGTGGTTAACCAGCATAAACAGTTTTCATTAGCATCTAAATTTAACATAATTTTCAGGAACATGCAAGTTCTGGTAACTGATGATGATGATTGATACTGATCTAACAATGAGGGAAGAAACAATTAAAATGCTGAAAGTTAAATTTGGGAAAGAGAGATGAAGATGAAGCTTTTTAATTTGGGGTAAATGAATCAACAGCATGCATAACTTTGGAAATGTAAAAATTTTTTTTAAATGCTTATGAATAAATGGTGCAGCTGTACTGTGACGTGTTAACAGAGCCCATGTAATTGGGACATGTGGGCAAAGCAGTCCTGGAGAGATGTCTGGAGGAATCCAAAGTGGGTTCTTGCTTCATATAGTGAAATATATTGATGCTTTGAACTGACCATGGCATGTAGTTCTTTTCAGATTCATAAGAATCATTTTGAGAAAGAGAATATTAACTAATTGCTTGAGTTTTAGCTAAAGGCACCTGTAAAATTTTGTAGATGTGGCTGTAGCTCCTGATGCTTTGCAGGTTCATCTCCATGCCATGTGTTGCATGTGGGAGACGGGTCTGTGGCATTGGGACAATTCCCACTTCACCTGGGGGAAGCGAATGGGAATTTGTTCCCCTGGGAACTGCACTGAGAGGTCTTCTGCACTGTGGGGGAAAATGTGTACTGCATGGCTTTGGGGCTCTGGCAGAGGGAATTGGGATTTCCTTTCTGGTTTAGGGGATCAGAGACACCGAACAGATTTTCAGGAGACAGGTGTCACTTAGCGCCAGCTCCCCAAGGTGCTGCCATGGAGCACAGAGGGTGCTTATTGGCTTTGTACAGCTGGAAATTTCCCCCTTTTATGCTGATATTAGAGATTGGCAAGAACTGACTGTGATGGGAGCCTTGTGTTACATTCACTGTGAGCTGCTGTTGCTTCTTGGCTGCTTTGATAGTGCAAGTTCTGAAGCTCAGCACAGCCCTGCTGCGGCCGCTCCTTGTCTTGGCTCTTCCTCTTGGCACGGGAGGTGCCGTAATTCATTACTGCACCAGCGAGGAGGAGAGAGGGAAGGAAGTGTGTTGGCAAAAGGGAGTCCTAAGATCAGTGACATTGGGAAGTAGAGGATGTAAGGGATTAAACATGGCCTTCATGACTGGTGCTCACCCCAGCTCTCTGGATCAGGACTTCTCCAGCCCCTGGAGCTCGGTGAAGCGTCTCTGTTTGCTCACTGCAGCAATGCCCTGCAAGGGAAGCAGAGTAGCAGGGTCTGGAGCCCATTCTGCAGCATCCAGGATCATCTCCCACCCGAGTGTCTTCACCACATTGCTGTAGCCCTGTCCCACTTCTCTGCACCTTCCCTGCAGTGTGGCCCAGGGGAGGGAAGAGCCGTGTTTTCCTTTGATTTCTGTCACTCCGGTGAGCAGAAGCAGATGGTTCATTTTTCCATGGCTTAATGGCTGTTATCAGAGCAACTGATCTTACGGTTCTGTGAGTCTGTGATTCAGAAACAAAGGAATCCACTGCTACTTTTATACATGTTTTGTTTAAAATATACTCCCAGAAAAGCGGCCTGTTTTAATGTTTCATTTATCCTTCACTTGTTTTTCTTTTGTCTCTTCTATTCCTCTTGCCCATCAGGGAGCCATTGGTCTGCTGAGAGTTCAGAGAAAACAGTGCCACCTCTGCCCATTTCCCACAAACCAAAATTCTATTTTTTATTTGTCGGGTTGACAAGGACTGTAACTGGGAAGGCTGCAAGCTGCTCTGGCAGCAGTTGGGTGGGCATCCAAACACACACACACACACACACACACACACACACACATCCAAAACCCAGTTTCCCTTGTTTAGAAGTTGAGAACTTTAACAAAGTTTTCAAAATTTGCAAAGCTTCTCTCTTGGCATGGGCTGAAGAATATTAGGAGGAAATGGGCGCTTATGATATCTTTGCTTTGTTGATGGTGTGATAAAATTCTCCTCTGGGGCAGAGAGCTTTTCATGGGGTAGATATTGGATGGGGAGCTGCTGGGATGGGATTCCTCCTCCCATCCCCAGCTCACAGCAGAAGCTTTAGAGGGCTCGTTGGATATGACGACTTCAAAAGTTCTCAGTGATTCATTTTTCATCTGACAGAGGTGCCCAGGAAGGGCTCCATTACCTTAGGGAAGAAATGCTGAGTAGAAATACATTCCAATGGCCTTTACCAGTTCTAAAAACATTTATTGCTACAGCTTTGTCTTCAGTCTTAGCTCTGACTAATTCTTTTTTTCTTGCCTTTAATGTGGAGTGTATGTTAAATTAAAAGAAAATTTTACATTAGTTCTTTTTTTTTTTTTATGAAGTTGAACCCTAAGGCCCTAAGTTCTGTCTTCTTTTCAAATGTTCTGAAAGTATCGATTACTTTGTTTCTGTTAAACACATTTCAGTGCTGGAGAGGGATGCCAGCATATTACTCACTCGCTGCTGTGCTTTATTGTTAAAAAGGTTTAGTTTCTTGCTGTGATGACTGTCTGAGGCCTTTGTCAATTGTCCCTCGCTGTTGTTTTATCAAATTGCTGTTGTTTGTGAAAAGAAAGGCTTTGGCTATGCTGCCTTTCTGTTAGCAGGAGCTATAAATATCAAAACATGAAATGGTAAGGTACTGGTTTGAAATTTCTACTGAAAGGCTGTCAAAAAAAATCTTAAAAACATTTGAAAAGGAAGTGAAAAACCCCTAAAATTTACAAAACATCTCTCTTCATATCAGTATCGTTCTGAGATAATCAGGTCAAATATAAGCCATTCTTTCTATCTTAATAAATGGGTTATATAAAAAAAATGATGACACGAAACATCTTTGGCCAAGTGCAGTGATAATAATAATAACCAAGTGTGTTTTATTGCAAGGGAAGAAATGTTATCACTCCAATTACCCTATATAGGAGATTTGAAAAAGTCCTAATAGGAAACAATTTAAGTGTAGCTGTGAAGTTATTATTTCAAAACTAGATGTAATCAGTTACCAACAATACACGGTACAGCTTAATTAACGGCTGAAGTACATGAAATCTCCAGGGGGTCTGTCTGCACGGGTGTTTAGGGACATATTATAACTCAAGGTAATTGAATAGCAATTAACTAGAGTTAATGAACATGCATTCTTGGGAAGACACACCAACAGTTAATGGATCAGCCCAGAATGAACCACGATTAAACACATGCCCCTTTGTTTTGCAGAGCAAGCATCTACTGAATGTCCACACCAGGATACATAAGGCCATTAATTAATTTGAATTACTAGATATTCATCTCTACTCCCATTCCAAGTGAAAGACACTCTGTAGGTAATGCAAGGACAGCTGTTGATGTTTCATGGCTACTCCAATTAAAGATACTGCCCCTATTAACCATGGCACAAGCTTTTGTTAACTGCAGGCGTTTAAAGCAACGTGAGCAATAAAGAGGAGTTTGAAGTCTATGAGGTGGAATTCATTGCATTAGGGAACTAATTGAACTAGATTGGAGACTTTCAGAAATTTGGCTTTCATCAAGATTTCAGGCAGTGGGGAGGAGAAAGGCCCTTTCAGCAGTGCCATGCCCATGCTCCCCTTTTCCATGTCAGCTTCTTCCAGAGGTGAATATTTGGATGTAGGCAGCAACTAACCACTGAGCCAGGGTCTGCATCTATCAGCTGAAAGAGAAACTGATTGCCAAATGTTTTCGTTTTGTTCTGAAAATAAAAGGCCGTTTTATGCAAAATTCCTTGGATGATTATAGGGACAGATAAGATGTTTCTCAGAACTTGAAGAACACAAATATTTGAACGCAGTCCCAAGTGCTGCTAGGAGCCAAAACATGGAGAGCTCACAGATTTAAGTGACTCTTTCTGAAAGATTTATAGAGAGCTTAGCAAGACACTAATAATGTACAAATTCAATAGCCAGAGGAAAATTTAAAAAGTAAATGTATATGTAAGTTGTTTGCATTATCCAAAAGTTAAGTAAACAAGACTATTTTTCAGTGATTTAGGAATCTCTGCCTTACTCTTAACAAACAAGAAATTCTTTAGAAAGCCTGCATAAGATTCAGCAGGAAAATAAAGATTAAAAATTAGATACTATGCAGGCAAAGAAGTTATTTTTGATGATACAGCAAAGAGGAGGTCAGTTCATTCAGTGTAAATGAGAAACTGCTGCAAGATTGCTCGGAAAGTCTGGTGCACCCACAGGCTGGGCTTGTTTGTTCAGCTACAGCTGCATTTGCTCTTCATAGCCTTTTTTAAGTAAAATGTGGTTTCACTCCGAAAGGACAGGAGGTAATGAAAGGATGACAAGGGACCTGCAGGAAGTGAAACAGCTGAGGGCTCGTGTGGGTAAATCTGTACTGTGTGAGGCAGTTTTGTGCAGGGAGCCACGAGGTCACTTTTCCAGAGCTCAGTGAAGTGTGGCACTGCTGGAGTTTCAGTGGTGCCCCTGCCAGCTCCTGCACCCTGGGCTGGGCCATGTGTGTGCCACGTTGGGCTGGGAGGAGCACTGGGCTGCAGCCATCTGGTGCCTGCTGCCCAAGCCCTTGGGATGTGTCCACATTCATCCTGGAGAGTCTGAGAGCCCTGTGTGGCCGTGGATGGAGGTCCCTGAGAGCACCATCTCTCCATTCCACACCTCTGCAGAGCTTCTGTGTCAAGTTCCAGCTGGAAGGATCCATCCAGAAGTCCAGAAGTTTGGACTCTGTTCCTCTTGAGCCACGAATTATGATGGGGAAAAAAATCTGTTAGCAGAGTCCTCTTTCATGTCAGAGGAAGCAAAGTAGTTCAGGGGTGGCAAAGTTTTGTTGAAGGTGACCTTGGGTGCTCCTTGGTACTTTAACCTGTTTAAAAAACACAAAGGCAAAGGCTCCAAATTAAATTCTGCGATAAATTAACACAATTAATGTGTTTCATTTCAGTTACCTGCACATCATTCAGGGAGCTGTCTTGAAAGAGACAAATTAATTACTAATAAGAATTTTATACCCTGCTATTTTCTCTACTTACTGATGTTACTTTCCAACGCTTTTCCAGAAATACTTAGTCTGATATTTAACAAGTGAAGCTATTATTATCTTAAATTACATAAGATTTTCTTCCCTCATGGTTGTAATAGAGGAGGATGAAAGTAAAAAAAAAAAAAAACCTTTAGCAGGACTTTAACAAACTCACTGCAGAATTTCATGGTGGATATGGAAGGGTTGAACAAGCTGAGACAAAAAAAATACTGAGATCAGACAAATGCTGAATGGGGGAGGGTTTGAGTCAGAGGTTATAGTTTTGGCTTTGCATAGTCTTACTGTAAATTTCAATATTTCTATGAAATATTTACCCTAGACACATCAATAAACTTTGAAAGTACGGGTTGTTAATGTGTTTGCAGCTGAGTCCCAGCTTTCTTTCTGTTTATATTTTTGAGTAACAGAAATACTCCCTGTGTCTATATAATTAGTGTTTCAATGTTTGTTTTCCTTCAGTAGAGTCTGCCTTTTGAGATACTCCTCTGGTTCTTTCATCATTTCACAAAAATTAAAATTCTGCCCAAAATAACTCATATTATCCTTAAGTTATATACAGAGGATTTTCAGCACAAAACCAGATTTTTTTCAAGCTTATTCTTTAAAAAAGTCTTTCAAGGTGCAGAGACTTCCACTGCCACGTTATAAGAATGGGGGTTTTTTCTCATTTTTTGCTTCAGTTTTGGAAGGGATGCTGCTGACCATGAGGAAATACTTAAATGAGTTTTTCATTTAGTAGAAATACCCTGTATTTAGGCAATGTCTTTCATTTTTAACAAATTCTAAGATTTCTGACAAAGTCGTGCAACATTTTGACCCGCAGCATTTCCTGCTTGCATTTGGTAACAAATACTGAAAATAAACACTATGACATAATCTCTAAGCATTTGATGAATAAACATGGTTTTCTCAGGAATGTCTCCTACAGCCTACAGAAGCTTAGAACACTAATTAAAGTAAGATTTTTTTCTTTGTCAGGCATTTCATAATTTAGAAATTGTTTGATAAAGCAGAAAGCATCCCACCAGAATGTATTCTGGTGAGCTGGTCCCATTCCCCATGTTAGATATTTATTCCCTATTTTAGATCTTTTTGGAAGATTTCCTAGAGAAACACAGTGTATTGTACTGGTTGCCAAGACTGCTCCTGTCTTTAAGGCCCCACAATTAACTGAAAGGAAGAAATTGGATTTTTTTTCTTTAATAAGCCTTCAGTGAGAAAAGAGCCATGATATGTAGCCATAGCCATAGCTATAAACTGTACATTTTTCACAGTGTCAACAAAGACAGACTGGAGATAATCAGTTAGGATAATTAACACTTGCACCAGTACCTCTGCCTCGATAACCAGTCACTGACCACATTTAGCACAGTTACTCTAATTAAGAGTCCCATTCAGGAAAGATATTTATAGGTGCAGTATTTTACCCAAGCATGTAAGGACTTCACAAGGTATCTGACAGCTGGCATTGAGTAATACATTCAAAAGCATATCCCCAGTAATCCATCTCAATTCCTGGTTTATTACCTTTGCAGCTTTCTAGCACTTTTGTCAATAAGATACTGCTTCCAGCAGTTCGACTTTATTCTTACATTAATATCCCAAATTTATCATAGGGTTCTAAATTTCCTCTGGTCACCAGAATGTCCCATTGAGCCATTTAAGCTCCCTGAAACTCTGTTCTTTATTGGTAGCCTGGGAAAAATATATTTTGCCCTCTATCCCTGAGTGTTTTGAGGTTAAATTTGCTAACGTTGTCAAGTAGGTCAGTGAGGAAAGCCAAAACAAGAGAAAAATGTTGTTCAGGGTTTAGGTGGAAGGGAAGGGGAGGGTGTGACAGTGGTGCAGAGCTCCAACCCCGCTCTCACAGCCATGTCCTGGGCAGAGCTGCAGATGAGCAGAGAGGGGCCGGAATCTCGTGGCTTCAGGCAGACTGAAGGCAAGGTCTGGATGCTCACCAAAGGACAAGCAAAGGGAAATACGAGTGTTAGCCTCAGCATGTTTTGCTCTGTGCTTTTTGTTCTTTTAATGGATAACAATTCCTCCTCCAGCAGTTTTGGTCCCTAACCAAAGTGGTTGGCGGTTATGTGTCATTATCCCCCAGGGTCCTTTGTTTTGGAAAGAAATATCTAACCCAGGCAGTTACAAGCACAGGCTGCCAAAACAGCCAAAAAGCTGTAAGAAAAGTCTAGGTTACCCTCAGAGCCCTGACTGGAACATGATGAAGAGTTGAGTCACCTCTTGCTGCCTCTGAGCCAGCCCCACTCTGCCTGCAGAGAGCTGTGTGGAGGAGCATCCCAGTGACCTCCCAGCCAGCAGCGCTGGCTGACCAAAGTTCATTATTTTAATGTTAGTTTAACATTTTTTAACTTAGCCTGATGCTGTCTCCCATCTCCCTGCCTGCAAACCTGCCAAGCACTGGGGCTGCCCTGTGGGGCTGGGCAGCCGCTCCCTGCAGGGCCTGCATCCGCCTCCTGTGCTGGTTTGTTTGTTCTCTTTGCAGAGGTCCTAGGGAGTATAATCAGGGGCTTCTGCCAAAGCTTGCAGACACCTACTGGAGAATATAACGTGACAGAATTGCTCATTCTGTCAGACTGGAGGGGAGGGAGCATCACTTCTGACTCATGAGAGTGTTGCTGCAAGACTGTGTGCCCAGGAGCAGCTCACACCCAAAATGCATCTGACCTGCAGGAAGGTTCAAAGGTGTTTCGTGATAAAGGAAATCCAGACCTGAGACACTTAGTATTTATTTCAAAAGATTTAGTGGTTTAAATAGTCTTGGTGCTGGTGACAAAGATTTTTAAAGTTGAGGTGAGGTTGCATGCAGTGGGTAAATTAATAACTAACTGTGCAGGTTGTGAGTCACTGCATTGGTTTCTGCCGGTGTCATGTTTCAAAAAGGAGCAGAATAAGGAGGAAGTGCTAATATCCCCAAAGAAGGCATATTTCTGTAATGAAGGGGCACACAGAGCTGTGCTGCCTAAAGGCCAAAGCACAGTAAGAGCGATCACTTCTCAGTGGCTTTAAGACCCTCTGTTTAAAAGAAGGTATTTTAAGAAGCTGCTGTCTCTTGCTCTGTTGTCACTTGCTGATGCCAGCTGTATATTTTTGCATGTGATTTTTGGCTATTTCAGGTAACCACCTGACTTTCACACACATAATATTGTACTCCAGAATTCCAAGAGAATCTCTTGGCATCTAGCAAAAGTCTCCTATGACTCAGTAAGCACCCACTCAATAAATAATTTGAAATTAAAAGTACCCCATGCATGAGTTCTGGATACAAAAAAAAAAAAAGCCTTATTGCCTTTATTTTCCTCAGAAAGTAAACGGTGGGAAAATAATCTCAGTGTTGCTTTGCAAATGTATAAACCACCATGATGATAATTTTGGATATTACATCAGGAAGTGCTGTCTTGCAGGAGGCTTCTGGATTTGGGTTGGTGACCAGCAAGTTCCTAGTTCCTTTGCTGTTTAATCATCATTGATTTTAGCCTAATAAACACTTCCAAATGTGCATTAGACAGTTGTGAAGAGGACAAGGGGCATTAAGCATAATGCACCTTCTGGCAAGGATGCAAAGGAATGCAAACTTCAGGGAGATGAGAGAGTAGCTGGAGTCTGAATTGCTGGCATTTGAAAGTTGCTAAAATTAACCTGTTGTTTCTCATGAGCAGGATATTTATAGTTTCTTAGCTGCAGTGCTGTCACACAACAGGGTGTGACAGACAAACCTTGGTAGTTCTTCCCTTGGCACCGTTTTCTCGTGTGACTGTTGGTGGATATCTGACTTTGTGCCTCAGTTTCCCCTTTGAGGGGAATCTGGCCTAGGGGGGGTTGAAATGAGATGATGTTTAAGTTCCTTTCCAACCCAAACCATTCTTTCAATCAGTGATCTCCTCCTGCTGCTCTAGGGCCAGGTACCAAGTGGGTGTAAATTGATGGAGCTCTTTGAAACCAATAGCTGCACTCTACAGATCAGATCTCATTCTTTGCCCACCAAAGAATGTGGTGGTGAGGGACCCTAAACATACTCATGTATTTTCCTCTATGAATAATTATTTACTGGCAATTGTTCAGAAAGCAATAGAAGCAATATACTTATTTCAGCCTGAGAGCAGCACTTTCAGTTCTCTCATTTCTTTGCTGTCCCCAGAGCCTCCCTTGCTAAAAACAATGTCATAGACACACTGTAGATAAGTCTGGAAGACAGTTGAAATTATTTTTCTGTATATTCTGATAGTGAAATAGCAAAACAATATATTTTTTGTGACAAATACAGCTATAAAAATTCAGTGGTCGTTCTTTGGCCATGAGGGCAGTTTCTTAACCGGGTCTATGGATTCCTCTTAAAAAACAGAATTTTGATTTTAAAGGAAATTTCCTTTGCCTACATGTGAAAATAAATTGAGCATGCTCTATCTCCTATCTCTTATTGAAAGTATGAGTCTTGATTAAAAAAAAAAAAATCATTAAAATAATCCCTGAAGTCACTCTATGTGGGTATAGTTGGAATCGCATTTTTTAAATACAAATCCTTTATAAATACTTATTTCATGATATCTGTTTATTGGTTTGACTGGCAACCCGTTTGTTTTGGTTTTGAGTCCTTTTGCACTTTTAGTGCACTTTGCACTGAGCTCCAGGTTTATTGCAGCAATCTATGGCAACCAGAAAAGGTGCCTAAGTCACCTTAGAGGGTGACTTAACTCACAGCAGCGGGTAAGAAGCACTTCCAGGAGTGATTTGGGTTCTAGATGGACCCTTTTGCCACTTTCTCTCCCCTGACTGCAGAGGTAGCACGGGGTGATTATCTCCAGGTGCAGGCTCATCAGTTAAATGCCTGATACTGGCTGAATGGGGGCTCAGAAATGATTAATTGAGGGGCATTGAAAATATTCCTCCCTGCCCACCCTGCTTTCTCCTGGCTTTTGGAAACAGAGGAAATAATAGCGGAGGAGTGTAAATGAAGCAACTGGAAATCACATTCACGTCATGATTGCCGCCCCTTTGGAGTGAGTTCCTCACACAGGTGTGGAGGGGTTGGGGAAGGTCAGTGCAACTCCACTGAGTGTCCCCACAGCCTGTAAATCCTTCTGCTGAGATGGGATCATCAAATGTGCCTTAGGAGTGACACTTGTGAGAGTGGGCACAGCCCTGCTGGGTCTCTTCACCTGTGCTTTGAGCTCTCTTGGGTGTTGGTGTGGTCTTGGATGGGGTTGAAACCAGAGCGTGTTTGCATGGGCCTCATTTCTTTGCCCAGACCTGGTGTTACGCTCTAATTAATGCCCCTGAGTTGTTTTGGCATGTTCACATCAGACAAAAATGAGCCAATAATTGGCCCCATTTCTGAGAGCTCACCTTCAGACACGCCGCAGGAGACCTGGTACTTTCCTCCTCACGCTTAATCTGCAGCTTCATTGCTGGTTGGGGGAACTGCTAGATGCTGCATCAGTCAGAAAAATCTTACTTCAGAATGTAAGGACAGAACACAGAAGGGATCCACTAAGATAAAGGAAAAAAAAAATAATTCCTTCTTCTCCCTGGAAACTTCTTCCAGCACTGTAAAGATGAGTGAGTCCAATCAGCCTTGGTGTAACTTGGAGCAGCGATGCCACAGAGGATTTTGTGTCCAAGATCTTTATAGTCTGAAAAAAGAAGTGTTTGTTCTATCCTTCATTTGGTGATTGACAGATTATCACAGTTAAGGAGCATTAGGCCATAATTTATAAGAACTGTTTCTGCACCCTCTGCATCAGTGAATTTCCGTGCTGATTTTATTATTAAATCACTGCATTGGAAGACTTCTTGTTCCTACGAGTATAAAAACCTTTTTTTCCTACTTCTGAGTGAGCACAAATTTCTGCAGGATGAGACTTTTCTCTTTTAGTTAGCATAATTATGCTAATGAGCTAGACTAAAAAAGATGGAGCATTCCAGGGATACATTTGGAATGTATGTTGATGGTAAGATGTGAAACTTTACTGTTTGTGTTGGAGAAAAAAAGCGGAAAAGTGCTCAAGAGAGCATGGCTCATTTTATAATGCTGCAGTGCCAAAGTGCTCTGTAACAAGGAGTTGGAGGAGTGGAAGCCAAGTTTCCACCTCTTCCCTGCTGTACCAGTGGAAAGGGAAATTATTACCCTAGAGAGGAATTCTGCATGTGATGGTTGAGTTGTAGTAACAGTGCTGGGATTCATAATCATTACCCCAGAAGGTCTGCTAATCTTTTTCCCTGCAAAATGTACTCTCAGATGGGGTGGCTTAATTCATAGAAATCCTGGTTTTGTGGTGCCACACCTGACCATACTTTGAATAAACTCACTAGCACTTTGCTTTGGAAAGAAATACCTCCTGCTTAGAGTAATTCCAGCACTATGCCATAAATCCAGAGCTGAGCTTTCTTCAGGCTGTGGCTGAAGGATCTGTTTAGAAATTGTTCCAACACTAGTTTGGAGTTGTTTCAACGGCTGAGATTTAGTTGCTTTGGTCAGTTGTAACTTACTTGAAACAGTAATTGGAAAACCACATTTGAGCCTGTTCTTCCTGCTCATGAAGACTTTTCTGCTTAACTTCCACTAAAGGCAATTTTTCAGTGTCTTTTCCCTTCCACGTGAGCTTTATGGAGCTCTTTGAGTATCTTTCTTCATGAATGGTGTTGGCTCTGGGGGAGCACCTGGTCAGTGTGGAAGGAACAGGCAGAGGGGAAGGGTGCTCTGGGAAAGTGCACATGGGAGTCATCCCTAATGCCATCCCTAATCATGGGAGCCTGATGGGAATGAAGCCAAAATGTTCTGCATCAAATCTCATTGCTGTGGCTGGGATGTCCTCTCAGTTCTTGTGCTCTTCCCGTTGTATCCTCTCTTCTCGTTTTCTGCCTCTGTTTCTGCAGTCATGCAGAGGAGCTCACAAAACCTGGAGTTTCCATTGGAAAGGAAGGGCTCTGAGCTTTGCAGGGCTTTGTTTGGGCTGAATTTTACGTTAACTGTCACGGTCTGCAGGCAATTTCCTCTGCGTGCACAAAATTCCTTCACGAGCTAGAAACCACCTGACTTCCCTTTAGCTGTCACAAATAAATTCATACCTGTGGGAGGAACTAAAAGTGCCTACAGAGCTCATACAACCTCAACATTGGCCTCCAGAGGTCTTTTCCCAGTGGGTGACTCCCACAGCTGGCCTGTTCATTCAAATCCATGTCTCCTGTGACTGATGGCTGCAGCACCAGAGATTATTTAGAGGTGTCTCCTCACAGGCTGTCCCGAGGTTCTGGATGGAGCCTTCTGCAGGGAGCAGTGAGTTAGCTGATTGCTACTCTTGCCATTTATAATGTTGTTTTAGTGCACCAAATAGCTGCAGAATTCTAGCTGTGCTTCATCAGTGTCTCCCTCCTTGCCTGGAGAAGGGTATACACTGTCCTGCAGTGATCCAAGGCATTTGGGGTCACCTTCCTTCACCCCCCAAGGTCTCAGCTCAGCTTTTCCTGCCCTGGGCCCATGACCTTTAGAGGCAGATGCTACCAGTAAGGCATCAGTCAGAGACATCTGAGGTGAAGAAGCAGAGGAAGAGGGAGATGATGGCAGTTGTGGACATGAGACCTCGTAGTGCAATTCACAGCATAATCCCAGATCTGTGCACACAAGGTCATGGTCATATATGATCTGTAATGCTGCATTGCCTTGATTTTCTCTGCTGTCCACACAAACCTGAGTCTGTACCTGAGGTCTCAAAGCAAGGTCTGAGGCCAGAGGAAGAAGTTTTCACACATTATCTCCTTACCTATGTTGCTCTGGACCAATATGTGTAACCAGATTTAACTTTATAGGACTGGTGCTGCTGGTAGGTGGCTTCCATAAGAAAATGTTGCTGCAGATCCACAGCTGGATACTGGGATCCTTATTAAGATGATGAATTAGCTGAGGAAAATGAGGAGAAGGAGGGAGAGCAGATGCAATAACAAAAAGTTTGAGGCTGTGAAGAACTGACAACGATGTGTTCTGTACAGACTTTCCCTGAACCTGTGGAATCTGGAAACATTTAATGTCAAGTCAGAGAGAAAAAGGGCAGCACAAATATCTTCCCAGGAGGGGAAAAAAAACAGGTCACTTGCCTTTGCTGAGGGGTTTTTTTCTAACTTTGGATGTATTGAGCTGTGTAATAACTTGCACATATCTGGAAGCAATGCAGAGCACAGCAATCAATAATACAAGCAACGATAATCAGGTGTTTCAGCCATCTGACACGAGCAGTCTCCAAAGATAATTCTCTCCCACAGGACACTGCTGAACATAACTTCAGTTTATTCCTAGCAAAAAAATAAAATGCTTACCTGCTGTGCAGAGACAAACCTTGCCAGCCGTTCTACTCCTGAAAACTGGAAAGGGATGGAGGTGCAGGGAAAACCAGTGGGAAACACCCGCTGGAGCTGGTGGTGGCCAGCAGACAGCTGGAGCAATCTGTCACCCGTCACCAGTGTCCTTAAAATCCTTAGAAAGACCTCAATAAACAGCAAATTTGCCTCTCTGTTCAGCAATGCTGGGAGAACAGAGGAAGCACAGAAGAGTGTGAGGCTGCATTTCATGTTTGTAAAGGACAAAGGATCCTGGCACCAACAGACACAGTGAATGTGTCGCCATCACCTTGGTTCTTGAGTGGGTTCAGCTGCAGCATGAGCCCAGCCTGGTCTAATAAAGCTGCTCGTGAAGGAGACAGCACTGAAAATTCCCCCTGTCCCTGTGTGGAATCAATCCAGATCAGTGCAGCCAGTACCAGTTCCAGGTATTTGTTGTAGAATTACAGAAAGCTTTGGGTTGGGAGCAACCTTAAAGACCATTGCTTCCAACCCCCTGCCAGGGGCAGGGACACCTTCCCACTATCCCAGGCTGCTCCAAGACCTGTCCAGCCTGGACACTTCCAGGGATGGAGCAGCCACAGCTTCTCTGGGCAACCTGTGACAGGATCTCAGCACACCCTCAGGGAAGAACTTCTTCCTAATATCTAATTTAAGACTACTCTCTGTCAGTTGAAAGCCTTTGCCACAGCAGTTACATGTCTGGTTAGGGTGGCTGTTTTTCTTATTCTGTTAGCCAGATCTCCCTGCTACCAGCCTTGCAATTATATATAAAAAAAAGAAATTAAAGTAACCAGAACTGTTAAAAAGTAAAACAAACACAAGCTGGGCTTTAGCCACTTGTGTGGCCACATTGCCAACCAAAAGGCGGAGAGGCGCTTTGGTGATGAGACACAATCAGTGCTGAGCTCTTCCCTAACAGTAATACCATCATTCATAATTGGCTGTTAAAATGAGATGCTTCTCAAGCTAATAAAACCCAAAATTCCTTTCTCATTCAGCATCACCAAAATGACATTTATGTTATTCAGGATTGCAATCCCCTTCCAACCCAGAGCAGTCAGCAATGGCACATAAATTTTTATGCCTGTCCAGTACAAGGCAGTGCATAAAAGAGAGAGGGCATAAATTATGTAATTGATGTAAAAGTTTTTGCCATGCCCTCCCAAAAAGCAAAATTCAAAGCAGGTGGTGATGGAAAGTTCCCAATTCCATGCCTCCTGTTTGGAACTTTCCTCCTGGGAGCTCCCACAAAGCTGGCTTGTGCCTGCACTATAAAGTCATTCACTCTGCTGAGGAGTGTATTAATAAAAAGGAGAGAAACAATGATTTTCAGATGGCAGAGTATCAAATAATCAATACTTCTCCTTATTCACAAGCAGAAGAGTGGCAGATAAGGATATATACCAATCACAGACACAATGTTTAATAAAACATCTTGGTCTTTGTCACTCTAGGCAGTTTTCTGCTACATTTTATAGGTCACAGTCCATGAAATTTCATAGGAGCTTTCATATCTATTCTTGGTAGCAGAATATGACACTTATTTGTTATTAAACCATATAATTTAGGGAGGATGAAGATACTTTATCCGAAACAACATGTGAAGTAGTCTTTCCAACAATGATTTCTCTCTAATGTATCTGTATTTTGGGACCTCTGTATAATCCTGTGAGCTTCTTATTTGTTTTTCTAATGGGAAATGATAGAGGAATATAATTTTATAGTGATTGTATGATAAGAGGCCAAGATACTTGTTAAACTCAGGTTACAACCTTTGCTTGTTTTTTCACCTGCTGACCCAGACTGTCACCACAAAAAGCTGTCAGCTTTAATCGTGAGAAACATGAGCAGTGGAGAGTTAATCGTGGTAAGTCAGTGCTGAGCACTGATCCACTCCCAAACACCAGGGAAGTCAAGAGAGGATGTGTGGTGGGCACAGCTTTTATTACTTCTGGCAGCTGCAGGAGGAGGGAAGATTGAGTGGGAGCTGGAGGTTGAGAAGGATCAAAGATGGGGAATAAAACGTGGGGAAGTGTCTCCTTTTCTCCAGTCCAGTGGGTTTGGAAGAGGATACGCCTACTTTTATTAATCAAACATGTCCTTGATGTTTTGGTTGTAGTACATTGTCCCATAGGCCTGATACCTCTTTTGGGATGCATAGGATCTGCTGGCTGTAAGCTAAACTTCCCATATGTATGGTTTTTATATGTAAAAATCCTTTGGACCACACTTGGGAGACAGAGGGGGAAGGAGAGAGAGAAACGTGCAAGAGAGGAGCAGAGTGGAATGCTGGATCTGTGTCATTAAAACAGAACACAGTTGTGAGCCATCGAAATTGCTGGTTTGCCACAGCTTCAGTGGTGGCTTGACAAGTCACTTTTTATCCCTAGGTCCATGTTACTGGAAAGGTATTGCCCCACTTCAGCTGAGGAGCAAGCCCTGGAGGGGTCAGCATTGCGTATCCACGGACAGTGGTCATTCCTGCAGCTGTCTGGGGCACACAGCAGCTTGCCTGACCTTCAACTTCTCTTAATAAAACCAGAAAAGACACTGCTATGTGAAAGCCCTCAGGGCTTGTAACCTCACTGAAATAATCTATTTTGGGGGAAAAAAAGCTGTAGGGATTTTTTAGCAGCCCAAAACGTGTGAGGGTCTGCAGATAGCGGTAATAATTCCTGCTCGCTCAAATCGCAAAGCACACTGCTGTCAAAATTTAATCTGGGCTTTTTGGTGCATAATCATATTCCACTCATTCTCCTCCATCCTTTTGCTTGAGATAAATGAACCCCTTCTGTGCCACCACCAACCCAGAATTCATAGGCCACTATTTTATACCCAAGCCAACAAATGTAGGGAGTGGCATTTTATGACCCGTCTCTCATTCCCTGCCTATGATCAGCAGCATTTCCAGCATCTGTCTCTCAAATTTGCTTACAGCCTTCCATTCAAAATGAGATCACAGAGGTCACTTTATCAACCAGCATCACCTTTTTTCATAAGACAGGCTCTGGCAAGAACAATCTTAACTTGGCAGGGAACTACCTGGGAATGGCACTTCTTGGAATGGGAGAACCTCTGGCAGTGTCGCTGCTGAGCTGTGCGATGGCTCTGATTTTTATCCCTCCAAATTCAGGTCTTTTGGCAGCAGTTCATGGAAATCTGTCTGGGTTCGATCTCCACGCGCTTGGAGAGACCCTGATTCCTCCTCTGGGGCTGGAGGTGAACTCGCAATGGGAGGAAGAGGAAGTAGACAGATGGGGTTTCATTTTTGCAGCTGGATTGGAAAGCATGCTAGATGTATAGCCAAGTACTTGTGGTTTTCCTGGATTTTCCTGGTCTCCTCTTGAACTTCTTATGCCTTCTACCCACGTGCATTCCCCTTACCTATAAAATCCCCAAAACAGCTGTGAGTTAGGCTAGTGTTGGAGGTGCTAGTGTTACTCTCCAATCCTAGTGATCTCAGTCAGTTTTTTGCTAAAAGGTATTCTTCAAACCATCTTTTTTTCAGGGAAAAAGAAGTTTACCTCAATCCTTGCAAACTTCCACAATCCCCCTATCTTAGAAGTAATACCTTACATTTGATGTGGTTTTGATTACAGATGTACCTGTGCAATTCCCTACCCACACTGTGTTTCTTATACACCTTTCTAAGCAATTATAGGCTAAATGAAGCTAAATCCCTCATCTTAATAAAAGTTACAACTTTCATGTCTCAGAGGTGAAATGTATTTTGGTACAGTTCTGCTCTGTGCCAGTGGATCTGTACAGATATTAATCACACATTCTTTACAGGGATTTGCTATGAATGAGCAGGTGTATTATTATATTGTACAGGCAAGCAATGAATATTACAGTGAATAGTTTCCTGTTAACACAGAGCATCACTGCCTCTCTGTGAGCAGAGAATGACTTAGCTCAGAGGAACATCTTTCATCTGTGTAAATGGTTTACTGGGGGGCATTGCAGATAGTTCTGAATAGAATTTTTTTTTTTCACAGAAGCTGAGCTACAAGGATAACACAAGTAATTGCATTCTCTAGTGCCTCCCAGTGCTAGACATGTTATCTTCAATGGAAAAAAAAATCAGCTATTGGCAGCCTGGTGGATTTAGTAATTGTAACTAATAGGGTTGTTTCTCTTTGCCTGTCTTTTAGGATGGAATGGGGAACCTGAGGATCACGGAAAAGGGTCTGAAGCTTGAAGGAGATTCAGAATTCTTGAAACCTCTCTACGCCAAAGAAATCCGATCAAGACCAGTAAGTTTTTGGGAAAGGAATAAGCTTGTTTCTGTAGCCCTAAAAGAAAGAAACCATGAATTGGCAGGGTGACGTGGTTACTGGATAAATTGCTTTGGCCATTGGCCTCTCTATGCAGATGCAGTTTGGGGAGCGAGGCAGTGGGTGTCCTTTGAGGACTTCATGCAGATACTGTGTGCTCTGGGCAGTTCCAGAGTTGATACCATGGCTCTGGTTTGTGTGAGCCACAGTTACCTCAGGACCTCTGAAGTTTCACCCTGTCTTTTTGCTTTCTTTTGAGATAAATCCTAAACAACCCTCAACTGGAGGACTTGTTATTTCTGAGGCAGAGGGATGGCTGGCAGTCCTGAAATCCAGCTCGTTTTTAGCCAATTACATTTCTTCTGGATAGTAGGGAGGTGGTGGCTTGGCACAGGGGCGTGATCTGTTGTTCATTAGCACAATTAACCCATATTGTGTGCTCAGTCCTATTCCATGTTGGTTTAAAATTATGTGTAGTTAAAGTTCGATGCTGCTTAGAGTGACTGCTTGGCGAAAGTGGCAAGAATGTTAACTACTGGAAATGAGAAAGAACTTCAGTGTGATTGAAATAACATTTTCATAGCAGCACTTTGTTGGCTGTTGGTGACTTTTGCTCTTTTTCATGTAATCCTCTATGTCCTGAGCAGCTTTAAAACAACTGAAACAACTACAGAGTTTCCAGGATCTGTGTCAGAAGATATCATCTGTCTTGTTTCCTGATTTAAAGTGTTAATTTGAATCAGATACCAACCTTCCCTTTTGATAACAATGGCAGATAGCTAATTAAATAAACTTAACATCCTTTTATCTTAGCATTTCAGTGCTCTTGCAGAAATTGGAACTAGGAGCACAATGAACTAAACAGCCAATACAATACCCCATTTAATTATTGAAGGTTGTAACCTCTGTAAGATGGCTAGGAATTGATTTGAACAAGCATAATCATTCAGGAAGAAAACTTAATAAGAAAACCTTCATATCTATAAATGCTTTCAGCCCTGAATTAAAAATAAACGTCATACACCTTTTAAGATAAAATATGTGGGAACCAGGTGCAGCAGTTGGTTTGATAAATAGACTGACAAATTGCTACCTACATTTCTTTTTCTCTAGTTACATTGATGGAAATAATATTTGATTGCTAAAAGAAGTGAGAACTACTTATTGCTACTGGGGAGTTTACTGTTTTCATATTATCATATTGATCTACATTTTAATATGTCAGGGGGTGCAAAAGGTGTCCCTTTCCCAAGGCTGTGAAAGTAATTTCCACGCCATTGACAGATTACTGAATGCAAGGAACAGGAAGTGTAAGGTAAGGCCTGTGTGTGTTCCTTGCTTTCTCCCCCATCCAGGATGGGTTTTGCTGTTAGATGGAGGAGGATGTAGACTGCAGAAGGTCTGATCTGCACTCTGAGGTGCTGGAGCATCCCTGCTGGCTTCAGTAGATGAGTCCTGAAAACCATATCAATCAGATAGGTCACACAAACCATGCATGTAGTTCCTCTGACTCTTGGAATAAACTGGAATAGCCTGTGCTGGCTTTCAGGTTGCTCATGGTAACCCTGGAATTATTTTTGGGCTGGGGGCAACAGGAGAGATCTTACTGTGTTCAGACAGCCTCTGCTTTCTTGCGCTGTGCGTGACTTTGGCCTCTTGAAAGCAAATGGAAGGGTTGCAGTCAATCAAAGGCTTACAGTTACAGAATATTTTAAAATATGGTTAAAGAATCAACACTCGATCTTTTTAAAGAACAGTAGTATGACCCAGTGTTGTCTTGGAGGGAAGTGTGGTAGCAGGTCCTGAACCTGCTGAATATTGTTAAAATAAAGTGCCAAACTCAGCGCTCAGTAACAGATGAACATCCATACTAATTCTAGAGTGATCTTCTCTGGGTTTTCAGAAGTGCATAATGCAGCTTTAAATATGTGAAGAGTAACAGAAACAAATATGACAAATAACAGTAAAGAGCATCCCAGAAATAATCTGACATATACGATTTTTCATATGTTTAATTAAACGACCTAAGAGTTGTGTACAGTAATAAATAATGGTTTCATGTAAACTCCAAAGACTTTTAGAAGCTGGTTATTTATAGAAGAATTTTTTTTTTTTTTTTAACTCAACAAATTTAACTTCAGTATTGTTCTGTGTAGTGGATGAAGGAGCATTGCTGCTGCCTGGAAAGGGCAGGGAAAAACCACTTTTCAGAGTCCCATGGCCTGGGATTTTCCCACTCGCGTGTCTCTGTGGTGCTGCTCCCCCATGTGCTGCAGAGCTGCTCGCAGAGCTGGGCAACCCCTGCCAGAATATCTCCAAAATAGGAATTGTGATTATTCTTGAAAGCTTGGATTTGTCACTGGTGCCTCTTCTCTGCTGCATCTCTTGAATCCCAGGAAGTTGGTAATTAAAATTACACATGGACTTGCTTTCCTAGGAGCTCTGCCTTCTGTTTAATGGCAGGTTTGGATTTCCACTTAAAAGTGGATTTCTTTTTCAAATTGGTTTGGCTGGAAGATCAAGGGTTGGAGAGGAGGAAAAGCCCTCAAAAGTCATCCCAAGAGACTGCTGGGTGGGAACCTCTGAGCTTCTGTAGTTTGTGCCTTAAAGAGCCCTGGTAGGTTCTGTTCCCTTCATCACCTCCCTTCATCAACTCACCTTTGTCACCTCACAGACAGAGGAGCTGCACTTAGATGTGCTTCTCATTGCAGCTGAAATCAGAAGTGTTAGCGGAAGGGTTGGATGGATGTGGTTTGGTCCCAGAACAGAGAAGTCACTGACATGAACTGAGTTCTTAAAGCTGCTTCCAGCCAGTTTCTTTCTGCACCTGACACCCCCCAGATTTGCCTTCCTTTTCCCTCACCCCCTCAAGAGTGACCCCCCAAATCCCTTCTGGTTTTATACAGAGATGGAGGTCTCTGTTCCTGCTGTTATCCATCCTATTCCTGACTCAGTAGTACTGGCTTTGTAGTATGGGTTAGGAACCTGTTTTCAAGTATCAGAGCTTGCAAAAAAATGTAACCTTGTTATTTTATAAGCCTAAAGTTTAGCTGGAGGTTAATGAACTGGTGGCGGCAGTGTTTGCACCCTTGTAGCCCTGTTTTGAAGAGAAGAGATGGATGTGTTCCCTTTTCCAGGAGTGTTCAGAGCATCCTGAACTCCCAGCTGAACATATTGCACACCAAACAGTGTTTTCCATGCCACTTGCATGGAACATGAGCATCTTGCTGCCTTTAATTAAGAAGATAACTGGACCGTGAAGTATTGCTTGTGTAAATAGAAGTGATTTGTACTTAGTCAAGGAGGTGCATTAGGAATTCTCACATTTCTTTACTTGCAGATAAATTATGAAGATTATTAAAAATTGGAAGGGTCATCTATAAACCCATCTGTAGCTCAGCTGCACTGTCACTCTCAAAATGTAGCTGTCTTTCTAACTGCTGTAATTTATTGTGGACTATCGTGTGAACCATCTGCTTGCTTGTAAATCAGACCAACTTTGGCTGAAAGTTGTACACAGCAGTGGAAATCGTTAATTTTATGTCCCGGAAAGTAGTGGCAACAGTTTAGGGGACTTCAGTCTTCATTGCCTGGATTGGAATAGAAATTTAAAACTGGAAATTTTCCTGCCTATGTTGAGATGAGCTGCTAAGAAGCAAGTTTCTTGAAATTTAGAGTTAGCCCAGATTTAGCTTTCTTAGTGCAGTTGGGGTGTTTTGAAGCTTGGCACATCCAGGTCTGTAAGTAACTTGAAAGGGGCAAGACACAGAACAAGCTGTGTGCATTTTCCATCCTGATAACAGCAGAAATAAAATCCTGTGCTGTGATTACACAGGAAAATCCAGTGAATTACTTCTCTCAGGAGCTGTCTGACAACCAATGAGATGATAATCTGAGCTTTAGGAAGCAGAGAAAGACATTGCCATGATAGGATTAGGATGGGTTTGCCCTTTCAATGTTCGTTTCAAGTGCAGAGATAGAAAAAAATAAACTCAGTTTGCAAATGTTTACACCTGGGCTTTATTTTTCTTACACTGAGTGCTTTTAAGGCAAGAATATGGATTTGCCTGACAATTTTGACTTTGCTTCAGTAAAAAGCACTTGACTGGGGTCCTGTCCCTTCAGGTCTCTTGCAGACTCTTCCATTGATGGGTCTGGGAACACAGAATTAAATGTGGGCACCAACCCTCCTACCTGGGGGAGCTCCAAGATCTGCTGTTGCACAGGTAAAAGGGATGGCAAAATTCTCTGAACAGATTTTGAGGAGATTTTCAAGTATCTTTATAAAGAGATCTCTTAGTGTATGTAGCTGGTTTCATGTTGAAGGTCTGCTTCCCATTATTTTTTATCAGCTGGAAAAAGAAAGAGTTTGAAAGAAAAATCCTATGCATCAAAGAAAAAAAGCCTGAGGCAAAGGACTGTGTCTTTTTGTTATTTTCCTTTCTTTGGGGGATGTTAGAGGTCCCTGTCCTACGCAGTGTGGCAGGGAGTGTCTCTCTGAGAGCACCATGCTTGCTCAGGTTGTTGGAGCAAACCTGCCCTCATTTGAAGCCATGCAAAATAACTGGTGACTCCAGAGGAAGGAGGACTGGGGCTCTCATTAACACGTGTCTGGAACTCTGCAAGGGCATTTGTTTGGCCTGGAAAATTCACAGTTGTGAATTAGGGCTGATAAGTGCTGTTCCCTTTACTGGTGTTTAGTAAGTTCTCATCAGCATAAAAGCTAGACCAGCAAGTGCATAAAATACGCTTCTCTGTCCTTTACATTTTTCCCAGTGAGTATTTGAGTGATAGAAATGCTAAAGGAAGCTTTTAAGAATGATAAATAATTATTTTGCCAACGTACTCGTCTCACTGTGTTCAGTTCTGGAATGAGAGTGCTATAATTTTAAAGCACAGAAGCACTTCTGGAATGGCTGTATTCTTTTGTATTATTTGCTCTGCAGGGCTGCCTGCCTCCAAGATAAAAATACACACTGCAAAACAATAATCCATGTATTTGGATTAAACAGTGACATGTGCCCGCAGTGGGGCATACCTGCCTCGTAGCCATAAATACATATTTATAAGCAATATAACATACTAATTTGGATAAAAAGGGAATGCAGATGGGCAAGATAATTGCAACTTTGTATGAGGCTCAAACTGTGTAGTAGAAATGTAGCTTTTAGATAGATAGCATGAAAGAAGGCTACTATTTTTTGAGGGAGGAGACAAAATAATTCCTTTTCTTCCTTTTTCAAAGTTCACAGAGAAATAGAAGGATGTTGAATTAGTTCCTGGTGATTTGGTCTAGCAGAGTGCCTAAGGGTTTCAGCGTGTTCACTGAAACCTTCACAGGGTGGAAATGAGGAAATGCAGATTGTCTCACCATGCTGCCATCACTCAGCTGTCCCTGCCTGCTCCCACCACCTCTGCAGCCATTGCTCCTCCCAGCATTTCACTGTTCCCTTAGGGACTGGTTCTTCAAGGAAGAGAGGAATCTTCTTTGCATAATATGACACATCTGAGCCTGTGAGAGCTCCTGCCAGCTCAGGAGATGTTGGC
This sequence comes from Corvus cornix cornix, assembly GCF_000738735.6. NCBI lineage: Eukaryota > Metazoa > Chordata > Aves > Passeriformes > Corvidae > Corvus > Corvus cornix. The sequence goes on along the minus strand of NC_046343.1, from coordinate 5,220,424 downwards.
CTCTGGGGCAGTTCAGCTGCCACTGTAGCCTCAGGTAAAAAAGTCTCCCACTACCCAAGATCGACTTCTGCAGCACCTCCTTGGACTGCATCTTCATAGCTTGGTGCTCCTTGGCTGATTTTTGGTCCAGAAGTTGGGATGAAGAAAAGAACAAGGTTGCTGTGGATGGCAGAGCCAAGACAAACAAACTTCTTGCAGCCATGCCTGGCCATCTCCTGTCCTCCCTGTGGTGTTTGTTAATCATTCCTTGTGGCACCACTCGATACTGTGTTAGATTCCAATGTGCTTTAGCCATAGATGTGTCTCTCAGCTGGGTCAGTTTGAGCCTTGTTTGCCTGACAGAGACCAGCAGAGAGGAGAGCTGGCAGTCAGCGGGGGATGCAGTGAAAGAACAAGTTGCAAAAGGCATCATTTTGGCAGAAACGCCCTCACCTGATGTACAGATATTGTTGCCATTGCCATCCAAAGCAGATTTGCGTCTGTGGACAGCAGTAGGCTGTGAGTGTCCCGTGGGATTTATAAAACTGATATGCTCTCCAATAATAAATTTCATCCTGAAGCAATGAAATCCAGAGAGTGAACTACTTCAGTGTGAACCTTGGCTGCCCCAGCGCCTTGGGGGCAGTTAGTGGCTCTGTGATATTTCCAGTGTGCTGAAAAGGTGGAAGTTAAGTAAATTTTACAGCAACTATGAAAATATTTCCCTTTACCTTCATAGTAAAATCGGTCAGAATTCTCTCAGCTTTGAATTTTGCAGGGAATTTTGTAGGCTGACTGAAGGGCTGTGTCAACATCAGAATTAAATCCTGCTCTGCCCGTTCCTGGTGGTTTCTGTAAGGAGCTGGTGTGGTGTGCCTCACATTGAGGGCACAACAGGGAACTGAAGTATCCCACCAGCTTCCAAATCAGAGCATCCCAAAGATGTGCAAGAGCAGAAGCCCTGATGTAGAGAAACTTTCAGAAATAACTCCACAAGTTGCATTTCAAAGCAAAATCTCGTGGAGACTGCCTCTGGCATTTTAAAAAGGATTTCATTAAATGTTGCTAACTTGTCATAAGATCTCTTAAATGGAAGGGTAATGGCTCATAACATTTGTAAGCTTTTTAATTTCATGCAATATGAGCAGTGTAATCAACACCTATTAAAGCCAATCAGCTGTGCCTGGTGGGCTACCTACTTCAGCTTTTGTTTATATTTGTGTTTTGGGTACACCTCTGACCTAACCCCGGGAACCACGTGTTTGTGGTTTCTTACCCTGACCTCAGGGGAGGGTTTATGTCCAGAAAATGTGGTATAATCATTGCAGAAGTATCTGACCCCATAAGGTGCATAAGCACTTTATAGCCAGCGTTTTTCACCGTCTTGTCAGGGAGTTTGGAGTTGATGTGGACAAGTTAACATCTCTGGAGCTAAACATGAAGGAGACAGAATTTCCCAAATGGTCTCTCAATGTATTTTGCTTTGACAAGTGAAATTTCTCGCTCGAGCCGCTTGTGTGAGGGGAGAGAAACTGTTCAGATCATGTGTTGGTTTTGCTGTTCCGATCCAACTCCCACCTCCTCTTCATTCTAAACATTTGCAGCTGGACCCTGTGGCAACAACAACGAGTGATGGGCATCCCAGCTCAAAGTGAGCTCTGGGCTAAGGCTGGGTGCTCTGTGGGCTCTGTGCATTGCATTTTTGCCATGATCCCAGAAATCTCTTGTATTTCAGCTGTGAAAAGGAGGACAGTGGGGCATGGAAAACACAAGCGACTCTGTGGGCTGCAGTTATCTCTCTGAAGTGCAAAGGCGCTGACTTTAAGGATTTACCACGTCTAGACATTGCTGCTGACAGTCAGGATTCTGGCTGCTTTGTAGAGGCTGAACTACAAAAACAACTTTTTAATACTAAAAATGAAAAAGAAATGAAACTTGATATGGCATGGGTAGAGGGAAGACAGAGAAAAAGAGAAAATGGAAAGACAAATAGGAAGATCCAATTATAAAGAAAAATGATGTTTTTCTCATGTTTCCAAGCGGCCTCAAGAGCAGAGCTTTGTCACTTCTTACCACAGGACAGCAAACACTTCTGCAACTCTTCTGCTGATCAAAACTATTTTGGCAGGAAAGTTATGTATTTTATAAGGCAGGAGTCGACAAGACAAGCTGTGCAGTCATTGGGAAGTGCAGGCACACAGAACTGGTTTTACAGACAGCTCAGTTCACGTGTTCTTTGATCTACAACAGGGAAGCAAAGTCAGATTTTCCACGTTTCATTTACCAGTTGCTATACTTGTTTGATTGTTTTATTTCTAAATAACAGATGTTGTATTTGGAGAAAGAAGGACACAGGTAAAAACAAAAACAACTTTAAATTTGCTCCTTTTCTTTTAGGACAAATTTATTGAGGATCTTGGGAAAACTAATTTGCTGCTCTTGAAAGAAAAAGTACCATTTCTTTGGCTTTTGACATCTTCCTGGTTGGAATATGTTTCATATAGAAGCACATGCAGTAAAAAGTTGTTCTTCTTGGGGGGTGGTGGAAGAAAGCAGTTTCCATGGTGTCTGGTTTTTTGTTGTTTCTTTTTTTCTTTATTTACTCCCAGTTTTCAGTATAAAATGTTACATGTCCATTGATTTCCTTCTGATGTCCTGTAATTCTGAGTCCAGTGGGAATTTTAGGCCTGCTTCCAGCGTGGCCTTAAAATTTTCTGAGGCAGATTGTATGAAGTACTAGCAGGAGTCTGCTCCTCGTTTCCCATTGAAGCAGAATAACCTATGGAACAAAAAGAAAACCTAAAGTGCTTCAGCTCACAGTATTTCTCCCTTGTTCATCCATCAAGCACAATCCTTGTTTGCCATCCTTACATAAAACTGCTGGAGATTCCTCACTTTCAAGCCTTAATTTTTTTGGCTGAGCATGAGTAGAGCTAAAGCCTCCTTGGCTTTTGCCTTTTTACCTCTGAGGTTCCCCAGGGAGAGGGAACCATCCAGTGCTGCTGTCATCCAACTTCCCCCAGAAACATCCCTTCTAAGGACAGAGGCACACCTTCCTTTGGAGAACTCTTCTTTATGATCTGCAAGGAAAGGATTTATTTAAAGTTTATTTCAAATGTAGCAGTGATTTGTAAATCACTGTTCATGAAAATGTTGAGTAAATGCCAAGATTTCCACTGTGTCTTAGTCAGCGCAGGTTACTTTGTTGGATTCTTGATTAGTAATCTAAAACTAGGCAATTAAAATTGCTTTTATGATCTAAGCTTTTTATTTTTTCTCTTTCTTTCCAGCTGCAGGTTGATACTCTGCTTCTAGTTCCTTTTTCTCCATGAGCAAAACAATGTGATTCCAGTGGTTCTGTCTTGTGATTTAGACAAGGGGCTGATTTGTGATGGGGCATCCAGTGAATAAAAGTGGTGAACATTTCAGTTCTGCTTCTCTGCTGAGCAACCAGCAGCAGCTGCAAAAGCTGTGGCACCAGGAATGGGTGGTTTCTGATTTGGGGAGAAGCTTTGCTGTTCACTGAATCATCCGTGTTGCTCATCTCAGTGCCTGGGAAATCTTTTTGAAGTGCTAGTGCAAACTGAGCCTTCTTGGATGTGATCTGACAGGACTGCAGCCCAAGGCAGCACAGATGAAGAGTAAGATGGGTTTTTTCCAATGAGAAGCTTTGTAAGACATATTTAAAAACAGAGAAACAAATAAACTGAAGGCAGTGGGTTGATTGAGGGGAAAAGAGAGGTCACTTGTCAGACAGATCAAGCATCACTCTCCAGAAAGGATTTCAGTTTTTTAGCCAAAAGCTGTTGTCTTCCTTTTGATTAGGTTGATCAGCAAGAGTGTGAACAATCCTTTACTTTTCTTAAAAACCTGCTTTTTCTAGGTATATTTTGCAGGTTAGGAGTGGGCACAGCTGACCTTACAGCAGCTGGTATTTCCCTTCAGGCAGATTCACTGTTGTGTCCTACATGCAGGTGAAGCCACCCAGTGAATGGCCAAATAATCCATAATCCAAATGCACACTCATTGCTGTAAAAGGTCGAGAGTACCTTGAAGCTCCAGCTGCTTTAGAGTCTTGGTGTCCATGGTTGGAAGGCAGTGAGTTGATGGGATGAGCCAGAACAAGGTTCCTCTGCTGCTTTCCGTGGTTGGGTGTTCAGAGCCTGTACCCTCCAGTGTTTTGCAGAACATCCCTCACTCTTGAAGTGAAGTAAAGGCCACACAGGACAGTGGCATTCGTGTTGTCACAGCTGCTGCCTTCAGAAGCACCTCTGATTGCATGTCTGCTGTTGCTTCAAGCCAAAATATTTTCTCTGTATTCTGCTACCTTTTGAAAACCCCAGCTCCTCCTGCAAACTGTCCTTTGCTCTGTGTTTCCTGAAGAACCCAACTGTTATTTATAAATGATGAGCCTTGATGTTGGTACACAGCTGGGAGAGCAGGAGGTTTTTTGTTTCTCTCTGCAGCATTATCTATCGTGCAGCACTCTGGGAGGTGTAGCAGAGGTGAAGCAGAAGAAACAGGAACACAGGAACACACAGGCAGGACCGTTCCTGTGCCCTTTGCTGGTAGGAGTCACTGGTTGGGTGTCTTCACTGATCAGTTCTGTTCCTCCAGAGTTTGGAAAGGACTTCAGGAATAAAAACACCAGCAGAAAAATGCCTTTTCAAAATGGGAGACAACAGACAGGCTGAGCCACCCTGCTGATCGCCCAAAGAGTAATTGGGGTCCTTGGCTTTTATATTCCTCCCTGGGCTCTGTTTTACCTTCACACATCCCATTCTCTTTGGCTGCTTTTGCCATTACTCACCATTTCCCCAGACAACTTTCCTGCCTTCTTCCAGGCATGGAAAAGCTCCCCAGTGGAGCTGGTTAGGGATGTAATTTTGTTCATTGGACCTGTACCACAGCAATACCCTGCGCTCTCTCCTCTCTTCCCCTCAGAGCAGATACTCAGGAGTGTCTGTTGAGTTGCAGCCACAAGATACAGCCAAATCCCAACACAAACATCCACCTCCTGCAGTTGTGCTGCTGAGCAGAGCTTTGCTGCTATGCTCTCTCTGTAGGTACATGTGTGCAGTGTGGCAGTGTTCAGCATGATTTAGGATCTTCCCTCCAGATCAGCCCAATTCCACGTCCCACACTTAACTGCATCTCTCCTTTTACCTGTCCAAGTGCCCTCTCACCTTGGCTGTTGGACATTCAGCCTCTCCAAGGCAATGGAGGTTTGTAGTTTTTCCTCTCTGAGATGGTTCCTGTCTGACATTAACTCACACTTGAATTGCTGCAGCTCTGCATCTTAGAGCTTGGCCCCTCTGCTTATTGTTGTAAGGAAGACTCTGTCGGGTCATGCAGACGCATAAAGCATCCTTCTTAAAGCCAAGTATTGATCATTTCAGTAGAAAAAGCAAAGTGGTTGTATAAGAGCAATTCAAAAAGAGTTTGTGCAAATGTTTCTGTGACCCCATAACCCTGTATCGTAACTAAAGCAGATCAAATTACTTTGGTATCAGAGGTACAGTCATAGGCCCAGCCTTCCTTTTCTGTCCTTCCCCTACAGGGTTAACTGAGCATATTTCTACAATAAATACTCCCACAACAAGGCCTAAATACGGTTTTCATCAACCATTATTTAGCTGCTTCCAACCTGTCACACCAGAGCATGCATTTACAGCAACTCAGGAAAAAAAAATGCAGAAAAACCACAAATAAAAGAATTGGAATAGAAAAGCTGAATTTTCTATCATCAGGGATGGTCAGATGATCTTTCTTTTTGTCTTATGCAGTGGCAAGTGGACAGTCGCCAATGAATAAATAATTGCAGATCCAGGAAATGAGATTATTACTCCCATGAAGCTGTTGAAAAGGAGAGTTCACTGTGCCCTTCAAACATATTTCCTGATGCACAACCCTGCATTTACCTATGGAGCACAGCAAACCTGAAGCATGGGGCTCATGAGGAAGAGCTTTATAATTGTGAAAGGAGCCCAGAAACTGAAACACTTTGATTGCAGGAACATGTCCAGGCTGCACCTTGTCATTTCACAGGCCAGATGCATTGGAGAGAACTCCAGTGGGTAATCACAGAAGTGAGGATGGCTGCCTGCATCCTGCCTCCCAGCCCTCACCGTGCTGTAATATAGTTGCTTTTGCAGTGTAATTGCTTTCTCTGCAGGGCTTCTTCCTATTGATTCTGCTTGTGTGGATTTAAATGGTTTGTAGGTTGTAACTAGACTCAGGTTGGTCTGCACCTCCACTACTCTGTGCTAGGCAGCTCACGTGGCAGTTCGGAAAGACTTCAAAGCTGTCTAGATAGCATCACTCCCTGGCCTGCACGTATATTGGAAGAGAGAGGCTGGATCAGATAAGTTCAGAACATCAATAAATACGTGTATTTTGTTTGGTGACACTTGTTCAATTTGAGTCTTTTTCCCAGGAAGCAGCTTGTGTTGTGTCATTTTTTCAGCGCGCTGTGTAAATGCTCTGCATCTGCAACTGTCGAGGCTGGTGCCATCCCCTAGCAGCGCCATCTGCTCGCTCACAGAGTGCTTTTTGCACAGATAAAAAATGTGAGGTGTTACTCATAATTAGGCAAATCACATGCTGTGATCTGTGATTGATTTGATTCCTGTTGCTGGCTACCTCACATATGTCTGTGTGTCCATAAGCATTGTCTACATACCAGCATATGGATGCAGATGAATCAGAGGCTCACAAATTCTTTTTCCCCAATCCAGACAGATGGAAATGTTTTCCCTTCTTATTAGCAGCAGCTGAATTTCAGTCACACCAGGGGCCTCTGCTAGGAGCTCGCCTGTGTTTCGTGCTGTACACACACACGTAAGTTGGCATGGCCGTTTATAATCTAATACCAGAAGTAAGCGATCCATGACATGCAGCAAAGGAAAGATGTAATTTCAAAGCAGTGTTCAGAGGTATCCACGTTATTAGCCTTCCTGGAGAAAAATATCTGGATATATAACTTAGCATTACACAGTGCAGTAACAGAATGCCTAAAAGGATGTGTGAGCATTGCAGAGCCCAAGTGTCTCTGCTGAATCTGACTTCTGGAAAATATTGCTGTGCTTTTCTTAGAATTAACAGAATGTGCTCTTAAACGTGTTCACCTCCCTCACTGATCTTAATTGTTTCTGGTTGTAGTATGGTCCAATGCTGGTAGTAAGGGAAAGTAACTCAGAAATTAGTAGTTCTGTATAATTTTGCTGTTGTATTCTAATGTCTTTTATAGATAGTGAAGCGTGGTTTACTGGTGGTTTTAAAAGATGTTTAAGGCAGGCAGTTGGGACACCAGGAAGGCCATAAAAATGAAAACACATGAACAGAGGTCTGCACGCTTGACTGGAGTAAAAGTTACAAGCAGTGGAGTAGCTGTGTAGTTGGATGATTTAGGATATTTTTAAGCCTCAACAGAGCTCTCTTCTTTTCTCTCCTGTGGCTACCTACAGTGTGTTTACTTCAGCAGGAGATCTGTCACCACTGGACTCAGATCATAACTAGGACAGCCCAAGGCAGAAAATAGGATATAACTTAGCACAAATCCACAGTCCTGCTGCTCCAACACCTCCTGTAGACAAGGATCAGATTGGAGCGAGCTGCTGCTGAGCAGCAGCTGCAGCTTGGCTTTTCTGCAAAGGAATTCAAGTAAATTGAAATGTTTAGAGAATACTTGGTTGATTTCATACTGGAAGGGGCTGAGCAATGTGCTGAGAACCCAGGACTGCTGTTGTCCTGTTTTAGAGCTTTGGCGTGGCTTGAGTCCAGCTTTGTTTGTACAAGGGAGAGCTGTTCCCCAGGGATGCCAAGTTAATCATCAGCACACGTTTGATTGGCTCTGCTGTATCACCTTTGGGTGAACTCTCAGTGCAGTGAAGAGCTTGAAGCATTTTCAGAGGTATTTGGTAATTTTACAAGTTGTGCTGCTCTCTTCATTTCAGCTGTCTGAGCGTGCCTTACTAGAGAACTCCTGGAGCTGAGCTTACTTCAATGCACCAGAGATATTTTTCCAAAGCCAGTAATGATCAGTTCAGTCCTACCAACAGAGAAAGTTTTGTGGATGTGCAGCAGCCTTCAGATGTTACAAACACCTGATATTTGTAAAGCAGATCAGATGCTACAAACCCAGATTTCCCACCCCTGTGGATAGTGAATAGAACTCCAACATGCACAGTTGCATTTTATTTTCATGTGTATGTCTCTTGGTTTCATCATGTCACCTGTGGTTTTCCTTATATTATAAGTCAATGAAGTAAAAAAGAAAAGAGAACAGCAAAGAAGTCAAGGCAGATGTAATGCCTTGGAAATTTTTCGGTGTTGTTTTTTAATGTCAGCAGACATGGTGTAATTTAATTTTCAGAAGAGTCTCAGCTGCAAAGTAGCTGATTAGGCATCTTGAAGAAGCAGCCAATCTCTCAAAACACTCTGTTCATGAGATTATTACAGGTATTCTTCTAAAGAGAGAAACCCCTAGATTGCCAGAAATAAATCACTTTGAAGGATACAAACCCCCTTGGGTAGCCTTCCAGAAGCAGAACCCAGTCATTAGATCTCACATCACAGACCTGCCTTCTTTGCACTTTAAAAAGAAGAGTCAAAGATATAATTGCTTTAATGAAGCAGAAGGAATTTTATCTTTTGTTTCGAGTTATTAAAATGAACTTCAAGAAGTACCATAAAAGAGAGGGGTTTGTGGCATTGGACATAAAACTCCAACCTGCTCTGTCTCTGCCATTAAAATATATCAACCTTGGGTGGGGCCACAGTATTTTCTGAGCTTCATGGTACTGTAAAATGTATTCTGGTGAAGGTGACTGAGCCTTGTTTGCATAGAAAACAGAATTTTTTTGATTTTTTTTTTTAATTTTTTTTTTTGTTTGTTTTTTGATTTTGTTGGTTTTTTTTGGTTTGGTTTGGTTTGGTTTTTTTTGTTAAAGCATTTGAATGCTTGGTAAAGTGTCAGAAACTGCAGCACAGCACACTAAGCTCATGATGCTGCATTTATGTTTTTTGAGTGCCCATTATAGGTCAGGGCTGTGTCAGCTCTGTCACTGACCCAGGTTATGTGACCTGGGCACACTCCACTTGTGATAAAGTTTGTTTCCTGGAAGAAGAGGATGCAAACTACGTTTTGTTACATCTCCACTGGACCTGCTGCCTCCTTCCTAAAAGCAACCATCTTCAGACACACATCTAGCACATATTGGGGCGTTTTATAGCGTTTGTTTTAATGTTTGTTACCAATTCCATTCATGGTTTGCTTTCATTCTGCTGTGAACAGCTTACACTGTCAAATCAGAAGGTTTACTAAGAAAGGGATTTAGTAACATGAACATTATGTTCAGCTGTTTGAAGGACAAAATCAAGATCAAAAGAGACTCAGCGATTAAACAACAAAAAGTATGTTTAAGTCCTATTAAGGGCTATTTTCAATCTATCACTTACAGATTTAGCTGCATGCCTTAAATTTTTGTGCCAGGAGGCCTCTGGGAAAAATCCTGTTCTTGCAGTGGGGATCTAGACCAGAAAAAGGAGGAAGAGCTTTTGAAATAGAAACTGTAATCGTTGGCTTGCAAGTTGAGCACGAGGTCTAGATTTTGTGCTGATGTAAATGATGATCAGGCTGCTGTTCCAAGCAGGACCTTGGGGATGGGGTTCGTTAGATACTCCCAAGTTTGTCTTCACAGCCAAAGGTAGATGCTGTCCAGTGCTTCCTGTCTGCTCTTCAGGAGGTGCATGGTGCCTGTACAATGCTCTGTGAGGTTTGCTGACACTCATGGCAGTGCCAGTTGCCTGATTCCTGCAGAATCTCTTATCAATTCTGAAGGTGTTTTACTCAATTTCCTCCCATCTCACTGTTTTATGAGGGCAACTCTGAACTTTTCCAGCATCAGACATTCTCCAGTGCAGGAGTAGGGGGAGGAAATGCTGGCTTTGGGACAGGTCCTGCTTTTTTTGGCTGTGCTCACAGCATGTTCTGGAGACCTTTGTGGTTTGGAAACTCCGTGTTGAGCGTCACACAGTGAGGTATTCCTGGTGCTTCCTTTTGAAAGAGGAGCAAGTCGTATGGGAATGTGCAAAACTGGGTCAGGAAGACTAATTTAAGCATGTCTGTGTCAACTGACCAAAAATAACAGAGTAAAGGTCACAAGGTCAGCTTTCCTGGTGGGGCAGGGGACATGCCTGACACCTGCACTAATGAGCTGCATGCAGTGTGGCGTCCTCGACAGTGCTCTGGGCTTGGCTACACGAAGAAAAATTACAGAGGTGTGATGCCTTTGTGGCTTTTCATTAGAGGTTTACCATTCTTAATGAAGGACATTTCAGGTGCCCTAAAATTATTGCTTTATCTCTCGGTTATTGGGGGATGAATTCTTGCTACTCCAAGCCAGAAAAAACTGAAGTGCAGCTTCGAGTTGTCCCTACCAGTGGAAAATGCAGTGCAGGAAAGTGTCACTGCTGTTACTGCTGTTACCACATTTAGCTTCTGGTGTAGTAGCACTGGTTGGACTTGAAGAAAGGAATACGTTTATTACCCACACAAAACTTCCCCTCTGTCAGGAGCAACTTAAAATGGCACTCAGGGGTGCAGGCAGGTGGGAGCTGCTTGTGGCTGTAGGGCAGAACCAGGAGAGCTTTTGCTGGCTGCTTGCTTTACAGAAAAGAAACTTTTGCCTTCTGACAGTCCAGCTGTGCACAGAGCAGTGTTTGCTTCCTGTAATGTCAGTGAGAGGTGGAGTTGAGCAGGAAAATGGTGTTCTGAGTGACTTCTCCATAGACTGCTCCTTGCCAAGCTAGATTATGCTTTAAGATTTTATTTTTACCATTACTTTGTCAAGCCTGCAGGAAATCCACCATTTCCATTATTTCCACAAGCTTCCCTTGCACTTACTGTGCAAGGTCTTTGAATCCATTGGATCAAATCAAAGCTATTCCTTCTGACCATCTGAACTACAAATACACCGACTGTGAAGCATTATTTTTAAATTTCCTGTAAAAATTTAAAAGGATTTCCAAATATTTTTAATAATTCCCTGAAACAATGTAAGGACATCTGTTAAAGTACTGAATTTCCCTGAAGACAGCACTGGTTGGGATTGCTTCAGCTGCAAAGTAAGGTTGTCAGTCAAAGGGCTTTTTCTATTTCAGTCTCTACTCTGGGAGTTTTTAGCATCTCTTCGAAAGCGAGCCAAAGAAAGACAGTGAGCTGTTCTGGCTTGTTTTGCCATGTGTTTAATCTAGCAAACAGTAAGTTGATACCTTTTGTGAAGTCTTCTCTATTCTACTGGACATCTCACTGCTTGGTGAGGAACCAAGCTACACAGTTTTGACGTATTTTTGCACTTTCCATATTCTTTCTTCTGCAACATGTGTCCAGTGTTTTAATATATTGAGTAGCTGTGGCAAATGCTGTTGTGTGTCTGCAAACATTTGCATTATTTTTAAGGCACTGGGTCTGCTAATGGGGAGCTGGAGTAAGAGGCAGAATGATGTATTTACTCTCCAGGATTTCCTGCAGAGATGAATAGTAGGTTCATGGTGAGCTGAAAGTGCATGACCAGCCCAAAGAGTCTCTAAAAGATGTGCTTGTTTATTGCATGCTGATATTCTAACTCCAGCTCTGTCAAGTGCTATGGCAGTTTATGAAAATATTGCTTCACTACATAACTATTTTATTGTGGTGCTGATGCCATATTGATCTGGATTTCCACCTGCTCATATGCATCAGAATACTTCATTTTGTGTCATGGTAACATGAAAGTGCAAGAGAAGGGGAACGTTTTGTCTTTTCAGTTGTAAATCCTAACTGGCTTTTAATGTTTTCATTATTTTGTTCTGTGTGATTGAAAGAAGCTGACATCATCACCAAGCTTGCAAGAGAGGAAATATTTTTTTTAATGTTCAGTGTTTAAAAGATGTCAGTGTTATTTCCTTTGTAAACAGAAGATGGTGGATAGAAAATCTGCAGAATTTTCAGCAAAAGGGAGTAATTTTTTCAGTTCTTTTTCATTCCTTAATGGAAAAGGAATTATGGAAATGAGAGCAGGCATTGCATTAAGTGCTTCCAATGTTCTTTCCCTGCAGACCAATAAAAACATCCTGCATTAGGGAAATTTAGTTTTTTGAAGGCTGCATGAATCTGAGTTCTGAATCAGTGAATGAGATAACTGTGCCGGGGTAAGCATTTCCAGGTCTGATTATGTATTTTAAGTCTTTTGTTGGTGGGTACCAGCTCTTAGCTTGTCTTGCAGGTCTTCTTCAGAGCAACTCTTTCTGTGACTTTTTATACTGGTTTATCTTGTAGTACTTCTGTAGCGCCTTCTCATATCACAAAGAGCAGTAACAGATTTTTCAAAGTCATGGGGATTGAACTATTTTTCCTGCCTGAATTTGGCCTTTTCAAAACACTCCAGCTGCTTGAAAACTCCATAAGCAAAATTCAAATAGTACAAGTCGAAAAAAGTGACTTTTCTGTGCTTCCTGTGGCGTGTTTATAGTAGTTACAGTCTCAGCCATGACTATGCATTATGCAGATTGTAACCATCTACCTTTAAAACCATCCTTCATCTCTAAGTGTGCAGTGGATATGCAGCAGTAAACTGCTGTTGCTGGGTGTGTTCAAATCAGGTGCCTGAACTTCAAGTGAAGCCATCTTTTCTGAGCTGTTAACTATAAAATAGTAATAGCATTAATTTCTAGAAGTTCTAGAGGATCACAAATAAAAACTAGAGACAAGGAGAATCATTACAAGTCATTACCACTGATCCTTACTTCTAAATTATTAATCATAATTCAGTTTCATATACAATATTACTTAAGCTGTCAGACACATTGCAGAAGCATAGAAGGATGATTTGTCCTCATTTAGTGTATGAGGGGACAGAGGCACCAAGAGCTTCTGAAACTTGTCCAAGATCTGGAAATGATTAAGTGGAATTCTTTTTATTTTTTTTTTTTATTTAGTTGTAAATAGTCTGAATGTAGCCAAAATGTTCTAGTTATAATTGATCAAATGAACCTCATTTCGCCCTTTGTTGCTGAAGGGCTGATCCCATGGGAACATGCTGCAAAAACAGTGAAGGCAACAAATGTAATTATTGTGAATATTTGATCACGTGTGAGACTGGGTTTATTTTAGTTTTTTGAGGTTTATTTTCTGCAGACACCACTGAGAATCGTTTGTCCATCACTAGATTGTTCCCTGAAGCTCCAGTCCACCACAGGACTCCCATGAATCATTTCTGTGTTACTGTTACATTTTATATGCAGACAACTTAGTCCTTCTGCCATGATCCAGAAAAAATGGCACCTATGAAAATATTGTGTTCCTTACAAATTCAGGAGGCAAGGAGAACACGTTTGACCCACCCGATCCTCTATCCCCGTCCTGATTATTCATTCCTAATGGAAAGATTTTGGAAATGCTGGAAAAAGACATGGGGAATAAAAATTTTCAACTTCTTCCTGATTTTCTTGCTTTTTTATCTCCTCTGCCATCCTGTGTCTCAGTCAGTTGATGAATTTGATCAGCTGCCTGCTTTAGGCATTACAAAGAGGTGCTGGCGGTGAATTTCCACCTTGCACATTAGATTTTTGGCTGATTTGATTTGGGGTCACCCTGTGCTAGTGCTGTGGGTGGCTAATAGCCCCTGAGGAACCAACTGTGCAGGCTGGGGCTGCCTGTGGAAAACATGAGTTCCCCGGTGCCTGGGCTGTGTTTGCACACAGGAGGAGCCAGATGGTTGGAGCTGTGGGTTCTCTTTGGCTTCACTCTGCAGGAGAAATACCTGAGATGGATGTTGCCAGGTCGCTGTGTGGCTCCTGTGTGCTACCAGCTGCTCTGGCTCTTCTCTCAGAGGTGTGTTGAAAGCATAGAAATGAGAAATTGGTAGAACTCTTTATGGTCAAGTGGGGAGTGGGGAAGAGTTCGTGTCTTGTGTTCTGCAGACCCGGTGGGATGTGGGCATCCCAGCCCACAGTTGTAGTGGTGAAATGTGCCAGATGGTTTACAAGTGCTTTGAGATCTAAGGCACTCATGTTAATCAGATTTTCTCCTCCCAGCCCTTAGGCATGGCTCACTCACATGGTGGGCAGACACTGTCACCCACTGGAGTCGTCAGAAGCTGTAATTTTTCAGATTTGCCTCTGAAACGTGCTGCTGCTGTCAACTATCCTCCCAAAACCTTTGGGAAGCTTAGGTCAGGTCTGATATCCCCTGCACATTTTAAAATACCAGGTTGGGTGGCTTATACCAGCAATAGAGGCAACCATCCCTCAGCAAGGCACTGCCTGGGCCAGACAGAGCTGTGGTGTCCACTCTGGGTTAATCCTGGACAGGAAGAGTTACTGCAGGGTAGGTGCACCCCAGCCATGCCCCCAGCCTTGGGGTCAGTGCTGGACAAAGTTGCAGATGTCTCACCCAGGCAGATCCCAGGCAGCCATCCCCATCTCACACCCTTGGTCTCGTGGTCTTGTTCCAGGGCAACCCACTGTACTTCCAGTCCGCCAGAAACGTGACCGTGAACATCCTCAACGAGAAGACAAAAGTCCTCACTCGCCTTGTAACAGGTAAGGAGGGGGAAAGGCTGTTTGGAGGGACTAAGCAGGGGTGGAAGTGGGTGTTTTGGGATGCTGAGCTGGCTTCAGACAGCGCACAGAGGGGAGCCCATTGTGTCTCATGGAGTACAAATGAAAACTTCACTCCACTTTGTAGAAACAAAGCCAGAGACATGAAAGCCATGCTGGAGAAGCAACTGGCTGGGGCTGTCTGATAACAAAGCAGACCATCGTTTTCATTTGAAAGCCAGTCCAGAGTTAGAAGTGTTTACTGTACCACATCAGGGTCAAGAAGAACATATGCCAGGCTGACATTTCTGTTGTAACAAGCACAGGTTTTTTCTAAGACATTTATAACTTGCCTGAAATCTGGAGCCCAACTGTGGCAACACTTTGCTGTTTAAAGTCCTTCTGCTGATGAAGAGCTCCCTTTGCTCCCAAACATGAGTGTGTTGGATGGGGAAATGGGTGTTTCACAAATCTCCAGGGCACAGCAGCTTTTGAATGAAGGCATGAGTAATTTGGGTTGAAAGAGCCTAATGCATTATATAAGGTATATGGCACTGTATATAAGGTGTATAATGTATATTTGATGTGGGATAGAGATATATTCACTGAGATTTATGCATGGACTGTGAGAAGTATGTGGCAAAGCCAGTAATCCATAAACGTGTTTCTAAGTTGAGACTGGGTTGCTTGTTTTGCTTATATAACATCTTGGCCTTTAGTCACAGTATTAAATAATTAAATATGCAGCTTCACTGAGCAATTACTTAGGCAGCATGTGTGAAACTTGCCTGGAGGAAGGAAATAAATTCAACCCCAGGCTCCCTGATTGTCACATTCAGAATGAAGGTCTTCAGTTTGTTGGTTCTCCGTATATTTTCAAGAGGGTGTTTGGTTCACTTAAGCACCTCTGTGTCTCGAGAGGTTGGGAGGACACACTCAGTGATACATCCCAGTGTGATGCTCTGGTTATTGAGCATTTTATGCATTCAGCACCAGCTTTGGTGTCACAGTGGAGCAAAGATGTGGTCCCATGCTGCAAAGATGAACAGGGAGGGGAGGTGGTTAATAAGCAAGACACAAATCAAATTTAAAGTACTGGATTTTCTCAATGTGGCTGCACAAGCTTTTAAGTATTTCCAAGGATCTCAGCATGGCCTCACTTGTCTGTAGTGCAAACCACGTGCATGATTCCGTGTGTCCAGGTGCCAGTACAGGTGACCTGTGCAGGGAAATGCTGGGTAGGGATGGAGTTTTTAAGAAAATACTGGCTTTCAGGTGTTATTTCTCCTGTCTTTTGAGAAATGAGACCAGTCATGAAGATGCCCAGAATTAATGCAAAGTGCAGTCACCTGCCTTGTGCAGGATAATATTCCAGGGGGGCTGTGGCTTATTAGATGCAGCTGGCAGGGCTGTTCAGTGGTGATTTGTCCAAAGTCTGGCCTAGGTCAGTAACCCAGGGCAGCCTCTTTGTAACTTTGCAGCCTTTGAGCCACAAACCTGCACAGAATCACTATTCAGGCAGCTGATGTTTATGAGACCCCACAACAAAACACATTGCCAGAGGCTTTCCAGCACTGCAGGGCACAGCAGCCTGCAGGAAAAGCAGCAGAATTGAAATAAGATCTTTGAAGGAAAGTTTCACTTGTCTAAAAACTTTCTGCAGTGTGAGAGGATGCCATTTTTCTTGGCCTGCGCATGATTGAAGGGGGTCTAAAACAAAACATTTGCTCCAGTGCTGGTGTTTGGGGTTTTTTTGTTTGTTTGTTTGGTTTTTTTTTTCCTAATTGGGCTGTGCATGACACTGGTAGAATTTTAATCCAGATATATTTAAAAGGTGGAAAACCAGGAATCTTTGACACTGCAGCATCAGTCCAAGCAAAATGGGCCCAGGAGCTCTTGTTGCCTCTTACACCTGCACCAATGCTCTCAAAGCATGGCTGGATATGTTCATTGCTGTTTCACATATGGGTCTGTCTTTCTGTAAAAATATCCCAGCTGTCTCAAGTTCAATGGTGATTTTGTGGCACACAAGCATTAACAAAAACATAAGCAGAAATAGTTGAGCAGTTGTTACTTGGGTAGAAAACTGCCCTTTTCTAATAAGATCTAAAAAGCCTCCCTGTTTGGTGTCTCTGAATGCAATTTGTAGAGCTATTATTACTCAGCAAATGGGTTTATTGAATGTATGAAGCTACAGTGTGATTTTCTTATACTTTTCCCTAAAGTAAAGCTTCTTCCCCCTAGGCCCCCAAGCAGTGGAAGCACACAGCCAAAAATTTGAGGTGAAAACCCTCTCTGGAAAATTGCTGTTTTCTGCAGATGACAACGAAGTGGTGGTTGGAGCGGAGAGATTGAGAGTTCTAGGTAAGACATTGTTCATTAAGTCACAGTTTTAATGTGCACCTCTTCAAATTTGAGTATAGTTTTGCCTGACTTTCCTTCCTACTTGCTGAAAGTTTCTTTTGGAGATAAAATCTTGTGCTGTCCTTATGGCTTTGAATCTTCTCCAAGCAGATCATGGGCAGGAGTTTCTATGTGAGGACTTTCTTAACTTGCACAGTTTGTTATTTCCCCTCCAGAAGAAAACTCCCCTGGAAGTGGTTTGTCTGGCTGAGTGAAGTAGCTTTAAAACCAGTTCTGAAACTGAACAAACTTTTATCTCTTGGATCTGGGATGGAGGACAGTGAGGGATTGCCCCAAGGATGTGCCCATGTCTACAGTCACTGTGCAAAGGCAGACCTCAGGGTTCATGCGTTTGGTCCCAGCACTGTCACCAGCTCCTCCTTCCTTCTGAAAATAACAGCAGGAGGATCTGCCTTCCCAGCTGGGCTGCCTGCCAGGCTTTACATTGGTATTTCTTAATGAAAACTGAGGATACACTCTGGGTTTGGGGTGTGGGGGGTTCTTCCTTGTTTCTTCAGATTTTTTTTTTTTTAAGTACTTGGAGAAACAAAACAGTTGTGGCAATTGTAAATTTCCAAACTTATTTGATAGTAACATGAAATTAACTGTCTGGAACCTGAACTTTTGTGCTCCCCAGTTCAATCCACGCTCTTTGGTTAGTCTGGGATTTGGTCAGGAATGTTTTCACATAGGACCAGAGTGGGTAGCTCAGTGTTGGTCACAGTTAGTCACACAACAGTGCTGCTGGTCTCTGTGGAGGCACCAATACCTGTTTTACAGTGGCTTCTTTTGGATGCATCTTTTCATTCCAAACTGTTCCTTACTTCTGTTGTAAAAACAGATCAATAAGGAGCTTGGAATGATAGATAGATATAGATAGTATTTATTATTATTATCATCATCATCATTATTGTTATTATTTCTAGATATTTAATAGTATATTATGTATAATATAAATGGGACTTGGTATCCAACCATTAACATTTTTAGTTGCCTGATGTCCTGCTGTTCTAGATGGTTCCTGTTTGTGGACAGGTGGAGTGTAGCTCTCTGCAGGTCACTGTTGTTACACACTGGACTAGTTCAGTCACCAGCTATAAAAAGTTAGGTGGGCTTTACAGGATAAATGTTGAAGTTCACAAAATTAAGAGTATCTCTGTTAGCTCAAAACTTTGAAGAGACCCATTCAAAATCCTTGTGGTGTTACAGAGCTGGGGACATTTGTAACAATCCATGTTCTCCAACAAATCTCCCTTCACACTGCACCCTTCAGAGCTAATTTGTGCAGGGTAGATGAAGTCAGGGAGCAACAGCTTTTAAGTGTTTTCTTGGAGACCTTAAAATAAGGGAGATTTACATCACTGGTTTAAAAAAAATATACAGAACCTTTTCCTTACGAGCTGCAAGTACTCCTTTTCAGATTACATACTTACAAAAAATTGCTTTTAAGTTCCTCTATACTTTCAAGAAACCAGGAATTATTTTTGATAGTTATTTTGAGTTTCTGCCTTGTTTTAGTCTCCAGAATAAACAGCATCAAAAATCCTGCTGATCACTGTAGTGCACTTTCATTTTGTACCTGCAACTGTTTCTCGAGATTGGTTTGACTTTTGCAGATCTATCAGAAAAGAAAAAGTAGAATGATACCACTGGTGATGTTACATAGCAAGTATTCTGATGACCTTGAGCTGAAATGCTTTCTGAGTTCATACTTGGCTTTGTTTTTCTCCAGCTTTGCTTCCCCAATCTAATTTTATCTCCAAAAGCGTTTGCCGTGGCTGTTTGCCACGCTGGGAAGTGTTACACCATATGTTCGTGTTTCTTGGAGTGTTTTTGTCTGCTCTGAAGGCCAGTCCGAGTCGTAGTACACAGACAAATTCCTTTGATCATTTTTCTGGTGTTTGGGCTCTCAGGTGCTGCTGGAATGTGTCTGCTGGCACCCATCTATGCCATGTAAATAATTCCAACTTGTTATTGCTGAACACGTACTTGTTGTAGAGGCAAGTTTATGACAACAACCTGGCGTGAAAGTCATCCTACAGAGGTCAGAGCAGCAGTTCTTGTGGCCAGCTTTGAATCTTGCCAGTGACAATAACTCTTTCCTTTGTACGGACTTCAAAGCTTTTTTCTGGAAGTTTGTGCTACAAACCAATGGTGGATCCTTGTCCTGAGAAAAGAGCTGCTCTCCTGTTTCGAAATGAACTCTGCTCTGGGTACCTAGAGGATTTTTCAACATTAGCAAGGGATAAAAAAAAGGAAGAATACACAGAATTATAGATTAAAAACAAATGCAAGTAGGA
Organism: Corvus cornix cornix; assembly: GCF_000738735.6. Taxonomy (NCBI): domain Eukaryota; kingdom Metazoa; phylum Chordata; class Aves; order Passeriformes; family Corvidae; genus Corvus; species Corvus cornix. The sequence goes on along the minus strand of NC_046343.1, from coordinate 5,201,162 downwards.
CATATGATGCATTTGGTGCTTCAAAAAATTGCGCAGCATGGAGAGTGCAGATTACCATATGAAAGTGCTTTTTATTTGATTTGTATTTTGGGGAGTTATTTCTGACTTAGGAGCATTAAAGGACCCAGAAAGACCGAGCTGGCCACCTCTGCTTTTCATGTATGACATAATTTAGGGTACTTCAATGATTTTATATGATACAGCGAATCCAGTCAAACCTCTCATCAGAGGCGAGACTGGAGGATGACAGAACTCCTGTCTGAGGGGAAGGGCAGCCCTCTGAGCCCTCTGGCCATGGAGAGTTCTGGCAACATGGACACAACCTTTTCCAGGTGCAAAGAGTTCCCTCTGCCATGCTCAAAGTTGGGAGCTCAGCACTGCCTGGGTCCAGATGACTCTAAGGGAGCTCATGTTTGCCTGCAAGAAGTCCTCTAAAAACTGAACCTTACAACAACTCCACTCTGCCCTTTTCCTTCCAAGCCCATCTGCCAGTGCTCGTGTGCTCCTTGCTGGGATGGGATGGAAGCACATTCTCACTCTCAGCACCCCTTCCCTCCACCAGCTTCACTCCATGGAATCTGGGCACCTTGTGGTTGTTCAGAAGGTCCTGCAGCAATCCTCAGAGCTGCTCTCGTTCCTCAGAGCTGCAGCTCTGCTTTTGCCAGGCTTGGATTTCTGAAGGCAAAATCTGCCACTCCTCTGCCTGCGGTGCTGCTCGTGGGGATGTGTGGGGTGATGTGCAACCCTTCCCTGCCAGCCCTTGCTCTGGTCAGCAGAGCTTTGGGCAAACCCCGTGGACTCACAAGCTCACACCTGGCTGGACAGCCCTGTGGGGTCATAAACACAGACCTGTGCAGGGCAGATAAATGAGTTTCCCCTAACTGAATTTGTATTTGCTGCCTCGTCCAGCAGAGCCCCTTCCCCCTCCTCCTTCCAGAAACGGAACGTGTCCAGACCATCTGAAAAATGGGGTGTAAGAAACCCTCTTTAGTTAAAAGAGTATTAAAAAAATAACTTTGATATATATTAATTACAATTTCATTTAATGGCTTATTGAACGTTATAGCATTTATAAATAAAAGACAATCATAAAGCATTATTCTGACTGTTAATTAGCTCTATTTATTCTCCAGATTAGTTTTTAAATATGCCCTCTAGATGCCACTTGATACTAATTAACAGAGTTACATTATTATCTCTATAGAAAGGCATTTTTAATTAAATCTAAAGCAATTTAAATTAGCATGAGTTTTTACAGAAATTAAACTCTGGTCAGATGCTTAATTTAGCCTTATAAGACAACATCTGATGACATGCCAGTGTCAGTTCTCCCAAGGGCCTTGACATCTTTTTATTGAGATTATTTTTTGAAGTTTGCTTTCAGGGAAACTTGCCAGTATACTCTGGTGTTTAATATTTATGATGGATTTTACCAATTTTTTTAAAGACTAAATGTTGATGGGAATCCACGTGCATTGCAGTGAGCTGAGATAAAACCACAAAAGCCACACTCCTGCAGCTTACAGGAGTCTGGCAGTCCCTGGGTTTGAGTGTGGAGGAAGGTTTGTGTGGGAGGTGGGATTGCATGGGCTGGATGCTGTCCCATTACAAATCAACCACGCTTCTTAACCACTATTAAAATTACCATTTTGCTTTGCAACAAGGATAGGATTAATCACAAACCCACATGGTCCCTTCTCTGTGACAGGACAATACAGGGATTGCTCCCACTCCCCAGAAAATGTGCCTCTCAGACATTTGGATTAGCATGGCAGGAGCTTTTCTTCTAATGGAGCCTAATGATAAAAATTTGGCTAAGGCCTTCCCCTGTGGCAAACCCTAACTAAAATAGCTGTATTTAGAGTGGGGTGGGATGCCTTTCATCTCCCAGAATAAAGACTGCAGGAGCAGTGTGATGCAGCCCAGCACAGCAGCCCTCCCCAGCACCATGGCTGATTTAAGGGTACCTTTGATCTCACCAACCTTTCCGTGCCCTCCATTATAATAATTTGTCAGTTGTTCTATTTCTACCCTGGAGCTTTTTTTCCACTGTAGCAACCACCCTTTGGGCAATGAACCACATGGAGCATGTCAGTGCTGACCACAGGTTAGACTTTCATGACTCTTAGTTTGGGAACATTTTTTTGTTCAAGTTTCTCTCCAGCTACCTGGGAATGCACCTGGAAAGGGGAATCAGCTGTTGAAAGGTTATTGCAAATTTATTAGTAAGTTTGGAGTAATTAAATCCAAGGCACATTTCCAGCATTTTATTTATGAGCTGTTTATTAAGGAGTTTAGAGGGTTTAGTGCAGGAAGCAACAATAAAAGCAGTGTAGTTCAGGAGTGCATGGCTATTTACAAGAGCATGTAGTGACAGGAGGAAGAAGAATGGCTTTAAACTGAAAAAGATTAGGTTTAGATTAGATATTATTAAAAAATTGAATACTGTGAGGGTGGTGAGGCACTGGAATGGGTTGCCCAGAGAAGCTGTGGATGCCCCATTCAGGTTGGATGGAGCTCAGAGTGACCTGCTCTAGTGGAAGATGTCCCTGCCTGTGGCAAGGGAGTTGGAACAAGATGATCTTTAAGGTCCCTTGGAAGCCAAATCGTTCTGTGATTCTATGACTCTCTGACTGTAGAGAGCTCTTTTAAATGGCAGTGTTGGGGCTGTTGTTGGGGGCAGAGGCAGGAACCTGCTCTGCAGTTACAGAACACGAGGTGCTGGGGCTTGTTACTCATGGAAGGGTTAAAAAAGCCTTCGTAATATCCTTCACTTTGGACAAGAAGAGAACAGGATTTAATGTGGATGCACTGAACTAACACATCTGTGTCAGCTGCCCCAGCTGCCTTAAGCTTCACATCTACAAACATTTTCAGGGATCCATGTATTAGCTTGATCTGGGAGGAGCCCTGCAGAGCTGTGGCTGCAATGCCAGCCTGATTAGAGGACTCTGCTCACATTTCCTCCATATAAAACTTTTAGTGGCTTCTTTCCAGCTTTTATTTGCTGCAATAGTTACAGGAGAGCAACTTTAATGACTGCAAGAGTAGTTATATTTCATTAAATAATCCGCGAAGTTATTTGACTGGTATCAGTCATTTCAAAGGGTGGGGTAAGCTTGAAATCTAACAGTTTCCAGGAATTCCCACCCATTTTTACAGCATGTACCCTTCTTCAGCAGCGATTATTTATGGGTCAGGACATGCATGGTTGCCCTTTACAGCAGCCATTATGATTTCAAAATGGCATTTTGCTGAAGTGTTTGTGGCAGAGGGAACAACTCTGGTAGCCAAGTGTTGAAATCAGGCCTGACCCAGAGAGGAAACTGAGCTCTCTGGTCTCACCACTGAGTCTGCTGCAGCTTTATGCCTGAGGGTAAATGCCAAGCTTCAATCTTTGTATTTTGGTGGATTTTGGGCGCTTCCTTGAAAAACATGTCCTTGCTACAGGTCTGTAAGTCTCCTTTTCAAAGGGGACATGGTGCTGCAATATTCATTTCTTAGGATACTGAGACATTTTCCTACTCTGATCCTTTCCCTTTACAAAGGCAGTGGAGAGGAAGGTGCCTCTAACCCAAAGGACAGGGAACTTCTCTGGGATGCCTCACTGGGATGCCTTGCAGTGCTTCTGGAAACAAACTGTACCATCAGCCTGGGGCCACAGCCCTTTTCCAGTTCACCCAGTTGCAAATGAGCTCCAGCTCACTTAGGCTGCTTCAGCACTCCCTTCTGTGCTCTCAGCCAGAGAAAGGAACGAGCCACAGCCGGCTGCTCACCAGGCTGGGACAGGCATTTGACCTTTTGCTGAAGATGTATGAACTTCTCTGGAAGCAGCTGCAATACTCAGTACTCACTGCCCACAGGTAATTAGGCAGCAACACTAATGCAGTCCCGGAGCAATTGCCAAGCTGTCGTGTAGTCGTTGGTCCTGCAGGAAAGGGCCAGGGAATAAAACGAGGGAAGTAGGGAAATGTGCTGACAAATGAAGATACCAGGGTTTAGCAAGGCTGGAAGCAGCCTCTGCTGTCTGTAGCGTTCAGGCGTGGCAGCGCAGTTCCGTCAGATTTCCTCGCGCTCGTTGCAGAGCTGTGATGGTGGAAAAAAATTATGTTTAGCAAAATTAAGGAGTAGTGGAGGGCAAAAACATATGTCTCCTATCAGTGGTTAAAGCCACAAGAAGATGGGGGTTTTTTGCTCTGAGTTAGGAATCGTGCTGTTGCTGTATCTGTGTAGGAGTCAGGGGTCACAAAGTGATTTAACCTGTAACCAGCAGTGACAGAGAATTAAAAAGCTATGTAGAAAAGAAACCTCATTTGGTTGAATTGGGTGGGTTTAGGGTTTTATTTTCCAGAGGTTGAGATAGCATTTTTATTTTCTTCCAAATAAAGTATTTCTCCCATTCTGCAAGGGAAGAAGTTAAAATTACCAATTCTTGATTGAATACTTCTGACAGTTCCCCTGCCTTGAGGGCAATAGGTGTAGACCCTGTTTTCCATTCTTTTTAATGGCAAGTCCAACCAACATTGCTCTCCTTTTTTTAAAATCCACTCATCCAGATTCCAAACTTGTCTTTTCTTGGCAAGAATAATCTGTGTTGGGAGAGAGAGATACTGGGAAGTTTTCCTTGTGTTTGCTTTTACTTAAAGTACATTCCAGGCTGAAAGGATAGCATTTATGTAAAGTGAATAGGCTTCGAGTCCAGGCTGAAATGTGTGTTCAGATTGTGTTGTGTTCCCTTAATCCTGTTTAAGGAAAGAGAGGAATCATCCACCATCAGATTAATATTGATTAAATGTCACAAGGATTACGAAAGAAACATACTGTACACTTACCAAACACTGAAATCAAGTTTAAAAGTGTTGCAGATTTATATTTTATTTCCTAAGTGTCTTCCCCAGCTGATCTATTTGAAGCCCACATAATATTCTCCGTGATAAATTTCCACTGTGTATTCCCACTTCAGGTGCTCCCCTGAGTTCCTTTGCAACTTTGCACAAGAATGCTGAGAAGATTCAGGGATAACACTGCTATTGTTGAGCTGCAGGAAAAGTGTTGAAGGACCCCAAAACTAGTCAAGAAGGAAATATCTAGAGGTCAGCATAAGTTGTAGCAACCTTTCTTCCTATGTCTGTTCTCAGTTTGGGTGCGAGCCTGTCTGTTCTTTTCCCTTTATATCTCTCAGACAAATGGACTGTGGCAGGGAGGCTGGTGAAGATGGTGTGACTACAGGCACATGCATCACTAATGACCCACTTGCTCATCTCAGAGCTTGCAGCTCATCTCACTGTTTGCAAGTTTTCCAGCTTAAACCTAAGCTCCATTGATTTCTTGGGACTCTGAGTCAGAGAACTGTTTCTCCTCCACCTGGCAGGACTGGAGTCACAAGGAGTTCCTGTCTGGCCTAACTCAGCCACAGCCCAGTGCCTAAGGCTTGGCTCACTCCCTGTGTCCATACAGTGCCAAGACCAAGAGCTAAAAATAATCTGTAATAAAAGCAATAGAATCCATTATAAAAAAAATTAGATTACATTTTTATGATAAACACTTTGTTGATGCTGCACATGATCTCATTATTGCCCTTATTATTCAAGATTTCTTGATTGCCCTTAAAAGAACAACTCCCCAACACTTAGACAAAAAAGGAATACAGCCAGACCTTTGCAATGAGCTATTTTTATAGAATCCTGGGAAGAAACATGAATGAAGCTTTATGGCTTTTGTTCAGTGTGCTAGCTTAGCCTAACCAGGCTATTATTGCACCCTGAAATAGAGCTCTTATTGATTTCAGATTTGATGGGATTCAAGGGGAGCAACAGCAATTACTATGCTCACCCATTTAAAAACATAAATTAAGGATGAATAAGGTTTTTCAAGCTTGGAATTAGAAGAAGCAGTCACAAATAATTTTTATCTTCATTGTATTGGATTTACTTCCTGGGCATCTGTTTGCACAGACTTCCTGCGACTGTCACATATTATCCTGATGAGACCTGCAGAGGAGAGAACCTCCTCAGATGGGTGTTTTAATGAACAAATTGCTGAATGTGTCCTGATCAATAATAGTGGGAATAAAAGTAGTTTATGGAGACCAACAGCACACTATACATTGCCTCTTGACTTCAGCTAGGAAAAATCACAGCAAATCCTTCTCCTTCCCCCCTCATTTGCACAGTACTGCCTAAGGCAGAGCACTAAAGAGAAGATACACTAAGGCCAGCTTCATCACCAGGTTCATCACAGGGCTCTGAGACCCCACTCTCATTAGAAAGCAGTGATATACAACACTAAAGGTGTACTGGAAGTCTGGAACTATCACTAAAAAATACAGAGTGGGAAAGAAATGTGTTGTCTGGAAGGAAAAAGGAAAGTGGGGAATAGCTAACCAGGTGCATCTGCCCCTGAGTGGAAACCTGATGTCTCCCTGCATCCTGCTCACCCCCAAGAGCTGCTCAGCTGATTGCCACCTACCCTTGACAGCAGGAGCATCAATCATTAGTCTAAAAATACCTCTCATTGTATTGCATTTGAGCTCCTCTTCTCTCTCTTCCAGCAGAGAGCAGGGGAAGTCCAGAGCAGGTTTTGTGCAGAGGGAGCGGGATGTGATCAGTGTCTTGCCACGATGGCTGGGTCCCAGCTCTGGCCAGAGGGAGCAGGGATTGTCCTTGCCTTGGCACCAGGGAAGGTGCCAGGACAGGGTCATGCAGCTCAGGTACCTTTGCAGCACTCAGGGAAAGCAAGAGGCAGCTTGAGAAGCTTAAATGTTGAAGCCTGTGTTCCTCTGGCTGGATCTGTCGCTGGTTAAGATGCACCTTCCAGCTGAGATTTGCTCCTTTCTTGGGGCATTTGTGCTCCTCCATTTCCAAACCCTAAAACTGGACTGTAAATGTTCTGTTGCCATGAGACTCTTGATTTTTGTTCTTGAATGAAGTGAACATGTACAGGGGTCTTTGACATCCCACAGTGCCTTATGCACTGCAAGGGGGAAAAAAGGCCAAAAAAGCAAACACTCTTTAAATGAATCTTTATGGCAATTCAAAATACTTTAGGTAGATCCTGTCATATGCTTTATAAGTTCCTGACTGATTGTATGGAATTAAGTTATTGGGCAGAGAACCAGATAATGGAAACACATTGATGAAATCATTTTTGAGGGACATTAAATGGAACTTAAAAGAAAGCTGAAATGGCTTTATGGATTTTTCAGTCAAACTGTTTATGAACATTTATTGGTGGTAAATTACACAATGTCAGAAGAGGGAATCAGTATAATAGAAGCCTCTCTGATATAATACTGTGAGAAAGAAGAATTTACTGCCTAGGGATGTACAGTACAGTGTGTTTAAATACTAATGATATTACTGTTTTCTTCTGTCTTTGGCTGATTGCACATAAGTTAGCCTTAGCAGCAGCAGAGAGTCTCGTAGATGGAAAAAAAAAAAATTCAGTACTTTGCAAAGAAATAGAAATTTTCAGTTACACATTTTTCATGGCAGATAGAAAATGTTTTAATAATAGATAATTCAGGAAGCAGAAACCATTTTGTACAATAATAAATGTAGGTTACATTTGCTTTATACTCAGTAAAAGGGGAAGAGGGATAGAGCAGTTTTGATTGAAAAGGGAGATTATAGTGGCTGATTCTTGAACTGTTGGAGCTGTGTGTTAATACCATTTGCCAAAAGCCATCATTGCTCAGGTATAGGACAGTGAAAATAAGACTGGAGGAATGCGAGACTGGATGGAAATTGCTGGTCCTGAAAATATTGCACCTTGGGTTTTGAGACACCAGTTCTTACAGTCAGGAATTTGTCAGATCTGTCATGTTGTCTGTCCCATCTAACTGAAGAGCTGCTTCCATTGTAGCTCCTCTTCTGGCTAGAAAACCCTCACTTTCCTTCCCAAATACATTCAGGACCAGTTTACTGCTGCTCATATAAGCATTGGCTCTCATCTAAACATCGGCTTAGAGCCAGTAGTTCTTTTCCCTTCGTGTTATTAACCCTTCTAATGTATTTATGCACAGCATAGCTACCCTTCCTTAGCACATCGTGCTGCTCAGCTACAAAGCCAAGTCCTTCCAGGCTTCTTTTGTAGGACAGACTTCTCCTGTTTGTGCAGTCATGACAGTTTTTCCTCGCTGTACGCTCTCCTCACTGGGGATGAGCGGGGGGGCACACAATAGTTTGAGGATTCACTGATGATTCTTAAAATAATGTGATTTTTTTTCCATGTTCCTGTTAGGCTTCCTTCTTGCCTTTCAGTTTAATGTCACGTTTGCTTTCCCTTTGACTCTGTCACACTGCCATGAATCATGAGTAGCATTCAGCTTTTATCCAGAGATGTTATATTTTAGAAGCCTCCAACATGTAGAAGGAATTTTTACTGCTTTTTTAAGCACATGACCTTGGACTTCATATTTTCAATCATCTGTTGCTCCATAACATCCCAGTTTTCCTCAGCAGAGCCAAAATAGCCCAATTCAGTGACAACAGCACATTTCCCTCAAAATTTCCTTCTTTTTTTGCCAAAGCCTTGAGTCACAGTTGGATTCTGTGATCTGAAGAGCCTTTTCCAACATAAGTGATTCTGTGATTCTAAAACCACTAAATGAGGTCACTTCCTCCAGCCTTCACTTTCAACACCATCCAACACTGATGCTGTCAAAGCCTGGCTGGGGAGTTCCACGGTGGCCAAAAGCCAGAGTTTGACACAAATATCCAGTGGAGCTGAATTAGTCCAAGGCAATTTTTTCCCTCTGGAGCTGCTGATCCCCCAGGCAGAGACTGGGGTTCTCCAGAATAGAATAGAGGGTGCTGGAGGGAGGGGGCACTTTTGAGGTCTAGAAAATTCCCAATAGCACAGAAAGAAGAGGATGGTTCTTTACTGAAATCATCAGGCAGCAGGGTGAAACCAAAGGGAGAACTTCTCCAGAGTATTTAATTCTTCCATCAGCCCCTTGCTACAGAAAGGGAGACAATTAGGGTGAGGATTAGGTGAGGAAAGTTTATCAGTGTCTCTGATAAACTTTCTCTGCCAATTCAAGGGGGCCCTCAGCTGCTGACAGACAGAGTCAAGGGAGGGATGTCTCAGTCCTGGTCCCTCAGCATCCCCTCGTGGCTGATGTCCTACTCAGTGACAGGGACAGGTGGCCCTTTGGGAGATTCTGTGTTCTTAGAGGAGAATAATAAGGAATTACACAGTCGAGGCAGGAAGCCTTATCAAGGCAGGTAGCATTCACTTCTAATTCAGATCAAAGGAGAGAAACAGAAGGGTTGGAAGTCTCATTCCTGTTCCCAGTGCTTGAGGGACTTTTTCATGGATCTGGCAATAAGGGAGAGAGGAAGAGAGGGTTTGAGAACTGTGTAGGGAAGGGAAAACAAGAAAATGGAGGAAACAAATACCCAGCTCTTTTGTTTTCAACCTTCTTGACATGACTGCATTGGGGTCTTCACTGACCTTGTTTCCAAAGTTGCTTCCTGCATTTAAATTAAAGAAGGAAAGCTTGGAAAACCCCAAGTTCAGAAATAAGTTAAAAGTTTCTCCTTGTTCTGCAGGCACTTCTGGTTACAGGCAGGTAGTTCCTTTGAGCTTTGCATGACTTGAGTACGTGACTTACGGTGTCTAAAAATGAATTAAAATGCCCAGCATAAAGTCACCATTTAAGCCATGTGTGTGCATAGGGTACAAGAATATCTATGTGTGTCTCTCCAGCTGCACCTCCTCGCCCTCCTTCCCTCGAAAATCACTGTTCTATTATGCAGATAAGTGCAGGCTGGATGTTTTGCTACGTTTCATTGCAAAGCCAAGAGCCAAGGCAATCGTGTGGATAAAGCAGAGATTCAAATCATTTGGAAACTGTTGAGAGAGGACAGATCTGATAGTAACAACCTTCATGGCTGGCAAGTTACAGCTGCTTATGACAACTTGTAACAATGAAAGCTTATAGTAAAGTTAAAAGCTAAATATCTGTATTGTGCCATAGGATCAGCTTCAATCCCCAAGTATAAAGCTATAAACTTTAAGCTGGTTTCATCATCTTTGAGTTTACTTTGTTTTTCTCTGGGTTAAAAGGAGTTGGGGTTTTTTAATGAATATTAGAGTGCTTGTTTTCATTCTGGCTTTTTCTTTTTGCATTAACACAGTGAGACAGCTTAGTTAATTTATTTCAGTGCAAAGAAAGTGTGGTCATACTGAAGCCATAGGTGTTTCTCACTTATAGCAGCAGTTGCAGCAGGATGGTGCAACTGAGTGGCCAGGCTGGGACTGGAGCAGGGTCTGCTTGTGCTGCCCTGCATGAGGGTGCACCTCCCTCCTCTTCCCCAGGCAGGATCACAGCCTGGAGAGGTAATGCCTTGCAGAGATCAAGTCAAAATTTGCTTTTCTCCCTTGAGTATCTCTGAGAGCCCAGCAAAAGAAATAATGCCATGACATGCAGCCAGGTTGATTAATGAGAGAGGTAGCTGGATTAGATGCCTGGTTAGCAAAGGGTATCTTTTCCAGGCTCCCTGCATCAGCTGGGTCAGCAGACTCTCCCCAAGTTGGGGTGCAAGCAGCTGCTTTTCCAGCCAGAAGTGCAGTTTACAGGCAAATCCCCCTTGTAATCAAGGCAACCCATTTCAGATGATGAAGGTCTGGCTTTTCTGGGAACAGAAGGGATGTGCAAGAGAGAAATGGGGTCAGGCAATGGGTTAAATTGCACCTAGGTATGATTTTACAATCACTCCCCTGATAACAGCTTATGATGTTTACAATTTGTCTTCTGTTTTGTTTTGTGATTTCAGGAGCAGAAGGCACAGTGTTCCCTAAATCTATAGAAACTCCCAATGTCAGGGCAGACCCCTTCAAGGAACTAAGGTAAACTTTGGAATATGGTTTAATGGTAACTCAGTGGAGCCTTGTTGGAGTTGTGTTTACTGCTGGGCATCATTTCTGCTTTTGCTTAAGAGCTTGGGGATTCTCTTGGGAAGGCATTGATGCCTTTTCCTGGTCTTAAAATCAAGAGTCAAATATGGTTAGAAGGGGAAAAGGGATTTTACCTTGGTGTTTATTTTAAGGATCCTTAGGTGCACACATCCAGGTCGAATGCACCTCAGTGCCCACTGCAATGCACACCCCCAAAAGATCTGGTATATCATTATAGGTTTTACTAATTAGCATATCTATCAAAGATTCCCCAATGAGAGGCTCAAGTGAGACCCCCTCCCCAAGGAACCTTCCCCTGGATGGTTCTATCTTGGTTTACAGAATGTGTTCTGGAGAGGACCTTGGGCTCTGGGGCACACTGATCCCTACCTACGAAGCTTTTAAAATGTTGAGTCTCTCAGCTTGACAAACAAGTCCAAGAATGTAGGCAACAAGCACTAGGAGTACAGAAGTTGTAAAAAGGTATAACAGGGGTATAAAAGAAAAGGCAAAAAATCTTCATGGCATCAGCATCACAGGATGCCATGGAAGAGAAGGGACCTGCCATATTTGCATTTGATAAGACCAAATTAAAGGCAATCACAGGTCATGAGAGAGCAGCATTTCTGCTCTGTAACGTGCTCTGCATACCCTGGGCTCAGCATCTGGAAAAAAACCACAGAGTCATTTTTTCCTGGTTGTGCAGGGAGGTCCTGAAGGCTGTGCTGGATCACAGGGAGTAGCAGCAGGCAAAAGGATAATGCTCTCCAGCATTATCTGTCTTGCAGAAATGCAAACCCTCCCTGACCTACACAAGGCATAGTTGTGCATGTGTGTAACTGCTGACACTTGCAGAGATGCCACTTGCTGACAGCACTGTGCCAGGAGGGAATAAACAGCACAGCTCCTGGGAGCCAGCTCTGCCCTCAAGCTAAGGCTATTTATTTTGTTTTTTAAAATAATTTTTTAAAAAAAGTGTGGCACTACAGGTTAACTTAGATTACTAGTCTCTGGAAAGACACTAATCATATAGCCTAATAAATTATTGACTGAATCTTCCTGATACCTTCTGACCAAAGGTGCTGTGGGGTTTGCCTCAATACTCAAATTATCCCTCCTTAGAAAAAGAGAGAGAAACATTAAAAAAAAAAAAGCAGAAGGACATTTTGTCCTTAAATCTTAGGTTGCAAACTCTTCTGTGTTGGAAAGTGCTGGGGATGGAGCAATCTTGAGCCAGCTGAAGCTGAGCACGAGTGCTGCATGTTTACTGCAGATACAGGGGGGTAAGAGAGCACCTCTCATTGATTCCCTGCTCTGATACCAGGGATAATTATGGCCCAGCTACATCACCATGGAAGACAAAGAATATCCCATCTGCCTTCCCTTGGGTCTGTCTCTACCTTTCAGTGTCCCCCAGGAAACCCTCTAACTGTTCCCATTTTCCACTCTGGGGATCATCTGTCAGACAGCAAGAGCAGTGGAGGTGTGATTCTGTTTGTTATGAAAGTTTGTTCTCTTTCTCCAGGCAGTGACTTTAACTCTGCCTCGTGGTTTTCCCAGTTTGGGTCTACTTCCTTTAAAAAAAGGGGAAATGTGGCCTTTGCTCACCATGACACACAGCTGGCAGGGCAGCTCCAGGGGCTGCTGTGGGGAAAGGAGACGTGAGGGCAGGGAGTGGTGGGGCAGGACCCTCCATTTCCCTGGAAAAGCCAAGCAAACAAAGGCATCAGCAGGTGGATTTCTAGGTGAGCTCCAGGTGACAAAGGCTTTCCGGCACAGCCCGTGTTTATTGACATTTCCATTAAAAAAAAAAAAACAAAACAACAAAGAAAAAAGGCAAGATCACGGTTAAAATATCCAACAGCATCTCCATCACTTGCAAAACCAGGTCTTGAGTAGTGCAAAAGAGATGCAAGGTTTAGGTCTAAGTTTATGGTTGCTTAAGACTTTTCTAAAATGGGAGGGGAAAATAATTCAAATAAGTGTAGGATGTCATATTGGAGGGGGAAAATGTGAATTAAAAGGGCCTTAACCTGATTGACTATGCTTCTGCTCCAGAGCAAATTAAGCTAAATGAAATTGAAATGAATTAATGGCAGTCTCCATGCAAGGGATTGATTCAGTATATTTGATCTGCTTTAAATTCATGTTATTTCACTTGTTTTGTGTGGAGAGCTGTTAGGTAACTGATTTCCTTTCAAATTAGTGGGCTGTATGAAAAAAATCCTGTAAAATCTGTTGGGGTTTTGGGGTTTTTTTAAGGAAAATTATTGAATAGAATTTACCTGGGGGAAAAAAAGCCCCACAGAGTCCTAAAATACTTTGTGTGCTTCTGACAATTTTCTCTTGGCAAAAATAGATATTTTTACAGCATCCTGAGAAGAAAAGAGCCAGTGGTGGCAGTGTGTAGGGAAAGCAAGTTTTTCCAAGAACAAATGCTCTATTGCTCCCCAAACCAAGATCCATCCATCTCTCACTACACATTGGATCACTGGCTGCTTCTTAGGTAAAACGGTGCCTTTTGGGGGCAGTACAGAGTTAAAATAGTGAAAATAATCTTACTCTGAGGGGAGATTATTTGGTTCCTTCCTGTTTTGATGGCAGAGTGTGTGCATAAGGTGTCCTTTCTGCCTCTTTACAAAGATGCTGCAGTGAAACGGAGCTGGAGGAGATGGGCCCCGAGCTGTCACACACCGCTGGGAAAGCAGCAGTGAAATCACACACTCAGTAGCTGGCTTGCCTCTAAAAGACCTTTTTCTGCAATAAAGAGTGCAAACTTTCTTTCCTGCTTAGGCTGAAGTTCTCAGGTGGAAAGTGCACATTCAGCTGCTTCAGGTTCCACCAGGCACCACCAGCCTCCATCTTTATCCTAAACCAGAAGATGGTGGTGATTTCTCCCTTTGCTCTTGTCAGTCCCTTCTCCTGTTCTTTCGTTAAATTTCCAAATGAGGTGGCAGTGACTGTTGCTATCACAAAGAGAGGAGACCAGCTGCTCCTGTCACACCTGGGAGTCAGGACACCTGGATGTCCTCCTTCCCTTCGCGCTCTCCTGAACAGACAGACTGATTCTCCGGCAGGACGGGCAGGACATGCCACTCATCTCTGCTCCTTCTTTTCCTCCCATCTCCCCAAGTCCTTCAGTCATGCCCACGTGTCACCACAGCTGACACACTCCAGGTGACAGGACACTTGTTCTCAACAGACTTTCTGTCCATTTGGCTGATGAATAGTCTTCATAATTCAGCTATATTGGTAAATCAGCTGCTGGACAGAGTGCTCACCGTCCTGGTGATCCTCTTTTCTCAGTGTCCTTTGTAAAACACTTTTGTCTGCAGTGGGTTACAAGGGGACCATCCCTGTGGGAATATGTGCACAGCCTTTTCCTAACATGCTAAGCCCATCACAAGGCTGCAAGAATTGGTTTTGTGCTTGTTTGAGCCAGCTCTGGACTTTGCTGCAGACAGACTCATGTCCTAAAACATCCCTGCTCAGTGTCCACTGTGGTAGAAATGCCAGAGCTCATTAACGTCCTGTTTCATGCAGGATGTAATTAACAGCTCATGTCTCCTACCTGGGCTCTAGAATATTCTTTAATAATGACCTAAAAACCAGAGATGGTTGACAAATGATTTGATTTACTTCTGTGAACATTTTCATGTTTTTACTCATTTAAGGTAATTGTAGACTCCTGAATGTGTTTGTTGTTGTCCGTTGGGTTCTAGACTGGTCAAAAGCTGTAAAAAGGAAAGCAAACAAATCCACATTATTTTCAAATACTTGGGATGTTTAGCATTGCCATCTGGTATCGTCCCAAAATAGTTTAGGGGGAGGGCTTGGGAGATTTGTTTGGACATTGAAGTATTTGTACTCATCTGCACTGATGCTTTTTAAAGCAGGTTGGTGCCTTTGACATATGGTAATGTGATTGCTTATGTATAAAAGTTGAATTCAATATGACCTTTCTGCACTGGATTATTTGAGTAGCACCCAAGTAACTTGTCAAGAGCCTGCCTTGAGAACCTCTCCTTGACATTGGCAGGAATCACCTGCCTTTTTCTATTTACATTCTTCCAGAAAACAAATATATGCTAGGGAGGCTAACAGAAGCTGTCCATCAAACACAAGATCAGCACTCTTTTGACATGAGGGATGAAGGCTGGACTAGCCAGTGAAAAAGGAAGAAGGGAAATTTAGAGGGGAGGGGATTAAAAGGTGGGTGATGGAATGTAAGAAAAAGTATCAGGAGGATGCTGTTAAAGTGCCAAGTGCTGGAGGCTGGGGACGGGCTGGTGTTGGAGCAGAGCTGCCTGAAGTAGCAATGTCCTGGTCGTGCTGCAGCTTGGAAACCTGCTTTAGGGTATTTTTGTTCCCAGAGTTAAATAAAAAGAAGTCAGACAGCATGAAATTCACTCCATGAGGGGCGAGCACACACCTGGAATTCATCCACAGATATTGCAGGTTGAAAATGCAGTCAATCGCTCATCCAAGGCCGGGAAGCCAAGGGATGACTGTTTTTTCTGTAATGCACAAATACAGTTAAGGCAGAATTAAACCCTTGGGCTTAAAGGGGTAATTTTTGACTAAAGTTAATTACGAAACACTGAAAGCACGAAATGGCAGATGAAATGTGCTTGCTGCTTGATTTTATTAGTGCAATTCCACCTTGCCACGTAGAGTACTGAACTACCCAAATAGTCCAAGTGAGACCTATTGTAACAAAAAACAATTTAAATACAGCGCTGAGCTAACGTAACATTGACTCATTTTGAAAAACAGTAATTCTTCCTGAGTTAAGGTTTCTCTCAGCTGTGTTTCACAAGGCACCACAGATAAGTAGGAACACAAATAATATTTCTGTCTAAAACCAATTACATTAATAATGATTAAGAGGAGAAAATTAGAGGAAATGTGAAAAATGAATGGTATAAGAGAGGAAGTAATTGGTGAGAAATGAAAGTCATTTATAAAGACTAATATGTGATACTGAAACACTGTTTAGTTCAAAGAAAACTTTTCCTGTGAGGATTCTTGTGAGGTGTCAACAAGGGGGAAATGACCACTGTACCCTTGTATGTAGCTGGCCTTATTTTCTGATTGATTTTCCAGAAGGGATGCAATTTATTTCTCTGTTATACCAGTGCAATCCCAATAATTTTGGTACTCCTACCAACTTAAAAGACAACAGATTTTCCTTGGGATGAGCTTTACCTTCCACGTTGTAACAAATATAACTATTTTCAGTTCTTTGCAGATGGGTTGAATATATACAACCATCTCCACTAAAGCCAACACAAACCTACTCATGTACAACTAAAAGGAAACACCAGGTTCATGGTTTCTAAACTTCAAGCTAATTTCAGTGGCTTTTGGTGAGTTGCTTTAGAATGACAGAGATCCTCATCACCTCATTTTTAACTGAGCACACCACATCTGATCTAACAATTTTCCCATGGCAGCCAAGGCCTCCTGAAACTCTTGCTGATGGAGAGACTTCCCCAAAACAGAATTCACACTGATTTTGAAGCCACTTTGCTTTAGTACTTTGTCCTGTTGACATCCCTTCATATCTGCTGCCTGTTTATCTCTTACATAAGACAAGCCACAGCCCTCCCAAACCAAAAGCAGTCTTTCCACAGGCTTCTTGTGTGCATTAAAGTATATTTATACCACTGGATATAAGGGTTGGAGTTAAGGAGGCAGTTCATTGCTGGGGCTTTCCATCTGCAAAAAAGAGGAGAAGAGTGGTTGTTCCCTTTCCTTACCCCACCAAACCTTCTTTTAATGGTCTTCCTCTCTTTCACACTCATCACTAGGAAGGGTGAATTAGCTCTCAGTGTCCTTTCCTTCCCTGTTTTCAGCAGGTGAAGCCTAGATCTGGATGAGCTGCTCAGGAGGCACACACATGGGAAATGGCAGAGGCATTGATGGGTTTTTGCTGATTTATCCCAGCTGGATAAATCATGGCTCTTGCCCTGTTCCCAGTGCTGCTGATAGCATCTGTCCATAGACAGGCAGATCCTCTTCACAGAGGACTAATGGACAGAGAAGGCAGGCTTGGCAGGAAGGTGTTTTGGACACAGTGTATTGCTGAAGTTAAAAATATTCAAGAAAAAAGGCAAAAGCAGCTGGAATTGGTGGTGGAGCAGCCTGCAGTGTGTGCTGGGGTCTTCCCAGAGGCCCTTCTGTCCCCTGTGCTGCTGGTATGTGTGATGTAGGAGCCAGCACCCTGGCCTTTTTACAGGAGTGGGAATAGGGAAGGAAAGGACAGATTTCTAAAGGAAATTGCTGCCAAACAGCATTGCTTATGGGATAGAGAGCAGTAGAAATATCCCTCTTGATTGCTGGTCGATGACCAAACGATGTGGGAAGATACTCAAGTTTCATCTTCTTCTGCATATAATTAAGCAGCACAATTGCAGCTGGAGCAATGGCTCCAGACAGAGACCAGTTTAACTTTTCCTGGGCCCTGAATAAACCCCAACAGCTGGGTTCAGTACACTCCCTCTGCATTTATTCTGTAGGGGTTTCCTAATGCAAACAGAGTCTTTTCCTGGGAGATATTAATCGTCAGTCCTGGCTGTTATCTCAGATTGAATCCCTTTCCTGTGTACAAGATCTGTATCCTGCCTAGCTGTGTTGTGCCCAGGTTTGTCATTAGCTTTCAACAGCACAATGTCACTTGCTCCATAATCAGAGCATCCATCTGACCTTCGAGTGCTGCTCACAGAGATGTGTGAGCCAGAAATCCTCTGGGACGTGAGAGAAACCCTGTCCGTGTGACCAGTCTGTACAGTCAGACGTGCACATGTATCCATTTGAATAACAAAAAAGTGAGCTTGTTTGGCTTTTTTTAACTCTGTGTGCAGCACACCACTAACCTTGAGTAGAAAATAGATGCTAATAAATGCGAGGTCTTAAAAATGTGAATTATAGCCATTTTACACTCCACGGCAGACTCTCACTGGTGAAATGGCTTAATACTTAATTACAATGCTTGTCCTTCTCTCAAGTGCAGATGACATTCCTCAGATAGATTTTGCAGTGACATCTGTGGAAATAAGTTGTGAAACTAATTAGTTATTCATATAATACAGAATATTGACTACACACTGATTAAAAGGATGTGGTGACACATCTAACATGATGTATCTGTCTAGTAGGTTAGTCTGAGGTGGTATTTTTGGAAAGTCTTACAGCAAATGATCAAAGTGCCTTTTGGCCTCTAGAATGCAGATGTTTACAGAAAGTGTTGCCTTTCATTTACATTTTGATAATGGTTTAGGAGGACTGCCATGCTCTGGAGTGACACTGTGCCCTGGCAACAACACCTGGGCTGCTGGCTCTAAGGACCATTAAGGACCAGGGGTACCAACTGTAAAAAAGTCTGCAGGTTATTGACTACCTGCAGCCATAAGTGCTCTAAAAGCAGTCATTAGACAGCTGCCCGGAGAGATGGGCAAGGAAACTGTTGGGGTTTTTTTCAGTACAAGTTGGGCAACGTTTTCCTTGCAGCAGAGCCTGGCTGGTGCTGCTGCTCTGTAGGGCACTCGGGATATGCTGCACCAGGAATCAGTTGGTGCTGCTGCTCGGGGATACAGCATTTGTCATGCTCTGTGAAAGGCCTGAAAACCATTCTTTTATCATAACATTTGTACTTGAGATAGAGCTATTTGTACCAAGGATATTGAGCATGAAATACAGAAGTAAATAGAAAGTTGGCAAGGAAAGCACCTTACCCACCTATCACTGTGATCCCAATCCTTTGCAAATACTGTGATATTTAGGATGTAATCATGTTCAAAAATGACTGAATAGCTCAGAAGAGAAGGAGATTTTCCTTTGAACACTGTTCTTATCTTAAAGAAATGAGAGGAGTGTAATCCACTGAGCACCATGTTTGCTTTTGGGTAGAAAAATACATGGCTTTCTTTAATATTTCTCTCTATCCCTTCATATGTCTCTCCAGCTGTGCATCACATATTTCTAAAACCCCAGGTGAAGAGCAAAGCAGGCAAAATAAAAATCTTTGCCTTATTCAGCAGCCAGTACCTGCTTTTAAGAAGGAGTATCTCCCTGCTAAGGCTTCACCTGTGAGCCTGGGAGCCGTCTGGCAAGCAGAGCTCCCCGTTCCCACTATGCTGAGCCCAGCACGGGAACCACAGCTGGGATTTCACCTGCTGAACTGCAGCAGTCTGGAACCAGCTTCCTGAAAACGAGGCGTTTAACACAGACTTCTCATTAACCTGGTGCAAAATAAGGAAGGACAGTTCAGACACTTTCCTGCCCAAGTGAGGAGTTCCTCAGGGTTTTGTTTCCTGCTGCCCTTTGCTGGTGCCAGAGGGTTTGGCTGGGCCACAGCAATAATGTTTATTAGTTTGAGTGAGGTACTTGGAGCTACAGAAGTCGCCTGTGATTAAAAAGGATGTTTTTGTAAATACACTAATTGTACTTTAGGCTGTAGTCAGGGATCAATAGCTGCTGCATAACCTTATTAAAGAGAGGAGAAATATGAGTCCCCAACTACAGTGGGATCCTTCCTTTTGAAAGCCGTATTTTGTATATACTTATTAAGAGAAATCACAAATACTCACCGTGCCTACAGAATCTTCATTCTGAATTTGTTTCATGTGGAATCGAGTTGCTTTCTTTAGGCCAAACAGGAGTAGCTATGTCCTTTCATCATCAATTGATTTTATCTTTTTCATGTGCGGTGGCTGCCGCTGCTCCGCTTCTCTCGTGTATTCTGCAGTATGGATTTGTCCCCTGGGTTACTGGGGTGCCTCTGGCTGTTTTGAATTGAAATAATTTCTGACCAAATAGCATTGCTGAGTTCACACTAAAAGAACGTCGCTCCCTGCTCTGGAGTGGTGTTTGGGCTCAGCACATGGCTCACGAGAACCCCTTCCTAAAAATGACCAGCAGCCAAACCTGGTCATTCTCTGCAGACCCCTGCACAATCCACAGTTGCTCCCCTGGTCTCTACTTTATCTAGAATGGTAAGAATGTATTATCAGTGTGTGAGCATCAGCTGTGTGCTGCCCTGCCCTTCCTGAGCTCAGCAGTGTTGAATGGAGAAGGTCGGTGACCCATCTTGCACCTTGGGCACACTCGTGTCCCGTGAAGGGAGGAAATGGAAATGCAGAAGCTCCTTTGTGCTGGCAGGTGGTTCCTCTTTCTCATCTCTGTTTTAGGGAGGTTGAGAGCCCACAGATTTCACAGCCTCATTTCCAGGTTCTGCTGACAACTCTGAAGCTGGCAGTCCCTGTTCTGCTTCCCAGCTGAATTGGCGTTGGAGTGACTCACTGTAGAAAAGGAGCATTTTTGGGGCCAGACTTGTGAAAGCACCGTGTTAAAGGTGGAGCATTGCTGGTTTGAAAGGCAAAGTGGCAGCCACCATTTCATCTGTCCCAGGGGTTGCTGCTATAAATACGCACCCCAATACACACACACAGCCTTGCTGGCAAGGAAAATAATGCCCTGTTTCATTTCAGCTGCATGAGAACATTGTGTCCTTGGATAGAAGAAGCCAAACATAAAAGCTTTTCTTTCACATGATGCCATGTGGCTTCAGGGCCATGAGGGAGATGAGGAAGCAGAAATGTGATTGCAGCCTAGTAACAGTCAAAAAGCAGACGAGTGGCCTGAAGAAAGCCTGAAAAACCAGAAGCACAGCTCAGTTCTTCAGAGAGGAGGAGCAAAAACCCCAGGGTGTGGGCAGGAGGTGCAGAAGGAGAGGAGCTTTGCCCTGGGTTAGGAAAACAGGAATAGGTGTCAGGAGCTTGGGACCCTCCTGGCAGTTTTTCCTCCAGCTGGAACTCAGCTGCAGTTCTGTTTCTTGTGTTGAGTTCACCTCAGTTCATGAGTTATCTCCTGCCTTTTGCAATACAAAAAGAAAAACACATTCTCTGCTTCCTTGCCTGGTTTCATGTCATTAAGGAAGGCTGTGGGAAGGCTGGCTGAGGACATGTCATAAAGTGGCACAAGGGAATCAAGCAAGAAAGTAAACTGAAAAACCCCAAAGTTAGGCCATCAAGGATCATAAAAGAGGTCGTAAAGCAGAGAGGAAGTGGTCTCCTGGTGAGCTGGAGAACAGCTGAGAGGGCTGGATAATGAAGGGATGTGCTGCTCTAAGGAGATGTTCCCTGCCAGTGAACTCAGAGAAAATCTGCTTATATTTGATATAATAAGGGCAAAAAGCAAGACACAAAGAGTTTTCACTGCTAGTGCTGAACTGTGTGGCAGTGATAAAAATATGTCATGTCCTGTCCACTTCCTTAAGTATTAGCATTTTAAAAGACAGAGAAAGAAGTAAAGTAAAATGTCAATTTAGGGGTTTTTTATTAAGGATTTGCTGTCTTAACTTTAATGAAGGAGTAATAAATATAAATGGAATTAATGGAAGGTTATTTAAGCTGTCTATTTTGATAGAAAATATGCAGTATCTTCTCCTGCAATGTCAGAGGTTAAAGATTATTACTGCTTCCTAAGGTTTCTGAAATTAAATTCTCTCTTATGACCCAAAACATATGATTGAAAATGTGTGCATGTGAAATGGTTTGTAATAAATTCATATTGCAATAAAAATCTCTTTGGAAAAACAGGATATCATACTTGAATCAGCTGAGGAGCTGATCTGTCTAGAGGGGGAAGCTTTTTTAGAAACCATTTTGGGAACTCAAATGCTGCCAGAAGGATCACCCAGAAAGCAAACAGGAACTTGTGAAAAGGTTCTGAGCATTCAGCCAGAGGTTGAAACCCAGAGTGCCCTGGGTTAAAACCTGACTTTAACAGGATCTTTTCTGCTTTATACACTTCTAATGAATTACAAATGACATTTCTGACAGAGCCTTTTAGGGTACAAAAATGCAGTCTTTCATAACTGCTGTTTGCTTCTGTCTAAAGCCTCCAAACCTCTCAGTACCAGATAATCAATTCTTGTTCCCCTGGAGCAGAAGGATCTGTGCTTGAAGCACAGTGGGAAAAGCCATTCCCAACTGTACAGTACCAGGAGATTTGGGCAATTCATCTCTGCTCCTCTCCAAATCCAAACCTGTGGGTGCAAATCCTACTGCAGGCACTGGATTAATTCACTAAAGCTTTTTGAACAGCAGGAACTTTGGCGGTGTGGGGTAACCATTATGGTGTTGGTGTTACTAATAATAGGGTGAATTCTGCGGGCAGAGCTTTGCCTTTATTCAAAGAACAGTTGCCCTGAAGTCACAAGGTAATGATGGCCCTACAGAGTTGTGTCCCTTGGTCACTTCTGTATAATTCGCTTCAGTATAAATGGATATTAATGGAAGGTTATTTAAGCTGATCATTTTGATAGAAAATAGGCAGTGTCTTCTCCTGCAATGCCAGAGGTGAAAGATTATTATTCTTCCTAAGGTTTCTGAAATTAAATTCTCTCTCTAATGACTCGACAGGTATGATTGAAAATGGGTGCGTGCAATCACACTGTGTGCAACCACGCTGCATGTGTTCCTGCAGGAACTGCACATCTGCAAACAATGCATGTCCTGAATGCAGCCCTGGGATCTGGTAGCTGCCTTAGCCTGGGCCTTGGCCCATCTGTTCCCTTCATACTTCCATAAATGCTCAGTTTTATCTATGTGGGATCAAGTTGATTCTCTCAAGAAGAGAATATATTGTCATTTACTTAGGCTCAGTTCCTCATCTCCACCACTGCTTTTAATCCTTTGCAAAAAATCCCAACAAAGTCTTACTGAAACCATCAAGGACAATACTGCTAAAGAGATGGAAAATGGAACACTAAATCTCTCCTAGTTCCTTTCCTGTCTTCCCTGCTTAGCATGTGACAAATTTTCTATAACACCCACTAAATATGTTGATTTTATGGGTTCTCAGTTGAACAGTAGGGCACCATTTAATCTCTCCATCCCTTGGCATTGTGCTGAACAGTGAGAGAGGACCAAGCAATGAATTTGTCAGAACGTTTTGCAGAGCTCTGAGGTGCACGGCATTCAAACAGCATCACACCAGGAGTCTAAATCTATGAGTCTAGAGGTTAGTTACAGATAGAAAGAATAAATCAAGCAATAAAGGATGCCTGTAAAAAAAGGATGTTGCCTTTTAAATGAAGACACTTCAGAGTTCATCATAAACCTCTGACATACATTCAGTCACTCTGCTTGCTGTCACAGTCTGAAATATATTTGAAGGTGCCTGCATATTTTAAGCTGTAACCTCTAATAAACACATGCACATTTTCAATGATGTTGCATCATACCTTGAGAGCTGATGTGACTTGAAAGGGGAATCACTGCCAGGGAAATGGGAGCTCTGCAGGCAGAGGTGCTCAGAGACACATGAAAAGTGTTTCTGTGACTCACACAGTCTGTCAAAATGTCCATGCAATACCAAAGAGAGTGTTGGTTTCAAAACCATCCCTTTGAGGAAGCTCTCCTCCAGCTGGATGCCAGTTCCCAGTTTCCCAGTGAAGCAAAGCACAATTCCCTCAGTGTCTGGCTTTCCTAGGCCAGGCTGTGGGAGGTTCCAGCACTGGCCAACCTGCCAGTGGGACTGTCCTACAATAAACAATTATACAGCAAAATAAATGCTGGGTTTGGGTTGAATTTCCAGGGGGAAGAAAACAAAGATCTATATAAACAAAAGCAACATCTGGCTGCACTTCTAAAGCAATGAAAAGTGAAATTAGCCTTCAAGAGCCAGACTGAAATTTCAGCAGGGTCACTATAATGGTTCTCTTGCTTCTCAAATGGAGATTATGGCTCTCCTGAAAGAACAACTGCAAGACTTATGCAGGGCCAATACTTAAAATTGACCATCCCTTAATTTTTAGTGTCTGTCAGGAATTAATGGTGTGGCATTGATTTATGGAGCTGTCCAGACCACTTCCGCAGAGCTCCCTTCTTTGCAGAGATAAGTATTCTGGGAAGTTGCTGGTACGTTTGTTATCCATCAGGACCCGTCAGCCACTCTCCATATGGTTTGCTGCAGTCAGAAAAATGCAAAACTCTTCTTAAAAGTGTCATTTTCTACAGTTCAAGAAGTGCACTTTCTGAGAGACAGATTAACAGTAAAGCAGTAAGGCAATAATTATTATCAGTCTCTATTTCAAAAAGTAACTGAAGCCATTTGAGCACCTGAGAGATTAATATATTTAATCCTTTATTTTTCCAAATAGGATTATCCATACTGTATAAATTATCAGGGGGTTACAAGTTGGTCATAAAAAAAAAAAAAGAATTGGACAATTCTGGCGTTTTCTACTAATTGGAAAAATAGAGGGACCAAACCTAGAAAAAATGAAACAGCTGATGCTTTAAGTGCTTGTGGTCAATATAAGAATGTGCAGAGTTTGCAAATCTGACTCAGCTACTTGAAAAATGATGGGATCTACTTTCAGTGAAAGGCTGAGGCATGGAGAGGAGACTGGGGTGATCAATTATCCCATGAGAATAGTGCAGTGTCTCCCTGTGGAATGCCACCAAACTTCTCATAAAAAACCATGTAATCTTGGCTTCAAACATGTCAGCATTACCCTGCTTTTTTAACAGATCTATGCAAATATGTGTAAGTGCTGTATGTAGTAAGGGAGAAGTGGTGCCTTGGACTTGTTCCTTTATAGGCTTCTCTGTCTTCTGTTGGCATTAAAGCTACCACGATGCCAAACTTGGAAGAGTTTAAATATGTAAATTGGAGAGTGTACAAAGTATATGGATGGGTAGACTCAGTGTTGCTTTCCTTCTGAGTAATTACTGACTTACCTTGGATGGCAGAAGAGATCTTTTTAATTCCAAACCTGAATATACTCATGGAGATGGTGAAGCTGTTGTATTTGTGAGGGATATAACTTCGAGTGATCTCTTGGCGATGCTGGATTTGCCCCTGTGTAACTTCCCTTCTCCTGTGATGTGTGAGGCCCTGGTGGCTGGGGAGTTGAGGAGCAGCAGCGTGGATGGGCAGGCAGTGCACCCACAACCTGTGCTGGTGAGCTTTTCCTGCTCTGCCCTCTGCCAATATAAATATTCCTGAGCTGCTTTTGTATATACTCAGGCCACCAGCATGTGTGTAGGTTTTTCCTGAAACTCCACCATTTCTTATATTGAAATAGGAGAGTGTAGAGCTATTTGAGTTCTGTTTGTGTATTCACAGCACTGTGCTCAGGGAAAGTAAGAGCTGGGAGCAAGACAATCTGCATTCCTCTCCCTGAATCCATGTGGAGTTGGATGCCAGAGGTGTCCTGTTTCCACACCAAACTCCTGACAGCCTGCAGTGCACAATGCAGAATGGTACAGAAATAACCACACTGCCTTTGGCACTGAACAGGGACAATCCTGGCACCCTACAGCTTTGCATGGGATGGTTTAGGCTCTCATGTGTCTTGCTCCGGGTGGCAACATTCCCCATGGATCAGCCCTGCCTGCTCTGAGTGCTGTTCTGCTCCTCAGCAGCCAGGGCTCTCAGCACAAGGCTGACAGGCCCCACTGGTGACTCTGACATCTCCAGCAGCAGAAAGGACTGGTAAAACTGCCTCACAAGAGCTCACGGTCTCATTTGGCAAGCCTGGTGCCTGAAGTGTAGCCTAGTTCACTCTCTCAGTGGAAAGCAAATAGAAAAATCATTTTCGCAGTGCCCAGCAATGTTTATCTTCCAGGTTGGCTGGCCTGCAGTGACATTCGTGTCCCCAGAGCCTCTGAACTTAATCATTTCCAGTTGCTGCTTGCCTGCTTGAAGCGATCCTAGTCCACCCTCCACTGTGTTCCTCCTGCCAGTCACTATGGGAACAGCAATCAAAGCTCATATTTATGGCTCTGTAGATGTCCAAGGTCATGGGGCACAGGTCTAGTGGGAACAATTAAAACAGACCTGTCCAGTTATATCTCTTTAAGCTCTCCCCACATTACACCTCTAACTAGAGCAATAAAGTTAAAGCAGCATGACTGTCAGGATGTGGCTGCTTTATAGAAGATACCCTTTACAGAGATAAAGACACTCAGGATAATGTGGAAGCGTGCTAGGAGTGAAGTCTGCATCGCTGGATATAACCTGCCCCAGGTTTCATTCCACATCCATCCATGGCCAGAGCTGTGCCCAGCAGCCCTGGGCAGGTGTTCCCACTGGAGCAGTTCAGCTCTCTGCAGCTCCTGCCTTATCCACCACAGGGATGAAGTGGTTTGAACTCTTTTGAAGTGGCAGAGGATGTTTACTGTTGTTTGGGGGTTGTGTGGTTTCAGTGGTTTCACCCTGGGTACTCCATTACTGTCATCACCTGTAAA
Organism: Corvus cornix cornix; assembly: GCF_000738735.6. Lineage (NCBI taxonomy): Eukaryota > Metazoa > Chordata > Aves > Passeriformes > Corvidae > Corvus > Corvus cornix. The sequence goes on along the minus strand of NC_046343.1, from coordinate 5,174,997 downwards.
CTAAAAATGGCAAATGTGCATTTTTAGGGTAACGGCAAATGTTGTTTATACCTGGTGACTTGCTCTATGGCAGAATACAGGGGGGGGAAAAGGACTGCAAGAATAATTGGAGTAAGATGGAGGGAAGAGCTGCAGTGAACTTAACGTCTGAGGAAGATGGAAGTAATTATTTGGCAATTTCCAGGTTTTGTAAGAGGCAGCTATTTCTGTCTCCCTTCCTGTATCAGTCAGGGTCACTTTCCATTGAGGGACTTGTGTGATGGGACTCATGATCCCATTTGTCTGTGTTCTATTGGGTCTGGGGATGGAATAGGTTCCTTCCCTTGAGTGATGATGTAGTTTGTTACATAAGAATGAAAATCATTTAGGCCAGAAGATGCAGCAGCAGATACCACATGGAGGTGAGATAGAGTTACCTCCTTCACATGCAATGGGTGCAGAAAGATGCAACACCAGAATTTCAGAAACAGGCCAGCAGTCATGTAAATATCTTCACAAATCTCCAGGTTTTTTTAATAGTCGTGTTATATTAAATATATTCCCTTCTAATTCACAGCTAATTGAGTTTGGGTAGCCAGGGCATGTTTAGTTAATATTTTCTTACATAGGATTAGTTTTAAATGCTAGAGGTGGAAGAAGTTCTTACTGTGCATAATGCTGTGGGGACAAAGCTGTGTCCCAAGCAAACAGGAAGAGACAAAAGGAGAGCAGGCAGGATGTGCTGCAGTGGGCTCTCTGGTGATGTGCAGCAGGGCTGGGGCTCAGGCAGGAGAAAACCCAGATGGACTCCAGGCCACTGCATCTCCACCACTTCTAAATTGCTTTGAAATGCAAATATTTGCTGCCACGAAACACTGGGATGCTGGGATGGTGCATGGACATGGCAATGTGTTTTAGAAAAGCAGCTCAAAAAATACTGAAGTTTCCATTTTGAAGCTTTTCTCTGGCAGGATTAAGCTGTTCTCTGGCAAATGGATGCACATGGGCTGGGGTTGTGGGTTCTTCACCTTTCACTCTCCAAGTTTGGATCCAAACTGAAAAGTTGCGTTTTGATGTCTGGGCAACCTTAAAGTCTGACTGTGAAAAATGAAAGGATACATTGGAAAAATCTTTATCATTGATATTGAGAACATTCCTTATCCATCTTGAAAATGGGAAGCAGAAGGTAACAACAAGCTTCAAGTGCCTCCTCCCTGCTGAGGAAACTTCTCTGAAGGAAGTTTTCTACTGCATTTCTCTGATACAGATATGTAGATTTTCTGAGCTCTGTATGGCAGGCTTGATAGGCAGTGTCAAAACAAGAGATGTGTTAGGTTGACTCATTCATGTGCTTTATCCCAGCTGAGTAACATTAGCAACTGGGAAGTGCTAGTGGGTTGGACTCGGAGGTCCAGAATTGAATGTGGCTCCTCAGTGTGGTGTGTGGGCGTGACACAAATGTTCTCATTTCCTTGGGACCAGCAGGTGAGGACTGGATTCCTTATTCTGGAGCTGGAATTAACCCCTTCTGGCTGCTGGGACGTGGGGGTGTGACCAGGAGTGCTGAGCTCTGGTGTTCCCCGTGCCAAGGGGGTGACAGGCCAGCCTTGCCACGGAGCCCTTCCCTGCTCTGGGGAGCAGGTGGCATTTGCAAACCTGGCAGATTGGCAGCTTCAAATGGTAAAAATCAAGACCTCTCTCACCCTTTGCCTCAAAGAACAGAAACAGCCCATCATTTTGAGGAGCAGGGAAGGCTCCAAGTCCCACCCTGCCCAGCTCGGTGGCTTTGGTTACTGACACAGAGGAAGACCAGGGCAGTAAATTTCACTGGGAAGGTTTTAGAAGTGATGGCCACACTATAAAAAAATTATCCTCGTTCCAGTTGCACTGGAGGAATCTGAACAGAGTTAAGTTCTTGCCTGTTTTATTTTTCTTCCTGTTACCTACCAAGCAGACAATCAGTAGTGTTAATGTGACTGCTGAGAGGTGCCATGGGGGTGCAGGCAATTCAGAAAAAGCAAGGCATTCCAGGGAAAAAAAAAATTATACCTTGCAGCTTTGATCATTGTTGGTTTCTAAGACCATAAAAACCACCCACAATTCATATTTCTCTTGCAGTGTTTCTTCATTATTATTATTATTATTTTGTTTGGCTGTGCAAAGGGAGAATTGAGGTTAATTTTAAGGTCCAATTTCCTTTCTCTTGTGTTCCCAAGGTAACTCTATTGACTTCTTTTAAAGGCAGTACTTGGGAAGTCAGTGGGGTGAGATCTGTGCACCTGGGGGTATTCCCACCTCACAGGGACCATCTGGTGAAGTTCTTTGTGGAGGTGATGGCTCAGGGCTGTGCTTTGCAGCAGTCTGTGAGGAAGTTTTCCAATGAGTTGGCTTGGATACTAGGAAAAATCAGCAGAAAAGAGCTGTCTGTACCACTTTGCTGTGCTGGGGAGAATTATTCCTCCTGGGCTGTGCTGAGTCATCCCCACCAGGCTTAATGAACCCAGGGGCCATTGGATGTACTCACCCATGGTCACAAAGGCACTTCATCTCAGGGCTGGAAATTGAAACCCAGTGGTTCAGCCACAAAGCCAGTTCTCTGCCTGCCTTCTTAAAATCAAAATAAAATAGTGTAAAATGAATTGAAAATCCCAGCCAAAAACCTGTTCTAGGAAGGGGTTATGCCACTGAGTGGTACAGCAGCTTTTCTGACATCAGTTCTTTTTTGGTTTTTAATCTATTTCACTTCACCTCCATTTGACCTCTTCCATTAGCAACTGGAATTGTCTCTCTGTTATCTGCTAAAGAGACATCCAGGGGAGGTTATTACAGTCAAAATGCAGACTTGCCCAAGGAAACATGGAAGGAACCTTGCACGAGTCAAGAAATGTTGAACATACTCTCATTTTGCTGTGGTTGGCCCAAGGAGCAGGAGAAGAGCTTTCATGCCTTAAAATGAACAAGGTCAACAACTTACACAGTGGATGCCAGCAGCAGCACCATGGAACAAATCCCATAGCAAGAGGAGAGCCAAAAGAAGGAATCAGAGCTTTGTGAGACACACACCTGTGAGCAGCAGGGTTTCATGGCTGCCAGTTCCCACCAGGTGAGGCAGGACAGGGATGTCCCTCCCCTAGGAAGAGGGGGGTTCATGCCAGCAGGGCCATCTCCCAGCAGATGGTGAATTGCCACCAGCAGGCTCAATAGTATCTCTTGTAGTTAAGAAAAATATCATCTGGCATATCTGTCTTGAAAGATTGCCAAGCCTTACCTCTGAATGCATGTTTTACTCGGGAGTGATTATGTGCAAAAGATAAATAGAAAACAGTTTTGGTTTTAGCTGAAAATAAATTGATGCTAAGAATTTGCAAAACATCCTCTTCCCTGAATTAAAGTAGTCCCTTTGGAGACATCTCTGTACTCTCTTTTTCAGCAAGTTGGGCTCTTTTTTTTTTCCCTGATCTCTTTATCTCTCTGCTCCTTTCCTCCCTCCACCCACCCACAGAATTCCTTTGTTTTCTTCTCTACACCATTTCCCAAACTATTCTCTTCTGCATATTTGAAAGCAAGAAATTAGTTGGAAATCTCAAAGAGCTGTGAGATTTTCTGTTCTACACTATCAAAGAGCTTTGAGCCTGACTTGTTCAAATACTCCTCATCCCTCCCACTGCCCTTCCAAACTCCTCTGTGCCAAAAAGGTCACCGGGAGGAGCCCTGGGCCCCTCTCACAGTCTCTGCCCTTGGTGGTCTTGCCCATTCCTTGGCTTTGCTTCAGTGTTCCTCCCAAAGCAAGCCTGAGAACGAGTGATCTGGAGGAGAAAACATTCCCAACTCTGAGCAGGAGCCCAGCACTTTGGAAAAGAGGATGGTGCAGTATTGTTGCAAGATAATGGGCTGGATTTGAGGAGTTAGGATCATTTCTGTGCCCTTGCACATGCAGACATGGGACCATATTGCTGGTGTAACTTGTGACTGTGAAAGAGGCCACAGCCTTGGCATATGGACCCCTTCACATTTACAATTTAAGCACATTTACCATTTTTTAAAAGTATACTGGGAACAGAAAATGGTACATCTTCTGCATAAAAATGAAAAGTAACTGAAAACTTGTTATATGCTCTATATAGCTCTGATCAGAGGGGGAAAGATGACTGCAGATTTGTGGTTGACAGCCTTCAGAAAAGGTTCAACAGAGTGTGAAAATTGACATTTAGCAAATAGCAATTCAGCCTTCATTTTTTGTGGAGCTGCTTGAAATAAACGGCAGGTTTTAAACAAAATGTTTGGTCAGTTGTTACATTGGATGTTGCTTGTCTCATTACTGCAGTTAATTAAAAGGGGGGACAATAAGTCAAAGCCAGCGTCAATAAGTTTGTTAATAAAGATTTAATATGGTGGAATCATTATAAATCGACTGTACAATGAATGGATATGCCACGGGAATGTGAGTGTCTGAAGGTCCATAAATGGGTTTTCAGAAATACCCATCAGGTTGCAGCCAATTTGTCATGCTAAATAAGCTCTTCAAATCCACTTAGGCAAGTGTGTACACGTTTCCAAAGGGTATCACCACTGAGTAGGTGATGCATACAGACACTCCTATTTTTTTCCAGCAGGTTTTTTTATTCTGCCATTCCAAATCCTTTTTAGCTTTGTTATCTCTGTATTTCTCACTGTAAGTGATTTACTATTAACACTGGTATGTTAGAAGGAATAGAATAAATCATCAGAGAAGAGAAAGAGTAAATCATCACTGCAGTGAGTGCTGGAGGCTGAGCCTGAGCACTACTCATGTGAGATTTTAATCCACCTGACCCTTTTCCTTTATGGCTGACCAAACAGCAGGTGAAAATCCCATGGCAGACAAACTTCAAAAATAATTTTAAAATTAAAATCTAGATTAACATCCCTTCTCTTCCTCAAGCAGTTCTGATCCAGGAGACTGCATGCAAAGCCTGATGCTAATGACTGCAATATTTGCATAGCACTGCACCCCTGCCAGTAATCCTCTCATTGGAGTACACTGGGTTATCACAGGAAAAGCAATTTCTCTGTCAGGGATGACATGCTGGTCTGCTCTGCAGGATTTTCAACACTCTGAAAAACAGGAGAATAAGATGATAAAATTACACGATGCTGCCTTCTTTCAAAGTAAAGCAGAAGAGCAAATCATGAAAGTAGCAGAGATTTGGCCCAAATTCATCCAGGCACTGACTGCACATGACACTCACTCCAAAACAGAGCACGTGTGTTATGTTAACAAATACAAATTGTTCACCCAGCAAATTTCACCTGACTCAAGTATCCATCTTTTCATCATGTTTCATCATTTTAGCCTGACTCCGGTTTTGTCCTCCTGCCACCATCCAGCAGCCAGTGTAGACTTCAGGAAAAAGCTGATTGAAGCCTGAACCGTTGCCTCCAGGACAGCATCGCTGTCCCTGCACCAGTGGCTCAGGGTTGCTAGGAAATGCAGAGGCCCTACAGATCTCCTGTGTGATGTGTTCATCACCTCTGTGTGCCCTCTCAGGGCAGCACTTTGTCAGACACTGGGTAGCAAGCGGTGTCAGTGGCCCCGAGGAAGAGCCACAACACTCGGTTTCTATTTCTCTTTCTCCCCCCTGGCACAGTGACAGTGCATCAAGTTAATACCCAATCTTAGCAGCCTCTTCTGCAATTCTACTTGAAAGGGTTTCTTCCAATATATGCCTTTTAATTAGAAGCTTTCAACCTGTAATTAGAAACTTACACCAGCCCAACCTTTGTTTCTTAAAAAATGCATTTGTGGTTTAGGCAATTATGGTAACATGAAAAGTAATTATTTTTCTCCATGTACGAAATGAGCGTGGTCATTAATGCAGCCAACAGGAGGAGGAATTTATTTTCTTTCGATTTGTTTTAATTTATTGCAAGAAGTTACGTAGCAAGCAAAATAAATAGGTGGTTTAGGTAGTAGATGAGGTGTAACCTTTTGGTTTAGGGAGTGCAAGGAGGCTGTGGGCACTGGAATCACAAGCACAGCCACACTGCAATTCCAAGCCCCCTGCTTACCACAATGAAGAAATTTCCAGACTGCTATTTGAGCAGTTTTGACCCAGCTTATGTAACTGTTCAAGAAGCTGTGGTCAGGTTTTTATAATAAAAATAATTATTAAATAATTATATAAAAATATATTCAGTGCCAGCCAGTGGCATCGACAGCAGCCCTGTGCCTTGGTTAGAGCTCAGCCTGCCCTGTGATAATGTCATTTTCTGTCCCAATTCTGGGCATGCCAAGAGAGGGGGCATCTGTCCTTTGGTTCCCTGCAGCCAGAGCTGACTCTCTGTTCCTGAATTTCACAGTGTGGCTGGTTACTCTCAGAGATATCTTGGAATGGTTGGAGAGGACCTTCAAGATCATCTCATTTCACCCCCTGCCATGGGCAGGGACACCTCCCACTAGATCAGGTTGCTCCCAGCCCTGTCCAACTTGTCCCTACCATGTCAACAGACAGGACTCTCCCCTGTGGGCTGGGTTTTCTCAGTCCCACCCAGAACTGGTGTGGTTTATTAATCGAGGTGTGATCAGCAGTGCTCAGCAGCTCTGCCCAGCTCAGGATGAGGCTCCTGGCCACTCATCATCTTCTTCTGGCCACAGTCAGGTGCTGTCACATGGAGGTTTCCCACCACATGGCACACAGATGGCTCTGGGTGTCCCAGCTTGTCAGTTAAGGCTGAAAGATGGACCACCCCCAGGTGAGGAGAGGGACGTTGCAGTCATCTCTACACTTGGAATAGGAATAATTATTTTTACATCCCTGAATCCTTTCTCTGTCTGCTTAAACACATCATCTTTTTAAACTACATCTGTATTTACCATACATCATGTTCAACTATCTCCCAATTTCTATGATAATTTCCCTCCTTGATTTATAAGCAAGAGAATTTTTTTAATTATCCAGATGATTTTAATTTTCTCAGCCATACCTCCACTTCGTTAAACATTAATCTTGCACTTTTTTCTTAGACAATCTCTGCCCTTCACCACTTCTCCAGTTCATAATGAAACTAGATCTCAATAGTTTCACACTGTCATTTTTCTCCCTAGATTAATTTGATATCTTCTGCTTGATCTCAGGTTTTGTCTTCTAAATACTATATTTGGCTCCTGGTAAACTATTACAGAAATCACTCTGAATGTAAAAAAGAAAAAAAAAAAAAATACCCTAAGGCATTTAAGACAATTTTACATAATTACTTCGCCTTCAGCAGTTCCTGTGCTGTAGCATGGTAGGCAATCACAAAGAATTTACAATTGTGTTTTGACTGCTCCATGTTTTCCTAGTTTTACTGCTTTTTAGTGCTCTGAATAAGCCTCAGCGAGTGCAAAGTGTACTGAAGACTGCAACAGGGGATTTGCAGTGTGGTGGGAGGAACCATATGTTCAAACCTTTCCTGTTGCTGAGGAATGGCATTTTTTTGGAGGGAGGATGAAAGCTGGTTCTCACCTGCTTGGTGCTGCAAGACAGTACCCTACCTACAAATTCCTCTGATTACACACTTGTCTAGACCCTCTCAAATCTTTTAGTCATTTTCCTGATGCTGGCTGTGACCTGCTTTGTGGGGGTTTCAAGCCGCTCCTGTTAGTTAGCCCTTCTCACAGAGTTGTGGTCTCTGAAGAGATAAGAAGATCTGTCCATTACATGGTCAGGAGAGTATTGTTTTAGCATGAACCCTCTTCAGGAAAAATTGGCTGAACACAGTACCCATAACTCAAACTGGGTGAAAAATGCACAAACTGGTCCATTGGGCTCTGAGATGAAGTTACCAAAACCAGCAGCAGATTTATTACACTGCTGGTGATGAAGCATTTCTTGAAGCTGTAAGAGCTGTATGTAAAAGAGAAGAAAGAAGAGTTGTAAACACTAGGTTCCCTATCCAAGGAAACAGCAAACCTTACAATCAAAGTTAGCACAAGGGTAGTTCCTTTCTCAACTTCTTTTTACCTTTCTCTTGGCTCAGCTTTGTTTAAAATCTCTTCAGCATCTGTGTTGCCCAAATACAGTGCAGAAGATTGTTGCACCCCCTGCCATTTGAACCAGACTTACCTCTAACTCAATTAGAAAACTGTAATTTCCAATAAAGCATCATTAGACCTCTGCACCTGTCAGGTCTCTGATAGATTTAGGTGGGTTTTGCTTGGGAATTAACCGTGGTTTGTGGAGATAGCTAAAATAATTTTCATTTACTGTTCACTGTATCACATTAGTAATTGCATAAGGTTTTGGACCCCCAGCCATAACGATCTCTTTCAGATTATGGCTGCACTGGAATTGTTACTTACTAGATTTGCAGCATGAGCACTGGAAACTTTATGGTGATGCACACTGTCAAACTAACCAGTATTTACAGCAATAGGAAGGGTTTACAATTGGATGACATGATAATAATATATCCTTGTTTACTTCTCTAATTAATGTTTCTAAAGAAAGTACCCTGGAAACCTTCCATAAGCAAGATTTATTTGTGTTGATTGAGACTGTAATCAGATGTCCCTATTCAAACAGTAATTGGTGTGCTTCATTAACATGTAATTGAAAACAAGATTTATGTCAGTGCTAGGCAATAAATATCAGGGATACATATTTTCTTATCAGTGATGATCTCTTCTGTAAGCTCTCAGAGTGCTTTCTGCTTTTGTGTTGCACCACTTATGTCATATTTTGTCAAAGTCATGGTGTCTCAGAAAAAGACACTGTGTGTTTTCCCCTTTGGGTTCCAACCTCTCGCTCTGATGTACCAAGGCCAGCCCCCTTTTTTTCTCTTTCCTGCTTTATATCAGACTCACTGTTCTTGCCATATTTTAGCCTATGCTTTTCTCATGAAATGACAATACCAGCAGGAAGGAATTCTAGTGATGAGGGGTGAAGCTCAGGGCAGAGCCTTTTGGTCTTTGGGAGATGACAAGATTTTGTTTGAGCTTATGTTCAGTTGAGGTTTTCACCGGGCAAGTCCAGGCTCAACCTGTTGTTCCTCCTCCCAAACATTTTTCTGTTCCAATACAAGCCAAGACAATTAAAAAAGAAAAAATGTTTCTAAGCATTCTAAAACAGAAACTAACCATGGCTTCTTTGCAATTCAGTAAAACCTAATTAACTTCCAGTTAATAGGGAGAGAAGCATTCTGTTTTGTTCTAGGAGTAGACATATATGAGATAACGCACAAATAATGAAGTCAGAAGTGTAAGTCACTGTGAATGGGTGATCCCATTGATTTCACTGAAACAAGGGAGTTAAAATTGAAAACAAATTTCAGCCCGAGATGCTGGTTCATTACCAGCAAATTGATGGAGCTCCGTGTTTACTTGCTGGCATAATTTACCAATTGTATGAGATGTAAGGAGGCACAGTGCTAACACTGGCTAATTTTATGCTCAACGTGAATCTTATGGCTGGTCAGATGGATACCATAAGAAATAATTAGAGTCATTAGAAGTAATGGGCTACAGCTGCAGTAATACATGCTCTATTCTCAGTCCAGAGGTTTCTAAGCAAAATTAAATTAGCTCCTTTTACCACAGTGCTGCATCATATGCTCCTCATCTCCTGAGCATGAACTTCTCTTTCCATTTCCACACTGCTAGCAGCGTTTATGCGCCACACAGAAAAAGCCCCAGGTAGGGACAAGGAATTCTGAAGCTTGAGGCCATTCCTTGTCAAAAAAAAAAAAAAAAAAAAGAAAAAAGAAAAAAGGAAGTAATAAAATGAGAACAATTCCAAAGTGGCAGCAGAAGGTCCTCAGCTCACACAAGCTCCTTTCACATGTTCAGGATCATCTCTCTGCTCTGCTGTAACCTTCGGTGCAAGGCACAGATTGCAAGTCACGTTTGCATCAGTGCTGGAGCTGGGTGAAGTTTCCCCCTGAACTATTTACATTAAATTTTACTTTTTAACAGAATTATGTCCACTCTGTTGGCAGAACATCAGCAGCCTCCAACCACAGGTGATACTGCCTTCACATCTTTGATACCCTCTTTTTTTCCCCAAATTCAAAAGGCTGTTTGTAAGAGTAAGGAAATTGCTGCGTTATCCTGGAGATGGTGAGGGGAGGGACAAGAAGGAAATAGATTCCATGGTACTGAAGTGATGAATGTGACTGTTTATGATGAAGGAAATAAAAACTAGAAATCTGGGTAAGTAATGATCTTTCCAAGTGAATGACTTTCTCCAGAACCACAATACAAACTCATGTGCTGATCTCCTTTAAATTACTGCTAAAGTTCCCAAAGCAAAGCAGGGATGACACTGAAAATTTTTTCTCCTTTGTTGAGTTTCAGGAGCACAAAATTTCCAGCAATTTCTGGGGGTTTTGGAGAGATCAGTTATCCATGTGCCAGCCATTTATCCCTGGCGATGGTAACTTCCCTGGCCTCAGTTATTGCAGTATCTAAATGCTTCACAACTGCTAATATATTTATCTTTCCATCCTCCCTATGGAATTGGGAAGTGCTATTACCTCTGTTGCAGAACTAAGAACTGAGATTAAGGGTCAGATTTGTTATGGCATTTAGGTGCTCAATGTGATTTTCGAAAGTGGCTAACACCCGTTGTAATAAGTGGAACTTGGAAACTTGGATAGTTCGGAAAATCCTGTTACTTGTGTCTTTTTAAAAAAAAATTTGGACTTACATGACACCTTGGGATCCAGAGGAGTAGTTCCCATGTTGTGGTGAGTCACCCAGACAGGAGAATGTCTCTTCATCCACCTCCTAGGAGATTGTAGGTGGGACAGGAGCGATTTCATGGCAGTAGCTTATCTCAGTGCTGAATTCAGCAAGCTGTAACTGTGCACAGCAGTGCATTTACCCTTCTTGCCCAGCTCTGTGAGAGAGGTCAAAATCCAGTCCTGCAAATACTGGAGCAAAAATAAGCAGCACCCATGGTCAATAAAAAGGGCTTATGTGCCAATTGCTGGGATGGAAAATTCAAGAGCAGGAGCAAATAATGAAACAATCTATATTCATGCAGCCACCTTTCCAGCCTACTGCTCTAAGTACAGGCTTACACCTCACCAGGAGATGGGAATCCCACTAAAAGCTCTGGAGTATCACACTGGAAAACAAATGTTGATTTTGAACAAATTATCTGTTCATCTCTAAATCATTTTCTTTCATTATTAGTCTTCAAATTGGTTCTGCTCTGGAAGGCAGAATTAGGTTTAAAAGCAGAGCATCTCTTAAATGCCTGCTTCAAATGAAAGTGTTCAGTAAACATTGCTCAAACCCCCATAAACTCAGCTGCTTGCTCTGGCTTTGCATAGATTTTGCAGCTCCTGGTTTATGGTCAGGTGTCTCAGGGATTTATTCAGGATATCAGAAAATAATCAAATGAAATCCCTTACAAACATATGCCCCTTAAATACCAAGGAAACAATTTTTAAGACCTTTCTGTCCTCTTTTACAGTAGCATAAATTGGGACAAGAGTCCCATGAAACAGATGGATTTACACCAGTGTGGGAACATGGAGGAGAGAGAAGAGTCAGGCACCAAACCACAGCACAAATACAAAGCCATGTGGGCTGCAGCCCAAGGTTTTCATTATTAGAAGAGCTGCACTTTGCTGCTGTAGTACTTTCAATCGTTTCCATAGTTTTAAGGTTCTGAAAAGATCTCTGGGCTTTAAAGTTGTACTTTCAGCATTAAAAGGTTGGGTTGGGGCTGACTCAGTGTGTCAGCAAGATTGCTGCTGTCTGAGGTAGTGAGGGGGGTGATGGAGCAGCAGCAAAGCCCCAGCTGTTGGGGTGTCCTTGTCCCACATCACACTGTGGGCTGTTGGGAGGTGCTGGATGGGGTCCTTTGTGCCTCCATGAGGAAAGAAGCTGTGCACGGATTAGAATGTGTCCAAAAATCACATGGGTTTCAAAAGTGTTTGTAAGATGTTGTTATTCCACTTCTTCAGGTGGAAGAGGGAGAACAACGCTGTCACTTCATTAGATGTGAAAGAGAATAAAACTTTGGGGCAGTGTTATCTAGGACACTCCAAATCCTTGGTAGCTTATTCAGAGCTTGAATTTGAACTCAGTTTGGTGTTCAGGGGACCTGTGTGCACAGGGAAAGATGTGCAAGAAGGTCCTCTCTCGATCCTCCCCCACCACGGGAAGACATCCAGGGACTTCCCAGCTCTCCTCACTCACCAGTAAAAGTGTGGGACTGGGAGGCTGCCCCTGTACAGAGCAGGAATTGAGTGCTGCTGCAAATCAGTGTGTTTGCACTGTGGTGTCTGAACACTGTTTTGCACTTAGGAGATTTATTTCTCAGTGGGTAGAAGAGCTAAAAGATTAACAGATGAACAAATATATTGAGACAGCCAGGACATCAAAGAAATTGGAGAGTCACTGAGATGCAGGAGAGCTGGAGAGTCACCTGGCCGTGTTCTTAGGAATTATTTTATCCTCAGATTAGCTCAGCTGTCTTGGGGTTTGGACACATCCTCTGGTGAATTTAGCTACATGATTTAGGATATAACTGGCCCCAGCTCTCTGCTGCTCCTCCTGAGCATCCTGCCTGGGGAGCAGAGGGAACATGTGCCTGCATTCCAGGCACTGCAGCACACATCCTGGGGGCTTAGGGCAAGCAGAGGGTCCTTTGTTTTTCAGGGCAAACACCAGCCTGTGAGGTACAGCAAGGGTGAGAGTGTACTGTATCCCTGGGCAGAAATCTCCAGGGAAAATACGGGTCAGACAGCTTTTTGTCCTCCATGTGATCTGCAATTCAGTCAGGCAGGAAAAAAAAATGTGAGTTACAGCAATCCTAACCTCAGGTTCCTCATAGAGGAACCAGCTGAGGGCTGACAGTAGTGGAGGGAATCAAAAGAAGGTTTACATAGAATGTGGGTTCCCTGCAGGAAACAAAAAGCAGCTCAGAAGGGTTGTACAGAGGCTGCTAACCGAGACCATGCTCATTCCTTGGGCCACATATGCCTCAACTGCTCCCTGAAATTTAAATTTAGTTAAGTCAGCCAGGAAATTATGGATGAGTTTGGGGTCTGGAGGGAAAGATGTTCAAAAGCAGCAATATGAAGACACTGAAAAAGAGGGAAAGTCGTAACTTGAAAAGTGCCACACAGAGGGAGCTGTGCCTGTGCTTTATTGAACTGTTGGCTGCAGTAAATACAGCTGAATTCCCTCAGTCTCCCATAATGTTGTCTCAGTACCAGCAGGAGTCCATTTAAGAATACACTTACTTGCACAAATGATTACATTTATGGAGAGCAGAGAAAGAGCTGATGCAGGCAAACCCTGAGAGCTGCCCAAGAGAGCTGGGGGTGGTGCTTTGGTCAGTGCTGCCAGCCCAAAACAGGCAAAGCAGAGGAGCTTCTGTTCTAGCCCTCCCATCTACTTCACCTGTAGAGGCCAGACTCTAGATTTGTGATGGTACAGTAAATAAATGGTCATAAAATCAACTAAGAGGATATTCCCAAAGAGAGAGAGTTGGTTTTTTATTACCATTTGCAATGCAGAGAGTAATGAGAGACTGTATTATAAGAAAGAGACAAGTATAATAGAAGACCTAAAACTGGATGATGAACAAGGAAGACTGAACCTTGTGCTTCTGCACTTTACAGCATTAACTCCAATTGCTGAAGTAAAAGGTCTGGCTGTGTAGCAGTGCTGTTACAGGGCTGTGCAGTGTATCCATGGTTAGGAGCAGCTGAAGCTGTGCAGAGCACATGGTCATGCCTGGTGTGATGCGAGCCTAGGACAGGAGACCACGAAGTCTGGGGTCTTCAGACTGATTGTTTTCATTGATTTTCTTGTATCCCTAAACCCTTCCAAACCTCACATTACAGGAAATCAGGAGAACTAATTTATTCCTGCTTGAAGAGTGGTTTGAGGAAGAGAAGCACTCGCACTCCCTGTGTAGGTACTCGGCTTTGCTGATACCCCGTTAGCACTGATTAGGGAGAAATCTGAACTAGAAGTAAGAGCAAGCTGACCATGGGGGCAGCTTTATTGTCCCTTTTCTCTTGGCCCAGCATAGCAAAGCTGGCGTGGAACGTTAGCAGATCAGATTTGTGGTGTGTTTCACCACACTGCATAAACGTTTTCCCCTGAAAGCAGGTGAGAATGTGAACATCAGCAGGGTCTCAGGTGCAGCACAGCAGCCTGAGCAGGAGCACTGAGCCCACGGGGCTGTGTAACCCCTCTGTGTTGCAGGCTGGAGTCGCCCACGCGCGCACTGGTGATGGAGGCTCCGAAGGGCATCGAGATCAACGCCGAGGCCGGCAGCCTGAAGGCCACGTGCAGGACAGAGCTCAGGCTGGAATCCAAAGATGGAGAGGTAAGTGATAAAACATCAAGCCCTGCAGCAAAGCCAAGCCAAGCCAAGGCACGGATCCCCTGCAGATCCGTAGCCGTGTGGGTCTCCAAGCTGCTGCGTTCGAGGTGCTGGTATGAAAGCTCGGGAGCAATGGGCTCTCCTGACTTCAGTGCTGCTCACTCTGATTGAACACATCCCATGCAAATGAGGCTCACTCCGTGGCAAAGGCTGATTCATTATTTTTAAAGTGCATGGATAATAGCATCTGTTGTTCCAGCAGATTTATGCAGCCGTTAAATGCACAGTACTCCTAAATTCTTTGTTCCCATGTCACGTTAAAATAAGATTTACTTGGCCAACATAATTAAATCTTTTATCATATATTTTTCTATAAGAGGAGCTTAATTCACTGGTATTGATCTGAAAAGCTTTTGTGGCTGATGTTTCATTCTGGAAAGAAAGAGAACATTAGAAGACACAGGTTGTTGCACTGGAGAAACTTCCCAAGGGGAAGAGAGAACAACTAAGACTGATAACATAGAGCAAAAGTAAAATAGGTGTTGAGTTAAGCCTCTTCTGGTGTCACAAAATTATGTGGGCACATGGTTCTTATCCCCCCCTCCTGCCACAGTGATGGAAGACACCAAAGGATGTAGCTGAGGAGCTCCTAGTTTTTTAATTGCAATTTCTGTTATTTCTAAACATTTGCATTTTAAGACAATCCAAACCTAGATCATGGGTGTTAGCAAAAAAAGCTCTGAAAAGTACCAAAAAAACCCCCTACCTAATACCCTGAGATTGAAATCCAAGGCATTTCACAACTTCAAGCAGTCACTTTCAACACTAAGCTGCTTTTAAAATGATAAATTGACCTGTATCTTGCAGGACATGAGATGGTTGGATACTAAAACTGGAGATTTTAACCGTAATTCCAAGTGCTGTCAGTTGCCTCCTATTATTCTGGGGTTCAGGTTATTTACTGTGTTCTGGCTGATGTCAGAGCACTCCCCTGCAGCTGCCACGTGTCTGAGAGTTGCCACATGTTGTTTGCCTTATGTTGGTTTGTAAGGAGGAATTTAGGTCTTGTTACAGCGTTTCAGTTATTTTTAATATACACAAAAGTGTTACACATCTACATAAAATATGCATAAAATATACATAATGTATACATAAAACATACATAAAATATACATAAAATATACATAAAAGTCCGTGCTGGGAGCCTGCAAGCATAACTGGCAATGGGATCACGGTGTCAGAAATCCTGATGGAGGAGCAGGGTCGTTGGATGGGTGTGAACCATCTGTGCTCCCCATCTGATAGTGGGGTGCCTCTGGTTGGGTCACTCCAAACCTGGGATTGGATTCCTGGGAGGTGTCCCAGGAAGTTATGAGCCGAGAAAACACGGTGGGTACCTCAGCAGAAACAAACTGGAGCTCGTGGTAAAGGCAGATAATGTGCTCACCCAGATTTGTGTCAGACTTTCCCATCCTAAAACACTTCCCTACCCAGTTTTTGTAGCTGCTGCATTATCTGGAGGAAGCTTCTTTAAAAACAACATCAGAAAAAACAGCTCTCCGCTAATTCTCTTTCTTTTTTTTTTCCTCTCTCTCTCTCGCCACCTCTGACTTCAGATAACGTTGAATTCTGCAAAAATCAAACTACCTAACTTGCCTCAAGGATCTTCCTCTTCTGCAGGGTCCAGGCAAAAAATCTACGAGCTCTGTGTGTGTCCCAATGGGAGGTTGTTCCTGTCTCAGGCAGGCAGCAGCTCCACCTGCCAGATAAACACGAGCGTCTGCCTTTGAGAGACAATTTGCAGTGGGGCATCGCAGGCAGCACAAAAGCCAGTTCTGGTCTCACAGATCCAGCTGCCAACTATTTTTACTAGAACACAGAAAGCCTATCAAAGACTTTTTTTGTGTGTGCGCGCGCGTGTGTGTGAATATATATATAAAAAATATATATATAAGATATATATATATATATATCCTCTGTGTAAAACGATGTTTCAGTACAAGGAATCCCAGGGTGACCCTGTTACATTTGTGTAGCATTTCTCTCTTTCCCACACCAAAATTTACTGGTACAATCTGCAGAATTGGATCTGATGCTCCCCTGGACCCTTCTGTATTAATACAGTGCAGTGATCACCCCTCGTTTTTGATCATGTTCTCAGAGCAATGGGATTGCTGGCTGGGCAAGACCCTGGAACCAATGCAGACCCACCAGCATCCAAAGGGAAGAGAAGCATCTCTGATGATTTTTGCGCCATTAAATCAGTGGCATGATAAATAAATAATTTAAAAAACAACAAAATAGCCAGATGTGCTTGTGCTGATCACTTACAGTGATCCAAGATACCTGAGGTTAAATCACTCTTTAATTACTCGTTAATTATCACCCAAAGCATGGCTCCCTGTTGGGAGAGATGGATGCACTCGGCCAGTAGAAGAGTCCAGACCTTTTTGCTGAAATAATAAATGTAATTTTCTGAAGGGATTCAACACTTGCCTGTGCATGGCCAAGGGTGCCTTGTGCTATTCAGGTGTGACACATCAGGTCTAACACTTATGTAAAATCATCTCTGTGCTGGCAAAACTGATGCTGTATTTAGTTATTGGAAGGAAAAAATTGTGGAAGTTGGACTAAATAGAAAAATCACGAACCTCCTTTGTTAACAGGTGTCCTGGATCACCCTACACACTCCCCATTAACACCTTTAATTTTGAACATATTTGGTGTGAAGGTGTGAAGATTTAAGATTTGGACATTGCCTAAATACCGGTAGAAACAGAGGAAATCAACTAGAAACTGAGAAAATCATAAAATTAAGTGTATAATGTAGGTGCTACACCAGAATTTTTGTCATCTTTTTTTTCAAGATATACAGTTCAGGGTCATTTACGTTTGGTAGAAACTGCAAATATCAGAGATGCTGACAATGAAAGACTTTTTTTAAGGATTTATAAAGATTGTGACAAAGCCAGAGTACTGAAAGGAAGGGCTTTGGATGCTGGTTCCTCTAGAATTTGAATCCCTAAAACTCTGTGGTTGAATCTTATCATGGTTGGATTTTTTCCTTATTTTAAATTCTAGGAGTCACAGGCAGGATAAAACACAAAAGTCTGATCTGATAACAATAAGAAGAGTCCAGATCATTGAATTCTGACCCATAATTTCATCCACATGCGTGTAAAAATCCTTTAAAAACCCAAATATACCAATTATGGCAAAAGTTTCCAAGTCGCAGTAAATCTCACGAGGACAGCAAGGTTTCTAAGCCACTGAGATGCTTTTGAAATATTACCTCATGTGCAAATAAGACAGATCTGTGCCCATCCCTAGTGATACCTAACCAAAGCTGGTATTCTTCAAGTGATCTTCAAGATAAAACATAGCTGACAGAAATCTTTAGAAATAATTTAGCCCATTCATTTTTTTCACAGCTTTTTGTGTATTTTCTTGTAGTCTTGAGAGTACCAGGATTTGATATTTTTTTTTCCCTTTTTTAAATGAACAATTCTGGCTTAATCCAAAACTGATTGGACTCAAAGAGAAGATTTCTATGGAGTTTAGGTTAGATGTGTTCCTGCCTAAGAAAGCAGCACTCCCAAAAAAATTTATTCCTGAAAGAGGATGGAATTATTTACTTCTATTTCAGTAATGCTTTCCGATGAATTAACGAATTCCAACTATTTGTTAATGAATGATTCCTGTAATTATTATGTCTTGAGTCAACGTTTGAATGCAAAGGGTCACCCAGGGTAACAATTGTATTGGGACACAGGTCTTTACCATCTCTGTTCAAAGAGGGGAATTGTGCCTATGCCTTAAGTCAATGCACTCAGCAAGGAGAAGCACATCATATTTATCTTGTTAATAAATCTAGTTTATTTGGGGGGAGGGGCAGGAGGGTGTCTTGGGAACTGGTTGTGCAACTTAAAACAGATACTGATGAAATACATTAAGACTGTAGGGGCACCTAGAATGATACAGACTTTTTTTTTTTTTTGGCCATGTTAAATATAGCAAAATACTGTGTACGTTACCTCTGGGACCATGACTGAAGTCCCATTCATAGTCCTACATTTACTGTAGAATTTTTTTCCTGTTTCGTTGAATACTGATCACGAACCTCACAGCAAGCATGGCCCAGTCCATAACCAAATCCTGTGTGAGCAGTTGGAAGACACGTGCTGCAGGAAGAGTTCCCTGTGCAGAAAACGAGTCAGATCAGCTCTTCCATCCCTGGGAGTATTCAGGTGGGTGAGGAAGGCGGGGCTGGACACAGGGACTGGTCCATCAGG
This sequence comes from Corvus cornix cornix, assembly GCF_000738735.6. NCBI lineage: Eukaryota > Metazoa > Chordata > Aves > Passeriformes > Corvidae > Corvus > Corvus cornix. Next base: position 5,156,414 of record NC_046343.1, on the reverse strand, counting down.
GATGCTGCATCCTGGTTTCTGTGCTCCGCTCCGGACACACCGGTGGCTCAGCCCTCATCCCTGTGCCACCCTCTGGCTGCTCCGCTGAGGATTTCCATCCTAACAAATTAATTTCGAGTGGCTGCTTTTCTCAGCTGGGCTCTTGGATGAGGTTATTACCTTCTCATATCACAACAGCCATGAGACTGCTAAGGACATTGCTATCTTGGTGTGAATTTCTGCTGGGGGGCTGTTAGGAAATGACCTTAACATCTGTGCCATCACTGCAGATGCTTCTCTGAGGTGAACAAAGGGTACCTTAATTACACCTACTGAAATGAATTCTTGCTGTTTCAATATATTTTACAACCATGTTTCCATCTTAAAAAACATGAAATTATATGTTGTGTTGAAATGTGAGGAATTGTTGCTAGAAAGAATGAACCCTTGCAGGGACTTGTAGATCATTTGAACACCACTTGAGTTTTAAGACAGTGGTTTGGGCGATGCTGCCTGTGCTGTTCAGCAAGTGGCAAACATAAATACAGGCTGGGCAGAGAATGGGTCAGGAATGTCCCTGAGGAGAAGGACTCGGGTTGTTGATTGAGAAGCTCAACGTGACCTGAAGTGCACTCACAGCCCAGAAAGACAATCCTGTCCTGAGCTGCATCAAAAGCAGCCTGGGCAGCAGTCAAGGTGGGGGATTCTGAGCTCTTGTGACACCCCACCTGCAGTGCTGTGTCCAGCTCTGGGGGTCCCTCCATCAGAAGGATGGCGACACATTGGAGTGAGTCCAGAGGAGGCCATGAAAATGCTCCAAGGGCTGGAGCCCCTCTGCTCTGGAGCCAGGCTGGGAGAGCTGGGCGTGTTCACCTGGAGAAAAAAAGGCTTCAGGGAGAACTTAAAGCCCCTTCCAGTGCCTAAAGGGGCTCCAGGAGAGCTGGAGAGGGACTTTTTCAAGGGCAGGGAGTAATGGGACAAGGAGGAATGGCTTCAAACTGACAGCAGGCAGGGTTAGTTTAAATATTAGGAAGAAACTCTTGGCTGTGAGGGTGGTGAGGCACTGGCACAGGTTGCCCAGAGAAGCTGTGGATGCCCCATCCCTGGAAGTTGGATGGGGCTTGGAGTAACCTGGTCTAGTGAAAGGTGTCCCTGCCCATGGCAGGGGGTTTGAACTGTATGATCTGAAAGGCCCCTTCCATCCCAAACCATTTGAGGATTGTATGCAAGCAGAGCAAACAGGACTGTGTCTCAGATCCCAGGGGAAAAACGGGCATTCTGTTTAAAAAGCTGCCTCCAAACACATCCAGCTCTCTCACACTCCACAGTTTGTAGCTGGAGACTGTTGTGGAGTGGCTGATTCACCTCACTCCCTTCTCCTCCTGCCTTGCCCAGATATCCACAGTCACTGTACCTGTGTGGGCTGCTTTTCCCTGAATCCATTTAAACCAGAGCTTCCCTGCCTGGAATTTGATCCGTATGCTCTACCTTCCATGGATAAAATGCCAAAACCAAATCAGGGTTGGTGTATTTCATTGTGAATGGAGCCTGAAGTTTAGTTCAGTTGACCATTTGCTATTTGGGAGGTGGGGTTTATATCAAAGTGGTGTTTAGTTCTACCTTGCTAAGGCAAGGCTGGTGGTGAATTTATTTCTGAGGTCAGTGGAAGAGATGGTGATGACTTCATGTCCTGAGCTGGGAGCTGGGCAGGTAACAGCTGAGGGCAGTGGGAGCACTGCCAGCCCTTGGGGTGGCTGTGGGAACTGAACCACACCATGCATTGCAGCTGTGAGCACTAAAACCCCCCCCAAATGCTAGTCAAGGGACTGTGCCACCAATGTCAGGGTACCCGGGGCAGCCATGCAGGATTCATAAATGCATTTATGTATGGTGGCTCTTCATAGGACTGCAGGACCTTGTCCAATTTGCTGTAAATGTGACACTTAGGAGAAGGTCGGGAGAATGACAGTGCTCACCTGTGCTGGAACCTTATCCATAGGCAGTGTCATAGCTGAGGTAGGATGGTTCTTCTAAAGCAAAAAGACTTTGCCATTAGAAAGGCAGAGGTTCTGATAATGGCTGTACATCTGTATCCATTCTCCAAGTTTCTTTGTGGGGTTTTTTCGCTGTTGGTTTGTTTGGGTATTTTAGACATTTTGACATGAATTACCCAGTAGTCAGTGAAATGGGCAGCTAAAGAGTACAAGGAAATGTTAACACTAAGGGAAGTCATCAAAAGGGGAAGCCAGTAACTACTACAATCTGTATAAAGTCTCTCCTAAATATTCATTTTCAGCAAACTGAGTATGTGCAAGAGTGATATATATTTGGTTGCCTCAGTCGTGTGCTGTGAAACAACTGTGTTTTAGAAGGGTTGGGGTTTTTTTCCTCCTCTTACGGTAAATATCACATTGCACAAACAAAAAGTTTGAAGGCATAAGCCTAAAAATACAATCTGCAATATATGGTACAGCAAAACGATGGCTAAATAAAAAACCCTCCCTAGAAATTGCTCCAAGGTTAAAGAGAGATTCCTGGGGAACTTGTGAAGATGTCAGGCTAGCTCACATCATAACCTAATGAAAATTAGTTTTTGTTGTCATAAGATGCTCACACATGCATACAAATACACACACACACACATTGTTATACACTTGTTTACAACACAAGCCAATTTTCTTTATGTTTGTTCTTATGGCTTTAAGTTTCACATTGTGAAAGAGAGTGAGACAAAGACCAAAGACTTCAAGAAATTCATCCCTCACGCCTGAAATGCATTAACTTTAATGGTGCTTTTTTTGAACTGAGCAGGAAAAATGCAGGTGTATCATGAAGCTGCATTTGAGAGAATAAAGTGGCAGGAAGGCTCTAACTTGGTTAATGGGGAGAGGAGGAAATAATGTGAAAAATCTTGAAATGTGTGCAGAGGGCGAGGTTATCTGAAATTTGAAACGTGAAGAAATAGCCCAGAAAACTCAAAGACATCATCCTGGGCTGAAAGTATAAATAAACTGAGTAAATGGTGCCAGCTGCTCACTTACCTGCACTCGAGCATTAGCAGGGCAGGAGCTCCAGTGGCTGCTCAGTGGAGAAGAGTAACTGCTGCAATGATTTCATTTTAGAACTACCTACAGTAAAAACAACAACAACAAAAAAAAGAAGTTAGAGGCTGTGCTCTTTTTTATGGCTGACATTTTAAATTTCGAAATGTCATCATCCAGAATTCACCCCAGCAAGCGCTGGGCGTGTTCCTGCCGAGCTTTGCCAAGCACTGCTTTGGTGCTTTTTGAATGTGAAAATACCAGCCTTTTTATTGCCCTGGCTGTTCAGGAACGTGATCCTGGCAACAGTTCCATTTCCCCCATTTTAACCTTTTTTTCCTCAGCTCTGAAATTGCTGTGTAATGTTTTGGTAGCTGGTGTCCTGCTCTCAAACCCAGCAGCCCTGAAATCCACATTGTGTCACATCTCAGTCACACAGACCCCCAAAACCTGCATTTAGCAGTGGCACTGCCATAAAACTGGGGACATTCAGGTAAATTCTGCCTGGCAGTTGCTGTGTATCCACAGCTGATGTAGCCAAGTTTATGGCTGTGGGTGGAGCAGGGTTAAACACTGATGTGGTGGTGAGGTTATTCAAGCAAGAGTGGAGTGAATTAAACAAGGCAGGTAGGGGGGAAGGGGAAGAAATGGGGACAGACATCACCCTAATCACAGTAATGCAGTCAGCGTCTCTGTCCCTTTGCACTATTATACTTTAAATTAATAACATCCATTTTACTAAATATGGTGGCAATTATGCTTGAGCTTTTCATGGAGCTCAGTGGAATTACTGTCACTGAAACCACTTACAGCTAGGGCTGTTGAAGATTGCTGGGATGTTGTTTCCATCCACAATAACCACAGTGGCTTGGGGCTTGGATAGAAATTACAGTGAATAGGTAGTATTTAGAAAGCTTTTAAGTCTGCTGTGGTTGAGAGGCCCCTGGTTATGCACATCCAGCCCTGAGGCTTTATCATTTCAGCCTCTCTTGTCCTGCCACTTGAATTGTGTTGTGCCCTTGTGAAAGGCGACACACGGTATAAAGAATACAGGAAAAGATGGATATTTAAAGCTGCAGGATTTTTATCTGAAACAAAGAAGGAAAAATAATTATAGTGCCCCACTGAGATTTCCCATCCAAATCACTTTAAACTAGAAGTGCAAGTCCCTTAAAAATTAATTCACTACAAGTGTCATTCCTGCAGCAAAGTTAGCACTGGTGTCCCTCCCAGGAAATGTCTCACCTTATTGCAGCTGGAAGCCCTGTGGTGGCTGGGATTTTGGGCCACCAGCCAGGACTGATGGGCTGCCTGTTCAGAGGAAGTCAGATTTGCTCTGAGGTAGCTGATCTCCATGGATTGAGCTTTTGTTAGCTTTTAACTGGTATTAAAGAATAGGAGGGGTAAGTCCACTGTGAAGTGATATGTAATTGTATGTTTGCCTCGCATTTAGGTGGTTGAAACTTTCTGCCAGGAAGACAAAATATCAGGAGGAATTTCTGTGAAAATGTTACATTTACATTGTGCCACCAAATGCTTCAGATAAAACATGCAGCTTTAGCTAAACAATCTTTTCTTCCGAGATTAAAAAGGACTCTTTGGAGCCTCTCATCGGGTCCTACCCAAATGGAAAGTTTTACCATTTTAACATGTTTGTCGTCATAGGAACAGGCCCATTGCAAAGCACAATTCAAGTGCATCTTTGCATGTAACAGGAATTTTAAATTGCATTGTACTCTTACATTTTTTCCCCTTTCAAAGGCTTAACCACTGATAGGAGATAGAGCCCTCTGAAACCTAATTCTGCTAAATGCATTATCTCTTCCTAAAGCAATGCATGTCCTTCGGTCTTTTAAAAATTTCCTTAGAATGGAGTCCTTGAAACATCTTGAGGCAGGCTGACGCTGGAGAGCAGGAGAATAATTATTTGTGGGTGGTGCTATTTTTGCTGGAGCTTGGATTGTAGCTGAAAAAAATGTCGCTGTTAGAGTTTCTCCCACACTCCCTTAACTGCAAACCCCACCAGTCCCCCACACCAGGGCTGGATCTCTCCAGGGTGGCTGCCTTAGAGCAGGGAGTGATCTCCCATGCTAAACCACAGCCTGATAATTTTGTCTTCATCTGGGTCCTCCTCTGGCCCTGTGCACTCGATGTCAGTGCTGTCACGGATAATGGGACACCTTGGCAGCTTTAGTGATTGTGCAGATGGTACAGGTGATGTGTATCTGCAGCCCGGGTGGGATAAGTGATGGTGCTCCTTGTTGGGTGCTGTTCTCACAAGCCTTTGCCCACCTTGAGAGCAGCAACTCCTGGGGGCAGGCACTGCTGGGGAAATTGACTTTCTTGTCCCTTTCTGGGTTATCAGAGCGAGCATGGAAGTTAAGATGAACAAATCCTGCGCAGTAAGAGCATGCCAGAAACCTCATAAAGAGCAGATGTGAGCAATCACTGTCCACTGTGTTTGTCAGAGAAGGGCTGTGTTGATAGCATTCACACCTGGATTCCTCCCCAGGTCAGAGCTTTTCCTGAGCTGTGACCCAGACCTTGGTCTGGACCTGCACTGTGTGGTGGTTTGGGAGCAGGGAAGGGATTGACCTGCTGGATCTGGATTTTGCTCGTGGCTTTGTTTATTTTTTTTCCCCACCCCATATTTCAATTAGTTTCCCTGCGAGGAAATGCCAATAGAGTTGTCAATATTCACCCAAAAATGATCCGTGGAGGTAGAGCCAACAGCAAAACAGCACTCAGTGCAAGTCAAAGCAAACCCTGTTCATCTACAGCAGCAGCATAAAAGGCATGGACCCCTGTGCTATAGCAGTTGTCATCTGTGGTGGGAAAACACCTTGTCTGACCTCTACTCTGAAAACCACCAATGACCTTGATTGTGTAAACAGGACAAAATTAATTTAAAGTCTTATCACAGTTCTCATTACAAAATTCAGATTTGTTTGGCTTTTTTTTCTTTTTAATTTATGTATGTGTGTGGTTGTGTGGGAAAATATAAAGCTTTTTTGTATCAAATAACATCAATCCTTGCACACTCTATGCAAAATTTTGTAAGCATTGCAATAATGCTATGAATTACACAAGGAACTATTTTAACTTTATTACACTTTCTGTATAAAAAAAAAAGTTTGTATTTAAATGATTTCAACTGCAATCTTGTAAAATATATTAATAAAATAATGATTGTTAAGAAGGAAAGAGATGTTGGGGTTTTTTTTTTTTGTTGTTGATCACTGTAGTGATCCATTTCACAGGAGCAAGTACCTGGATATATTTATGCCAAAACTGCTGTAGAAGATGGAATGAGAATTTCTGTGAATTGCTGTTGGAAGAAAACCTGTCCTCAGCAAAACAAAAAATTTTGCCTTTGGGGAAAGTTGAGTCTTTCTTATATTTGTGGAATTTTTCACCCTTGTCCTGGCATTAGAGACTCACAGCCAAGACGTGTTGCAGGCATTGAGGTGCTGCCTGAGCATCCCAAACCTCTCAAAGGGCAGCACTTTCTGGTGGAGGGGATCTGGTGCTTCTTGTGCTCCAAACCAGCAGGAGCTCAAGGTTTTCCAAGAGGGACTGGAGCTGGGTACACACATCCAGGAACAGATCCCCACCTGCACACAGTGGAGGGAGCAGGAGCTTGAGTCTGCCTGTGAAAAAATAATAATTTAAAAGAAAAAAAAACTAAACCCGAAAACCAGCAGCCTGGACCAAGAAAAGAAAAAGAAAAGAGAAAGCCTCTTGGAAACCTCTGGCTGCTTTAATGATCCATCAGTTTTATTTTAATTGGCCAACTAATCAGCTGCTCATTGGTGACTCTGCTCGTGCCAGGCAATCACTTCTGAGGGCATTTTGCAGGAGCTGGGTTTTAAATATGAAATTGTTCACCCTGGATTTTGTCAGTAAATGAGAGCATTGATTGAGGCTCATTATCTGAACAAACAGCAAGATTTCAATCCGGGTGGAAGGTTGTCCGTGCCTTCCAAGCCCTCAGAGAGAATAATCCCAGTCCCCGCTGCTAGGACACAGCCAGAATCCAGGCTGGAAGGACACTTGTTTTCCAGTTTGCAGGGGCTGCTGCTTACCAGGCTCCAAATGAGTTCCCTCAGTTCTGCTGGGTGGGCACACACAATCTTCTGGTCTCTCACTGGGTCTTGGAGTGTTTGTCTTTTTAAAAAAAGAAAGAGAAAGAGAAAAGACATCTTTCAGCTGAACTTCAGCTGCAGTTCTTGGCCTGAATTTGGAATTTCCAGCAAACTGACAATGAAATAATTCATGAATTAACCCCCATCAAGGAGCACGTTGGCAGGAAGTTCCCAGCACCCCCATGAGATGCAGCTCTGTGTCACTGCATGGGCATCACCACCACTGCCGTGGCAACCAGTGGCCAGCTCCTTCCCCAGCACTGGGAAACTCCTCAAAACCTGCCTCTGAACGGGGTGGGATTTAAGCAGTGGGGAGATCTGCAGCTCAGCCTGAACAGCAGCATATTTGCAGTGCCCCCATGCTAGAAATGCTGGGTGCTACTCAACAGCAACAGCATCTTCACCATTTTTAAAGTCTGGGAAGCTGTAGTTAAAAACAGGATTTGGCTTTCAAAATCAGCTCCTGGGAAAATCATCAGAAAAATCAAAATTCTTCCCAAGTATCTTGCCTTTCACTTTTTAAGAAGTAATTCCCAACTTTTTTCCTTGCTTTCCTTTCTACCCCTACATGTGATTAATTGTTTCCTTTTTTTATCCTAAATAGCAAAGATAAACAAAAAAGAATGACCAAATAAAGAATCATTAAGATAAAATGAGTCCATTTCATACTCTGTAAAATGATAACAACTTCCACAGCTTAAAATTTTATGTGCAGCTGGGTTTTCATATTTTTCATCTGAGTTCAGTACAGACAAGTTGCTGCTGCTGAAGCTCAGTTGTTGAATTTGGGTGATTATTTTTTATTTTTATGAACAGTGGCCAGAAAATCAGCAAGGAGAACTATCTGTTTTGAACAGTTTTTCTCCAGTGCTATGACCTTGATTCTTCTCTCCTTATACTGAACAGAAAATTCTTACTCAATTTAGTGATGAAGGTTCAGACCTAAATAGCTCCAGTGCCAAATGTATCCCAGAGGAAAATTATATGGCCTCATTTAATAGAGAAAAAGCATGAAGTCAAGCCAGCAGCCAGAACTTGGCTCTTTCCTGCAGTCATTTCAGGATAAAAAGCAGAGTGTGAGTAGTCTTTAAATATTTGATTCACACTATTGGACTATTGTAATGTACATTACTGATATGATCTGCACTTATTAAAATTGGGGTTTGTGAATAGCCCTGCACATACCAGCACTGCTTCAGGCTATCACACAACCGGGCCTGTGTATCACCAGCTCTGGTATTTTCCCTTTCACACCTACGTGGGCATTTTTTTACCCTATCTTTGGGCTTTGCTTTCAGTCTCCTCAGCAGCACACTGCCTCCTCGCTGAGGAATGCACATCACCATCTGCTCTGCTCCATTTAGTGGGTGCATGTAGGGAGGGGAGAGGCACAAAACACCATTGACAGCTCTGGAATAACCTCCTTTGATTTGGCTTTCTGTTCCCCTCACTGTAGCAGAGCTGTTGCCAGCCCAGATTTCCCCTTGGAGCCCCCATTCCCACCTGTCCTCCCTGCACACTGCCTGGACATGGCAGTGCTGGATTAATGGTTGGAGACTTTAGAGGTCTTTTCCAGCCATAATGATCCTCTGACAGCCCTATTCCCGTGCCACCCCCTGACTCAGACTGTGAAACAGGAATATTTTAAATGACAGCATAACCCACGAGTACACAGGGGACACTAAGACTGCAGTGCTCCTTGGTATTTCAGCATGTTTTAGAGCAAAAACACTCATTAACTGGCCTAAACTCTACCTGCAACTTGAGTTCAGCAGCTGAGAGCTCCAAGCCAGCTGAAGGATGCTGCAGACGACTGAGATGGGATTTTACTCGCTGGATATGGGTCTTGCATCTGCTTTGCCAGATTGGGAAGACAAGAAAACAAACAAAAGATAAGGAAAAAAAAAAACTAAACAAAGTCCTTTTTGCATATTTTACATGTTTATACAGGGTTTAATGTGTTTGTGGGAACAAACCAAGGAGGCCCCAGAGCTGAGCTAAGCAGTGTTAGAGGTGGGCCGTGAGAGGGCTGTGTTTGCTGTAAGGCACACCCAAAAAACCACAACCTGCCTTGGGAAACCAGGGAGGTGGAAAACTTCTCATTGCTTTCCAGCATCATCAGGTTTAGAAATAATAAATGACTGACTGGGAAGTGTGAGTGCATATGTGTGTGTGTGCCTGGGACAGGGGAAGGTACATTTCTGAATAATTTGTTATTTTTCTCTCAGTTGCAACAATCTCCAAAAGCATTTGGGTATTACAATAAGCTCCAATCTCGAAAAGAGAGTTTTTGCAACATAATAATCCTGAACCATAGTAACTAAATTTGAAAATAACTATCAGCTGCTAGAAAGACATTAAAACATCTATAGCAGAACCAACAGGCTGCTGTGGGAGCTCTGCACACACTCACACAAGATTAACACAGAAAAAAGAAAGGAAAAAAGCACTGTCACTTCTAAGAAAACCCACAACCCACCACCTACACGATGAACTTTTAAGCACAGAGTGCAACATCCAATGAATTATTTATGAATTAATTTCCAATGAGCAGTTCAGCAGCCAAAGGAAACACAAACAGGCAGCGCAGCCCTGCCTGGGGTGACGGCAGGGGACACGGCAGTGCTGTTCCCATGGCAAGAAGACATTTAGCAGTGTGCCTGATGAGTTGCACACTAATAAAGTTTAAAACAAAAATCCAATTCCTAGCAAACACCAGGCTGTGCATTAGTATCCCAACATACCCTGTGACCCCACTGCACACTGCAGTGCCCGGGCAGTGCCAGGTGACAGACACTTTGCCCCTACCACACTCCTTTTCTGCTAACTTGTATTTAAAATACAATGAGCTGCTGCTTAAGGGTAATGATGGAACAACGAAATCAGGAGATATAAAGGCCACATCCTGCTTTTAAATGAATTCTTTATAGCTGGGCTGTAAAACGGGCTGTCCCTGCCTGGCGCTGGAATGGGCTCTGCACTGAGGGCTCCACACCAGCAGTGGCCTTTAGCATGACATTAAATTAATGTTTTGTGGGTCTTTTTCCTCCTCCTAGGCTGAGATGCCTCATTTGACTGTGGCTGCAGCTGAGCCCCCATCCTGCTGCTGTCACACCACTGTGTGCCAGGCTCTGAGGCTGACACTGCTGAGCACCTTCTTTCCCTAATGCAAACGTGGATCATGGGCACAAATAAACTTGGGTCGATTCCTGAATTGCATGCAGTAGCTCCTGAGGCAGGGACAGGGGAGGTGTTGGATCTAGCAGGAGAACAGAGGCAGGAGAGGCTTGAGAGAACCCAAAAGCAGAGCAGGAAGGTTGGCCTGGGCTGGGCTGGGCTGGGCTGGGTTGGCCTGGGCTGGGATGGGCTGGGCTGGGCTGGGTTGGCCTGGGCTGGGCTGGGCTGGGCTTGGCTTGCTGCAGCTCCCGTGGCATTGCCAGGCAGAAGCTGTGCTGGGTCACAGTTACCGGTGCAAACAGAGCAGCAGCACTTCTCTGATAGCTCCTGGCTGCTGCAGTTGGAAGAGCTTATAAATGCTCCTTTTTCTCATTCATATCCAGAGCAACACCAGAGTCCTGCCCAGTTCCAGGAGAGGGGCTGAGATTGCTGCTCCTCTTAGAGCCCACGCTGCTGAGCATGGTTTAGCTCACTTCTCACACTGACTTTTATAATGGTCGCTTTTCTGAGATTCCAGGAGCCTGGCATGGCAGTGCACAGTCCTGCCAGCCAGGTGGAGAATGGGGATTTTTTTGGCAGTGCCATGACAGAAACCCTGCATCCAGACAGCCAGAATTTTTGTGTGGGAAGCTCATCATCACATTCCCAGGTAAGTCTGGCTCACACTCTTGTAACTTCTGCATGATGGGGTGAAGCCAGAATATCTCAAGTGAGAAGTTGCCCTTTATCCTGTCTTCCACCAGAAAGACTGAAGGCAAAAGCAGAAAGATGCTATGATAGTTGAAAGAAGTTGACTTCATCTGAACCTGAACCAGGTGAAACATTTAAGACACCTGCCCAATTCAAATTCTGTTCCACTTTGGCTCTTGGGAGAAGGGAGCAGACCAAGCAGAGCAGCCAAGAACAGCAGAATCATGGGATTATTTTCCTGGTTTCTGCCTTTTCTTCCTTTCTGTTTTCTCCATTGACTTCTGGACCTCAAACCTTTTCCACAACCATTGAATAAAATACTTGAGCAGGACAAACCTGATGAACACAATGTGCCTAGGGGAAACCTGGGGTTTTGCCATTTTTGCAGGGCAAGGACACTGCACATAGAACTTGTATCACAGAGAGAGGCAGGAACACGATGAGCCAGATGGAAGCTGGTGGGGCCCAAGTGTCCCAAGGTGAGAGGTGGGTAGACACAAGCACCAGCTTCCTGCAGTGACTGGTGGATCTTGATTGTCACTTCTTTCCCTCTCAGTCATGAAGACCTTTGTAGCACCTAACCAGTGTCTGTCTGGGGTTTGGAGATGTCATTTGTTCCTGATGGGAGGACTGCCTCCATTAGCCATGGCATTTTAAGACATACCCACTGCCATACTTCTTTCTTCCTCCAAGAAGATGATGGAAGAGAGCAAAAAGGACAGCAGAAATAGTGAAAGCTCTGCAATGCTAGAGCAAGTTCAAGCAGTTCCCACTGAAATCATTCAGTGTTCTGTCCACATACAGATTTTCACTCACATTTTTAAGATATAAACCAGCAGGTTAAAATGGAAGGGCCGAAGTTTGGCATGATGTGAATGACAGTTTGGATCCAGGGTCAACTGTAGGCAGATTTGGCTCAGGAGAGCTGATGAGGGCCACTCCCTTCCTGACAAACACAAGGGTGAAAAAGCCACCAGGGCCAAAAGGGAAAGGCTATAAATAAATTAATTAATTAATAATAACAATAGGTATCATCACCATCTGAGAGCTACTGACCTCAGAATTATATTCTCATTCCTGCCTTGCCTGAGAACTGCCAGAAGGAGTTTATGATAAGCCCTAGAAGGTGCATAAATGGAGATGTCAGGCAATTCAGGGTAAACAATTCGATAAATTACAGTTGAGTTATTTGCAATTAAAAAATATTTGTAAGCTGATGAATTCCATTAACATTGCATGGCCTCTATAAAGTGACGCCTAACTGCATATTAAAGAAGGACTTGTCTTTTTACATTTTCATCTTACCACATAAAAAATAATTAGGTGAGGATCACATTGCCCAGACCAGCAACAGGCTGGGAACTCTCCTGCACATCTTACAGCCCTTTGGGCTGCAGCAGAAACCTGGATGCAAGAGGAGAAAATGCAGCATGCTTGGGGCCACTGAGTTCCTCCGTCAGCGCAGAGCTGAGCTGATGCTGCAGTAACTTTGGTGTGGTGCACCAGGAGTCACTGCCAAGCTGCTGTAAAGTTACATGGACTCCAGCAGATACCTGACTGCAATTACTCACTCAGTTTATGAGAGCAGTGAGGACTTCAGGGTGGTGGTGTTTTACTGTCGACACCTGCACCTGAACAAAAACGTTAAATGCCGTGGTGACAGTGCCTAGGCTGCAAATCCAGAAACACTCCAGCAAACCCAGAAGCAATTTCTCTCTGGTAAAATCTAGAAAAGAATACACTCCCTGGAGGATCTGGCAGTGGAGTGACACTGGAAGTGTCCTGGCTTATTTGGGTTTGCTCTGTGCAGAGATTAAGTCGTATGCAATGATCTTGTGAAGTGCTCAGCTGGCTGCAGTTAGATAAATGGCCCATTCTAAATGATCCTCGCTGAACTGCAAAATCCAGCAGGCTGTGATTTCTTACCTTGGGTTTTTCTACACCCCTCAAGATTTCTAGCTGTTGGAATTTATCGTGTCCATGAGAAATTAAACATGGTGCATGGCTCTGTGGCAGTTTCTCTGGCTTCCCTCAACCCCAGGAGCCAAGTGGAGTCTCCTGGAGTCTCACTCCTTGTAGTGGAAAAGGCAGCAGAGGAATTAAAAAGAATTAAAAAGAAAGACTCCCAGAAGAATTAAAGGTTTTCCTTTTCTGGCTCTGGGACTGCTGTTCAGGACTTCACCCAGCATTTGGAGAGAAGATTGTTCTGCCTAGAGTAGAGTTCAAAAAAGTCAGAAGAAAAAGAAGATCCCTTCAGCCATGCCAGGTGCTTTAAGCCCAAAGCCAGGGTGTGCTGGAGGAGTGGGGGGAGCACATGGAAGTCAGAGGTGAGGCTGCAAAAGGCCTTTCTTCCACTTAGATTCCAGACCACACTGAGGCAGTCAGTTTTGGGTTGGGAAAAGGCTGCACAAATCACCCAGGAGGTGCTGGCAGTTCACTCATTGGAGCACAGGCTCTGCCAACGGCATCATTTGGATGTTTAAAGCCCTTGGCTCTAATTGTTCCATGCTTGAATAAACAGTGCTGGGATTACAGTCATTGTGTAAAATGGGATGGATTGTGTCCCAGTTCGCCTGAGAGGGGAAGGCAGTCCTGGCTCTGCTGGGCAGGGAGCTGGCAGCCAAAGCCTCTGACATCCTGACAGCTCCCTGCTGCGGCTTCCCTCAGGATGAGAGGGCAAAGGGAGGGTCTAAAGCTGGCTGAAGCACCCTCTCTGCAAATGCTCCATTTAAAGCCAGCTTTACCCAGCCTAAGCTGATGGACTTGCTGTCAGTTCTGCAGGGGGGTGGGAAGCCAAGGATATCTCTGTCCCCCCAGAAGGGAGCAAGACTCCTGTGGACCAGGAATAGTTCCCACTCATGCAAAGAAATACCAGGCTGGGAGTCTGGCAAGAGCAAGCCTGTGCTACCAAGACACTCAATTCTCACTCATCTCTTGCCTTGTGGTATTTGTTGTCTGTAATGTGTTCAGTGAATCCCAAGTAAATGGATGAATCCTGTCACACAAAAAGCCACAGGCAATGTGTGGAGGCCTGAACCTCCAGGTCTTCATCTTTGGAGATAAGCAAGTTTTGAGTCTTTGGAAGAACACTCTGACTACTGCTAATTATCACTGAAACCCTGGACATCTGCTACTGCATGGCAAATGTGAAGGCAGTGTCAAAATGGGATCACAGGGTTAGAAGACAGGCAAATATCCCTATTGTAATGTGAATTGGTATTTTGTTTCGCTAGTCCATCTTTCATGCACAGGAAGATAAATTGTATGGAATGTCTCCCTGGAAAGTACTGAGAGTCAAAAGTTAAACTCAGCAGACAAAACACATACAGAACTAATGAAATATTGGAGCAACATCCAACATCAATCCACCTCTGGCTCCTGTTTCCTTTCCCCTTCTGGCCAGGTGGAGGATTCCCTGTGTCCTTGTGCAGGGGAGAAGTGAGGAAGCAAGGAGTCAACAACAACAACAACAGTACTATCCCTGAAATAACAGTGACTTCTCAAGAAATGGGAGAGCTGGAGGCCTCCAGCATTCAGACTTGGCTCATTCCAAAGAAAAGAAAATAACATCACAATGGAGCAGTAGTAGGACAAAGCAGCTCTTTTTAGTACAGTTTTTGGGGAGAATTGAACACTAGCTTGAGTTTAGCTCCTCTCTCTAAGAAACTTCGGACTTTCCTCAGAAGAAAGACAATTTGAGGAGATGAGTCCAAAATCATGGGTGCAGGAGATGCCTCATCCAGCACTGCTTTGTTCTGCCTTTCTGTATCAAATGTTACTGCACTGCTGCTGGTTTCTCCCTGGAGCACTTCCCAAGGTGGAAGCTGACACCAAGGAGCAAACACAGCACACTGGGTAATGAGATGCCAGCCACAGGGAGCACCTGACAGGCAATGTTCCCCAGGTCCCTGTTAATTACCAATGTTTGCTTAGCAAATAGTTGTTAAAATGCCTCAGTGCACCAACTTTTCTGGGACCACTTTGTATTTCCTAGATGTTCCGCTGGCAAGAGACTGACATGCATTCCTCTGATTATTTTCCCTCTAACTGGCAGAAGTTTGGAGAGGTTGATTTGACATTCCCTGCAGTAGATTCTACAGCCATCAGGTCAGACACTGCTGAGATGCAAGCAGTTGCTTTCCAAAATGATAAAGGCAAGCAAGGAACGTGAATTAATGTGGAACCAGCATTTTTCCACCCCCTGGCTAGACATGAAACCACTGTGAAGAGCAGCACACAGGGATGACTCTGATTGTACAGATCCTAATCCTGAGGCTCATCTAAGTGAGTTCACCCTGCTCTAGCCCAAGAATTTAGAGAGATCTGAGTCACTTCCAAGGCAGAATTAACATCTGACATACAGTTTGGTAGGACAAAAGAGCTGAACTTCTCCATTCAGGGCTCTGAAGCTGCTTGTCTCTGCCAATACCTTCCACTCATCTCTCAGGGCAGCCACTGTCAGGCACAGACCTGGAGGAGCTCCCTTGTAGGATTAATACCAGCAAAGAGCCATCACTTCTGGCTTCTCACTGCAAAGTGAAATTCCAGCCAAACTTGCAAATTTTCAGTCTTATGATAAAATTAGGCAGAGCAAACTATTTGAGGAAGATTGATTTTGGGACAAATGCATGAGGCCAAGGTCTAGGAAACCTTGTGCTTAGAAAAATGCCATATAAGCCACTTGGTATCTCTGTTCTGGATTAGTACATTTCATGGGACATTCTCCTCTAATATGCACTGAAATAATTAGCGCAAAGAAGCTTCAGAGAACCTGAATATTGAACCCTTTTATAGTTCTAGTCCAGTATCTGTCATATCAGGAGAAATGCACACTTACAGCCCTCTTGCAGAGGTCAACACAGAACTCTTCTATTTGCATCCGACACCGTGCAGAAGTTGTTTATCTAAAAGGCTTAGACAAAACATGGGAAAAGCAGAAGCTCAGGAAAAGAAGAAATGGAACAGCACCCACGTGGCATCACTAGAAGATACCCACAGCAGTTATCTTTGGCTGAAGTCTTGCAGCTTGTATTGAGTTTTGAGACACCTGGAAAGAGACAATCTGCTTCCCCATGTCTGTCTACAGGCTTTTATACTGGAGTCTGGCTGAAACTTATAAAAGAAACCTCTGTTTATCCAGAACCACTATAAAAGGAATGACTCCTGATACCATGGAAGCTGACCTTCTACCTTAAGCAGGAAGCCTGTCAGACCATATAATTTTAGCTGTCGGCTAAAACCCATCAAGCAGCAACCTTAACTCCTGTACACTGCTAAAAAGAGAAGGATGATCCCTCTTATAAAACGGAACTTTGGTTTCTGAAAACTCATGCAGGTTGCTTTAATGTACAGGTCAACGCTTCCATTTTCTGGATGAGCATCAGCACCTCTGCACTGAGCAGAGCTTTTGATCTTCTATTCAGCTCTGTGAAACCAGAGCATTTCATTACTCCCCCCAGAGCTTCCTAAACAAAACGATCACAATTCAGCACAGTGTTGCATTTCAGTGCAGGTGGCATTTTAGTGACTGAACAGCCCAATTAGCACTTAAAAGCAGTTGTAAGCAAGCGTTCTCACAAGCAGTCTTACAAGCATTTGTAGGTTCTACTCTGCAGAGGAACCTGTTGGTGAAAGCTGCAGAGCTTTGTCAGGCAGTGTAAGTGGTGCTGGGTAAGTAATAGATGGAAGGTCCCAGTTCTGAGAGCAGGAATGAAGGGGGGAGGTGGAGAAGCTCTTGTCCCAGATGGCTGAGCTCCCTTTTTTCAGAGGACACCAGTGAAGAAATGTTGCACTCCGAGGGACAAATCAGCTCCCTTTAAACTGCCAAGAGATTCACACTCTGTTTGGGAACACTAAGTCCCACACTGAGGGGATTATCTACATTTTGGTAGGCATACAGTGACTGCCTTTACTACACTTTGATTTCTTCTTTGGGTACATCAGCCCAGTTCCCTCATGAACACATTAATTTACCTGAGATATAGTTCAGAGAATAAAGTTCCCATCAACTTTGGCCTGTCATAGAAAGATCAGAGGTTTAATCACTTAAACTCCCTAATCACTGGCTCTGGATGTTTTAAAAAGAGAAAAGAAAAGAAAAATCATAATCAAGAACAGTTTTGTTAATCTTACTTGATTGTTATCTAGGTAAAAATATAAAAGAGAATTTTAGAAATCCGTTTCTGTCCCCTGTAATTAGTGCCTGGGGAACAGATCTTCAGCAAATGTTCATAGCAATGAAACATTTATAGACATGCTGCCTAGGTTTACCTACAGATTTTCTAGCCATGTTTCAGAACCAGCTTCCAGGTCTCATTAGGCTACTCTGAAAACTCATGACCTACACATCTTGAAAAGGATCACATAAAAAATTCCTTCAAATCACATAGCAGATGTGGTAGAGAAGTGTATATTGTCTGAATTCCCAGCAATAAGTAAGATTTCATGACCAGGCCACAATTTATAGCTGCAAAATTTCTGTTGATTTCAAACAAAAGAGAATTTGGATCTCTGATCCTTAGTACAGCAAATGCAAAACTCTGCAAACGAGCACCTGTCTAGGCAGAAGACTGCTAAAGTAACTGGTTTAGTGTTTGGTTCAAAAGAAAGCCAAGGGTGGAAATCCTTCTGACTTTTAAAATACATTTAACTGAACCAATCTGTCATCTATGCATCCTCCTTTATCTAAGCAGTCTCTCTGTTAGCACTCATCACCATGGTATCTGAACCGCTGCTGATGGAGGTGTTATTCCAATTATTTTAGCGTAGCTGCTGACATGAAACCGAGAGCAAGATGTGAGGTTCTGTTAGAAAAATAATGCTCCAATTAGCTGCTCCTTCTTCATCTCACAGCACAGAAAGTCTGTTGTGAAGGATTGTTTCCTGAGCTTTCTCCCTGTGCTAGTCTCTCCTCCTCTCTCTTATTGTTGCCTCTGCAGTGTTGACACAGGAGTTTGGCTGTCCCCAGCTTGACTCACATCCTGGAGCTGGAGCTATTTATGATTCTCAATACTGATCAAATACTGACCAAACACCTCCCAGGTACAGTTGCCACTGCTTAGCTGAATTTCTTGCCTCTCCTGTGCTGACCCAATCTATGTAGGAGACAGAGAAAGCCTTTTTCTTATGCATCTTGACTCCTTTTGAAATCAAAAACTCCTGAGAAGGAGAGGTGTAAACATACAGCAAGTCTGAAGGAACTGCTGGTTGGTGATCACATACAAACTGCTTCTCTCTCAGCAGTTCTCTGGGATTGGGAATACATTTCATGACTGAAAAAATATTTCATCCAGACACAGCATGAGAAAGAATTATAAACAACTTCAGAGACTGTTCCCAAGCTAAATCTTGGCGTATCTTCTAGCTTAAAAGTCAGATATCTTGCTTAAAATTGGGATAACCAGCACTTCAGGCTTTTCACTGTGGACCCTCCTATCCCACCAGCAGCTGCAGTTGCTTGTCAAGCTTGAAAGCAACAGTTGGAAACCACTTCCTTCCACTTCAGCTCTTGTTTCCCAGGAAATGAACCAATAAGGAGATAATAGCTCTGAAGAGCACTGTCTCACCCATCTGCAAAAAGACCTTCTCCTTGACCTACATCCCATCTGATGGTGAACACACACTGCTTGCCTCCCCCTCACCAGCATCCAGTGCTCCAAGGGAGGAAGGGATCTGATCTGGGGAACATTATCTGTGGCATCTTAAAGCAACCTGACTATGAAGACAAGACTTAGAGGTGCTAAAAGTCTGTGTCAAGCAATTACAACTTGGTCTCAATGTAACTTTGATTATACAAAAAAAAAAAAAAAAAAAAAAAAGGAGTTGTTAGATCACTTGAAAAAACATTTTACAACAGAGCTCCTTAAACCCCGGGCTGCAGCCCAGTCCCTGTTACCTGTGATGGGTCTCAGCTTTTCTGGGGATGGCTGAACACCTGCCTGCCTGTGGGAACTGATGAAAGGATTCCTTGTCTTGCTTTGCTTGCCTGCTCAGCTTTTGTTTAGCCTACTAAACTGTTTTTGTCTCTGACATACGAGTTTTTTCCCTTTAACCCTTCTGGTTCTCTCCACTATCCCACTGGAGGAGGCATGAGCGGCTGTGAGTGGGCTGAGTTGCCAGCTGGGGTAAAACCATGACACAGGAGCTGGGAAGGTTGGGGTTTAGGTTGTTTTTTCTTAAGGAAAGGTTTTTCCTTCTCTTGACAGGTTAAAATGCCTTTGCACGACAAACCAGCACTTTGTATGTGTGTGTGCACACAGACACACATTGGTGCTACACCTGTAGGGCTGAGATCCACCTGTGAGGAATCCCTTGCAGAGTTTTGCAGCCAGACTCTCAGCAGAACAGCAAGTGATATCTGTTTATCCCTAAGAGGTGGGACTCAGCCTCAGCATTGGGAGTTGTCTGGACAGTCTCAGGGAAGAGTACAATCCCAATTCCTGCTGCAACAGAGCTGGTTCAGAGCTGATCTGAAATGTCTCTGACCATCCCACACCCCAATGTCCTCTTTGGGGCAGCACCTACCACTAGTCCCATGTCATAAACCCTCATATAACACACAAGATGATAAAGAGGATCTTGGGAAAAGGAGTTAATTCTTCCAGCAGCACAGGCCACACTTGCAAAGGCTTGAGCATCGACTGTGGCCATGGGAACACCTGCTCTGACCCCATCACTCATGAGGGGAGACAGCAAACAGCTCTGATGTCCCATGGCTGTCACTGTCACATCCACTGGCTGCAGTTCCTCACTGAAACACGGCTGGTTGTGCTGAGCTCTAAAGTACCTACAGCAGAACCAATTCTGCTTAATGTGCCATCTGAAAAAGGAACTGCTTTGAAGCTTTGTGGATCATCACAAGCAGCAGCAAGGATTAGCTGGTGGTTTTGTGAATGAGGTGGATTAGGAGATGTGCTGGATGCAGCTTTACTGGCTTACAATGAGCTGGAACTTTGGAATCACCAATTTTTGCTTTCTCTTTTTGAAAACAAACCAACAACAAACCTGAAACGTGTACGGGCTAAATCCTGATTCTGTCTCAGGCAGCAGCAGACATTCCTTTCCCCCAGTTCTCTCCTGGTACAGGATCTGGCCTGGCCCATGTGACAGTGTGCTGGTACTTGCTTTGCTGATGATAGCACCCTTAAAGCTCAGAGTGTGTTAAAGGAGACATCAACCCCCCTTTTACAGCAAGATCCAGCCCAGCACCTCACAGCATACAAAGCTCTTGAGATATTTTGAGACTAACTAAGACATTTTGACTCACTAAAAACACCTCCCCATCCAATGGCTCTCAGAAAAGTAGAAAGGGGAACAAACTGCCCGGGTTTTTGTACCACTGGAGGGATCTCATTTGGATATACTCCTGTCTCAAACCTGGACAATAAGCACAGGTATTGGGTATTGACTGCCAGAACCATGGTAATATTGATGGAAAGTCATTTATTTCTCACACCTGATGAAAAAATAGCATCCCCCACAGGACTGTGAGATTTTGCTGCCCAGGAAGTGATGGTTTTACACACACATCAGCCAAGGTTCAACTTGTTGAAGGAAGATGCCTGTTCTATTAAAGAATTTGCTACCGAACGACTTTTAACATACAGAGGTCAAATATCTCTCATAGGCATGAAGATTCTTCAATAAATAATGAGCAGGAAAAAGTGACAATGTCTTTTAAAGGGAATATATGAAACCAAAGTTTCATTAGGATCAAGGATTGTGCTGATCTGAATCTTTTTGAACAGCTGCCTTTTTGGTTTAAAATAAGCACGACTGACCTTGAAACCCTTCTTGAGAAAGTTTATCCTTTGAGAAGTCACCTTCAAGTTGGCAAGAGCTGAAGCTCTAATATACTATAGAAATACCACCACCACCTGCACTCCCCCAACTGCAATTAAATTCAGATTAAAACTTTACACAGCTGAAAGGGAAATCATATATTTTGGTGATTCCTACAGTTCCTTTGGCAGCTCTGAACATTGTGGGATGATTTCGTTTTTAAACTACCAGGATTTAACTTTTTCCCCAAATAGACAAAAGTATGGATCTGATGACATTGTAGAGCTGCAAAGATTTCAGTGTCATCACCACAGGTATGTGAACACAAGTGAAGCAAGACCCCAAACCCTGAATTCTGCTTTATTTTATGCACTGTGGAAAGCAGATTTACTCTTCCAGAATATGAAACCTGCCACCACACCTTTGCTGGGAACCAAGGAGATAAGAAACTTTCCTTTTGGGTAAGTTGTGTGTGTTTTTTCTGACAGCCTCTGTGTCTTGTACACTTGTACCATACTTAATGTAGAAAAAAGTACAAATATTTTGCATAATTACATGGATGTTAGCGTTCATACTGCCTGTGGCATCAGTTCTAATTTAGCAAAGTGAATCAGTTCCTTTCTCTAACAATTCATCACTGTGCCAAAGAGAAAGGCTACATCATGCCTGGCTGTTACCACACTCCAACATTAGCAATTCTAACTGCAAAACTCTTTTAAGTGTTACTCTACTGGGAAAAAAATAACCACAACAACAACAATCATCTTTTTAAAATCATAGAAGTTTCTCCCCAGATCTCAGCCTTGACAGGACACAGGCAGAAATTGCAACAGCAGAATCAAGTTACAATCATGGGTGAAAGTGCAAGACTTGCCATATTTCTCTCTGCACACCATTGTCCTGCCTCGTTGGTCTGTTTTACATGGTCACAGATGGTGTGTGCTGTTAATTTGGACCCCATTAGCACCAGGACATGCTACCAGAGCAGAAAGTGGCTTACAGAGTTTTCACCTCAAATATTAATTGAGGCAGCAGAGCAAATTCTTAGAAAGTAGTGGGAAAATGCCTAGAAAGCAATAGAAGAAATCCTTGAAAGTCACAGAAAAATTGCTGGAAAGCACAGGGAAATTCCCCCAAAGCACCACTCAAACTTCTGGAGAGCAGCTGGGGGAAAGTCTTCGAGAGTTTGAAGGGAATTCCTAGAAATGTAAGGGCAAATGATGGAAAGCACCATGTCAATTCCTAGAAAGTGGGGGGGAAATCTCAACGAAGTTCAATAAAATTCCTAGAAAAGCACAATTAATTTTTAATTAAATTAATTTGTTAATTTAATATTCTGGAAAACAGCCGAGATGAAAAGCACCAGTTGACAGGACCAGAGGAAACAGCCTCAAGTCTCACCAGGGGAAGTTTAGGTCAGATATTAGGAAATTTCTTTTTACAGAAAGGGTTGTAAAACATTTGAACAGACTATCCAGGGAAGTGGTGGCGTCACCATCCCTGGAAGTGTTCAGAAAACGTGTGGATGAGGCACTTGAGGACATGGTTTAATGGTGAATATGGTGCTGGGTTGATGGCTGGACTTGATGACCTTAAAGTCCTTTTCCAACCCCAAAAGCTTCTATGATTCTATGAATGGAATTCCTAGAAAGTAGTATGACAATTCTTAAAAAGGAACAAGAAAATTAATACAATCCATGGGGAGAATTCACAAAAAGCAACAGGAATTTTCCTGGAAAGCACATTTTGAAAGGCTGTGAGAAAATTTCATGCTAAGTTATTAAAAAAAAAAAAATCTGAAAATCAGCTGGATAAATTAATAAAAAGTAGTAGAAAGTTGTGTAAAAGGACCAGGAACCTTCCTAGAGAGATTTTAACCCAAGAAATTTCTGGAAAGCAGTATGCAAATTCCTTGGAAGACTCCAGATGGAGGAATTTTTGGAAAATGAAGGCCATTGCCCTAAACCTTCTAATTCAAGAATACCTGAAAGCAACAGGAAAGCCATTTTTTAGAAAGCTTTTGGTTACAGGAATTCCTGTAAAGTTGTTGCTAGAAAAGATCTAGATTGAGGCACTGCTGGAAATCCAGGGGAGGATTTAAAGGGGTAGACAGGGACAATTCTCAAAAGCCAGGGGAAATCCCTAGTCCATTTTTCTGGGAGATATTTGTCCTCAGGCACAGCAGAGCCCTGTTCTCCCAGTAGGTTACAGCCACCCAAACACTCCAGGGGGAAGCAGCAAAAGGACAGTCACCCCGAAGGAGGATCTGCAGCAGTCCCTGGTGGGCTCTGGTAAATATTTACCAATTTTGAGCTGAAAAATGCGGGGTAAGGCAGTGGAATCCTCACAAACATCCATTTGGGGAAGGAGAGCACAGAGCTGAGAGGCTTTTGTGGCTGCTTACATTACATTAATTCAAGAAGCCCTTTACAGTAGCTCAAGCAGAAGAGAGAAGACCCACTCATCAGAACTTATCCTTTGTGGAGAGCCCGTCTAATTCCTAATGAGGTTTCGCTGTGTCGTGCAGCTAAACAAATCCCAAAAAAGCCCTGGCAGAGGACAGCCTCCGTGTGAGTGTGAGCTCCTGCACCAGGGTGCTGATTAACTGCACAACCTGATTATGCCAGTAATTAAAAAGGCAGCGCTGGGCACAGCCAGGCATCCCAGGAGTCCGGCAGCTTACTGGTGTGGGTGCCTGAAGTTTAATCTCTTCCCTCTCTTATTTTGCTCCTCTGTATTTGTATCTCTATTCTTTCCTTTTCCTTTTTTTTTCTCTTTTTTGTTCTATTTTCCTTTCATCCCTTTTGTTGTTATTGTTGTTGTTGTTGAGGTTTATTTTATACAAGCAAGCCAAAAATTTGGGGTGAAATGCAGGCAGGATGGGCTGGTAAAAGGTGGTTTTATGGTACACTGATGTCTCTGAAGTCACAGGGGATCTGCCTTGAGCCTGGTAAAATTTAGCAGAATCTTGAAGTGTCCTCTGTGGATCTGGGAGGTGTAAGGAAACAGCTCCATCCTGGGCACACCAGCTCTGCCTCCAAATTGCTGTCACTTCCAGCCACTACAATCAACCCCCTCACCTTGATGATTTCTCTGATTCTAGCAGAATGTCTAAGATGCTGATGAAGAGAGCATCAGAGATTGCACAAAAACCCCAAAGATTTGGGGCTATCAGGTCCTGAGCAAATCTGATGGCTGTGGCAGGGGTGAGCATGGAAAGAGGGAGGGATGATCCCACCGAGCAGCTCCTTCCCTCTGCCACCACTCCACACCCTGTGTGCAGCTCAGGGGCTGCACATCACTTTGATTTTATGCTCCCCATGTCACACCTTGTGGGTGGGGGGTTGGTTTATGCAAGAGGGGAATTTTGTCTATATTCACACATAAATTGAAAATGTATTAAGCCTGTCAGTTATCCTGGTTTATGTACATATTTTATTTCTGCTTCATATTCAGCTCTTTCACAGCCACAATATTTTGTGTTCCTTCTATGAAAATTAATAAAAAAAAAAATTGGATCATCATGAAAGGCTTCATTTCCTTAAGCTAGCAGTGGTGAGAAAAAATTCCATCTGCTTTATGTCACCTCAGTTTCAATCAGTCAAAAGTAAATTTCCATCAACTCAATCCATATACTTTTGCTCTCTGTTTACTCTTCCTGTACTGCACGGAATCAAGCTCAAGTGCAGGAAGACTTTTATGGGCTTTTTAGATTATTGCATCTGGTGCTGCACAAAGACAAGAAATACATCTTGCTTGCACCCTCCTGTTACTGCCCAGGGAAGCCACTGAACACGTTCCACGTGCCTTATTTCCCACCTGGATTTATGTCGCTTCTCTTTACAGCCTTTGAAATTTACTTATATTCTTTCCCTCAGATGAGGAAACTATTCTGCCTGCTGTTGTTACTTGCAGGCTGTGGCTGGGTCACCTCTCAAAGTTCCCTTGGATAAAACCTCGAAATATCTCAGCTTCTTCAGCCCAGTTTTCAAGTTTTGATGTTATTTTTGATAAATATGATCTCATGGACAGTTTCGGCCAGGTGCAACCAACCCAAACACTGTGTTCCCTCTCTGGCTTATTTGGGATGGTGGGAAGAGACCCCACCATGTCTCTCCTTTTACCTGATAATTGTATTGCTCTGCTAATTGCTGCTGGCTGCCTTTCCCCCACCACCCCACCACAGCTCACAAGGGAAAACAAAGCTCCACCTGGATTTTAAGAAATGGAAGAAACCTGGCTGCCCAAATTTTGCCTGAGAAAACTGACCTTGACCACCCTACAGACATCACCCCCGTGATGGGTCCTGGGGATCTTCTCCATTGCACCTCCAGCACATCAGGCTGGAGGAGAGGAAGTGCTGCCATGGTGCTAAGAGGGAGAATTCTCTGTCCTGACTTAGGAAAGTTTGGACAGAGCTGCTGGCAGATACTCTGGGGGACTGGCCCAGACTGTGGAGAGCTGCCCTCCAAGGCAGGGAGCAAGGGATGGACATTAAATGTGAAAGAGCCCCCAGCACAGAGCCTGGAATGCCAGACTGCTGCTGCCCAGGGTCAGCTGCAAGGCCAGTCCTGGAGCCCAAGGCAGCCAAGTACACATCGAGTTTGTGCAAACACTGTGGAATTCATTTGCTTTTTTTTGCCTGAAGCTCACTGTTTTTTGCCAAAAAGACTTTTCTGATTTCTCTCCACGCCTCTCCCCCATAGCCATTACATGAAAGTTATTTGCTCTCAGTAATTGAGAAGGGATGGGCAGGGCAAGCAAGCCACTCACATTTTGTTCAAAATCCTTTTTTTGCCCTTCTGGTTTAGTTAAATTTGGTCAGGCTTTTCTGCTGCCCTTTGGACCATAGCAAATAACTCATCACTTCAGATTTGGGAGGGTGGAAAGAGAAGGAACAGGAGTGCCACCTGCAGCAGAAAGACTAAAATGTAGGTCTCCTGCAGCCTCAGGGATCCGGGTCTGCAGGTTGAGTATCAAGCAGGGATTCTAATTCGGTCCATATATAAATCTGACTTTCAGGGAAACCATCCTGTGCAAAGACAGCAAACTCAGAGCTTTTCAAATGTGGGAATCACTGTGTTGCTGTTTTCCAAACCCACTGGCTGAATGAGGGCAGATGATGGTTTGGCTTGGAAGGGACCCTAAATACCACCGTGCAGGCATGATTTTCTGCATCACTGTGATGCTTGCAGGAAACACAAAGTGAGCTCAAGCCAGCCCAATGCTTGTGGATTTAGGATGGTGCCTACCCAGGCCACAGCAGTGTGTGACCAGAGTCCCAGGGGCTTCAGTCCCTGCAGCTGGATCCTCCCTTCCTCCAGCAGCTGTGGGGAATGATGGGCTCTCAGTGGCACTGCAAAGAGCATCACTCCTGAATAATCACACAGTGCAGTGAAAATGAGTGTAACAATGAGCAAACCTTCCCATAATGCTTCCTGTGCCAGCCCCCCCTCACTGGGGGCCCCCACTGATCACTTTTGGTTTTGACACTGTCCCCTGAGGTCTCAGGTGGCTTTTTTCAAGCTTTTCTCACTGCCCAACTGCAGAAGAGCTGAGATTAAGACCCAACACTGTTCTTCCCATACAGGGCTGTAGGACTATAACTTCTGCCCAGGGCTTTCAGAAGGACAAGCAGGGATTGCACTTGGAGCTGCTGCTGCCTTAAATCTTGTTTAATATCAATTTGCTAATGTCAATCTCCTAATTTAGTGGAAACAGACTTACACAGTAACACCTTAGTTATGTTTTCAATCAATCAGCAGGCAATTAAGGGACAATCCCTGTTATACTCTGCACTCAGGGGTAGCACAGAACAAGCACAACACAGCCATAGTGAGAAAAGATACCAGCCTGACCAGATTTTGCATACACATAATTATAACGGTTTTTTACCCTTTTTTTCTGGATTATAACAGTGCAGAACATCTGAGTTGCCCAATGTCCCAGACAGCCCATCTCTGACCACAGACTTTGCAGCAAGACATGGTCACAGACAGAATCCTCATGTGCTGTTGCACAAGATTTCCACAAGCAGCCACAATCAAACAGTCCTTGGGGTTCCCCCAGCTGCAGCCTCTGCTCACAGACCTCCTGCACTGCTCCTTTCACTGGCACTGAGGCTACAGCCAGCTGAGCTGCTAAGGCTCAGCTCACTTTTATCCACAGGCCAGCCCAAATTCTGCTGCAGCATTTGGGAAAGAATGGGCAGCTCTCACAGAACATCTCCATAGAGCAAAAACCCTGGGAGTGTGGCACAGAGCAGCACACAGGGAAGTCTTGTGGGAAGAAGATGCTCTGATCTGATCCCACAGGCAGCATTAAAAGCATGTTCACAGAAGGAGTGTGTCAATTAACTGCCCAAAAAAGACAAAACCAAAAGACCAAAAACAACTGTAAATTTCCATAAAACATCTTCTATCAGAAAAATCCCATTTCATTTAAGTTCAGACATTCTGTGGATGCTTGCTTGCTAATGATTTCTCATTAAAGAAAAACACAGGTCATCCCATAAACTTCCTGGTAACATCTGTCTTCTAATCTGAAAATGTCAAGATGAAGCACTTCAACAGCTTCAGCAGCAACGTGGTGTGGCTTCTGCACACAAATACATTCCTGCACTTATTCTGCATCATGGAAAATATTGACTGTTTCAACTGACCAACCAGACAAACCCTAATCCAAAAATACAGCTTTGTGGGGCATCAACCTTGCTCTTTAAAGCTCATTTTGAACAGGAAGAGGTATTCCAAAATCAAGTACTTTTCCAAGTTTGATCGTCTCATCTTAGCCCGTGCTCCTAACATGGGGAGCAAAACAGGAATTCATGAGGGAGGACACAAATCTTGTCTAACCACAGCCCAGTTCAGGTTCAGAGAAGAAAAGCCAGGCAGAAAGTTTTACAAAGTCACTGAGGTCAGTAATGCAGTGCTTGCTACCCTTGTCTGGGAGGGCAGGTCAGAAACAGGGAATCCAAGAGGACATCAAGACTTTTTTTTCTTGTATTGAGGGATCTAATATGCCAGCATTTGATGGCTGATGGCATAACCTGCTGTCAAAAGCTTCCTTCAGCTTGTTGCAATGAACCTGTGGTTGGAAACCTTTCCACGATAGCCAATCAAAAATTACTGTGCATGAAAGATTTTCTTTCCTTTCCTGAAAGCATCAGAAGATCACGTCCAGATTATGGCCCTTTTTTACATCCTGGAGGACTCAGAGTGTACAGCTGGGTCCCTAAGATGATGCTTTAAGTCTTTAACATGCCTTTCAAGCATCTGTATGCCTTTAAATGTGCCTTCCCCAGAAGCAATTTAAACAGAAAATTGCCTTGCCTACTTCACACGGATGCAGAAAAGGAGACAGAAAGAAAAAAACCAAGCTAAACTACTGCAAAAGAGAAAATGCAAGTATGTCAATGAAATGAAAAACCAACACCAAAGTCATTGCAGATTAGTGGAGCACATCTACCAAGCTGATTTTGCTCTGAAAACTTGTAAGCAAGCTGATGAATCCCAGCGAGGCTGGAGCAGCCCCGTGGATCCTCCCAGGGAGGAGGCGCTGGGCAGGAGGAGGATGAGAGCTGGTGGCTTCTGCAGAGGGAGAGTTCATGGGTCTTGTGGAATTTCTTGAGTTGCAGTGTACAGATGCCGTGATGGGAGCCTGAAAGAGACCCAAACCCCTCAGGCACGCCACCAGAGACCTGGGATGAGAGGGAAATGCTGTGCCCTGGTGTTTATGAAGAGAACCATGAGTGGGAAGGTCTCAGCTGATGAGCAGACACAGTGCCCATCCTGTAAAGACAGAACTGCACTGGCTCCTCCAAGCCCAGTTTGATCCCCCTGACTTCCCACTGAACAGCCCTTTACTCCAGCATCAATGGCTCAGTTAATCCTGCAAAACAGCCGGGATCTGGCCCTAGACAGGGAAAACAAGTCAAAAAGGAGCAAAAATGTCAGAGTGCCCTCCCAGCAGAAATTAAATCTCTGTCCCTCACCTCTTATCAAGCATAATTATCTTGAAGGGATGGAGAAGAAGAAACACTGGGATGGGTCTGGCAGCCTCCTGGTGGTGCCTATTCCCTCTCCTGCCCCCACTGAGTGGGAATTAATTGCTGTCAGACCAGCATGGTTTAGGTCCCGACTGGAGGAGCCCATGCCCCGCACTCCGATGGTCTGAAGCCACCTGCAGCCCCAAGTGCTGAGCCCTGGCTGCTTCCTGAATTCATTAAAGAGGCTTCCTGGGCCTGAATGTGCTCCTGAATTATCCAAGAGGATGGGTGGGCTCCAGAGCAAACAAACAGAGGCATCAAGAAGTGACCTTGGGCAGAGGCACTCTGTCACCTGTGGAGAGATCCCTGCAGGCTCCATGTCCCTTATACAGGGATATTAAAAAGATTAAAATAGAATAAATAATGTCTTCCCCATCAGTCTCCTTCACTTCATATGCTGACAATTTTCCTCCCAGCAAGGCACACTGCAGAAAGCTGGAGCTTTTCATTTGCTGACTGCAGAAACAGCAAACAAAATCTTAGTCAGGGGCAAAAACCAAGGAGTTTTACATCTGCAGGCCATAGTGACTGGGTTTTTAAATCTAAAATATAGTCTTTAATTAGTGCTAATCTAGTTAATTCCCTAGAACTAAGATGTAAGTTTGCTATAAATCTTTCAAATGCTCCTGAAAAAAAAAAAAAGAATGCTA
The DNA here is from genome assembly GCF_000738735.6 of Corvus cornix cornix. NCBI lineage: Eukaryota > Metazoa > Chordata > Aves > Passeriformes > Corvidae > Corvus > Corvus cornix. The sequence continues at coordinate 5,126,905 of NC_046343.1, read as the reverse complement.
CTGCTTTCCCCGTGTAAGCCATCATTCTCAACTGAGTCATTACAAGGTGGATGCAATCTGAGGGGTCAGTGCTGCTGGTTTGAGGGTTGGCCAAGCACACATATGTCTTTTGTTGCAGAAGACAGTGGAGAAGTGGCTAGAACAGATGCATTTCTACAGACTTTGCTTCCAGAAAATGGCAAACTAGCCTCTCTGACTTTGGGATTATTCTGTGCTGCTTTCAGAGTCCTTGTTTTGACCAAAGTTATAAGAGAATTGAGTGGCACAGTCAGAAATATCAGCAAAACGCCTCCCTGTTGGACCCTCTCTTTTTCCTTGTTATTCATGTATTTTTCTTGGACTCCTTTAACTTCTGCAGTGCTAAAATGCCACCCTCTGCACAAATTCAGCGGTTACACCCTGGAGCTGATGATCGAATTATCTCACAATTGCTACCTAAAGAGATTTAAATCAAACAGAATATAATGATGTTTTTATCCTGAGCTCAAGGGAGCTGGTTCCTGCATTTTCAGTCACGTTAAAGTGGGGAATCAAATTAATCAGGAATTGGATGAAGTGGAAGGTTCTTGATCAAAAAATTTATTGTGAAGTTCTCACATGAATTAAACCTGTAGACTGAGGAAGCAGCTGCACTTGGCTTACCCGAACTGAAGGAGTTTGCGTCTGTTGGAAACGCAGCAGAAGAGTGTCACCTAATGGCCAAACATTTTCAGGGAACTGCTGTCCCTCCTTTTCCCCCTCGCCATCCTTCCCATGTTACACACGGCCCTTGTTCTGCACGATACAATCCCAAAGATTCCGTCTTTCTTATCACAGATTTTTTTTTTTACTTCCCTGTCACATATTGTGCCTGTACATGTGAAATCAAAACAACCTTTAACTTATTTTCTCCTCCTCTAAGGTATTAGTGGCCGCTGTTGCGTTAAAGTCTGAACTGTGTGATCTGGCAGAGCCAGACAGACACCCCAAAGAAAGGCAAAAAATTCCTCAGGAGCTCTCCTCCTAAGCTCCCAGGACTAAAAGTGATTTATGCCCAGAAAGGCAAAGTTTCATCCCTTCAGCACGGAAGGAAAGAAAAGGCAGAGCCAAACCTCCCTTTGCTGTCCCAGGAATATGCCCAGAATTGCCAACTTTGTGGTTCCAAGGTGAGGTTTGAGGGGTTCTGTTTCCTAACGATCCTTAACCTGGATGGAAAGGGCAGTGGAGGCTGGGCTGCAGCAGAACTCTCCTGTGTTCCCATTTCCTTGGTGCAGTTTTTGCTGCAGGTAGTTTTTGCAGCAATCTAAATATTAAATTCTCCAGCAGCCTGTTCCTGGGAGAAGGTCACTTCCAGAGGCGAGTGGAAACACTGAATTAATCTGATCAATGTTTTATAATGAATGAAAAATTTGCAAATGTATGTCCCATATGTAGTTTCTGTAACAATTCCTGCATTCTGTGTCCAGAAACTGTGTCTGCAGGGAATGGCTTTAGATGGAAAGCAGTACTTTTTGTCCTTGCTTGGAGGTCACTAAACCCATGAAATTCACCCAGCTATACCACCACAACACAAGAATCTCCCAAATCCCCTGTGATCTAAGGACTAAATTATGCTTTTTTTATTCAACAGGATTCTGCCCCTGTGACCAGCTTCTCATTAACCCGGCCTCTGGCACTCTTGTTTCTGGACAAGCAAATGCACACAGGTTGGTAAAATCACGGGGCAGAGATCTTCTTTTCATTTATATTCATTTGCAGACCTAGAGAGCAACAGCACGATCAGGGCTCGTTAGCAACACAGTCAGCAACATCAGGAAGAGAGGGAAGGAAGAAAGAAGGAAGGTCAGGAAGCCAAAGAGACTGAGAAAAGGACTATGGGACACCTCTCTGAGCGCCCACCTGCCAGGACAGCTCTTCCCATCACATACTCCCAGTAGCCCACTTCCTTCCCATTTCCACCCCTGCCAAGAGCTACATGTAATGAATTTCCTATTTTAATCACTTAGTCCTATTTTCCAGCACATTCATCATCTCATTAGCAGTAAATGCCTTTATTAAGTTAAACATGAAATCCAGCACTAAGCTGTTCAAACGGGTTTTTAGGGGCATGGATAGGTTTCCTTCTTCCCTCCTCCAACCTTGTAGCATCCATATTCAAATCATTCTTGTATATATTCATGTAATTGGCTGGTCTCAATCTTTAATTAACTGTATTTGTATGGAATCTCACTTTTCCTAGGAGGAAGTAATATTTAATACAGTTCAGTGTTCACCTGTGTTTTCATGGAGACAGATGAAACTAATTTTGTCCATTAGTTCTCTGTTAATTTGAATCATGAGGAGGGGAGAGAGGAAATATATTTAAATGTCCAATCCTTTCTCACAGTTTTGAGTGTTTTGTGAGTTTTCTCACATCTATTTTGGGGTTCCAGAAAGTGGGCCAAGAACATAGAAATTTCCTGGTTTGTGATCTCTGACCTGGACCCTGCTGGCCTGGCCTGACCCTTGTCAGGAAAACTTCCCTTGCAGAGAGAGACAAAAGAGCTTCAGTTTATTTGATTTCACCAAGGGAAGGTTAAGAGGTCTCTACAGTATCCACATGATTTTCTATTAAGGAAGAGCTCTTTAATCTGTCAGACAGGGACAGGACAAGACCCAATGGCTGGAAGCTGAAACTGGATCAATCCAAGCTAAGTATGGGGAGTCATTGTCTAATTATTATTTTTCTACAAACCAAAGGGAGTAATTAACTATGGGAACATCTTCCATTAGTGCCTGATAGATTTTCTATCACGGGAAGTACTTGAACTATGGAGCGTGGACACATCCAGCTCAATCACACAGGGCCAAGCAGAAGGAAAAAGGTGAGTTTTACTTCCAATTGTGCCACTGGTGAGAGAAACCCAGGATGTTGACTCCACTCTGGTGCCAATGGCTTTTTTTAAAAGCAGATTAAAAAATTGAACTGGCTGAAAAAGAGAGGTACAAAACAATTTGAGATTTAGAAAACATAAGAATCCATGGGACATCTTAAAGGTGAGATTTGTTTAACAAAAAAACAAGTCAAAGCCAGTCAGTATTGGGAATGAGTGTTTTCCAACGGAAGAATTGCTGGTGCTGGGTGAAGAGAGGCACTGTTAGAACCTCATATGGTTGATAAGGTGGAAAAGAAAAAAGAAATTTAAAATATAGGGGTATTTACTCTTCTAAAAAGACTTGAGTGGGTTCACCTGCAAGACCTCTGTGTTCACATTAGCACCCATAGGGAAGCCACAGAGTAACAGTTCCAGCAGCCAAGCCTCCCCAGAACCCTGCTGGGATGTCTCTCCAACAGTTTTTCTCTCCAGCAGTGGAATGGGGCAGTTATTGGCACAGTTGTGTCACTGATGTCCTGGAATTAAGGTGCTGCTGTGTCCTCGAACCTTGTGAAACAGGCTGTGCTGGCTGAGCAAGGAAGGAGTTACACAGCACAGCCCAGCTGCCTTTTGTTGTTATTCTTGTTGTGGATCCAGAGGAAGTGAGAGGAATGGCTGCAATTTAGGGAACACCCAGGATTTTCTAACTGATGGAGAGTGATGCTAGAGGTATTGTCACTGTTGCTCGGGAAGTCCAGCAAAGGAAAGTGATGAGAAATCCCAAGAAGGGACTGTTACTCACGTCTGCTGTGCATTTCAGGAATGGCCAGGATGAGAGACACCCTGAAGGGAAGCAGCTGAGGTGGGGAAAGCAGCGTGCTCAGAGGGGCTGCTGTGCTGAGCTGCTTTGAGCACTGGAGATGGTGCAGCCCAGCTGTTGCAAGTGGATTTGAAGCTAAACAGAAGTGCTCTGCAGTCCCTTGCAACATGACTTTTACAAGCCTGGAAACATCGAGAAAAGGTTTCTCCACCAGTGGGGCTGATACACTTTCTCTGACATTTTAAAATATTAAAGTCCCATCATGACAAGTGGGTCATGCCCAGGGAGATGTGGAGCAGCCCCTCTTCAGAGGGACCAATCTCTGGGAAAGACAAGGGCTGTGCCAGGAGGCAGCTGTGGAACGTGTCACCCATCTGCACCCATGCCTGTGCCAGCAATTCCAGCTCATCCCAGCGTCCAGCCAGGCAGGAGCCCAGCACTGGCCTCGCTGTTTGCTGCAGCCACTTGTTCCTCACTACACAGCAAGAGTCACTTGCTGATTTGCTCTCATATCCTCGGAGACAAGCTTGTGGGATGTGGTAGGCTTTGGGAAGCAAAAAGGATTTCTACTTGTATTAAAATAACACCAACAATGCCAAATGAAAAAAGTCTGGTCCCATCCTCCCTTCCTTTGAGGGAGGGGGAATCCCTGGATTGAAATATTTGGGCAAAAATAGATGAAGAGAGAAAATAGGCAGAAGTCTGAGCCTACTACATTGGGTGTGTGTGACAGTCTGGGTACTCTCCTGTAAAGCTCCCTAAATGTCCTGTGTACTTCACCTCAGTGGCTGAATGGCAGCCTAGAGCTGTGTGAGAGCACAGGAGAGCTCCCTGCTTTCTGTTTTTCTCATGGGGTGACACCATGAATGGTGGGGGTTGCATCACTTGGAAACACAGAGGAGCAAAAAAAATTCCTAGTGACATTTTGCAGGTAGTAAAGTGGAAAGAAAAGAGAAGGCACAAAAGAGTTAACTTTGGATTCAATCAGAGTATGACCAGCTAATTGATCAGTAGGATGTTGGTATTGTTAACAGAAAACATTAAGGTACCATCACTAAATGAATAGACAGGGAAGAGTCAACCATGCTAACAGATGCCACCAAATACCAGAGTCAAGAGACAGCTAAATAATGTATTGTAATATCAGAAACACATTGGTGACCCAGTGCTGCAACACAAAATGAAAATGAATCAATAGAAAGTAATGAGAGAGACTAATACGTGGATTAGTGAGGACAGAGATAGATTTCTGATCCAGGATTTTCCCCAAAAGACAGCTCTGTGCTGTAAGAACTATAAATCTTTAATCAGTTCATCAAGTAGCTCAGTTGTTCCTCTGTGCATACACTCAGGGCTGGATGAAAGTACCTTCTGCATCTGAAATTTGGGCATGGCAGTTTCTGGGCCTGAGTTTCTGAGGTGTTTGGCTACTGGAGTGCATCCAGATCCTGGAATGAAGGGCCTGGAAAGAGGGGCACTGCACAAGGATTAGTACCTGCCTTGGAAATGATCCAGCCAAAGCTGGACCATGCAGAGGAATGATCCACCTGCAAGACTCTTAATAGGCAAAAGGGGCAGGGGATCCATTGGGTACAATCTGCTTGCTGAGACAGTCACAGAAAAGGGCTTTGTTCCTGGTCCAAAACCTTGTGAATTTGGTTCAAATGAAAATGCAAAGCAATGGGGGGGTAGAGTTCAGAGCCCAGGCCTCTCTTTCACTGGATCCCACTCCATTCTGGCAGTCCTTTCTCTCTCTCCTCCACCAGTAGAACCCAAAGCTCTAAAGTTTTTGCAATATTCTAGCTCCAGACAATGGAGGAAAGTGTTCCTACTCCAGAGCAGCCACTGGCTCAGCCACTCCATTGGGAAAAATGGGTTTAGATTCTCTCAGGGGAAGGGTAGAAATGAATTCCTGCTTTCCAATGCATGAGCACACACTGTAACTCATTGTAAAGAAGAGATTTTGCCCTCAGCACCTCTCCTTGCACTGGCAATGTCTTAAAAGCAAGCTGCAGCCATTCCATTTTGTGGGAAGCTCTGTACTGAGGCATGACATCACCCTGGGAACACATCACAGCCTGAGCCCCTTGGAGGAGAGGGCCAGCTGTGCCCTCATTTCTGGGTCTTGGGATTCAGAGATGGTGCAGCAGGATGGCAGCTGAGTCTGTTAAGAGTGTGGATTTTATTAACCCACAACTGCAAGTGCCAAGGAGTAGAAGTTTCTAGGAGTTGGGTGGATTTAACGTGGTAGATTTTGGTATGAGGAGAAAGCACAGTAAGCTTTGGATCTCAATTTTTACCTTGCCTTGACCCCACTTGTGCCTCAAATGAGGGTTTTCTAGAAAAACTGTCTGAAGTCAGGAGATTGATATCTTATTTCCAAATGGAACAGACTTTGCTGAAAACAGCATGGATTTTACCAGGTCAATACAATTTATGATGAAATAGGAGACATTTAAATCTAGTTCTACAGAAATAGCCCCAGCAGGAAAGTAGCGGAGCCTGATTTAAAAAAAAAAAAAAAAATTAATCAATTTTTAATGCATCTGCATCAGAAAATGTAACATCAGCCAAGGAGATCTCAAATCCTTCCTGCAGAGGGTAGGAAAGGGAGCACACTGCACATGCCAGTGAGTGTGTGGGCAGACTCACTGGCTACACTTTTTCTAAAAGGATTCATACCACCCTGTCCTGAAGTGACATTCAGATCACTTTCAGTGCCAATGCTATACACAGCTAACAGACCACAGCTTGGAAAGCGATTTTCTGAATTAGGAAGTAGAAGGGTAAATCCGGCAAGAGTGAGTGCAGCAGCTACTGCGGGTGAGGTGGCGGGAGCCAGGGGCACCAACCTGCTCTGCTGAGACCATATCCCAGTGTGCTGGACCCAAAATCCAGGCTGCTAGGGAAGAGAGATGCAGTAGCAACGTGGGAATATGTACATTTGTAGAAATAGAGGAATTCAGTTGCTCCAAGAGGCATTTGGTCAAAGCCCCACCAGGCTTTCACAGAACACCTTGCACTCACTCTGCTCTGCAGCAGCAGATGGTCCATCATTACCAAGCAGCTTTATGGCCATCCAAACCCTCTCAGATCTCTGTTCCTTGAACTTGCACATCTTTCAAGAAGAAAAACAGGGAAAAAAACTTTATTGAAAGCTGGGCTTTACTGCCTTGAGCCAAGATTCACATGATACCTTTTAACAGCCTTTCCTTCCCTGGTTTTCAATTAATTGCTCTGCACTGAAGATTGCAGACTGTCAACTCATGCAAAGAGTAAATCCTTTCCTAGCGCTTTCTAAACTATTTTCTCAGGCTCCTGACTGCAGAAGGCTTTGAACAAGCTGTTTCCAAGGAGGAAAAGGAAAATGAAGTGAATGGTTTGCTGCAGTCAGCAGCATTTCTCCCAAGGTGTTTGCGCTGCTGATCAGCTCCGGGGAGGAGGAGCTGTCACATCTCAGTGGACTTTTTCCAGGCAGAGTCATCAGTTTTGACTTCATATTTCCTTGGGGTTAGATGAAAATTTCTCAAGACTAAAAGTAGGAGGCAGAAAGGCACCTACCTACCTACCTATCATACACAATCTGCGAGAGGTGAGACAAGAAGGGACTGCAGAGTGTTTCCAATTTGCTTCAGAGCAAAAAGAAAGAGCAAAAGGGAATTGAAACACTTTAGTAAAACCTGACACTCCTCATTTTTCAGGTCATGACCAAAATGGAGATGACATTTGAAAAGTATGCCTGCTTTTCCAGGAATTTGTTTGAAAACTAGATGATGCTGTACTCCAATAATTGATGCTGCCAAGAGGTGGTGAGAAATACAGGATTTAAAGAGAATCCTCCACTCTGGAGACATGAAAGAAAAGCAAATTAGAAACCTTTTAAAAAGCAGAAAATTGGATGAACTGTTAAAAGTGCTGACAGGTCAACTGAACTATGTTAGCAACTTACAAGAGAGACCTGAAGGACAGTAGCTGGATATGAGAAACAGGTTTTTTTGTATTGGGTTTGGTTGGTTGGGTTTTCTTAAATTTAAAAAAATAGATCAGTTTCTTTATATATATATAGTACACAACCTTCCAGACATGACATTCCAGATTAATTTTTAATTCTCTCATAAAGGGGCAAACAGGAACAAATAAATAATGGCTGAGAAAGCAGAACAAAGCAGTCCCAGAATCACTGTTCCCTCCACAAAAAAAAAAAACCAAACAAACAAAACAGCAACAAAAACAACCCTATACAGAATAAACTTTCAAACCCAAACTGAAAATGCCAGGTTCACACACCACTATTCCCTGCGTCCAGGCTTGCAGAGAGACAGCTCTCAGGACTGTTCAAAGAAAAAGTGCAATGTTAAAATCTGGTCATTTTTCCATTTCCATCATTGATTTCTTCCAGATAAGCGAGTGTACTACAAAGTCACTTGGGAAGTAGCCTTTAATGTGCCTCCAAGACTTCCTGGTTTTTCACTGGCCATTTCCTCACTAAAAGATGCTGCTTCAGACCACTGGACTGGGGCAAAGCAACCTCAGCCCTCTTCCCATTGCATATCAACATAAATTATTCATTTTCCTGTTAAATGAGGCTTCAGAAATTTCTCAGAAAAAGAGAAAAAAGGCTAAGAAAGAGGAACCCATTGTCCCATCAGCACAAGGAACAGGGAAAAATACAATTATGTGTATATATATACTTAAATATGTATATATGTCCCCTCCAGAAAGAGGGACAAAGTGCAGCAAACTACATCTCTCCCTGTTTTACTGTAATTTGTCCCCTTCTCAGACATTTCCCTTGCCAAGAGGAGGGGCTGGAGCCCTCCCATCTCCCTCCCTCCTCCAGCATCTTGACTCTAACCTGGCACAAACCCTTTTTCTGCATTTTATATAACTTCATTGGTCTGACTTTCCAACTGCTTAACAGCCCTTATCAGCAAATAAAAGCCTCCAGCAGCAGATGAGCAAAGTGATTGAGAAAGCTATAAAAACTGAAAAGAGAGAGCTGTCTGTAGTTAAAACAAGCCTCAGCTCCTGCTCCCCAGCCAACTCCCCCAGTAAGTACAGAGGAATAGCAGGTTTATTACCCTCCCTTTGATTGTATGTCATCATTACAGCATTGTTTTCCCACATACCAATTCCTTCCTAGCTCCCACTTGCAATAAAAACCAGAGATTTGGGTTCTTTTAAAAGATTAATGGACACAGCTGCCCTCATACTCTAAACTTGTGAAGTGGCTGAATATCACTCTTGAAATTCCAAATTCTGGCAGTTTTCTGCTGGGGCTGGAAGTCAACGATGCTGTGAATTACAGTAGAGATGCATGGAGGGAAGGAGCTGGCACTGTGGAGAAATGAGACCTGTTGAGGGACAATTCCTCATAAAGAAAATCCAGAATTATCAACCATTTTTGGTGAAAGCAACGAACAACAAAAGTAAAAATGGTGTACATAGAGGTTTACAAAAGAAAAAAAAAACAATTTTGCACAGAATGGCTTGAGACTTGTCTGTGCTCTGCTTTGAGAGTGAGTAGGAAGTGATGCTCAAAACAAAGCATGAAATCATTGCTTTAAGCACAACAGCTCATTCATGTGGGAGCAAAGCAACCTTGGGGTCTGATTTGGAGTTGCTGGAGTGGCTGGGTTGTGCAGGATGAGGGTGGGAGCCACATGCCCTGTGCCATGGGCAGGTTACACAGATCAGCACAGGAGGTGCAGGGATGGAGATGTTCCCAGGTGGAAGAGCCAAAGAGAGGAGGGGGGGAAAGGGTCTTTTGGCTGGAAAAAACCAGAAACTTGGTTACTTTCTTTTGCTGGTGGGAGGCAGTTTGTAAGCAAGGGTTGATTTCTGTTTGTCTGTCCGCACCCCAGGAGGACTGGTGATTGTCCTTGGCCCTCAGTGAACCCCTCATCCCTGCAAAATGTCCGTGCAGAGGCTTGCTGTGGATCTGTTAGGTCCCCAGAGCCATCCCATGGTGCCCCCTCAGCTGTCAGGCCAGGCACAGGATGACAATCCATAAAGAAATACAGCAGGCTATGGAAAGCCACGCTGCTCACAGGGGTTAAGAGGGACAAATGGGTGACCCTTTCAGCCCCAGGGTGACACAGAGGGTACCCTCATGTTCCCAGAGCTAGATTCAGTTCTAGTCCTGGTCACATGCCTGGCCAATTCCCAGGACAGGACAGGACAAACTGGCACCATTTTGGAGGGAGGCACAGGTGAAAGTAAATCTGATGTGACCTTTGCTACAAGCCTGTGTGGGCTCTCAGGATCCAGAAGAAGAAACCCAGACCTGTGGAGCAGCAGTGAGTCTCTTGCCAGCCCCAAAAAGCTGTGTTTTCACTCTAGCTATGATGTCTGCATTTAGTATTCATTGCCATGTCACTGATCCTCATGAATTCCTCCTGTGTGCATGTGCCTCTCTCATCCTTTTCTATCAGCATCCCACTGTAATTTATTATTAGTTAAGAATTAATAGACACTTGGAAGTATAACGTTACATTTTTGTCTTCTGGTGCTCTGAAGCATTTCATGCAGCAGATCAAGCATTAAATCTGTCATGTAAACACATTATTTTGTCATGTGATGCATTATGATAGCCCACTACCAGGAAAATGAAAAGCACTTAAGGATTTGTGTTTGATGTGTACTGTCAACAAAACTCAGGAAGAATTTATAAGGTGTTGAGGTTTAATGAGTACCTGTTTAATAGGGTTTGAGTATCATTCAAAAATGTGGCTTTACAGGAGACATGCAATACATTGAATTTCAATGTGAATTATAAAGCCCAATCTAGATCTCCAGGCTTCCACACAGCAAAGATAATAAGATCCAGGGAGCTGTTTTGTAGCAGTAAATCATGACCTTTTCTTGTTTTCTCTTGGAATATTCCTCTTTCCTTCATCAGGTTTTATGAAGCTGCAGGGTTTATGTATGGAAGTGCCATCCAGTACTTTTGATTAGGGCAGAATAACTCAGCTATAGACAGGGAATGAATGAACTAAAGAGAAAGAAGAGCTGATAAATAGGAACTTCACCAAATACCCAGCCACTGACAAGCCTGGGAAAGTTTAAGGAATAAAAGAGTTTGTTATGACTTGGGAAAGCTTGTGAGCATGTTTCCAGATAGAATCTTCACCCAGCAGACTCCTAACAAAATCCCCTTTACACCTTGCCAGATGTATCACAACAGCAGCACAAAAAATGGCAAAAATCTGAACAAAGATGGAATTTCTTCTCCCTTTCCTCCCCAGAATGCTGCTGGGAGCACCTCCCACAAACCAAAATGAGATGCAATGCCAAGAAAACAGAGAGAAGCCTGAAGATAAATCCCCATCCTTTTGTTAGCCCACAGAAGAACCAGCCAAGCAGTGCTTATAGAGGGAGCCAGAGGTGGATCCACCAAGTGGATCCAAGTTGCAGCTCCCCTTGACCTCGTGGTACACAGTTCACAGGGTAAGAGTCCTAAAACCATCTCTTCAGACAGCTTTGGTTAGAATTCATCAAGACCTGATGCAATTAAATGCTCTATGTTATTAATACTAACAAGATTTACTGCTCCCCATTTACAAATGATTTGCATTTTTATGCATTCTTTTAGCATGGATCATCACGAATTTCTTTGGTATTCATGAGGTTGCAATTTGTGTATTTCCATAATTACCTCATCATATTCCCCATTAGATAATGGACCAAGGGCATAAAACACCAAGCAGAATTCAAAAGCAGCATCGACTCTCTGCTCCATTGAGAGACTGAATGTCCCTTGTCCTTGAAGCAAAGCTCACAGGAAAGCCCTGGGAAAAAGCTCTGCCCCAGCACTGTCTGAGGCTTGCAGGGAGAAATAAAATTTAAAATAATTTAAAAAAAAATCAGTGCTTGATCATTACAGCCTACAGGAGTTTCCCTGCTCACCCTAACTGGGTCCATTGATCCTCTCTGCACTGCTGCTGTGGACTAAAAAGGATTGTATGACAAGGAATCACAATCATTTCCATTCCACAGCTTTTAAAGGACACAAGTGAGAGCTGAAGAGCCAAACCCAGCTTGGACAAACAGTCCCCCATGTCAGGACACTGCACCCCCTTAAGGGCCAGTTTGCATCCCAAACTAACCCAACTCAAACCTCGTGGGTAATTCACCTCTGCACCGGAAGGAGGGGGAGGAAGGAAAAGAGATGAATTTCATGGACATGAAAACCTTTTTGTGCACTTAGGAATGGGGACGAACAGATTTAAAATTAACAGGCTTAGTTCACTGCTGGGCAAGTGATCTAAAATGGCCAATAAATAATTCATGCCAGCACCATCCATCACTGCAGCCTGGCCAGTGACGCAGCCCACGTCCGGGGGCTCACTTGGTGAAAAGAGACAACTTAATTCAGCACAAAGTGAATAATCCAAAATCCCATAAATGATTCATCACTGGATTAAAAGCTAGAGATTTCTCCATAAAATTCTCTGCCCTGCATTAAATATGCAGATGATTGTGTGATGTTTATTAACTACTGGATGGCTTAGTTAAGGATGACACCGGCTCTGGTGCTTGAGAGCACCTTTGAAGCCATGAATCTTCATTAGATGTAGATTTAAGCATGAAAAAGGGTTACCCTCCAGGATTCAATGTTCACTAACATCAGTAGAACTACAGGACATGTACATGAGAGAAGAGAGTCAGGCCTTAGTATAGTTTGTTTTAGAAAACATAACTACAGACAGGATTTATTCCCTGGTTTGCATTACCTACCATACACCTCTTTTCCTAGGTATTAGAAAAAAAACCCACCAAGCAAACCCCAAAACACACCCCCATAAAATTTTCTTTTTTTTCTAGATACTTAAAAAAAAGAAGCTGCATTTTGAAATAGCCAGAGAACATTCAGCTTCTTTTCTTCTAAAAAAAAAAAAAAATTATAAAGAGATATTTTGGGAAGTGGTAGATTTTCCTTCCCCTTGGAGAAGGGTCAGTGCTTGGAAGACTAAAGGCAATGAACTTTTACCAGAGATTATTTCCCAGCACCTTCCTCCCCAATCTGTCCATTGGTATTTGCACACTCTAATTTGCCTCTCTCTTCCCCATGTCCTCATGGTTTTCCTGTCTCAGTTTCACACTACTGGAGCTCTCTAGCTGAGGTTAGAAAAGAAGTCCTGTGATGAGAGGCTGAGGGAGCTGAGGGTGTTTAGCCTGGAGAAAAGGAGACTCAGGAGGGACCTTCTTGCTCTCTGCAACTCCCTGAAAGGAGGTTGTGGCCAGGTGGGGGTCAGGCTCTGCTCCCAAGAAACCAGCAATAGGACGAGAAGAAATGACCTCAAGGTGAGTCAAGGAAAGTTCAGGTTGGACATCAGGAAGAATTTCTTCACTGGAAGCACTGTCAGGCACTGGAAGGGGCTGCCCAGGGAGGTGGTGGAGTCCCCATCCCCAGAGGTGATCAGTGCTCTGGTCTGGGTGACAAGGTGGGGATCAGTCATGGGTTGGACTCGATGGTCTTGGAGGTCTTTTCCAACCTCATTGATTCTGTGATTCTACATTACAGGGTGAGGAGATGAAGGTCCTCTGTGGGAAGCCCCACCCTAATCCCAGTGCTCCACTAGGTTTCTAAACAGTCCTCAAAGTGATCTTTTGGAGGGTTCCTTGCCAAAACCCCTGTTCTGCTTGATGGCAGGAGGGAGCGGATGCTGAGATGAGCTGTGGGATGGTTTAGGGCTGATACTTCCTTTCCCAGGTCACTGCTTCCACAGCGTGATTGCAGGAGCTGCTGAGTCTTGGGGTTTGTGTTTTAAATTAGCAAGAGAAACCAAAACCACACTGCTCCCAGCTGGGGTTAGACAGCAGTGGGAAGAGGAAACCAAGAAGTGTGTGGCCACCACAATGCCAGGAGCACAAGAAAACCAGGGTGTTACCAAGACTGGCAGGAAATTGTGTTGTTAGAGGACACACGAGCCAGAGCCCAGGCCGAGTGTGCCGAAAGCATTCCCTGGAGCCAGCCAGGAGCTGAACTCCTGGCTGGGACCTCTGTCCTCACTGGAGGAGGCTGCATTGATTCTGCTTGGTGTCAGCAAATCTGCATCACCTTTACAGCCTCTTCTCATCTCTCCAGATGTTTCTCTGCTCAGTCTCTGCAGCTCAATTTTGCCATCTGCTGTCATGTCTATGGCAGCACATCCCATTTCCTCTTTATACCAGGCTAAAATTTTCCACTTTTTCATGCATTCATCTCACACTGTGCGGTTATCTCTGTTCTTTCCCCAAGTCCCATGATTCTATTTATTCTTATTTCTAATTTCCAATGTACTCAGCCACATTCTTCCCTTCTGCTTGCTCTTTCTTAAGCCCCAATTACATTTCACCTTTGAAACCGAGAGATTTATTTATATTAACCTTAAAAAATGCCTGGAAAAGCGTATTAAGGCTAAGAAACAAACCTGGAAACATAATGAAATGTGCTGCTGAGATGGAAAGGGACCATCAGAACAGTCAGCTCCAATAAAGTCTATTAAGAGAGGTCTCTTATTAATCTCAAAATGACATTTAATTTATTCCTCTGGTTTCTCTTTAAAGGATTTGTATTCCTAACTCAGCTCTTGCCTTTTTTTTTTTTTCAGTATTTCCTCCTGTTTCCTCGTTAGTCAATCCCATATCCCAAAATATTCAGCTCTCCCTTTTTAATTGCTTTTCTGTACCTCCTCCATACTAATCAGGCAGTTCACTCATTATCTCCTCACATCAGACCTCCTTTCCCCTCTTTAATCGGTCATTTTGATACAGACAATTGTCCACAAAGTACTGGGGGCCAGTAAAAATTACTTGGACCAAAAGCTAAATCTTTCATTAATTAACTGCCTTACTCCACAGAGCTGAGCCAGACTTCCCAGATATAACAACATTTAGGCTTGACATGGACTCTGAACAAATTAGAACCTGCTTTGCTCTGCCACAGGCTCCCTGTGCAAGTCCATAAATGTTGAGATAACTCCAGCAGCTCCAAGTTCTGGGGAGAGGCCTCAGACCTGGGTGATTTCAGGTTGTGGTGCTTGGCAGTTTGAGAGGTGGTGGGAGGCCAGGATGGAGAGACTGGAGTTTTGGGGAAATGCAGGGTGGTTTTAAAGCAAATGGCTTTGCTGCTTTGCCCTGTGTATTGCTTTAATGTGTTACCAGAGGGTGTTCTTGGCTACAGCACTTTCTCTTTACTCACGCACATTTTTTTGCCTTCCGAGGTGAAGGTCTTAAAAATAAAGGCCAGCATTTCCAGATGCCAACGACATCCTTTCTTTCTAAAAACTTTCTGCTTTCATCCAGTTTTTCTCCACCCGACCCAGGGACTGCATTCTGGGGCTTCTGTTGCTTTTGGAAAGCAGCATTTCTGTTTCCTCCAGCTACATTTTAAAAGGCTCCCTTTAACCTTTCCCTGAACGTACTGACAGCCCGAGCCCTCACAAATAACATCAGTGAACTTTCATTTAAACATAGCCCTCCACAATTCCTTGCTTCCAATTGCCATTCTAAACCCAAGCCTCTGCCTCAGTAATTGGGGTGGATAAAAAGATAAATAAGAATGCTCAGTGGCATAAGCTACACTCAGAGCTTCCCTACAGCTTCTCAGGGCTGCATTTCCACATACCTGATCAGATCAAACTCACTTTGCTGGCTCCCATCTCTTCTCCCCTTGTGCAGCTCCCCAAAAGCAGGGCTTTTAAGTCCGGCCAGCACCACAGCAAATGTGCTAGAACCTTCCCAAGTGAGAGCCAGCTCTGCTGTAAAGAAGTCATTAGTGAAGAGCTAATTAGTAAGAGCAAAAGGATTGGCCCAACTCTGCCAATTGGAAGCTGCAATGGAGATATTGTTGACTTAATTAGCAGGTTTAATTGGGTGGGGGAAAAAAGGCAAAAAGAAAAGTTTGGGTTTTTCAAAGGAGTACATCAAAACTATTTGGGATATTTTGGTTTTGTTTCCTTTTATTCCTTCCAGATTTATGTGGGATTCATGCCTAGAAGTGACAGATGCCAGGCCCCTGGGCTCACCAAGTGCCCTGTGTTGGGGTGGTGACAGCCACAGTCATGAGTGTGGGACAGACACAGGGCTCAGCTGAGCAAACCCAGCCTGGGAGCCCACAGGCCACATCCATGGTCTGGGGACTCTCCTCTGCCTCCCACAACAGCACCAGAGCAAGGTGCAGGGCAGGGCTCTTAACCCAGGCAAGACTGAGAGGGACCTCAAAGAGGAACCTCGCCTGCCTGCCCCAATTCACAGCCTGTGAGAGGATGCTGGAGAGTTCAAAAGTCTCACCACAGTCCCGAGCACGACCAGAGGGGAAGTCCAGAGCTGCCAGACCTTGTTGGCTTCTGATCCGATGCTGTTGCCACAATGTGCTCTTACTTCAAGCTGTTGTTGCCCAGAGTTGGAATTGGTGAACTCCAGGCAGCAGAGAGAACAAACCTTGTCATGGATTGGGACCTTTTCCCAAAGTCACTGCAGCAGAATGGGTGAGGACCCCAGGGAATTACACAACAGCTCCACAGTGTATCCCATAGATGATCCCCCAGCCTCCATGGGCAATCCCTCTTCCTTAACAGATTTAGAAATGAGTGGCACCAGGCTTTGTGGGGGCAGAGAAGAGAAATTTCCCTCCAGGTTGGTGTTCTGGGCATTTTCCCACTTCTGGAAATGCTGCAGTACTTCTTTGGAGAGCTGAGACAGCACACCAATCATTTCCACACCTGGGGAATAACTAACTCCTGTTCAAATGCCTTAGGATGTGGCATAAAAAATACAATTGCCAGAGACAAATTACAAAGTTTATTAACATATTCTCCAAGGGTTATTCAAACATGCTGAACCACAGGAAGTAGTGGTACCCCTTAAGTAATCTGCATTTTTGATTTAAACTCACAGAACTCTTGTAGCTTAATTTTTCTGTTGATTACATAAAAGCATTAAAAACTGTATTTTATGATTCCTTTTCTTTCTTTATGGCAATCTGAAGATAGACAGCCTTCCACGTGATCTCTTCTGTTCCTCACAGTACAAGTTGTATTCAAGAAAGAGCATTAGTAAAAATGGAGAAAAAATTGTGCAACATGTTGTTAGTAAGAAGGCAGATGCCAGAAGCAGCCATGAATAATGCATAAAGCCCCTTCTCAAATAAGCTTCTTTATGCAATGAGTTTTAAGGGTGATAAGGGAAAATTTGCACAAAGATTTTAAATTTTCATAGTTGAAGCTTTGGCCTTTGTTTTATACCCACTGATATTTTGAGGGCTCACAAATATCTCTCAATACAGCATGGAACAGGCCCTTTTTATTTCCCATGGCAGCTGCAGATGATGTAGGAGCTCTTCACAGGGAAAAAACGTTGTTTTCTCCTTCAGCACCACTGAAAACTTTTTCAGCCTCTTCTGGTGGTCCAGCACTACAGTGAGAAGCACAGGTCACTATGGATGGGGCCGAAGGATCTGGCTGCTTCAGAGCATCCTTTCTTATCTGTAACATCAGCAAGTTCCCATGGAAATGGAAGCGTGAGGCTACAGAGTCCAGTGACTGCAATGAAGTAACACCTACTTTTTACACCAGGGAGGTATTTACCTGGCTTGCATTCTTCTCATGGATAGGAAAGGGTTGCTCAGACCTTGTAATGGCAGCTCTAGGGTAACCACCATGGGATTCAGAAAAGAGACTCTCCTTGGCCCCCAATCCCTGTCTCCCAGGTGGGGTAAGCAGTGAGGGACCAGCTACCACTGAAAAATTATTGGTCTTTGGAAAAGGGGTGATACTTCACTGGACTCCCCTGTGGTTTGTGCACAGAAAATATGTTTTTTCAAGATAAGCCAGTAACTTATCAGTTACACGTACACAAGGTATCACGTGCTGGTACTCAATCAAAAATTAAAGCAAATGAGGCTCTTCCTTAAGCTGGAGTCACTACACTGCAGTGACAGTTGCCTAATTTCTCCAGTGCCCTGGATTCCTGTTCATTCCTGCACAGAAGCAGCACCCAGGAACCACAATTGAATTTCTGGAGTGAAGTTACCTGAAACTTCCTCCTATTACAACTTTGGTAATCAGCACCACAAGCCAGTACTGCACCCATTACAATCAGTGGCCAATACCTTCCTGTCTCTAAGAAAAATTACACTGGAACTTTTAATAGGAAATTACAAAATGGATTACCTTTTTATTATAAACTTCTTTGCATGTTTACCTGGAAGCAAAATAATATTAATGTTACAATGGCAAAACAAAATCTATAATTCTAATGTATCTGTCAAATGAGCTCAGAAGCAATGGTAGCAAGCTGTGAAATTTCTGTGGGCTAAGCAGGAAAGAAAGGATCCCATCCTGATTTCAGTTACACCAGTGTGTTTTGGGAGCAATGCCAGAAAACTATGGGGCCACTTAAGTATAAAGAGAGAGCCAACAGGATGAGCCAGACCTGCAACAAGTGAGTGAACAGGTTCTTTGCACAAGCTTCCTCCTGCTCCCCACCTCCTCATCCTCCCTGGCGCCCTCATGGTGCCACAGTCCTGCAGTAAGGACAGCTACTCCCATAAAATGAACAGAGCACTGGCACCCGGGCTGTGGCAGAGTTCCCAGAATAAGCAGGGACACAGGAGGACATGTGCATCAGGCCAGCATTAGAATAATTTAGCTTATTCTATTATTATACTTACGTTTCACAACCAACGAGATCATCAATACCAAAAGGATGGACCCTGCTATGACACAGGCAATGAGAATGGCACTGCTGGGAAACTGGAAGGGAGAAGAGAGAAAATGAAAGGGCTTTAGGAGCAGGTTTGCTTCAGAGCTGTTTGCACAGGAGGGGCTGTACTGGTGGCTCAGAGCACTGGGCTGCAGTCTGCAATGCTGTTCTGAGCTTGCCTGTACAAAGTGCTGAAAAGACACATCAAGTTGATCATGATAAACAACATGAATTACCTGTTCAGTGTTTAATAAACTTTATTCTGAAATATTGAAACCAGATTCATCCCACTTAACATGAACTTCTCAATAAGGTGTTCAAAGCAGAAGTAGGAGCTCAGTCACCCTCATCCTTCTCTTAGGGAAGAATAACACCCTCCTAACTTGCCTTTTGTCTGGTCACACCTCAAGGATGCTACCTCCCCTCTCTCACAGGGATTCCAGGGGATGAGTTTTTTTCTGAAGTGTCCAAGCCAGATGGAATGCTCAGGCTTTGGCTCTATCCACTGAAAAGAGGAGCAGGTGGTTCCTGAGCTTCTAAACAAAAGTTCAAGCCAGTGTTTGCAAAAGCTGTCCCTTTAGTATGAATACACTGAAAATCACTAGCAGGTCCTGCTGTCCTGATTTCTACTCAAACACTCTTGAAACTCACAGGAAGTTTTACCTTATGTCCTCTATCTTCATGTTTCTCAACATTGCCATCTGAATTTGCTGAAACCTCTGAAAATGAAAGAGATTGAAATTATTACTGGCACAGTCACCTGAAGGAGTGAGGGCTGCAGAGGCTGTCACTGCTTCAGTCAAGGAGGAATGAACTCTCAGGGTATGAGAAGGGCAAAAGCACCTTACAAGCCAAAGAGAACAATCAGTTTTCACCACAAATGGTACTGAGGAAGCTGTGGGAAGTGTCAGCCTTCATCAAGAAAGAGGAGGCTTCCCAGGGGCAGCCTGTGAAATGAGATGATAGAAACTTGTCTGCTGTGAAGGAGTTGTCACTTGTGTAACGTGACAAGGTGGCATAGACAGCAGAGGTAGTAAACAAGGTGTAAGTGAGAAACCGCCTCAGTTTGATTGTGGCCAGACAAAGGAAACTGTGTGTGCATGAGGCACCCAGAATGTCACAGAGCGATGGGGGTCATCAGGTGGTCACAAATCATAGAATCATACAATGGTTTCGGTTGGAAAGGACCTTAAAGATCATCCAGTTCCAACCCCAGGGACACCTTCACTATCCCGGGTTGCTCCAAGTGCCATCCAACCTGGCCTTGGACCCTTCCAGGGATGGGGCAGCCACAGCTTCTCTGGGCACCCTGTGCCACTCTCATAGAGAAGATTTCTTCCCTAATATCCAATTTAAATCTACCTTCTGTCAGTTTGAAGCCATTCCCCCTTGCCCTGTCACTACATACTTGTATAAATAATCTCTCCAATATATAATCCCATTAGAAAAAAATTGCTATTTTTCTTCTTTTTTTAAAACTTTTCAGAGTATGTTATCCCGTTATTAACCTAATCTGCCCCAAATATCTCAGTTCCAGTCCCCTGTGAGAGCTGTGTTGATGAGTCTCCACATCCCACGTGCTTGTACTTTATCAAAGACATGGACAGGCCATGGTAGCTCAGTGTAAGTAGAAATTTGCACAGGGGTAGAAAAGAGGTTATGACTAATAAGCACTACAGCTAAACAAATACAGGTAAGAAAACCCTAAGAAGTGCCAAAAATCCCAGGGATGTGTGAACACTGCATTTTGTCATATGCCTGTTCTATGACACTCCACTCTCTCGCAGATCTGTACTTCCACAAGAAATGCAGATGTAACAGTGACAATGCAGGTCCCACAAGTCAAAGTTAAATTTTATGGCAACATGTGCAGCCTGGCTGATGGCACCAACTATTGCTGCTCATTTTGATACTTGAAAGAGCAAAGGTCTTTTTGGAGTCTCAAATGTGGCTGATGCTGGCAGGGTTGTAGCTGGGGGAAAACAAGTGAAGAGAGAAGAGAAATTAAATCAGAGCCTGGGCAGCAGGAGCCATCCACCCCAGGTAACCCAACCCATCTGCCAAAAACTGTGCTTGGAGATGGAGGGCTCTCAGCCCTGGGTTTCTCTCCTGCTGTTCTAACATCAGGATAATGTTCAGCGACAAATCAGCTTTCCCTTACCTTACAGTAAACCTGAGCCGGGTCCATTTAGTGCATTATTTCACAGAGTGAAAGGAGACTGAGTCAAGAACTGGACTTGGCTTATGGCTCTCACCAGGGAGCAGCCAATTGTGCTGCAGCATTTTCACATCTTGTGGTAGTTTGACACAAGGTTTTGCACGGGTGGGAGTGACTCACATCAACAGGGTACATCTGCTTTTGTGGTGCCTCTTTCCAGCTCACTGTCACAACTCAAGTTGCCCCAAGAATCCCAGAGGCAAGACCCTTTGTAAAACTTCATATTTCCTTTGACAAAATACAGGCATTATCTAGTCCTCTATCAGAAGGGTGACAAGTGAGGTAGGAGTGAAAAAACCTCACAAATCCTCAAGAGACCAGTTTAGCCTCTTCTGTGAGCCCTCTCCAGGGGCATTAAGGAACACTCTTTCTGCTGTAAGTCTTCAGGTCTAGCAAAAGAAGACCTGT
Source organism: Corvus cornix cornix (assembly GCF_000738735.6). Lineage (NCBI taxonomy): Eukaryota > Metazoa > Chordata > Aves > Passeriformes > Corvidae > Corvus > Corvus cornix. The sequence goes on along the minus strand of NC_046343.1, from coordinate 5,105,937 downwards.
AAAAATCTAAATACTGTGTGTTTAAAAATTAAGAGATTCCTGGCACTTATAGAAACTAAGAGGCCAAATACAATACGTCGTCCTTGAATTTTAGCACTAAGTTCTTTGTTGAGGGCGCAACACTAGGGAAGGATTAAAAATGGAAATCTCAATGAACTCACAGTGATGACAAATCAGCTATCTGAGAATTCAGCAATATTGAAAGGTTTGATTTTTAACTTCTCTCAGACCCGAGATACCTGACAGTCATGAATGATTCAAAATCAACTTCCTTTGGAGCTATAAACCATGTTTTTCTCAGCTGTTCTTACATCCTGATTTCTAACCATTTCTGACACTTCTTACTGCCAGATGCAACGAATAACTATCAGTACATGTTTGGAACACTCTTAAGAATACTCAATAGTTTTGTTTACGCCAACTTTTTAATTTCTCTGAACAAGCCAATTTCTGCCCTTACAGCATTATCCTACTCACCCATGACTGAATCCTCTTCCATCATGACAGAGGTGGTAGTTTCCTCTGCAGTTGGAAATGTAACTGGGAATTCAGTAGTCACTGAAACAAAGTAGAAAGTGATCACTAATGAGGAGGGTCTCCACATGGCATTCAAATTTGTGCAGACATCAATCTATGGAAATGAAGTCAGTAATGTGGATAAAGTAGCAGCCTACAAATGGTTTGGTAACAGGTCACTCTGATCACTAATAACACCAGCAGCTTTCATATGAGATGAGAATGTAAATACTCAATTTTAAACACATGTTGAATTCTCACTATTTCTCAAGCAGAACATACTCTAACCTAACCTTTCCACCAAACCATTTCAATGCTTTCCCAAATGAAGAAAAAAATGGGTGCACAGTTAAGTGACTCTCTCTTACTCCAGCTGAGGTGCTGGACTTCCCATTTATTTCTGTTATACTTCACGAGGTTTCTGTCACATTATTCCTCCATGTTAAAGCTCCTCTGAAGGAAGCCTGACCCTCTGCTGCCTTAGCTGTTCACCCCAATTTTGCACCACCTACAACATCTGACCTGTGTCTGCTTATACCCCCTGAAACACACCTATAGGCATCGGGGAGAAGACTTCCCAGATGCAAATAAAAGTATTTGGAGAGCCTCTGTGATGCCAGTCAGGCTATCACAGACCACCTCTGCTACACAGAAGAAGGAAAGGATCGGTGCTGGTTACCCTCTGTACTTCCAGGGAGCGTGAAGCACAACATGTCATCTTCAGTCGTCACATCAGCTGCTTGGGAAGTAGTTGGAAAATCTGGGGGAGCACTGGTTTCCACCGTAGTTACTGGAAAAATAAAATCTTCTGTCACAGCAATTGTTGGGGGAGCAGAGGTCTCCCATGTAGTTACTGCTGGAGACTCAGTGGCTGTGGTTGCTGGTGCAGAGGTGCTGGTTGTCAGCAGGACTGCAGTCTCTGGTGTTGGCTGGAGATCAGAGGTTGTTTGAGGAGCAAAAGTTGTTTCTGTAAAATGTTCGGCAGAAACCGGAGCTTGGCCCATGGTGGTGGTTGTGGTCACTGGAGGGGCTGTATGGAAAAAAAAAACCCCAGCCAAAGGAAAAGCCAGGTGAGAGCATTCACAACCAACTCCGAGGGAAGCCAACGCAGAAATGAATAAAATTTATCTGGCTGCTAAAATACTGAGAATGAAGGTGGGAGAGCCACTATTCAGAAAGCTATTTTAATTAGCTGAAAGCACAACCACTCAGAGAAATTCACAGATTTATAGATTTGCTTTTCTTTTACTGGTCTCAAACACCCCCTCCTTGACCCTTTGTAGAAATGGAAGTGCCAGAACTTTGCATGGTAGAACCCTAAAGCTTGCAAACTTCATTATTTTGCTTTTCAATGGGCTCTTAGAAATACAATAAATAAAACAGCTCGGTTTTTCAGCTACAAGCTCCTTGTTAATCTTTGCAACTGGGACTTTTGCCCTCAACCTCAGGGGCAACCAAGCAATTGCAGTGTTTTTCACCCTCTCTCCTGTTGTATTGCTTAGAACAGACAAACAAATGTGCTGTGTACACCAACTGCACTCTGTAAAGCCAGTAAAAACATTGTCTTTCTGCTTTGTGGAGGGTGGGTATCATCTCCTTTTTTATCTGTGCAAGATCTTGCTAGATCCTGCAGCTCAGAAAAATAATAGGAAGGGGAAGAAGCCCTTCAAGACTCTGAGGCAAAATTTCCAAATATGTGGGTGTTGAGGACCCACCCTTAAGGGGAAGGAAGCACCCTTAAGGGTGGGTCACCCTAGTGGGTCTCCTTATGACATGAATGACACAAAAGTCTCTTCAGTGCTGGGGTGAACCCCAAATGAAAAACTGAATTTCATTCCAAGGGCTCTTCAAATTACAAATCCCTTTTTAATTCCATCCTCTTTTAAAAAGTCAAGCATAGCTACACAATGAGAAGTGAAATATTCATTTGAAAGGCAAAAAAGGGGTAAAATTTAGGGTTTTTTTAAAATCTAAACTGCACATTGAATGTGACTCAAATTGGCAACCGGTTGCAGATCTCCCTTGAAAAATATGTCATTTGGGAAAAAAAAAACCACTTTTGGCCAAAACAAACAAACAAAGCACACATAGGCCCCAATTCTCACTACCCAGGGAGTGCTTTCTCCCTGCTGGCTGTGTCCCCAAGGTCCCAGACCCACCTCTGGCCACCTCCAGCCGTATGTTCCGCTTGATGTCGTTGAACAAGCCGGGGATCTCCACGCGGCAGCAGTATATTCCCGCATCCTCCGCCTGTGCCGTCCTGATCGTGAGGGACACATCTCCAACGTAAAGAGAGCCGTGGAGGTTGTACCTCTGAGATACTTTGAATGTCACCTTAGTGCCAGTGGTGTGCAAAATTTTGTTCCTGCACTTTGAGCTCGGGCAGGGGCCTCTACCCCAGCACATGTCGGTGATGTCCTCACGCCGTGTCACCTGGTAGGAGCAAGGCAATGTCACAGCTTGTCCTATTATTCCTTTAACCACGTTTTCAGACACCGTGTGTGCTGTCAGGGGAGAACAAGGAGAGGTGAGCACTGTCAGTCTCTGATGGTGACTCTTACCTACACGACACAATGATGAACAATGTGTGAAGAAACACTCCAGCCTGCAGGCAGGCCACAGCTGCTGATCCCACAAGACTTCTCCAGGAGCCTGTGGCAGCTCATGGCCTGAGGCACTACAGGCAACAGCCAGGAGCTCTCAGGCTTTGCTTGCTGCTGCAGGGCTCCTTGCTCTGGTCCTGGCCAGCTGCTGGAGGGAGGCTCATAAAATACATCAGACATGTGGTGAGCAAAGCTGGGGTCTGTCACTGGCAGCTCGAGCACAGACTGGGCCTCTGGAAATGGAATTTGAGAACTCTGCCCCCATCCCATCTCCTCTCCTAGGATGCTGTTTGAAAGTTGTTCAGAAACCTGTTGTGAAAGCCATCTGGTTTTCTCGGTCCGCCATCACCTCCTTTGAAAAGGAAATGCTGTCACAGTTGCCTTTCATTGACAGTCTCAAAAGCAGGGTCCAAAATACCTATTCATGTGTGAAATTAGGGCCTAATTAAGCTGGCAGAGCGGTGGGATCTGTCTATGGGAAGCTGTTCTCAGAAAGTGCACTGAGCAAGCCCTGCCAGCTAATCCCACTTACCTTGAGGAACTCTGTCTACACAGAAGCTTTAGTTTTTAGTGTTATACTGATGTTAAAAAGAGCATATACACACTTTCCTTGTCCTCTTACTCTTAATGACCAGCTTTAGTTGGTGTTTACAGCCAACACGCACATTGGCATCTGGTCTGAATCTTTGCTACATATTATTCCCTCTTAACTGTCAATGGATTTCCCAGATTGCCTTAAAAGATTTGTTCTTCATGAAAGGCACTATACAAGAAAAGTTCCCAAACAGGAACAAATCTTCCCTGGTTTGCATTCACCTGGTCTGTGTGAGTCCTCCTACCTATCTTTTGTCCCCATGTTATCATTTCCATACTGTGGAGCAGGAACTGAGGGACCTGGGGAGCAACCAGACCTGTCCTCGCCCTGCAGATCTGATGTCTCATGGCCAGCTTGCTTACCTCAAAGAGGACATGCTGCTGCTGCTATTATCCCCAGCTTTGGCCCTGCTCTGCCAAACATTTCTATTTTGCCAGCTGTTTGAATGCCTTTCCTTTTTGGCATGACTCCCAGATAGCAAACAGATTCTTCCAACTGTGTCCATGTCTCTTTTGTTTTCCCTTTAATGGACTATTCCCTAAGTGAGGCTTTAGTCTGCAGCAGGCTGCCTCATGACTTGTTATTGGGATGACATTTCAGATTCATTATTGCTTATCCCACTGGCAAGAGAAGCCAACCCATTCAGGTTTCCACAGCTCCAAATGCTGAAAAGAATAGAGGCAGACAGAACAACAGGCAATATTGCCTGAATGGCAGGAGCTTCTGCGGTGAAAGGAAGGCAAGATATGCCAGAAACTGAATTCCTGAATACAGGATAAGGCTTGGAGAGATGGTGGCTTTAGCCCTTGGAAAGGGCTTGCCTTGAAGCAGCAAAACAAACAGAGAAAAGAGCTTCTGTCTGTGAAGACAGAACAAGACATGCAGGTGACCTTTAAAGTAGTTCTGTGGGAGCAAGGAGTTAGTCATGAGCAGGTTAACACATATTTTCAAGTCACCCCAACAAAGATATGTGCAAAACCAACAAAAACTGTTGCTGGAATTCACGTCACTGCTTCTTGAGGAGAAATGGGCTCATCTTCTGATCTTACTTCAGCCTGGTTCTGCACAGCACAAAAGCAGCCTTGTTAAGCAACCCTTTAACAAATGAAAATTTGCCTGCTCTTGTCTTTGAAAGAAGCAGAGCCCTGAACTTAGTAAATAAATAAGTAAATAATTTAAAAGAAGAGGAAAGACACAAGGCATCAGAGTGTCTTCAGTGCAGTTTCCCTCTAGTACTCCTGCTAGAAAGTTACAGGTTTTGCAATTTCAAATCCCCTTTTAATTTCTGTGACGCTAATGTTGCCAACATCTGCCTGCACTGCAGGCTGGTGAGGAGAGCTTCAATACTGCAGCAGCCTGGATTCAACAGCATGAACCTCTGCAAGGATTAAAAAACTTACTTCCCAGGTGCAGCCTCTTCTACAGACACATTTTCGAAATAGTAAATAGAAGGGAATGAACATGGCTTTTAAATTAAGGGCTTCCTGAGACTGTTGCATTGTGACACCCTACTCTTAATGTGAGGGGAACCCTGCCCTTCTCCATGGCCCTGACCTTCCAGGCATCCAGATTGGACCCAAGGCTCTGCCTGGTTGGTCCCACTGAAGTCTGTGAGGTTTGCCACTTCCAGTCCTTCTTCAGTGAGAGAGAAATGGAGCCCAGGTGTTTAATATACCATCCCCAACAGAAAGGGGTATTCATAATCAGCCAGATCATTCAGGTATACTCATATTTGTGTAGTCTCCCTTGGACCCACCCTCGGGGGCAGTCAGCACTAAGCAGTAACTCCAATAGTTGCTCTTGTAGTTGTCTTCTCTCCCACAGGCTGGTCATTAGATGGATAAAAACATTCACCCTCCAGCCAAAACAGATGTTTAAATTTTTTTTTCCCTTGATCTGTTCCTGGAATAATTTTCCTACTTTGCAGAAGGTATTGGGAATCTTTGCCCTATCAATCCTTTTTATTTTTTTCCTTACTGAGGCTTCTTTACTGATGAGATTGCAGAGGATATGACTGATAAACAGAAAAGAGGCATTTAACTGGCTACTGAGCCTCAAGATAACACACTCCCAGCACTGAGCTGCGTTAAAGAACAGGTAACAAAAAGCCATTCTCATTATCCAGGAGCTCTGCAAAGGAAGAAAACAAGGGAACTAACACAGAGGAAACTGCATACATTTTTAAAAAGTGAAAAAAACCACAAACCTCAAGGAGTATTAACTCAGTAAATTAAGACAATTTTTGAAGTTCTATATACAATCATGATCTTCTTCACTGTTTCATTTTCACAAAACAAGCGTTGCTGGTTTTCAATTTAAAAAATGTTAGTTTCTGAGCAAACACACAAAAAGTGGGTGAAGACTCACCTATAAAGATCTGTATTATAATCCAGTGAAACAGCACAAAATGGGACATTCTGGCTGACGGAGACACCGGGGCAGCGAGTAGAAGGAGAGAAAACCAGATCTTTTCCCTTCCAGAGGCGCTGAGTGAGTGCCACTGAAGTCTCATTTCTCCATTTCCAGATTTTATATACTGCAAGCGTTTCTTTCCTACACTTCCGGACAGGCACTGGCCAAAGAGGGGATCTCCTGCTGTGTTCAGCGCTGGTGCAGCCCCAGCTGGAGCACTGTGTGCAGTTCTGGGCCACACAATTTAAGAAGGACATTCAGGTACTTGAATGTGCCCAGACGAGGCCAACTGAGCAGGTGGCAGGGCTGGAGTGAATGAGGGGCTGTGGCCTCCAGGACTGGAGAAAAGGAGGCTGAGGGGAGCTCACAGCTCTCTGCAGCTTCCTGAGGAGGGGACGTGGACAGGGAAGTGCTGATCTCTTCTCCCTGGTGTCCACTAATGGGACACATGGGCATGATTCCAAGCTCACCAGGGGAGGTTTACACTGGACATTGGGAAGTATTTAGCCAGAGGGCAGTAAGCCCTGGAACAGGCTGTCCAATTCTCCGTTCCTCTTCCAAGACACTCAGCATGGTGCTACCACCAGAAATTTCAATATTCTATTTGCTTTGCCATTCCCTGGTACTCTTAAGGCCCAGTTCTGTTCCGGGCTGCTGAGTGGCAAGAACACATTCTGTGCTTTTACACCCCTAAATATTAGGTATAATCTCCCCTCAGACTTTGTCTTCACTTATATTTGCTTAATCCTTCATTTCCCCTGCTTCTGCCTTCTGCTTGAAGACCCTTCTCTTTTCCTAGCTTCATATTTTCTGTTTGCAAATAACAGCCTTGGAGGAAGTAGCTGGAAATGTTTTGTTGCCAAAACCACATCCTTCCCAAAGAAATGCAACATCATCTTCAAGAAATATATTTCACTCCTTCTGACTGTTTTATTTCTTTCTGACCAATTGACAAATAAGTTCTTTGGAAGTTCTTCTCTGGAACAGCTGAGTAATAAAGCAAAAGTAATTCAGGGCAGTAAGGTCAGGAATGAAGTATTGCAGATTGACAAAATTCTGTGCAAATAAATGTAGCACTGTGCAAACTGGAGTGCAATTCCAAGTTCAAATGATAAAATGATGGGCTTTTAACCAGGCATTACACTTTTAGTAATGAGATTTTGGGCTTACCATGATAGTCAAGCTCATGAAAATATCACCCTTCTACTTGCTGGCATTGAAAAAAGCAAATAAAATTTTAGCAGCAAAGGCAATCAGTCAAAAACCTAATTTGCTATATTCTACCAGATACAGTTCATACAACGCCATTTACACACAGCCCCAGCTGCTCTGTGAACAGGACTAATGAAACCTGAGGCATCCAATATCCTGGAGACTTTTTCCCTGCAATGATCAAAATTTCTCCCATTACTCACCACCCAGCAGTGGCTGTGAGCTGATGCTCAGCTGATGCCAGTGCAGGGAGAAGCTCACTCTCACCTGGGACACAAATTTGCGTCTTTATTCAGCTAAAAATTCCCATGAAGCTTGTCCAGACAGAACTAGGCAGTATGTCACAGGCAACCAGGAAAGGCACAGGATGAACACAGCATCCTATCAGCTTTGTTCCTATAGCAGGGCTGGGCCAACAGCAGCAGAGTGCATTGAAAAAGGCCATCCAAAATCCAAAGGTAAGGGAAGAACCACAAACACGAGTTGCTTTCTGCTTCTGTACTGCTATCTAGTGGCTTCTTGCAGGCAGAAAAGGCAGAGTTGTCTAAAAAAAGACAGTTTTCAGCTCATCAGCCTCATCGGCTCAACGTGCTGCCAGACGATCTCCTGAGGGGTGAATGGGTTCCAAGTGCCACCTGCTTGTCTCTAGGGCTCATTTTGAAATGCCTGTTCCAAAATCCACTGACATAAGTGGAGATAGTGAAAAAGCCCAGGGAGCTCTGCCTTTGTGGATGTGTATCACACTGCACGTCCAAGGCAAAGTTCTTGCTCCAAACAACTTTGCAAAGTCTGTTTACCAAGTAATTACAGAGCAGAAAGATTTGGGTTGATTCAAGATTTTGGTTATCAGATGTTCTGGAACTTTATTTTACATGAAAAACTTCCTGATGTAAGAATTAGTCTGAATCAGTCTGTAATATTAATTTAAAAAATCCTTATGGACAAGCATCTTTTATGATCCGGAGTCTTAAGGATGGACCACAAACTCCATAAGAGCATAAGCAGTTGAAATCAGATGATTTTGGAAACCCCACACATCTAACTCTGACCCCAGCAGAGACTGATTACGTAAAATTGCGGAAAGCAGAAATTGCTGAAGATGTTTTCCGAGACCAAGTTCAGAGACCAGATCAGACTTCCTCTGGCTCCTGTCAGGGGCAGGAACTTGGAGCAGCAACAGGCTCAGCCAGGCAGAAGGAAAGCAGTGTCTGCAGCAGGGGCAGAGATTTGGGGTTAGTAATTGTTGTTAATAGTCAAGAGCAAAAATACAGTCTGACACCAGCAGGTCCTTTCTGGTCTCAGCACCTTCTTGCACAAAGCTACACATGATGTGAAGATAAAAAACGGCAGAGCTGGTTTTGTCCATCACTTTTCCTGGCCCTAAGATCAGTGATCACCCAATATCTGTGCTCCCATTCTTCAGTCAGCCATTAATTCATCCCTACGTTTTCAACCTTTTCAGCCTGCTACAACAGAGAGATCCAGGAGAACACAGGAGTAAAAATACAAAACACCCCAGGGTCACCTGTCCAAGTTTGCTTTCCATTTCTTCCTTCCTCAGCAGGATGAGCCTTTCCCTCCTTTGTGAGTCTGTGCAAGAACACTCACCTGCAAGACCCCACCTGAGCCAGACCCTGTGGGACTCCTGAGGAAACCCCCGCCCTCCCCAGCCACCCCAAGCCCTCCCATCTCCACCAGCTGGGACAAGGCTGGTGGAACTTCTCCACTGACCCCACTCCCCTTAAAGCACAAGCAGACTGTGGCCTCAAGTGCCTCAGCTGTTAACATAAATACCTACTGATTTTATTATTGTGCCTTTATGCCTCACTGCATTGTTGAAATCATTTTGGAGTTTAAAATTAACTCCATGTTAGAAACTTTGTGATGCATCTGAGAGTTTTCCCTCTGGTGTCAGTGTCTGTTTTGGGTAATTCCACACTGCTGCTTGGGATGAGCTTCAGGGCTAAATGATTTGACCAATAATTGGTAAGATTTGGTGTCTCTCCTGCCAGTGCTGCTTTTCTGCTCTTTCAGGAAGTTCCCAACCTCTGTTTAAAATGTGTTCTTAAAAACAACTGGGGACAATTATTCTTCCACTTAAAGATGATTTGGGTGTGTTGTGTTTCTTGCTCAGCAATTCATACTGACAGGGCTGACTCCATTTATTTATTTAAAGTAAATCAAAATTTTGTTTTGCAGGGAATAAAAGCTGAGGCACATCACTAACTGAGGAACAATGGAGGAAAGGCATTTGGCCCCAGATACCTCCTGTTTATGAGGTAAAATCCATCAAACATATTCAACATTCGTAGGAGTTAAGAGCTGTTTGATATCTAGAGATGTGTGAAGGCAGGGCCAACTCCCAGCCAATATTTTGTGCAATGTCCATGATTTCTCTGCAAGCTAAGGAAAGAATTTAATTAACTTCACAAAGTGTGTGTTGGGGGGGGCGGGGGAGGGGAGCTGTTCAGTTTTTTCAGAGACCTAGAAGTGAGACCTTTCACCCAAGGGCTTCTCAGGGTAAAGATGTGCCTGAGGAGAAAGCCACAGAAAAATAGTGATGTACTTGGCCAAAAAACTCACATTTAGTCATAATTCTCTGCACACAAGCTGTGAGTGTTCTGTCTATTGAAGTACTGATGCTGTAGGCTTCAAGAATATCCCCTCAGGGGTGAGCAGCCATAGCTCCTCCAGATTTAATTCCAGGTGGACAGGAATCAGAATATTGTATTACTGAGCTGTTACCAGGACAGGCCATACCTGATTTCAATGAAAATACAACTGTGTATTAAATTACTAATACTACTGAGACTGGCCATGTGACATCTTTGTCACACAGCTCTGAGTCTGTGCCCTCCGATGGCACAGACTCTGTGGAAGGTGGCAGATAGAATCCACAGTGAACACAATTGTGCCCTTCAGGCACATCCTCTTGTTTTTCCAAAAAGGAAGTGAGAATTTGAAGCAGATAATAAATATAATCGTAACTTTCCTTAGGAAATGGAAAGTTCCACTGATGCCAGTTTCGGTTTCTGTTTCTGGAACAGGCTGATAAAGATTTTAATTAAAAGTGTAGCTTTTATTTGTTTTATTATTAGGATGTGAATAATGCTTCAGTAGTGCAGTCACGTTCAGCTGCTGAGCAGAGGGAGCAGCCAACATTTTGCCAACTATTTAATGTCCCAGCAATGACAAAGGCAGCCATGCATCCAGTCCTTAGTGCACGATATAAACATTTTCCTCTGCATGATTCTCATCTTCCAGGACATTATGGCTCCTCATGCCTTGTGGCCTCCAAAATGCAACAAAGCTGCACAAAAGAGTAAAAACCATGGTGTTAAACTAAAAACAGACAATAAAACCACAGAGGAACAGATCAACCAGCTCACTAGAAAACGTAAAATATGCATAAACACATGATCATGACTGATAATGAGTCATCTCTCCATTTATGAGAAAATTCACACCTGTGGTTAGCAAAGTCCCTGATGCTATGAACTGACAGTGACATTTTTGCTTATTAAGTAATGAAAAGTAGCAGCTTTCTACTGAATTTATCTTATTAATTTCTTTTTATAATGTTTTCTATTAACTTGAGGTTAAAAAAGAAAGCCAAAGTATGTGGTGGAATGGTCAGCACACTGACATTTTTCTTCTGCAACCTCACTTGTCCTATTAGCAAAAGCAGGAACAGAAAACTTACCCTGCAGAGCCACCCATCTTCTTCGTGTTGTAAAAATATTCTAAGGACCATCCAGAATGAAAGTAAAGAAAGAATGAAAAAGAATAATTAAAACAAATAATTTTGTTTAAACAATTAGAAGCAAGTAAAGTAGTGGGTTCGAAGATAAATTCAAGTGTAAGAAACTAAATAAGGGAATTTCAAATGTTCTCAGGGTAGGAAATTCCCATTGTGAGCAGCCACAGCAGTGGCCTCCAGGGACCTCAGCTCCCTGCCCTGAAGTGGGAGAGGTGGCATCAGCCACAGCTGTGACTGGACAAACCTGAGCAATCCTCGAGTAACTGCCTATGAAAAGTACTTACGTTTAGTGAGGAACAGAGCCAAAATCAGGATGAGCAGAAGTGCTGCACATGAGCCAATCCCAATGTACAGCCCATGCTCTGGATGCTGCTGACTGGGAAGTGATACAGACGTGTTCTGTCAAACACAAGCCAAGGAGCATTAGTGGAACTGACAGCAAGAAGCCCATGCAGTACCCAAAGGCCTTTTGTGTGTTTTGCAACTCTGCAGGAAAAGTACACCTGAGATCAAAAGCCTAACTTGAGAAACAGGCCCAGCTTCAAGCAGAATCTGCAACAATTGTGTGAACCCTGCTGTTAAACTCAGTCTTTGAGATTTTCAGAAGACCTGAAGTTAGGACAAATCTCATTTATTCAGGTTTAATAATATTTGGTGAATTTTTTTAATGAGTAAGATATCTCATGATGTCACACCCTCCCACCTGTGCTGCAGGACTCAGCAGGACACACAGAGCTGCCTGTTTGGCCCCCACTGCACGGGGAGTGCAGGGCACCCCTGTGCTCTCAGGTGGCCCAGGTTCCACTCTTCCCCACATCCTGCCATACCTGCAGGTTTGCAGTCACATCCAAGCAGTCTGAGGTGCCTGAGCAGGGAGCAGAGGCCTGAAAGGAAATACACATATTGCTAAAGCCCTTCCTCCTCTAGAAGGAAGTACTTTATGCGTGCTAAGCAGGGTTTTTTTCCCCCTCTCTAATAATGAGCACATAAGCACTCTTTATAACCACTAAAAACACAGACTACAAACCAAGGATCTGTTGCAATTAGACAAAACCAGTGGAAGTGACCTGGAGGGATGACCCAGTAGCCTCTCAAGTCCATCCACTCTAGGTGTGCTACAGCAAGGTTGATGCTTACATTCTGAGGAGCTTCTGAAGCAGAAACCAATGGCCAGGTCCTCGTGACAGTAAAGGAGGGTTCACTGGTGCTGCCAGGAGCTGAGCAAAGGCAAGACAAACACATCACTTGCACAGAGAACTCTTCTGTCTTGACAGAGAAGAATTTGTACTGCTGACTTGGGACCCTGAACTTCTGTGTCTGTCAGCAGTCTGGGCTCTGCATATCATAAGAGGTTGGTGCCTTCAGAGGGCAGCACAAAACTCTGATATTGAAGTTTCTTCCACCCTTTTCAGAGCTTTGGACTCCTTCCAAGAAATACTTGGCTCTTGCTGCTATCACTGGGAAGGAGTTACCAGTTGGTTCTGGAGCCAAGAAGCAGTGGCCATAGAATCATTAAACAGATTGGGTTAAAAGGGATCTTAAAGCCCATCCCATTCCAACCCCCTGCCATGGGCAGGGACACCTTCTGCTGGACCAGGTTTCTCAATGCCCCATCCAACCTGGCCTTGAAGCAAAAAATGATGCATAAAGCAAACTCAGGTGAAAACTGATGAACATTAGCTCAGGGCCTGGAAGCAGCACGTGATGCAGAATCACAGAAAGCATACCTTTAAAGTCCCAGCAGCTATACAGTAAACACACTGAACAAAATGGGATATATATATATATTATTAATGCATAAGAACCTGCAGCACATTCTGAGGTAGTTTCCCTGAGCACAGCTATTTGCCATACTTAAGTTAACAAATTGTTGTCTTCTCCATCATCAGTCTCAGTTTCTCCACATGTTGTCAGATGATATAAAAACCTCCTGAAAACAAAATCTCCTGTTCACTCTGTGCCAACCCCAGCTGGTTGTTTTTGTGTTTTAAATTGTTACCCTTATCCCAGAAGTTTTATTTTGAGGAGGATAGGATCATCAGCTTCCATTGGAGATTCTGGAGTATTTCTACATCAGAGGCACAAGGCCACCTGCCTTTTCCAATCTCCTGCAGTGTGAACATGCACACACTAACTTGGATTCTGAAAACTTCAAACACTGTTCCACCATCAGCTAAGGAAGAGGTCACGGGGATAAGAAAACCCCTGAGTTCTAAGAATGGAATCTATGTTATTTGCAACTAGAATAGAAACCGTCTGAGAAAGTTTTCACTTCTTCTTCCAAAAAGGAAATGCAGCTGTTGTAACACTAATTTGGAGTTCCTTAGCTGGAAACATCCAAGATAGAGGGAGAAATACAAATGGCATCCCTGATTTTTTTTTTCTTCCAGAACCCAGAGAATAAGCCATTGCTACACCACAAGGTTTCTCTTGTGTAGTGGAAATTAAAGTTGTCTTTTTCCACCTGAAAAAGATGCAGCTGAGTGGGTACGTGATAGAAGTTTATCCTTTTGTGAGGGGAACATAGAAAACAAGTGAGTAACAGCTGAGCACTGTCTCTGCCACTGCAATGAGGGACCTCACATTATTAAATGTGCACAGAGGCCGTGGGCAGCCTCTGAGACACACACCAGGGTGGAAGAATACTTTGGCACTGTATCACAAAATTAATGTCATTTTTCTACCATCCTCCTTAATCATCTGCTGCTGGCTGCTACTGGAGGCAGGAGCCTTAATTAGATGCTCTTTTAAGCTAGCCCAATAAAACAATTCTGATTAAATAGTGGGTACACCAAACTCCTAAAGAGTTGTGTTTTACCATTCATGGGATGAATTTCTAGAAGATGAGGTGAGATTTTATACCACAAAAAACCCCAACAAACCAAAAGAACAGTCAAATAAAAGCAAACCTTGCAGCACCACTAAAACATCTACTTAAACATCACACCTGGAAGCAGCTTCCTCCCATATATTCATGTTCCTTCTATTGTACTCTGTATAATATCAAGCAGAATTTAAATCCAAGTTCTGATCTGGTCTCTGGTAATGTTTAGTAAATTTTAGCCAAGACATTTCTATCATCATTTTGTTTCCTTCCTAAGATTCCCCATTTGCAATGAGGTTAACACTTGGAAAAAAGTTACCTGAGGTCTGTTCAGAGGTGTAAGTGTGAGGACTTGCAGTAGAGATCCTTGCTGATGTTAAAAAATAAAACAAAATCAACACATCATTAACCTTATTGGGTATTTATGTAGTGAGAAAGAGACAGTGTTTCCATAATAAAAGTTTGCTAGCAAAGCACAAGTACACTTTTCAGCCACTCGTTCTGTATAACATCACAAGCAAGGGAAAAACTAAAAATCAAAGGAAGAATTGATAAAAAGCTTCTCTATACCAATTTTGTCTCCCTGGGCTTTAATCTAGAATCAAGCAGGGAAAATCAAACACAGCTGTCTATGAAAAAGGTGCAGCAATAAAGCTTTGGATGAATACTTTATGCTGCCCTTTCTTTTAAATTCTTCAGTGTCTCTAGGAATGCTCCATGAAAACATCATGTCCTTTTTTAATTGCAGTGCCTGCAGTGGGATAACAACATTGCCAAAGACAGCTTAATTGAGGCAGCACTAACAGCAGATGTGCAAGGTCCTCAAGATCAGTCTTATGGATGATTGCAGAAATCATTTGCACCACAAGCTTTGAAGTCCAGACCCAAGAGCAGATCTACCACAATGGTACTCGCACAAGAGCACTCCTCTGCACTCACCTTTCATTATCACAACCTTGTGATTAATCAGTTGATCGTTGAACCACCCTGGGACCTCCACACGGCAGCAGTAAATCCCTGAGTCTGCTTCCCTGGCGTCCTCGATCGTCAGGGACACATCCCCCCTGTGCAGGTCCCCTTTCAACTGGTACCTGCTGCTGTGCTGCTCTGTCACCCTCCAGCCATCTGTCCAGATAATGGGCCGGGAACATTTGGAATTGGGGCACCTGTCCCGACCCCAGCACATGGATGTGATGCCATTTCCATCCCGGACACTGTAGTGGCAGGGCACAGTGACGTCCTGACCAACCTCTCCTACCACAACTAATTCCGATACTGTGGGGCCTGTGGACAAAAAGACAAACATGATTGTTCAGCACAGGACACACGTGGAAGTTTCTTGTGCACCTTGCGTGTCCTGAAACCTCCCATCTCTCAAAGAACACCAGGCATTGCTGGATCAGATTTTGCACAAATAGACGTGTCCCAGCAGGAGTGATGCAGTGAGGGATAATGATCAGGCCAGGGACATGTTCAGAGAAAGAACATTTTCTGCAGCCTCTGCAGGCAGGCAATGAAGTAAAGAACTCTGGCGTCTCTTGAGCCAGGTGCAGTCTGTTGGCTCTTCACTTTTTCCTTCATGTACATTTAACCCAAGCCACACACGTGTGAACGGTAAGACACGGACTTTCCTCAAAACCACAGCGGGAAACTCTTCCCCCCTTTCAATGAACTAAACGGCAGGTTTCATCAGAATGATCACTGCTGAATGAATTCCTTTCTCTTGCCTAAAGGCAGATTTTGCCCACCCTTATCAGAAGAAATTTTTCAGGGCTTTTCTTAGAAATATTATAAATACTCTCTTTTTTCTTCCACTACCTTATTCTCTAATTCTTACGCAGTTTCTAACTTGTTTGCTTCCCCATAAATTTGTCACATTTCCAGAAGGCTGTGTCACACTACGCAGGTCAAGACAGTGAGCCCTAACTCCCAGTAGCCCATTCATCACCGTGAAAAAGCTGTTTTGCCCAGTCCAGCTCAGATATTTTCCTAACCTATTATATTTAAAAATAAACCTGCATGCAGAGATTTTGCCACAATAACACACTAGAAACAATTTTCTGAAACCAATGTTTCTTATTTAATATGAAAAGGAAGTTAAAACTGAAACTCGTCATAAAAGGCTTAATAAAGAACTACAAAAATTATCTGTAATATCCCTTTTCTTTCTACTGAATTTATCTTAGCACCAAATTTTTAATGTCTATCTGTCTTTATTAGTACCACTTCCCAACCTGTTGTTTTCATGGCTGTTGCTCTTAATCTAGGAGGACTACGTCCTCAGAATAAAAAAAAAAAGAAAGGAAAAATTATCAATTTGTCCCAATAAAATTTCATATTGGTTAAAAACCACCAGAAGCCACAGCTGATCTTTTCACTGTCTACCTAAGCATTCATCTTCACAAAGCCTGCCAAAGTGAAATGTCCTTCTTTTTACACCTTCTCTAAAACAATTGAAAGTTCTCTGCTCAAATCATCATTATCTAAAAAAGCCCACTAAAAAAGCAAAATGAGCAGCCAGCCCAAGAAGGAGCATTTTTAAAACCATCATACCCTCAGCATGCTTCTGTTTTCCAAAGGAGATGAGGCCATTAGAACTCTATTGAGCCACCGTGATAAAGTTCTATTTTAACATAGAGAACTGCAGCTTCTGTGATGTCGCCTCTCTTCCTGTTGCAAATTAAAATTTCTCTTTGCTACCCTCAGAATCACTGATGCATGTTACCTCCACCCACCTCCATCCAGTTGTTTATGCCCCTTTGGTTACCTGTAAACAGCACCAGAAGAACCCAGTTCAGGTAGAGGGAAGACAACATTGTGGCTGAAGACGACAAACAACGCTCCCGTTCGCCCTTCTCATTCAAGAAAAATTATCTTCTTTGTGAACTTCTGTGTTTCCTTCTTAGCACATCATCTCCAGGCACAGTTGTGGGTGCCTCTCAATCCAATCTGGGCTGTTTTGCCTGAGGTTGGGCTGTGTCCTGCAGCACAGCCAAATGCTGCTGGGGCAGGGTACGAGCGCACTGAGCTCCTGCCGGCAGGGCTTTGAGAGATGACAACACTTCACAGCACCACACAAATCTGCTTCTCGTTTTTTTCAGATCTGTTTGGTGACAGTAAGTGAAACTTGACAGCAGCACTGGGCTGACACAGGTATCAGCAATCCACAGCCCCAGATTGCTGCCCATACCTGCCTTTGCCAGAGTGGGTAGCATCTGGATTAAAGATTACATAGTATGTGGCACACTGTGGCAAGTGGAAAGGGCTTGGCTAAATAACAGATTTCTAGGATGAGCTACTCAAGCTTTTAATTATAAGTTTCTGGTTCTAATACTTAGAAGCAACTCAGTGCACCTTCTGGCAAATTTTCTTTGGCAGAGGTAACCGGGTAGTATTGGAAAACTGTTACACAGCTGAGCCTAACAGAGTGGCTGTCTTTTCTCATCTGACTTTTAAAAATTCCATATGCACCTGGGCCTTTGCAATACAAAGTAAAACATCCAGAATACAGAGGAGACTTGAAAAAGTAGTGTGGAAACCATGTCATCCCAAACTCAAGGCTCACTCTGACCAAATGCTGAAATACAGCTTTTGAGAAACGCTGTTCCCTGGACCCTCTCCCTGTGCCTGGATCATCACACTCTCCTCAAGGATAGCTGGTCTTTTTATATTGTTTGGACTAGAACTGCACCTGTGATCAAGGGCCAAGAAATGTTCTTTGCTGAAGCATCTAATCTACCCCACAGTGTTTTATACAGATGCAATTAAGTACTAAGGAGTTATATTATGAATTATGAATTTAAGTGGAAGATGGTAGAACTGGAACCTTGCCTTGAATGGCTACCTTATAGGAGAACAGAGGCACCATACCAACACGTTTTCTGAAGTGAAAATTAGGAAAACCAAGGGATTAACATAGCTGAGAGATAATTAGCAACACACCTGTAGGTAAGAATGGATAGAAAGAGGGATGAAGGGTGGTTTTCACATGCAGCAGCTGGAAGCAGAACTCCTTAAGAAAAGGCTTCCTCTCCGCTCCTGCGGTTTCTGAGGAAAGAGGAAACTGCAGAGAGCTGCTAGAGGAACAATTCTGCTAATTACCAGCAGGATCCTGAAACTGCTCTGCAAGAACAGGAAAGGCAGCTGGCCAGGATCCCAGGAAAGCCATTCTGGTCACACAGTAGAAGAATATGAGAGTTACAGAACTACAGTTAACCCACCTGCTTTAGATTTCACCTCAAACACAGACCATAGGAAATGCCTTGAGGTAATTTGAGTTTCTGTGTGCCTGTTTTCCAAGTTCCTGTGTGTTGTTTGTACAAGAAACAAACACCATTTCTGTAGGTATTTTTTCTTGACTCAGAGCATACAGAATTATGAAATGGCATACTGAAAACAAGCAGGAAGTGACAAAAGAAAGTACAACAGGAAAAACCAACTTTAATCCGTGCCTACCACCTCACATGATACATTTAACAAAAATTATACTTTTTCGTTTCTACGAAAAAAACACAGGTCACAAAACATTAAACATTTTCATCTGCCCAGTCACTCACAGCCTCCAACAGGTGCACAACGAAAGCTTTGTCTGCTTATACAACAGCAAAACAAAATACAACATGTAGCCTCAGAACCCCTTCTGCCTCTCACTGTGGTACATTAACAAAACAAGGTGTTCTTTTCATGTCATTTCATCAATAATGCTGCACATGGCTGCATCTTTGTCCAAAACCTGATCTCTCTTGCCTCCAGAACGCTCCCTCTGCTTTTCGCTCTGTCCAATGCAGTTGCTGCCATCATCAGTATCCATGGGTTCCACTTGCACTCTCAGTCCCCCCTCTGCATGAGGCAGATCATCAGGCAGGGAAGCCAGGCAGTTCTGGATCATCTCCACGACTCGCTCCAGGTGCTTCTGGAATCGCTCCGCGGTCTCCAGGCGCTGGCGCTTCTGCACCTCCATCATGACCCTCAGTGTCTCCCTGGCTTGGTGAGGGCGATACTCATTTATAAGGTGATGGACGTGGACAAAAAGCAGTTTCAAGTCTTCCAGTTTCTCCTCTCGCTTTATACTCCCTGGACTCCTTATCAAGATATCCAAGAGGTCCAAAAAGTTGACCAGGATAGACATGTTAAGTTTCCTTAACTCCTTCTTGTGATCAAACTGCATAGGATGCAGCCGTTCAATGCCCTGGCTCTCCAGGGGCCGAATGATCAGATCATCACACTGGAACTGATTCCCAAACATCATGTAGCTGTCCTTCACAGGCGGAGGTGGCTTTGGAGCCAGGCCTTTATGGATATTTTCATCAGTATATTCTTTTATATATTGCATGGGAGGCGGAGGAAGGGCACTCACTTGCTGAGGCTCACCCATTCTTGCCAGATGAAATGCCTAAGGAATGACCCAAGAAACTTACGTTAACAATTTGTGTCACAAGGTTATAATATAAACATAAACAAAGACAAAATATGGGAGGTGGCTGTGAGAAAATGAGCCAGAAGAGACAAATCCATGTGCTGAATACAGAAAACTCCTGGCAAATCTATTACTTTTTCATTAAGGATTAACTGCACCAGCAACACACAGGACACTTAATTTCCTAAATATGAAAGACCAGTCTGTAAACTCGGCAGCCAAAGGGAGAAGGGAGACCCCCTTCCTTAGCTGGGGCCTAGAGGGCAAACCCCACAGAATCACAGAGTATCCCGAGCTGGAAGGGACACACGAGGATCAACTCCTGGCCCTGCACACGGCACCCCAACAATCCCCCCCTGTGCCTGAGAGCGTTGCCCAAAGGCGTCTTGAACTCTTTCAGGCTTGGGGCTATATGACCAAAGAGACCCAGGGGAACCTGTTTAGTGCCCGACCACCCTCTGGGGGAAGAGCCTTTTCCTAATATCCACCTAACCCCCCCAGCACAGCTCCAGCCGTTCCCTCAGGTCCTGTCACTGGCACAGAGGGCAGAGATGGGCGCTGCCCTTCGGGGGGAAGCTGCAGCCCGCGGTGAGGTCCCCCCTCAGTCTGCTCTTCTCCCGGCTGACCAGACCAAGTGACCCCAGCAGCTCCTCCTGCGGCCTCCCGTCCTCACTCGCACCCCACAAGAGGAACCGAGCCGGGCCCACACCCGCCGCCGCTCTGCCCTACGCCGGACCGGGCTCTGCGGAGGCCCAAACCCCGCAGCGGGACTCGCCACGCCAGTACTGAAGAGACAAAAGCCGAAACCACGACCCGACGGAGGACACGAACCCTCTCAGAAGCTTCACTGGCCCTCCCACCCTCACCTGCCAGCCGCGCTCCCTCAGCGCCGCCGCCGCCGCTTCCGCCCGGCTGCCCCCGCCCCTCGCTCCCCATTGGCTCGCGGCCCCGCGGTGCCGCACTCTGATTGGTTCCCGCGCACAGCAGTCAGGCGCTGCTCCAGTCAGCTCGCTCGGGGGCGGGGCCAGGCGCGGCGTTCCGGGCATGGCGGGCACGGGCCGGGTGGGGCTGTCCCGCGGCCGCTGGGCCCCCTCAGGGCTCTGTGGCCTCCTCAGGGTTCTGTGGCCCCCTCAGGGTTCTGTGGCCCCCTCTCAGGGTGCGGGGTTCTGTGGCCCCCTCAGGGCTCTGTGGCCCCCTCTCAGGGTGCGGGGCTCCCTCCAGAAGCCGCTGCTGAGGCGGCAGGACCTGCCGGGGCGGGAGAGACCCGCTTGGCGTCTCTCGGGGGTGGACGGGGCTGGGGCTGGGTCAGGGCGGCCCCGCTGCTGGGAGACACAGAATCACAGAAATCACAGAATAACAGAATCAATTAGGTTGGAAAAGAGTTCTGAGGTCCCCCGGGAAGTGTTTGCAGCCTTCCTGCAGCCGAATACACTAAATCTGACCATAGTGTGGCCAAACGGTTGGGTTCCGTTGCTTTTGTTTCAGTTCTCTTCTAGGAGGAATTGAAGTTAACATCGCGGGTTTAAGTTTTTCCGTGGATCAGGTGGAGCTGGGCTTGCTGGCATCGCTTGTGCAGGGTTTTCTCCCTGGAATGGCCAGCAGGGAAGGATTGTTGGCCGTTTCTGTGCTGTTCTCTCTCCCTCAGCAGATGGCAGCAATGGCCTTGGTGTGACCGGGACCCATCGCCACACACGCAGTGTCATTTACAGACTCACTCTTCCAGATCGATCACTGCCCCAAAAAAGTTCCAACTGAATGATACTTGCTTTGCATCCTGTTAGTTATTTCTAAAAAGATGCAAAGAACATCCAGAATAGTTAACATTTATTTGACTAGAAACCTTGAAAAGATGCACGGCTCACATTTTACAGAATATCTGAACATTTATATATTCCAAACTAAGCTACACTTTACAATTTACAATGACTTGAATATTTATATATTCCAAACTAAGCTACACTTTACAATCTACAGTGCATACAAGCCTGCCTATAAAATAGGCTGATCTGTTTTCATTTGTAAGCAATTTATTGAATTCGGACAAGGATGCAGCTCCATGCTGTAACTAAGACGTTTCTGCTTTAGAAAAGGAGGTCTCATTCCTTCACCCCTATTCCTTCTTCCTCATCCCTCTCTCCTTTCTTCCCTCGCTGCTCCTCCAGCCCCTGCACTGGCCGTGCAGCCCTTTCTTGTCACTGCTTGTACCATCACCGTCGGGCATTGGATTGCAAAGCAAACTGATGCAGCCCCAAACCCCACAGAAAACATTACTGCAGTTTTTCTGGGTTAAGTTTTCAGCTTTTCTGAACTGTGGTGTGTACCCTGTGAGCATCAGGGCAAGCTTTTTGAGAGAGGAGAGTGCATAGGCAGAAGGAAAGGAGGAGGCTGGGGAGATGGGGAGGGGAATGGTTCTCCTCGTTTCCGTGGCAGAAAGCTCTTATCTTGTCTCAAATCATCTTGTTACATCATACTCGGAAAGACGGGCAAGGAATAAAAGCCATCGCCTCCAGAAATGAAATAACCCATGTAGTAGGAGGTAGCAACAAACCTTTGGTTTTACTGGGCTTTCCAGACTTTGCTTTCACATTCTTTTTACAGGATCTGAGCTTGTTTCTCTAGTGCCCTGCACTCAGTGAGCCATGCAGCAAGGATGTGAAATGCTGTGACTTCAAACAGGAGCAGGCAGTGAGAGCCAAGCACTTGGATTTTTATTTGATCTCTGTGATATTCTTGACTCATTTTCTGTATGACAGTGGCCAAGACAGAGGGGATATAATGTCAGCTAATGAAATAAGAAAAGCATGTTTCAGTCTTGTTCTTGGTGGTGTGGCTGGTTCTCAGAAGACCCATGGACGACACTTTCCAGCCCACGGGGAGCTGTTGACACTTCTTACAGTGGTTCTAAACGAGAAATTAAGAATGATGATGAGTGTCAAGTGTAGCACTCTACAGTTTGCTTTCTGCTCCATTCCAGCTCTTTTCTGAAATAAGGACACTATCCAGTACAAGTCTACCACTGATAACACAGTACAATTCCTACATCATCTCCAACTTGTAGGAGTGAACTTGGACACCCCTCAGCAGATGGTGAAGCAGTACCATGACATTCTCTGCCTCGAAGACTCAATATCTTAATTTACAGCTTTGGTTAAGTTTATTTTCATTTTCTTCATAACTAATTTTATGCAAATTGGCATGTTTCAGTAGCAGGCACTCCAGTTCTGTTAATTCAGCAGCAGTGTGTACAGTGTGTGCCATTGCAGTATGCTGTTATTTTAGCAGAACTGGAATCCAAACATTGTACAAGCACAGTAAATATAAACCCCGTTTTCAAGCATGCTCTTAGAACAGCACTGCTCTCTTCTGTGCTACAACAGATTTCTTTCATTTTTTTGCTGCTACTGCACTCTAAACAATAAATAATTAAATAAATGTGTGTGCTTTTCTCACGTTGACTGAAAAACAGCCCCAAAGTCAAACTCAGTTCCAGTCTCTTGTGGGGTGTAGGTTATGGTTATACCTTACAGCCTGGTTAAGCAATGAGCTCAGGAATTTCCTTTTTTGGTTACAAGCTTTGTTGCAGGATATACCAGGGAGGAGGGTGAGAGAAAAGGAGTCTGTTGGGGGTGAAGGAGACTTAACCAAGCTTTATGTCTCCATCTGCTGTGGTTAATTCCCATCTCCCTGTCTCCCGCTGTGGCTTTGGGAGTTAATGAATTTGCAGTGCAGAGCTGTGCAGCCTTTTCTTCCTGACTCCTTGGACTAAAATATCAGCTGCAGCCTATTGGCACACCTGCTAATGTAGGAAAGGAGTTTAATATTCCCATCATGTGAAAACTGGGGCACACCAACATGCAGTGCAGTGCAATGACAGCTGAACTGTTTCTTGCTCTACAGCCTGTTACAAGGTTCAAACAGATTCAAAGATCAGAAGAGAGCTTTCATGGTTATTTAGCAATAAAACAGGTATCTCACTATTATTAGTAAACTGATGGGGCTCAAAATCCAGGTGTATTTTGATAGAATCAGCCAGCACTCTTTCCTATGTTCGTAGTTGTACTGTTGTTTCTGGAAGCAGCCCCCCGACCTGATTTTTAAGCCAGACATTAATGCTGGGTGTTTTCTTGCTCACATGCCTGTGGTAAGTGCTTATTTGAACATGTCTCAAAAGAAAATGCATCTGCATGGCAGGAAGAAGCAATTCCTGTCCAGCCATCAGTGACCTGGGTATGGCAAACATGTCGTATTGCCAGGGTAAACCGTGGGATCTGCAGCATGTTTTGCCAGCAGTGCAAGTCCCACCTTTGTCTTCAGAGGGAGACAGAAACAGGAACCACAATAGCCAGGCACTAATAAAAGAAGCTGGAACAAATTCCCAGTTTGGGTATGACCCCCGTGAAACGCGGTTTTCCTTTCTGGATTTTCGCCTAAGTGAGAACAGCTGAGGAAAGGCTTAATTGTCCCTTCATCACAGAAGAGCATGTCCTAACCCCGTGCAAGTTCTTCAGGATAAAACATGTTCTCTATGTTACTGCCAACCCTGGGAGTTATTCACTTCAGGCATTCAAATGATGGATAATTCACTACATCCTCCCAGCAGATGCTCAGAACAAGGCATCTACTTTCCCAGGGCTCCCAAGCAGTTCGCAGGAGAATCTTGCTCTGCTTCTACAAGAGCAACTCCCTGGGTCACTGGGAGCAGTGTGAACAGATTCAAAGGTGCAGTTGTAAGACCTCGAGGAGAGCTGGATGCATCTGGCTCATAAAGACCAGGCTAATTCTTCCCTCTTTCTGCAGCTTTCTGTCTTGTGCTTTGGGTCTACTGGAGCCATGTTTATTGGTGTGGTAATGAACTGCCGAAGAAGCAAGACAGCTGAGTAACCTAAATAAGAGTTTCTCACACTCTAAGCTAAGTAGCAAAATGGGTTGAATTATGGAAGCTTGGAAGTTGAGTAATAATCATCATATTGAGCAGCTGGTGTAAAAGAAGAGCTGGCACCCAGGCAGTAAACCTGACCCAAATATTGCACATGATAGAAGGATATAGGTCAATTTATGAGAGTGGAGAGAGAGTTTCCGCCTTACGGACTGTTTTTTTTACAGCAACAAAAATTATCTATATTTAACTTTATAAATTTCTCTGCCGCCTTCAGGATATAAACTTCAGTATCAGAGCAGGATGTGCGGGTGGGGAGATTTTCACAGTCTTCAGTAATCAAAGTGAGAACTGCATAATCTGGGTAAAACCCCTATGAAAAAAATCCAATCCATAAAATAACTTTTTTTTTAAACAGAGATGGAGCAGTTTGCAGGAGGTAGCAAGGAAAGAACAAAGGTGATTGAAAGAAAAAAGGGAGTCCATTGAGGCCACAGTTGATAAGAACTTTATCTGCAACCTCAACTTGCCCAGCACAGAAGAGTATTTAGAGCACACAGCAGTTCAAACTTCAATCTTAATAATTTCAAGTATTTCAGATTTTCCTGTGTATGGACAGAAAAGTGTCAAAGGATACATGGTAGCAAGGTTTATAAAAGCACTGAAGCAGAGAAGATGTAGTATACCTAAAAAATTCATCACCCCTCATCTTGAAGTTTAGTCTTACAGTGGTTTTAAGATATTCAGGACAGTTATATTTAATTCTTTTCTACTAAGGATACAGAATTTCTGTACCGTGCAATATAAAGTGCTGCCAAAATTCTTGAAAGGAGCATTCAGTGTGGAACTCTACCATCCTACAAGGTCAGGTTCCAGAAATGAGGTACTTGTGTGAATGGGATATTCCAGCCCTCCTGAGGAGCCTTTTCAGGAAGGCTTTGTAGTTTGTGTGTAGAGCTCTGCAGATATCCTCACATATTCCAGCTCTGCAGCCACTTGGTCCTAGGCAAGTGGTGCATTTTTATCTATCTATCTATCTATCTATCTATCTATCTATCTATCTATATCTAGTTATATATCCTACTCTGCTGTAGAAAGGTCCTGAAGCACTTCAGTGCCTGAGGCCTTCTTTAAAAGGGTTATAACCTTTATTCACCCAGATGGATAATGACAAATTATTTATGTCATGAAAGGAACTAAGAATGCTATTTAAAAATTGGTCAGGAAATAATGATCTTTGAAGTTCAAATACACTTAAACAGGTTGCTCTCTCCTAAATGGACAATTAAATATAAATACAATTCTTAAACCATATGGTTTTTGTTTATCCATGTCAACCTGGCTATACATTCTTTAGACTTAGCATTCGCTTCTGGTTTTGGCTTGCTACACTCAAGTATTTGTGTGCTTGCTACACATAGGGTTTGGAATTAAAGTGAAAAAAGAAAAATGAGGGGGTACATCTGTGGCAAGATTGGATACAAAAATATGGCAGCCCCTACATTCCTCCCCAGTTCAGCAGAGTTATCAGCTGACAAAGATATTGCAAACCAGAACTAGTTAGCAGCTTTCACTGAAACCAACACCCGTGTTTATTTCAAATCTGTGTTTATATGAAATCTGTGTTTGTATCAAATCCCATGCTTAACCAAATCTGGCTGTGTTGACTTGTTTCCTGCCTCAGGGTCATTCATATTTTTTCCCTGTTTACTCTCTTAGCTGGCCCACCTTCACTTTAAACCATGTAAAACTCAGAGTGGCTGATCCCTCCTGCTAAGTCCTCCTAGTTCTAACACTCTGAGACAAAATCTATGATTATTTTCTTGCAATTATTTTCTTATTTTCTTGTGCGTCTTCCTGCATGTGTTGTGTCAAATCTATATTCTCAGTTTCTCCTTGTTTCTCTCTTTTACCTTATATCTGGTCCCTCACAGCCCCTTCCTGTCAGACATGGTGCCACATCATGCCATATTTGCACCAAATGAAGTGCAGTTGCCAAGCCCCCTATCTGTGTATTTGATCAAATTGCTCCCTTCTCTGTGTCCCTCTGAGAACTCATCTCTTATCTCATGAACAAATCAAGCTGCCAGTCACTATGTTCAAAGAATTTCTTAGCTCTCCCCCCACTACTCACCACCTTGGTTAATCTCCTCTCCTCCCACATCCTCCATCTCCAGCAGCATCACTCCCCTCAGACGTCTCCATGTTGGCTTCTCAACTCTCCGCTGTCCTCTGCTTCTTGCTTCTTCTGTAGAGCTGCAATGCCACACCCTTGTATTTCTATTTATGTTCAGTTTTCTGATAAGGCTAACTGCACACTAACTACAGTTAGTGTGAAGAAGAGACTAGAAGGAGTCATAGTACTAAATACGTGTTACTAGCTAAAAATGCAATGCCACTAAAAACTGTCATTATAAACTCATCTGTACTGACACAAATCAAGTGAAATACTTGTTGATCAAGGTCCAAATCTTTTTGGGGATAATTCAGTGTTACAAGCACAGTGAAATCTGTAAGTTTATCAGGGCATCCTACTGCACATTTTTTTTTATTTATTACCAAAAAATTATCTCTGAGCATAATTTAAACCAGCAAATTCTCAAGCATAAAGAAATTTATGAGCACACAAAGGTGGTCCTATATTTTGGAGGTGCAGGGTCTGGAATTTATCCAAATACCTGCTGCTCACACAAGGCTCAATTCTAGAAAACTCATATCAAACTCTGCGTATTTGGTACACGTCTACTGCATGAGGCAGACTGGCTTGTAGAAGAATTGGAAAATTTGGCCTGAGCATTGATCCTAGGCTACAAATAGGTATGAAATCCCCCTTGACAGCAGTGATGCTTTTTTAGGAGATCACACACTTGTGTCATCTCACCACAAGGGTTTCTTGGCACTCAGTCACTCTGCCGAGAACGAAGCAGAGGTTTTCTGGACTTCAGCATGACAAATGTTTCAATACCTGCTGCATCTTGTCTTCAGCAAGACAACTATTTTTATTTTTTTTTTTATTTTTTATTTTTTATTTTTTATTTTTTATTTTTATTTTTTATAGGCATCAGCTGCGCAAACAGCTTCAGTTTGTCCTTGTTTCTGTCCTATGGTTCTGCATTGCCTTCAACAAAGTCTCTACAAATCTGTTCATTAAGTGCTATATTTAAATTGTGGTTTTATGGCAAATGCAGGTTCTTAATTAGCATTGAACAAAATTGGCAAGGAACATTAAATGATCCCTTGAGCCTACTGCCTAAAAAATATAAAGCAAGGAAGGGATATGCCACTTTTTTTGGGGAAAGATAAACAGTATATTCTATGGTTCCCACCTCAGTCTGTGAACTGCCCTAAAACAAATCCAAATCTTCACTTTTTTGCAATTCTGATATTTGTTCTGGTATTTTTTTCCTCGTGAACTGTATTTAAAATAAATCTAGCATCTTCTTTTGAGCTTGCAAACAGTCTAAAAATACATCAGCAGTAGGGAGCTGCCTCCTTATACCCTAATGCTACATTAAACTCAGCACCAATAAATGATTTTTCATCACTGGAATTATTTTCAGAAATATCAAACTAATGAAAATACTTCTTTTATCTTGCTGTTTACCCACGTTCCACCAGACTCCATCTCTCCAAGCCCCAATACTATCAGCAATACAATCATACATCAATAATACAACAAATACACAAAATATTAAAAATTAAAGAGCAGAGAAAAATGAATTACATTTGTTTTAAAGTAGAACAGTACTGTTGTACTACTGCATTAGATACATAATAATTTTTTCATAATTCTATAATTAGCCTGGTGCTGACTGCCCTGAATGGTGCTCTGGAGGCCTGAGGAAACCAGATGTGCTTGGTTGGGTGTTTGTGCCCATTTCACTGCTGATGACACTGGCCTTGATGGCATCCACAGAGGGCATGTTGTGCCTGTGCCTCCTGCAGCATCCAGCCACAGCCTCATCAGATGCACCTGAAGCAGTCAGTAATCCCTAAGTAAAAGTAACCATTGATAATTAATTAATTGTCGGTTATTGTAACTGTCAGTTTAAATATCTACCAGCTGCAAATATTTATCATTCCTGATACAAGTATATTGTAGATATAATTTCTTTGCTTACATAGTAGGAATTTTCATGTTATCACAGAATCATTAAGGCTGGAAAAGACCTCCAGGACCATCAAGTCCAACCTTCACCTGAACACCACCTTGTCAACTAAATCATTACATGGGGAACCCCCTCAAAATCCATTGTATGAAATCCCTGTGTTAAATACTCTAAATGGAAAGGCATCATTCCTTCACTAAAGAAATATGGATGCATGACCTACTTCTAGGAGGACAGCAGGGACACTCATCCTGCATGTCCATGTTGGGCGCGTGCATTTCTAACTGTATTTACCAGATGAGCGAGTAGGAGAGAGATGCTTAATCATGCCATGCCCCTTTAATTAATCCTTAATCATTGATTCACATCTACTGCATGTCCCTCAAGTGTTATTTTTTTCCACAACATTTACCTTAGCGTATATTTCAACATGTGCTGTTCGTTTTATGACTTCAGAGAGGATGTGGTTATGGTCTGGCAGAAAGGAAGCTTTGCTGTAGATGGGAAGATAAATCTCAAAGCACCTACACCGCCTCTTGAACACTTTTTTTTTTTTTAATTAACTGTCTTCTCTTCTTTCTCGTGTTTCTTTCTTTGACGGGGCACACAGCGTAGACTTCCCATGTCCTGGGAGACAAACATTCTTGGCTCAGCCATGAATAACTGTGTGCTCCTGGAGGAACTGCTGATCAAGAAATCCCAGCAGAAGAGAAGAACTTCACCCTCCAACTTTAAAGTACGCTTCTTTGTCTTGACCAAATCCAAGCTGGCTTACTACGAACATCGCCACGGGGTACGTCAGTCCTTTTCTCTCTCAGAGTAATGGAAGGAAGGATGAAATTTCTTAAAGGGAGGGAAGGATGCTAATGGTTGGAGGGGTAATCTATGTTAAATTTTGTTAACTTTTCTGGTCCTTTCAACAGCACCATGCACTGAAAATAGGTCAAATGGGTCATTTAGAGCTTCTGATCAGTGGGCATTTGGTGTGAATGGAGGAATAAGACTACTTTGCCAATTTATAGGAAGGATCTAGTTTTGTTATAGGAATTTGGCACGGGCTGTTATAACCAGTGTGTGTAAGAGCTGTGATCCTGTGCGTGGCGCTTCACAGTGGGTGACCTGGAGAGGCTTATTGTGAAGGTCACAAGTGTACCCTGATTCTATCTGTGAAAAAGTAATCCCCAGATCTTCACTCTCATTCTTTTCTTCAGGGCATCAGGCTGATGGCTGGTACGAGATCCGTCTTCCATTTTAAAATAAATTCAGCTGCCACATGTAACGTGTAGTCTTTGGAGCTAGCTTCAGATGGGCTGTGATGATGAGAACCAGGCTCAGGGCAGGCTTTGTTTCCCTAAGTTTGCATTTTGCTGATTTGCTAAATATGAAGAAAATTAGAAGTCAATCTGTGCACCCCATTGTGTTTATTGCTCTAGTGAAGTGAGAATTACTTCCTTCTATTTAGCTGGATGTTTGCTGAGCCTCGTTACGGTCGTAAATAATCTTGCTTGTTTTCCAACAGTCACTGAATGTACTGTTAATCCATTATGTTTAGGCACTGTTCCTGTAGGCAGAGCAGAACTGGGACTGTGCTGCCTTGGATCCTGCACTCGCAACTTCAGACCATCTGATCTTGCTCAGTTGCAGAAAATTAAGTAGAAACAGAACCCAACAAGAAAAGTATGATGTGCCATCGTATTTTATCACAACCTATTTGGGGTTATAAACCAGCTTTGAAGGTTACCAGTAATTTTTAGCTGTGTGTTAGTCCTCTCAAATATGCCCAATGAAATGTTTTTCTTGCTTTTGTTTTATAGTCCATGTTTTTCTCACCTCCATTTTAAACAGGGCACTGTTCATTGCTGGATACTGTGACTGTATATGGTTTGAGACTCTCTTTGTCTGTTCTCCAAACTATTTTTCAAATGCCATTGTATGAAGATTTTAAATTCCATTTTAACTGTTCCACTCAATTATTCAGGGTTGAATTCTGAAAAGCATCTAAATGATTTTGCTGTAGGTGTTTAGAGAAATCTTCACAACTAGATTTTCTTGGTGCTTTCTGAGTTGGTGGACTTGAGATTAACTCAACATACACTCTGCCTAGATACTTTTGCAGTAGGTGTTTTGTCAGCATTTTTAGTGACTGAAATAGTTTGGAAAATTTGACTCAGTGCCTTTCAGTGGGGTATAGACTTCACACACTGTGTTTTTGGAAAATTTCCCACCTAGTCTTCCAAAAGGCCATTTAGGTGAGATGAGGGTTTGGTGTATTATCCACTTAATCGTATATATTATATATTTTAAACATGCACATATTATATATGTGTGGACGTGTAGGTAAACACATGTGCAACTTTAGAACCTTGTGCACATTTGAGGGGGTGTGGGTACATTTGTGATCACAGGGCTGATTCTTCATGAAATGCTGATTTTTTCTCATGCAAACTGTCAAAATCAGATTGTTACATGAAAAGAATTTCACACAAAGTAGAGAGAAAAGAATTTGTCCTGTGAAATACTCCCAGAGCCAATCAATCATTAGCCTCTTCGGTAATCAAAATTAGAGCATCCTGGTGAGATCTCTGCATGGTCAGGTCATTGCTGTTCTGGAGAGGAAAGAGTAGGGCAGCCCGTGCAAGAACCATCTTGTTTTGTTCTCAGAATGGAGGGAAGCCACAGCACCTGAGTTCACAGCCTGTGGAGGGAGGATTCCAACCATCCCTGCCCAGCACATGGGCTGTGCCATTCCCAGGAGAGCACCAGGACCAGGGACCATGTGCAGGTGTTGAAATCGATGATCTGTGGTGCTCGTTCTCTGGTGCAGTCCCTGGCACAGGCTTGGCTCTGCTCCACAAGGACTCTCTCAGGTCATTTCTGGAGCTGGCAGGGGTCAGCACAGGCTGTCACCATTGCAGTTTGCATGTGGCCCTGCTCTGGAGGTTTAGGGACATCGCTGTTCTCTGCCAGCTGGCTGCAGGGATGGGGAGCATCCACAGGTGCTATATGGACTGACAGATGGACAGGCCCAGAAAATGTCTGGGCTTTTAAAGCATGTATTTTTTAAGGAAAATCTCTGGGGATGTTTTCTCTAAGAGTTTTCAATGAGTTTCTTCAAGGACCCCTTACAAACCTGTCTGGTGGATTCCTGTACTCAAGAGTTTCGTGATGTACAGTACTCACCTCTCCAGTCCTTGGTCAGTCAGTAACAACAGCCCAGGCATAAAGTCAGGTAAAACAACTACTGAACTGCTTGAAAGTTTGAGAATCCCACTGATTTCAGTTGGATGACTTAAAGTAAAGTACACACTTAAGTGTTAAGCCTCTGTATTTTTAAATCATGGGTATAAAAAGACATTTAAGAATTTATTGTATCAGTCCAAAACAAGGAAATAAGCAGACCAAGAGGGTACAGGGATAATTCTGCAAATGATACCCAAAGCTGTCCAGACAATTGACATCTTAAAGGCAGATTTTTTGCAATAACTGTAATGGCATTTTCATTGTAATTTTCATCTTTCTGCCACAGCTGACAGAGAGCACTGTTCTCCTCAGGGGCCAAGCACACAGTCGCCCTTAATGTTAATGAAAGACATTTACATGTCTCATTAGGAGAATGAGCCCCCAATAACTGTCAACAATAAGAAGCTGTGTTTTCTGGAATTCATTATGCAGTGCACAATGCAGGGCTGTCTTAACATAAAGCAAAGCCCTGATAACAGGCACAGCTGATATTCAGCCCCCGTCTCGGCTAAAAGACATCAGAAGTGCC
This sequence comes from Corvus cornix cornix, assembly GCF_000738735.6. Taxonomy (NCBI): domain Eukaryota; kingdom Metazoa; phylum Chordata; class Aves; order Passeriformes; family Corvidae; genus Corvus; species Corvus cornix. The sequence continues at coordinate 5,073,845 of NC_046343.1, read as the reverse complement.
TTTATTATAACATGCAAATCAATTCCACAGGCAAAAATTATTTGTTTCAGGGTCTGACTTTGTAGCTATGGTACATGTGAGTAAACAAGCTCATGGGAGTAATAATTTTAACTATTTCAATGAGTTTGATCCTCTCCACAATAATGGATAACACGGACACTGTGATACTCTCAGGGTACACCTGCTGCACTGCAAAAGCAGCAGAGAAGTGAATCCTTTTGGGGAGGTGTCTGGGACAGAGTTTCAAATGTCCTTACTTAGACTCAGAAAAAGTATTTAAACTGCTGAGTTATCTGTATCCCCTTCACCCAACAGCTTATGGTTCTTGGTAAATCCCTCAGGCACATAAATATTTTGAAATTTTATATCTTCATGCACTTGTGGGCTATTATTAGTCCAGCTTATACAGGCAGCAATGAAATGCTCAACCAGAAAAGGCCAAGTTCTCTTTTCATTTACATCAGCACAATTCTTCCTACACTGGTCAGATGCCCAGGAGGTCACATAGAATGAGCCAGCCTTGTCCTGGGCTCTTTCATTCAGATCTTTGATACTCACATATAAAGATGGCAAAGATGGCACTTAGCATGCCTTGAAATCTGCTTTCAGTCTCTTGCTACATGAGAACAAATGGATAAACTTGGCTGAAAAGACTTTTATCAGCATCCCAGAAATGCTCCAGCTGCTCTGTAGCATTATCTACACGTTGGGTTGCTTGCAGCAGTCCAGCTACCCACGGGAACAAAAGCAGTGCTTTGCTCCTCAGGCCAGTCCTTTTCACCTTGATTATTCTTACACAGAATCCGACTTGTCCATCCTGCCATGGAAAGACTTGGTTTTCTCCCCAAGATTCCAATGCAAACAGACTAAAACTTTTCTTCTGAAGATCTCCATTCTGGTATTCTTGTTAAGTTAGGGTGGCCATTCATACCATTTCTCATTGCTTTGTGTCTTCTGAATACCTTAGCAGTCATGAAGCTGCAGTCCTCACCTAAAGGGAATTTAGTTATGGTTTTAAAGATTACCTTCCAAAGAAATACATCTGACTAGATATGCCATTCTTCATAACTTGTCATGTATTTATTAACTAGTACTGTTTGCTTGCCAGAATATGCAATACCATTTGTTTTCTGGTGCATATCTCCAACTAATTTATTAATAATACACGTATCACCCACAAAGAAGTCAGGCTTGGCATCTGCCTGCATCACCCATTTCAATGAATTTTTATGTAATAAAATCAATGCAACCCTAAATAAGATGGAGGAAAAGTACAAACCTGTGCCTTAATGTCTAGTAAATCTCTGAAAACTTAACATGAATTTTTAATAATCCAAATTGTATCACTGGAGTTGAGGGAGGATGAAGTTGATATTGCTTGTCACAATGAGCCTCCTTTCTATTGTGAAATCGCAGAATCATGGTAATGCTGGTTGGAGAGCACTTCTTAAATTCCTTTAGTCAGACTTCTTGCCAGGATAAGATCAACACTCAGAGCAGGACTGCCACCAACACCAGAACAAGTTGGCTGTAACATTGACTGGCCACTGCTTCCAAGCCAAGGACAGAGATTCCACATCTTCCGGCAGCCTATTCCGATGATCTTATCCAATGTTTGTGTGGATATTTGCAAAGTTCCCATCTACTGCCATTCTCATTCACGACTCCTGCAGCAGCATCCTGATTCAGGGTGGTGATATTGTCTAGACAGGATTGCCTTGAGTAAAATGCAGGTTCTCTGTGTCTGGTGTCTGTGGCCTTTCTAACTACACAAGCGTGTGGTAAAGTGGGGTAATAAAAATAGCTCCTTTTTCCTGGAATAAATAATGTTATCTTCCAGAATATGATTATAATGATTTTCTACTTGCCCAGTTCTGCTCCTACTAGGTCCTTTTTTATCTATTTATTAGCCTTCAGTTTTTGAAGAAAATTTTTTAAAATTCCTTCTGAGCAATGTTTCCACAGCAGATGTCCGATACTTCCATTTTGTTTAAATTACAAAGCTCAAATCTTGCTTCTGTTAGAGAACATGGAGGAGGGTGTAGCAAAATCTTCAACCCATGTTTTCTTTTATATCTTTAAGAGGGAAGGAATGCCTCCTAATTTGAATATACAACTATAAATATGAGGTTTTCTAATAGTTACCTTTTATTAGACTTCTCTATTGTGGCCATCTTTTGCTCCCAGTGCCTTTGACTTTGCTTTATATTGTAATCAACATTGTAACTTATTTTATTGTAATGCCTGCCTGTTGCTTTATACTCTTTCATCCTTTCTGGCTGAATTTTAATTTTGGCCTTAAAGATTAAATTTTTTTTTTCTTTAAAAAGTGTTGTCATATAGTTGATTTAATTTAGCTTCTTTTCTTTCACTGAATCCTTCATTCACTGCAATCCACTGCTCCCAGTCTTTGCTGGAGTCAAGAATAGCTTTGAAGAAACTAATATGGTATTCAGGAGCTGTTCCATGTGCTTTTATGTAACATAAAAGACTTATTTCCATCATATTAAAAAGCTCATTTGAAAGCCAAGAATCTTCCTTTTTTTCCCCCCTTCTGTTTCTTGATGATGGCATTGATTTTCTTGTCCAACCACTTGTGCTGATACTAGGGCTGTGCACTCTGATAACCATCTCTCACAAGACCTGTGCCAAAGTGAACTTTGGAATTGGATTTGGTGGAAAAACAAGGCTGGATTGGGTCTGTAGGACTGTGTAAGGATAGTAAATAGTTGAATGGAGGCATCTTAAGCACCAGTTGCAGATGGTTTTGTTATTTAACACAATTCTGTACACTCTGCATCCAGGGTGTGCCCACCCCTAAAACACCTTCATGTTCTTTAGATGTGAAAACAGCAGTAAAAAAAAAAAATAGTTATTCTTTTAGTTCAAGTTGAAGGACAAAATAGTCACGATGGACAGGTAAGACAAGCAGACACATTTAGGGATTTGAATATCAAATATAACAAAATACATTGGAGGTATTAAAACACAACAGCCAGAATTCTACAGAAAATCCCATTATTAGCAATGGGATTCTCCAATTTTCCTTTAGAACAGTTAGCATGACAGAAAATGCAAAATCCCTTACAACTTTCTTTTAAAAATCAATTTGCTCAATTTAGTTTTCAGATTTCATTTAAAAATTGGTTACAGTTTTATTTCCCATAAACCCTGAAACTATCAGTGTTCCTAATGAGAAAATGCCCTAAATACCGATCGAAGATAGCATCCAGGCAAAGTTGCTATGAATCCAGCATCCAACAGTCCTTGATGTCCTTCCACATTCCACAGATAAGGAATATGATAAGAGATAGAAAGTAATTGTGTCCACACAGTGTTCAAGGAGGTTCAAGCTCAAGTTCAAGCTCAAGTCTTTTGGTTGGTGGAAAAATACTTTAGCAGGAGATCTACCATTAAAAATAATTCCGTCTTGTTCCAGTGATATCTCATAAGCTTCTCGTTACTATTTCTACATCAAGAAATTCCTTTCCAAATTCTTTCAGAAGCTCAGCAAGGTCTGAAGAGAAGTCCTTGAGAGGTCAGGAGCACGTCACTCGTTTAAAAGGCTGAAGGTCACCAAGCCAGTTGAGCTCTCTGCCATGGGGAGTTCCACCTTTCACAACCCTCAAAATCGGCTGCTGCCTCTGTCCAGGCTGAACACCAAGCCCAGCTAGAGCAGAGGGACAGGGAACAGGTGACACAGGGTCAAAGCAAAGATCCTTCATCTACTAAATCACCAATTAAGAATTGCTCTTTTTATTCAAGGCAATCAGTGAAAACAGGGAATGAAGTTTGGCTCAGATTCTTACCAAAAAAAAAAACCCCTGATGGTGCAGAGAAGGTCATTAAATGCTTTCATTGATGGAAATGTTCTTGTGGTCGAGCCTGCTGAGGACTGGAATCTCCTACCTTGCTCCACCCCAGCTATAAATCAGCTTTCCCCTACCCTCCTACGAAGGAGGCATTGCCAGCACTGCACAGGAAGGGAGGCACAGGGGGTGAGGTGCAGGGAGGCAGAAGGTGAACACAAACACCTCTGGGCAAGGAAAGCCAAGCTGCAGCGTGGACAGCCCTCGGTAGGGACTGCTGCTGAGGAGATTGGGGCCACATGAATCTTAATGGCTTGGTTTTCCCCTCACCAGAACAAAAGAAAAGATAAAAGTTGTAATGCAACTTGAACCAAGGCAGCTTCATGAGGCACAGGGTGCTGCCTTCCTGCCAGAAAATGCTGCCTTTGGTCTCCTCCTCTGCTCCTTGAGATAGGCCCCCCCTGCCTCTCCTCTCCCCAGCATTTGGCCCCTCTCCCTTCCCCCTGCTCCCAGCACTGGTGGCTACACCTTTGATTAACACAGTGGGGCTCAGCAAAACCTGTAAACACCCACCAAGCCCAAACAGTGCAGAGCTTTTCAGCCCCAGATCTCACGAGATCTCAGACCTTTGTGAAGCCTGAGGGTGCAGAGCCATGGTCTGGAAGTGTGATTCAGTGACCTGTGTCATTGGCAGGGGCCACTGATGGCTCCCTGCCCTCTCACCATGAGCTCCACATCCCTTCCCCTGCCCCAGACCTGAGCTGGAGGAAAGTAATTCATTTTTTGGGTGAGCAGCAGTGCTGGTGGTTGGTTTTAGCACACGGTAGAGTCCAGGCAGGTCATTCCTTGAGCAGGCACAGGGAGATGCCTCCTTGTGTTGCAGGGTAGGGCTGTGTCCCTTGTCCCATGGTCAGTTGTCCCAGCATCTAAAACAATCAGGGACCACCAGAGTCATCTGGTTTATGCAGGAGAGACAAACCAAAGGATTAGTCAATGAAAGAGCTGCTGGAGCTGTGAGGCAAGAGGAGGTGGAGTCCCAAAGATGAAGACATCAATGCATTTGGCTTGTGATGCACCTGGCTCCTTTCAGAGTGGTTCCCAGAACAGATATATTGCAAATAATGGACCAAAAGAAAGCAAGCAGGATGGGCTGATCTGCAGCACATATGCTTCTCCTCATGGGACAGCAGCCTGCCCTGGTTCTTTCCTCACATGGCACACAGTAAGACCACTGATGCTTTTACTGACCAAGCAGCTAAAACATCTACCCAGTTATATTCTGGGCAGACTGAAAACAACAAATAGAGATCTGTCAGCATGTTTTGTCTCACCCTTTTAGGAACAAGTCTCTGAGGTTTTTTAGAGTCCATTTTTAAGAGGCTTTTCCTCTCCCCTCCCTTCCAAATGGCCCTGTTGCTTTTGTTGGATTAAAGTGCAGTCAAACATCACAAAACCAGGGATATGTTTAGTTTCCAGCCCAGTTTCTGGGTAATTTCTGGTTTGTGAGTGGTAATTCCAGTTGTTTGTCCTGCTAGAGGACTGTAATTGCTTTCTATCAGCAGGGTCCCATCTGCTGAGGATCTGCTGGGCAATGCTCTGGCTGTGAGACACACCCCGATGTTGTGCTGCAACATGAGATTATGAGGAGCTTCCGTTGCTGAATTGTGTGATTAAAAGGAACACAGTGGGTCATGAGAGCTGCAGGACAACTGCACAAAGCTCCTTGAGAAGGCTGGACCCTGTCTTTCAGCAGACTCCAGAAAACCAGTCTGCAGGGAAAGAGCAGAGCCTGTGCCTGGCACAGCATCGCTTGCTGAAGCCTCAGGGGAAGAATGCATGTGGGTAAACCCCGGGACTTCAAAGGAATGAGATGAAGGAGGGTTCAGCGCTAGCAAAATTGAAGGTTTTTATAGGATATAAATGGCTTTGTGTCTCATCAAAAGGGTAGAAGTCCCAGGGGTAGAACAAATGATAGAGGAGGTTTTGCAGAAGAGACAGAGGAAGCCAAGTCTGAAAGAAAGAAGTGAATAGATAAGAATGAAAGGAAATAGATGGTGAAAATGGGGTGCAGTAAGGCCTTCTAAGGCTTGCCAGCACTCTTGAGAGTTAATTGGTATTTAAATTTAGGGGTGCTTTAAAGCCTTGGGTTTATTGATTTAGAAGAATCCCACACCCCATAGAACTACACAGGCAGATGTTGTCTACTTGAGACAGTCCTGGCAGTAAATCCAGAGACACTGGTTAAACTGCAAGCAAATACAAATACAAACCCCAAACGCACCAGCAAAGGCCAGCAAGAGCAGTGTGAGACCACACTGTAATAATTTCCCTCTTTTGCCTCAACTCCAATTATACAAAGGCAAAATACCCAGCCAGTCATGCAAGAATGAGGCTTGAGGAGTCTTGGGGCCTCTCTTTTTTGAGGCTGTCTGACAGTGCTCTGTGGCAAACCTCCCCCCATCTGCAGAGGTGTCAGCTGCTGCCCTGGTTTATGCTGAGTTTAACTCTGCAAGGTGGCAGAGGAGCAGCAGGGGGGTTGGCACAGCGGTGGGGACGGCTGCTGCCAGCGGGGCAGAGCTGCAGGGTGGTGGTGACAGAGGGAACAAGGGGCAAGAGGGAGCTGGAGGGTGTAAGACACAAAGAGTTGGGGTCCAAGGGAGGGTCAGAAGGTGGCCAAGGTCTTGCTGTGTCTCTGAGTGATAACCTGTGGCAGGTACAACACAGCAACTGAAGTTCAGGCTCTCTCCTACTGACAGTGTTTGGAAAACAGAAGCTTTGCAGTGTTTTGGTGTTGTTAAATCTCACTGATTTCCGTCATGCTGTTCCAAAGCTGAGCTGGGGGACAGCTAGTGTTTAATCCCTACTGAAAATGAATCAAAACAGGAAACCAGCTCGCTCTGAAGAGCAAACTCGTCTGTAGTGGATCCTGCAGAAGCACCAGAGGCTGAGCCTCAGCTCCAGTTTCACCAGCTGCCCTCACCTCTCTCTTGCAAAAGCTGAGTGCCACTGGCCATGGAGCCATAGGATGAGGATCCCACAGGGATTAGGGTACACCAAGGAAGCTGGGATACTTGAATGTCTGTTCTTTTTACTCTTTCCCCACTGCCCATACTGCTATTTGTGTACCTGGTATACCGTGAACAGAAGTGCAGCAGAGGATGCCAGAGAAACAGCTTTGTTGGCAAGTTCTTGAGGATAATATTTATTTCAAAATTCCCTGTTGTTTTTTCCTAGCTGAAAAGCCAGACAAAACAAAAACAGAGAAATGTTGTAGTTTTTTTGGAAAACAGATGCAGTAAAAATGTCCATTTTGGATGAAATGACTAGTTTTGAAATTCTTGGTGCCCAAACTTTTTAAAATAAAATATTTATTGGTTTATATCTTTTCAATATGAAACAGGGGTGTTAGTAAACTGAACATTTAATGAAAGCAGTTCTTTTTGGTTAAAAAGGGATTTCATTTTGCTGGAATAAAAAAAAGTAAAAGCTGAACTTCAACCAAAGGTTTTGACTGGTTCTCTAAGAATCCATGTGCTGATTTGAAACATATGTATGCGTATGTGAATCCATATAGAGGTGCTATATATAAGAATTATTCTTTATACTTTTAAATGTCTTACATAATCAGTTAATTTGCTTCTGCTCCATTAAAACTAAATCTCCCACAGACACGACAGTCTGGTCTAATTATTCACTTAATCCACAATCATTAGCATCAACCAAGTGCTTTTCTCTGTCTTTTAGAAAAAAAGGACTTTGAAGGGTTCTGTGGAACTTTCCAGGATTAAATGTGTGGAAATTGTGAAAAGTGACATCATCATTCCCTGTCAGTACAAATACCCTTTCCAGGTGAGTCTGTCTGTTGACCATACTAAGAGAGGTATCACTTCATTTTGTATTTCAGTAACATTTCCTTCACTGTGCAGTTGTTAATGAACCCAACACTGGGTTCTTTATCAAAGCTACTACTCCAATTTAAATAAGCAAAAGTCAGTGAGGTTAAGAGATGCTTCTGAACAGTCCCTGCTACTCCACTTCCCCACATCATCATTTGGCACATAACTTGCTGGTAAGAGGGCTGCTGCCTCTTTACCTCTGGTGCCTCCCTTGTGAGCAGTGTATCTGGGACTGCTTCTCATGGCTGGCTCCTTTCTTTGTCCCCCTCTCCAGATTGTCCATGACAGCTACATCCTCTACGTGTTTGCCCCCAACCGCGAGAGCCGGCAGAGATGGGTCCTCACGCTGAAGGAAGGTAAAAAACCCCTGTGCCCACCTAATTGTGGGAGGTGCTTATGTCTGACCAGTTTTCTCACAAACAATGCAGAGAAAATGTGCAAGAGGAGTCAGTGTCTCCCTTCTCAGCAGGCAAAGTGGTAGTGGGTTATAAAATCGAATTGCTTGTAAATCTGGTGGGTGTGTTTTCAGCAGAAATTTGGACGTGGAATGGTTTATTTGGGTGCCTTAATGTCTGCCAGTGTCTGCAGGGAGGTTTCAGAGGATGGATCAGGCTCTGCTTGGTGGTGCCAAGCAATGGGACAAGAGGCAATGGGCAGAAATGATGCCCAGGAAGTTCCACCTGAACATGAGGAAGAACTTCCCTGTGCAGTGACTGAGCATGGATTGCCCAGAGAGGGTGTGAGGTCTTCCTCCCTGGGGACATTCCAGAACCATCTGGACACAGTCCTGAGCCATGTGCTCTGGGACTACCCTGCTTGAGCAGGGAGGCTGGAATAGGTGACCCACTGTGGTCCCTGCCAGCCTGACCCATTCTGGGATCTTGCTATGATTTGTGTCTTTCTAGAATAAACTCTTAATAAGTTACTGTAATTTGAGGTTTCTTATTCAGGAATAGACAAGGATTTTCCTATGGCTAATTTTTTTAAATAACCTTTTCTACACAAAAGAATTTTCAGCTCTTATGAATAGACTTTTTTGGTTAGGTGACAACCTTTTTAGAGAACCATGAATATTAGGGAACATTTTTGCGGGTAGCTTTCATTTCCTGTTCACCTCCAGCATTGTGCTGTGGTTCACTCGGACGGAGCTGCAGTAACCAACACTGGGGGCAGAGACAAGCAGAGTGCTTGACGTGAGGAAGGTGTCAATTAGTTACATAAAAACTGCACCAGGCTTCTGTCATAGCTTTTTTCTGTTTTACAGCACTGCTGCTCTATTGTTCCCTCTGAAAACATTGTGCCTGATGGAGATATTGTGAAGTTCATGCACTGACTCTTGCAATCAGTTATTCCCCTACTCCAAGCTTCTACTTTATTACCTCTTCTCATTCAACAGTTGGAGACTGTCCCCTCCCTTGGACAATTTGAATAGTCTTGAATAGTCCTGCAGAATTGTTTTTGTTCTTTCAGGGAAATTTTTATTACAGATAGAGAGCCTGAGCTTCAAAAAGAAGAACTGCAATCACTCACACAGACATTCAAGACTGGTATTTAAATGTGCAAAAAATGTTTGGTGCTGGTGAATGCCAGCTTGTACAGCTTCTTCTGGACACCAAGGCAAACCAGCAAGTGTCCTGGGAATAATCAATATATGGCCTGCTGGGTTTTATTTATGTGACCCTCCTTCTCTAGTTTTGGTGTTTCGTCATTTTAAAGAGAGTAGGATTCTGTTCTACCACAGCAGAGGGGCTGTCACCAGCAGGAAGTCTATTACTCCACATCACTGGTGGCATTCAATCCTTTTGGGAGAAAGGAAAACATTAATGGAGGAGGTTGATAATGTTCACCAAAGCTTCATTTGAAAATAACAAGAAGCTTCTTTAAAGAGCAGACTATTTCCATTTAGTTCTAGATGACTTTTAGAACTAATGTGGATGCAAATAAATTAATTTTCCCCCTTCTTTTTCTTCCCCTAATGTTTTCCAGAAACAAGATACAACAACAGTTTGGCTTTGAAGTGTCATCCAGATTTTTGGTTAGATGGCAAGTGGAGATGCTGTGCTCAGACAGAGAAGATGGCAGCTGGCTGTGTGGTGTATGACCCCACCAAAAATGGTAAGGGACTTGTTAAGACCATCCTGACCTCGAAAATATTTATTCCTAGCAAAAGTAAAGGATTTAATCTCTCTTGTACAGAACATGAAAAATTATGATGCTACATTTCCATAAAGAGACATGTTCCTGGCTTCTTGAGGTGTTCTGGCTTATCTTTTACTGTATGTGGCATTCTCTTTTCTTGAATTCACATTTTCCTCTGTGTGATGCTTGGTGCTGGTTTTGGGATGAGATGGAGAACTAAGAACTTGATCAACTGTGGTCAGTCAATAAGCCACAACTTTCTTGAGATAAATGTGTTCAACTGTGTTTGTCCAATTTTGACCAAACCATATTTCCTCTATGGTTTCAATGGCCAAGCATAATCTTTACTTTGTCTCCTGAAAATGGACACAAGTGGTCAATCATTCTTCACCAAAGAAACATCTACCTTGTGGTTTTCACCCTGATTCCTCAAGTAATCTGTACCCCAATTTCCAAGCCCTGCTGAGATTCACTGTGTAGTTGGCACTTCTTGGTCTCAAAGTCCAAAGCTCCCTGTTCAGAGAGTTTGTATCACCTCTATCAATTCATTACATTGGTGGCTTCTCCCTTGGTTTTGCCCTCACCTAATTCAAATTGTCTTTCTTGATTTCTTTTCAGCCTCAAAGAAGCCTCTTCCTCCCACTCCTGAAGATAACTGGGTGAGTGCAGTGAGGCTGTCCTTAGTGTCCTGCCCTGAGTGATTAACTACCAGTGGGGAGTATGTTCACCACAGTGCAGTGACCTAGAATTTCACCTGTGATAACATTCCCTGCGTGTTTTCTGTGCAGTTGAAATTTTTTATATGAAATTCATTGTTTGAAAGTGCCAAAGATGCTCATGCTGCCACCACACCCCAGTGGATGCTCTGGCGTGCTTTGGGGCCTTTGAGCCCAGGGGACACCAGTGCTGCCAGGAAAATACCACTTTAGAGAGCATGCCATTGCTTTTTATGAATATGAATATGAATATGATAAGCCTTTTGCCTAATTTGTGCAGAAATTGTTGCTAGACCCAAAGGAAGCCGTGGTCATGGCCATATATGACTATGAAGCCCAGAACCCGCAGGAGCTGACGTTACAATACAATGAGGAATATTATGTGATTGACAGCTCTGAGGAACATTGGTGGCTGATTCAAGATAAGAATGGGTAAGTCCCCTTTCAACAGCCTATGTACAAACCCCTTCTAATTCCAGTTTGTTCTTCCATTAACATACATGCTGGCCTCTTGTTTAACTTTCGTGAAGCATCCTCTGATTCACAAGGAAAAAGTGATGGAAGGTTATTTAGGGTAACTTTCTTCCCTTTGCCATTGCTTCAGGCAGCTGGGAAAAAGGATCTGAAAGTTAATTTTACAACAATAAACAGTCCTTAGTTCAGAGTGATATTTGCAGTGATACATAGGGGGGAAAATTGTGAAACTCTGCAATTTTAGAGGCGCAATCAGTTGTTTTCTTCTCCAGTAACCCTACTCAATACATAACCACCAGCACTTTTATCATGCAATGAGCAGGCAAAGCTTTCAAGGCTGACTCCTACAGATGCAGAGAAAATCCTGTCTGTCAGCACACTCACACTTGTCTTGCCTCTCAACAGGCATGAGGGCTATGTGCCCAGCAGCTACCTGGTGGAAAAATCACCCGAGAATCTGCAAATGTATGAGTAAGTTGTGCCTGTGTTTTTCTTGTACCTCTGAGTGCCCTGGATTTGAGGCTACAAGTCTCAAATGCCCCCACCCTACCTCACATTCCACCCTGGGGATGCTCCATTCAGAAGCTTTTCAGCAGAAACTTTCCTGGCCTAGAAATGCTGACTCGGAGTCTTTTGATGTTTTCAGGTGGTACAATAAGAACATCAGCAGAAGCAAAGCAGAAACACTGCTCAGGGATGAGGTAAACCAGTGTTATGCATGGGGTGGATGGGAAACAATAATTAATTAATGACAAATGAAGCCTGCGAGGGCTGCTTTGTGTAAAAGAGATGAACCCTGGGTCCCTGCTGTGTTTGTGTCCTTAGTGTGTGATGTGAGATAAAGGACCACCAGCACACCCCCCTTATCGCCACTGTTAGCTGAGCATGGATGGAGCTGTGCCATCCACACACACCCAGTGACTGGGGCTGCTGGAAAACACTGCTTCAGACCACTGTGCCAGCTGGAAACTGTGATTTTAGCTCATCTTTTCTGTCTCTGCAGGAGGCCTGTGCATGCCAGTAGTTCTCTGAAAATCTAACCAATCTTGTGCTGAAGTACTTTGGGTGAAAGCCAAAAGTATGGCTGTGGGTTTTGTATTTTTAATTTTGTGTGTGTGTGTGTGCATGTAAGCACACATCTTTAATTTTGCAGTTGAGCCAGAGTTTTCCAGTGAAGACTGTACTGAAAATACAAAGAATAAGCTTCTTGTTCAAATTTTCCACACAAACACAACCCTAATTTTTAAATCAGCTCTTACATTAACAGGTGGCCCTGTTAATAAACACAAATAAAGTGTTCCTTCTTGCAACAGTAGCATTTTATGGAAATAAGAGCATTTTTGTATGGTTTTAAAAATTCTTGTATAAACTACTACAGGACATGTCCCCACATGGTTTAGTGGTCTTATTTTTTCTTTCGGTCCTACCAGTACAACTCTTCTGTGGTAACTACCCCCATGTGGCTGCAGAGACTTCTGGTTCAAAGCCTTGCAAACCTCACAGCTCCCCCCAGAAATCTGGCCAGGTTTGTGAGTGATCTTTGGCCAGCCTTGGTCAGAAGTGAGAACAGACGGGCAAGAATCGAGCTTAATATAACTTGGGCAGGATGCTGCCTCCAAAACTTGCCCACCTCCAGTCCTAAAGCCCTCACTGTGCATAATCAAATGCTTCTACAGCAGCAGAGAGAGCTTTTTTAGAGCTTCCCTGTGCCAGATATTGTGTGGTGCAGATGCAGCAGATGTTGTGCAGACACTGAAGAGCCAAACCTGGGAAGCTCACAGCTCAGCAGGCTGATCCCACCTGGGCAGAGCTGCACACTGAGAGCCAGCAGCTCATACCCAGGGGATGCAGGAGCAGCTCAGCCTCTGTGTTCACCTGGAGCTGATCAAACCTCTAGGGAAAGAGGCCCAGGCAGGGTGCACTTGGTGGATTAGCTCTGCATGGAGTGTTGTGGGTGGGTAGGAGACATAAAATGGAGGAAACCTACAGTGTAAAGCAAAGGAGGAGGGGATGAAAAAAGTCAGGCACTTGGGATGCCGGATGAAAAGCTTCTTTTTCTGCAAACAGAAGAAAAAATGTGGGGTTTATTACCAATATATAGGTCAGTACAGCACATTCCAGCCAAACTGTGATGTTAATTCTCCTTTGCCATCTGATCCATCTGGGCCAGTGGGATCATGCCCTGTGAGGCATTTTAGCATTCAGACGAGTAGAAGACAATTACAGTGAAAAGTTAAAAAAGAAAGGTTTTGTGAGTGCCAGAGTGCAGGAGGACTGCTTTCTTACCCATTTATGTTTAGATACTGGATGCCTGGTGTGCCTATGAAAGGGCAGGATCATGTCCAGGGTTTTCCAATTTGTGGTACATGGGTAAATTATTGTTCCTACACTCCCATATGGATTCTCTGGTGTTGGATAAGCTGTGATTTGTTCTGTGGCTGCTCACTCCATGGGGAGCACTCAGAGGGGTTTGCCTTTCCATTTGGCCACACGTTTCATTGAACATGTGTTCTGTCAGATAGGGCTGAGGGCAGTCAATGGATTCAGAATTTCCAGAGGAGAGACTTGGAGGGACAGAGAGGCACACCCACACGTACTCAGCACAGGAGCCTAAGTCTCATTTCCTCTGAGAGCTCCGAGAGGAAGCTGAGCTGAAAGCACAAACCACCCAAGAGAGACCCGCAGGCCCTGGCCAGCCACCAGAGCTGTGCATGGAACACACCAAGCTCTGTCAGTGGGGTGATGGCTCTTTTTTTTCCTATATTTTTAGCACATCCTCATGACAGGGCTGAAATAAGCACAGCTTTGCCCCCAGCCTGCTTCTTTTTTTTTTTTTCCATTATGTCTCTAACCAGTTTTCTCTCCTTTGCTCCTGTTCCAGGGTAGGGAAGGGGCCTTCATGGTGAGAGATTCGAGGCAGCCTGGCATGTACACAGTCTCTGTTTTCACCAAAGCATTAAGGTACAGCTGAGCTCAGCAGCTTTTCACATCAATTACATCAATGAAATGGCTTCTATGAGTGTGTAATCTCTGTATAGTTGTTTTGGCATTAAAACGAGAGAGCAGAAGGCTCATGAAAATGATAGAGGGAAAACACTTCCAAAAAAGGCAGAAGAGTCAGCTGCCAGTCCCAAAGTGTATTAAAGGCTCCACTTCTCCCTGCATCTAAATATGTGCCTATAAATAGTCCCTTGGACATCACTGGGGTTGTCATTCTGATGGCACTGTCCCCTGAAGTGTCAGTAGGATCAACAAGGGCTGTGTGCTGGACTCATCAGAGGTGGGTAGAGCAAGGCAAGTGAAAGGGTTTCAGTGATGGGGCAGAAAGTCGTGTTTCACAAAGAAGAGGCAGACAAACTTAGTACTCAACCTTCTCTTATCAGGAAACCTCAGCCTTTCTCTCGAGATGAGACCATCTGCGAGTGAGAGGGAGGACATGCAAGTACACAGACTTCATTAGCAACTGCAGCTCACTCCTTGCTCCTCCCCCGTTCATTCTGGGGGAAGGTTCTCCCCTTTGCTCACTTGTTTCTGTTTATACCCCAGATCCCTGTCTTTTTGCTGCAAGCTATTTTCTCTCAAAGAAAACCTCCTCTTTTTCAGCACGGACAACAATCCTGTTATAAAGCATTATCACATCAATGAGACAACCGACTTTCCCAAGCGATACTACTTGGCAGAAAAGCACGTGTTTGACTCCATCCCTGACCTCATCAACTACCACCAGCACAACGCAGCAGGTCAGTGAAGCTGATGCTGAACAGAGAAGTTGCTGGTTTGCCAGGTGACTGTTTTGAATTGAGGAGGGCTCCCAAGCCCTCTGTCCTTACAATGAAGTGTTAAATGGCATCACCTTTTCTCCCACTTATTCTGAAATGACCATTTCAGTCCAGCTTCCAGCATTACATCCTCACTCTGGTTGTCCTTCTAAGGCTGACCACAGATGTCATAGTGACATATTATAGAGAGCCCTGGGGGGATATCACCACTGCCAGGTCCTTCTTGAGGTGATCTATCCCTGGGCCTTGATTTGACACAAAGTCAAGGACATGGCCAGGATCCATAGCCAGACATGGTGACTCCCATCCCCACAGTCCAGGAGTACAAAGGGAAACACTGAGCTTCAAAAATACCCTATGAATACAAAGTACCATTTGGAAATTCAACAGAGTTAATAGAGACTCAAAGCTCTGGATGTGAAAACGGGAAATAAACTGAAAGTGCTCAGAATTGGACTTCCTTCTCACCAGCAGGAAACCAGAGCCTGCACAGAGGTTCAGCTGCCCTCAAGTGGAGCTGAGAACTCAGTGCAATAAATCTGCTTCCAGAGTCCAAGCTGCCCTCTGGGGTGGTGGCAGCCCCGCTCCCCATGGCTGTGGCAGTAATGGGAACCCTCCTGTCCCCGTGTCCCCAGGTCTCGTGACGCGGCTGCGATACGCGGTCTCTTCTTGGAGGAGAAAGGCCCCGATCACCGCAGGGCTCAGCTATGGTAAGGTTCTCTCTACATGGGAATCCCACTCCTGGCTGGTTAGCTGGGTGATCCCGCACATCCCCATGGATACTGATGAATATTCACGTGATTACAGCCACAATAAATAGCTTCGTTCAGGTCACTGCACTGTTCACCAGATTGCCATCTTTGTCATGGCTGTTGATAAATGAATGAACTGATTGTGCAGTGCTTTGAGGGAGGTGATGAGAGCCCCAGGGGCTCAGTGAAGTCAACATTAAATACTAAAATGAATGTTGAACAAAGGGGATGGAAATGGGAGTGTAGAATAATTTGGTGAAAGCCGAGTCCCTCCTGAAAGATGCCTTCATTTGAATATCGTCGTCAATAAAAATTTGCCGGTATCATCTTTACTGTAATTCTTGGAGACTTCAAAGAAACTCCAACTCCATTTTGTGCTGGGTACTGCACATATGCATGGTAGAAACAATCCTCCCTGAAGAACTGGATAGGCAGGACAAAGTGGGGAGAAAGGGGATGTTGTTGTTCCTACCCTTGAACATGACCTGCAGCAGGGTCTAGTCAAATGAGCTACCAAATGTCAGACAGGCAATTTGAAGGAGAGCCAGAAAGTCTCACTTGGAATCCTGCCTCAGTGTTTAATCCACAAAAGCTTTTTGTTTGGCATTCTACTGCTTGATCCCTACTCTTTCTCCCTTGCAATCAACAGGAAAACTGGTCATTAATGCCTCTGAGCTCACCCGTGTGCAGGAGATTGGCAGTGGTCAGTTTGGGGTGGTCTACCTGGGCTACTTGCTGGACAAGACCAAAGTAGCCATAAAGACCATCCGTGAAGGAGCAATGTCAGAGGAGGATTTCATCGAGGAAGCCAAAGTCTTGATGTAAGTGGTAGATTCACCAAGGCAATCACACCCTTTTTGTGGGATTCATAACACTGGACCAAAGTCAGGAATATGAATAGGGAATTCAAACTTGGACTATCTGCTATGTATCTAAGCAGTAAATGGAGAGACTGGTGAACTCTGGTGGCTACAAAGGAAGGCAATTCAAAGTGTGGGTAAATTACTGTGCTTCCAAGTCTACCAATGTCTGGAGTGGTCTTCCAGATCTCTGCTGTTCAGGAATGCAAGGATAATTGATGGTGCCTTTTGGAGAGTAAAGTGGTTTTTCTCAGAAAAAATAATGTAAAACTTAAGGGTAATTTTATTGAAAAGCCTTACCTGTAAAATGTTTTGCTTTGCACAACTGAATATGTATTTTGTTTTATTGACTTTGTTTGCATTTTTTTTGCATTTGCCTCCTGTCAAGACAGACAGAAATTGATTTTATTTTTGTTTGATTGGTTTGATTTTTTGGTGGCCATGACCATTAAAATGGGATGACACTTAGTCCTTGGTCTACACATCTGCAAAGGTGGCCTTTGCAATGAGCAGGATGCAGCACTGTGGCATAAGTAGCTATATCTAACACACTTGCTGTGAAGATAGCAGGCACTGAGCCTATTTCTTTCCCACCTTCCCTCCCTATCCCACAGGAAGCTGTCTCACCCCAAGCTAGTCCAGCTTTATGGTGTGTGCTTTGAGGATGCTCCCATCTGCCTGGTGTTCGAGTTCATGGAGAACGGCTGCTTGTCCGACTACCTCAGGAGCCAGCGGGGCAGCTTCTCCAAGGAAACCCTGCTGGGGATGTGCCTGGATGTGTGTGAAGGAATGGCTTATCTGGAACAAAACTCTGTCATCCACAGAGACCTGGTATGTTGGTCCCACGTGGGCTTTTTCTCTGCTCCAGATGGGCTTTTTCTCTGCTTTCTTCCTTCCTTAATTTCAGCTTCCAGACTCCTCCTGCCTGTCAGTTTATAGGGGATCCTGTATCTGCCCTTATTGCAAAAACAGCACAAATACTTTCGAGAAAAAAAAAAAGCCCTGGAGCACTGATCAATCTATTCCCCTTAATTGTGTTTGGGAGAGAAGAAACAAGCCTAGAAATTTTGTCTTTTTTCCTGAGTGTATTCTTTTGCTCCTCAAGAGCCACAGTACTGACCACTCTTCATGTCTAAAATCAGTGAAGATGACAAAAAGACCTGTTCTAGCATAAGTCACGTATAAACATGCTTTGATGATAAAATACTTTTAATTGAGTGGTTTTCAGGAATGCTCCATCAGTCACTGCTGCAGTTTCACTAGGCATGCAATGACTGTGAGTAGCTGTGGATATTTTAGGGTCTTGCTCTGCCCTTTCTGGGCAACAAGGGCCTGCAAGTCAGACTGACAGTTGAACAGCTTTTCTGGCAATAGGATCATGCTGCAAAATGTCCAGAAAGCATGAGAAGCTCAGGATTCTGTCCTCTTTGTAAGGCACAATGTCACTTTGATGCTCCTTTTATAAGCATTATCTGCCCTGCAAGGATAAAAGCCCCTGAGAGGTTGTGAGAGTGTTTTAGCTCTGACCTGCTGCCTTTCCACCTTGTTTTCTTGCAGGCTGCCAGGAACTGCCTGGTGGGGGAATCCCACGTGGTCAAAGTGTCCGACTTCGGCATGTCGAGGTAAAGCCGCCGAGGCTGCGCACGGTCCCTGCAGGGTTCTCACAGGATGGGGGTGACTCAGCATTCCCCCTTCTTTTCCTCTCCCAGGATTGTCCTGGATGATCAGTACACCAGCTCTACGGGTACCAAGTTTCCAGTCAAGTGGTCTGCCCCAGAGGTTTTCTCCTACAGCAACTATAGCACCAAATCTGACGTTTGGTCATTCGGTAAGAAACTCTTGTCAAAATGGAGAAGACCCAACAAACCCCAGCTCAGAAAAACAGGGGCTCAGTCCTCAAGTAAACTCTCCTTAACACTGCATCCTCCAGACTCCAAGGGTGTCTTGCCTGAATAATGGCTTAGAAAAGCAAGCCAAAATCATTTAAGTGAAAGAAATTAAAGAAAAGCTAGAGGAGAGGAGAGGAGAGGAGAGGAGAGGAGAGGAGAGGAGAGGAGAGGAGAGGAGAGGAGAGGAGAGGAGAGGAGAGGAGAGGAGAGGAGAGGAGAGGAGAGGAGAGGAGAGGAGAGGAGAGGAGAGGAGAGGAGAGGAGAGGAGAGGAGAGGAGAAGGGGAGGGGAGGGGAGGAGAAGGGGAGGGGAGGAGAAGGGGAGGGGAGGAGAGGAGAAGGGGAGGGGAGGAGAGGAGAAGGGGAGAGAGGGAGAGAGGGAGGGAGAGAGGGAAGACATTTAGGCATTCCATCTCTCTGCATGTCAGTCCCGGGGCACTGATGCCTCACTCAAACCCTCTGCCCTTCCAAATTTGCTCTGCTGACTCCATTTGCTTTATGCTGATCTGAAAATGTTATTTCACTGCTCGCACTTCTCACCTCGTTTCCTGCTCCCCAATGCATTGTTCTTTGGTCTCCCTTCTGGACCCTCACAGATAAGAGCACCGCTGTGTGTTTTTCCCCCCAAGCCATAACAAAGGCTGTGGATCTGGCACACTCATGGGCCTGGCCCCTCTCCAGCCCACACAGTGAATGGGGCAGTGTGCTGTGCACAGCTCACAGTCAATGGGGTGCCACTCAGCCCTGGGGCCAGCAGTAAATAATGCAGGATTATAGCCTTTGCTACTCTGTGCCTGTGAATTCTGTGTTTCCCTTGCCCTTTGCTGGCTTCTGCTGTGGCTGAAGCTGTGCACTCCTGAGGTGGGCTACGAGCAGCACAGCAGGAGCTGGGTGCTCAAGCCCTTCACAAACTCACCAGGGAGATGCTTCAGAGAGCACCATGCATTCAGAGAGCACCAGAGAGCCTGGCTGACATCCTTGAATTGTACAGCTGTGTTAGGGCCTGGTTTTTCAGATATCTACTGAGAATCCAAGTGAAAATGCTTTTCCAAGTAACTGGCACCAATACTGAGCTGCAGAAAAGAGAAGGTGGAAGGTGGCCCTGGGCCTGCTGAGGATTTTATTTGCCTCTTTGTGATTTTTTTCCCCATCCATTTGCTTTAGGAGTGCTGATGTGGGAGGTCTTCAGTGAAGGTAAAATCCCCTATGAGAATCGCACCAATGCAGAAGTGGTGGAAGAAATCAACGCAGGATTTCGGCTCTACAAACCCAAGCTGGCCTCCAAGGCGATTTATGAGGTGATGAGCCACTGCTGGAGGATGGTGAGTATTGTAGTGGAGAGCCCTATTTCCCAAAGACAAGAACTCCCTTCCCCTTGGCTTTAAGGAGGAGAGAGATGTGTACGCTCCACATGCTAACACAAGATAAAATCCTGGAGGTGAAGCACTGTAGCTTTCATCTGCACTAGCAAGCAAACTCTGGGCTTTCTGCCTTTTATTTGACTTCACTGAGAAGCCCATGTGGTGCACTTAATTCAAGTTAATTCAGCAGTTTCCTTCCTAAGAAAGCTGTGGATCTGTGGGGCTGAGTTCTAACGGTGGTAACAATGACAGCCAAGCCATTACAAGGTACTTAGTGTCCACCAAGCCAAATTCACTGGTAATAGAAAAGAAACATTGCACAGAAGGAAGCTGGTTCTTCCACTGGCGTTTTCTCTATGGTGATAGATCGTATTTGTGTTAATTCTCAGTTTCTTCCCAAGGTTTTCCTTGCTAACCTTGCCATTCCTCTCCAGCTGACATTAATGTTCTTCCTCTCTCTTCTCTCCCTTGCTCAGGCAAAAGACGAGCGGCCATCCTTTTCTCTTCTGCTGTTTCAGCTGAGTGAAATCTCTGAGTTTGATGTGTAATTGTGACACTGTGTGCTCAGCACAGCTGAGAGAGTCCTGAGAAGAGCAAAGGCTGGATTTTCCCCACACAAAGCATTAACAGGAATCCTCTCACCATAAACACTTGCCATATGCCTGGGGAGAAGGAGAGGACAGAGGCTGGTACTTCCAGACAGACAAGATATCCCCAGGTCTTCCAGAGCCTAGACAGACACAAGCTTTGGTTTGGCCAAGAGTGTGGTTTGCATCTTGAAACCAGAAATGACTATTGAGCATGGAGTCCTGAACCACACAGTCCAGCAAGGGTGTTTCTCCTGAAAAGACAGCCTCAAAATTAAGAGATCCAACATTTCTGGGAACCCCCAAATGAAGGCCTTCCCTGAAGGGGAAAAAATAAAAAGCTGTCTTTAACTGAGGAGGAATGTTTAGACATTTCCCTGGCTCTCTAATTCAGAGTGGGCTGGACCTGAAAGCTCTGAACAGGAATAAGCCTGGGAGACACCGAAGCAGGCTGGATCCAGCGACTGCATTTCTGATGCTGGTATTTCAAGGTGCTTTTGTTTTCCCTTTGCATGATTTTCCCTGCAGCTGTGGCATAATAGGAACAGGATTTGGATGCCTGGTAAATGGAAGAGGTGTCTGTGTGTGCTGGGAGTCTGTAAGGGAGGAAGAGAAAAAGCAATGTGCTGAAGAGTCTTGAAATTCTCTCAAATTGCATTGTACAGTGAGTGGGAAAATGGGACTCTGATGCAAATGAAGACATTCTTGGAGGGGGGAAGTCAAAGCTGAATGTTTATATTGATTTTTTTCTTCAGTCTTTCTACATCAGAAGATTAATGTGTGACCTCCACCCAATTTCTTTGAACAAAGTATGGAGGACTGAGCAGTGCAGAGTGTTATGTGTTCCCAGTTCAGGACAAGACAGAGTCCCAGGATCTGATTACCTGTGAAAGGTACAGGAATCCGCTCCTGGTGTGTTTGGAAGGAAGGGGCCAGAGGGCTCAGGAGGGAGCCATGAGGAGAAAACATGCAGAGTATGTGCTCAGTGCACCAGTGATCATGAGAAGAATTTTCTCATACTTTAAAAAGTAACTGAATCATCACAAGTAAAGACTTTTCCATCTCTTCTGTGAACAAAGGGACTGACCAAAAAAAAAAGTCCAGTGTGAATGGAGTGCCTGGGTTCTTCCTCCTCAAGGAGTTCCACATCATGTGGTGACAGCAGAAGGTATAAACAAAATCCATCTCCTGGTATTTCAATTGAAATCTGTAGTTTCACTGCAAGACAGAGACATTGTTTTGACATAACTGACTTCAAACCCAAATGTGTGGGTGTTGGTGTCCTGCAGAATTTGTAAATAAGATCAGGAACTTTTGCTAAGCATTAACAATCACTAGGGAAGTCAGGAGGGCTCACAGATTATATGTGCAGATATGCAATGTGTATTTTTGATGCTTCTCTGTTTGGGCAGGTGAGAACACGAGGAAACCTTACACGACAGCACCTTACAAAAACTCTGAAGTGCAAACTTTCAGCAGCAACCTCCTGTCATTACAGAAGTCAGGTTCAAATATGTTTGCCAACAAAAATGGAACAAGGAAATAATGTAATCCCATGATCTCACATATCCTGTGTCAAACTATTTCTTCATAGATGGAGGCTTAATTTTTGGTATTTTTCAGACTCCTTGTTCTGGGGTAGCTTTTAGGAGCTAGAATATCTTTTCAGGCATATGGATATGGGCAAGGTATCAGTTCCTGCCTCATACATCTTCCCACACTGTGACAGGGGTGCTGCAGGCTCACAAAGTTCAACTTCTGGCTCATTGGCCCCACCATCCTTGAAGGAACCAGGGGTCTGCTGAGCAGGAGGACATTGCTATTAAGGAGCAGCAATATTGCTCTGCTAGGTGACATTTCTGGGTTATATTTATATTTGGATAAGCGTAATATTTATTAGCTAGAGTGGGTTGCACAAAACATTATTGTAATGGTTTCTTTTCAGTTTTATTTTGCAGTCTTTCTATGCACACAATACAGACTTTTACAAACAATAAAATTGCTGAGTTCCAACTGTGACTTTCATTATATGTGAGCAAAACTGCAAAAACCATCCTCATGCACTTATACAGCTTGCTCTTCCTCCAAATCTCCTCCACCAAGATGCAAGCAGGCATCTTCTGGCTTTCTGAAATATCTCTGTTCCCCAGAACTTTGGTTGTGTTCTGGGCTTACATTATGTGCTGGGTTTATGGGGGTAGGAAGCATTCAGAATCTCTGCAAATCGAGTAATTTATTACATAGACACCAGATTTTTAGATCTAAATATCCATTATAGTGGCTTTAAATTCTCTGAATCTTCATAAAATTGGGGGTGTTAATATTTGAGTGCGCCCCAAGGGTGTTTCCCCATGATAATTTACAGGGCAGTTCACTCAAAAGGGCAGTGCCAGAGTGGGATAACTGCATGGTATCAATGCACTCTAACAAAGCGTTCTCCCACCACAGCAGTGTCTAAGGCAAGTTTAGGTGGGTGCCCTTCCTGTGGCTTGACCAGATACGTTCCCCACAAAGCAGAGGTGAGAATTTCAGTCTCCCACTGCAGAGTGAGTAACCTTTCTCTGAATACCCCTTCCCTGCCTCCTTAGAAAGCATTTCCAACGTGCTGAAGGTTTAAGCTGCTGCCCCTTCGCTTGGCTGTGTCTCACCAGGGTGGGAGGTTGTGCTTGTCCCTCCTTTTCCCCGCTGGTTATCCGAGGTGGGTGCACGGCTCTGCACACTTGGCTGGAGCCCAGGCCCAGAGCTGTGTCCCAGCGTGTCCCCAAGCTGCTGCTGCCGTGGCCAGGCACAGGCACGGCCAGGCTGCAGCCCCTGCTAGCAAAAGGCAGTCAAGCAGCAACCTCATCTAGAAAGAGCAGCTGATGCTTCTCAGTGGAGACCAGGGTGTGGCAATGTTAGCCATGAAAAGCTCTTTTCTGGGCATGGGTCAGTCCCCCTGGGGAAGTGGGTGTTGTTCCAGTGCACAGTTACCTTAAAATCAGGCCTGAAAAAAATCTAGAATTACCTGAAATACTTTTTAGTGAATGAGATGTTTGGCATTGTACCTCTCTGAACGCTTGTCAGCACAGCAGGATTCAGGTGAATGGCTCTGCTAAAGCTCACTTGGCAGCCACCACAAATTCATGTGTATTCTTGCATTCAGCTCACCCCACCATCACGTCGTCTCTCCCCTCCACACACTGATGCACACACTGCTGCTGTAGCTGCATGGGGGGCTGCCCTTCACTGACATTCTCCCCAGCCTGCAGAGAGATCTGCAGGACAAATGCAGGGAAGCTCATTCTATCCTTCTACCAGCTAAGACAACACGGAGCAGAAAATTAAAATAGTATCATAATATTCATGGCATTCCCATCACCCTGAGCCTGGCTGATAATGGGACCAGATTCAACTGTGCAAAAAATAAAAAAATTGCCACAGCAGTCTTTGCTGCCAGTTTTCTTGAACTAACCTTGTTTCACCCATGGCCTCAGAACGATATTAGCTGTTAAATCCTTCGTGTCTGCAGTAACAATGCTCACTTACCGAATTTTTCTGATGAGTATTAAATAGCAAAAAGAGGAATGATGGCTACAAACAAAGTATTCCAGTCAAAGGTGAGGTAAGAGTCGTAGATATCACAGAATCACAGAACAGTTTGCGTTGGAAGCGACCTTTAAAGGTCACCTAGTCCAACCCCCAAAGAAGAAATGCTATCCAGGGAAAGGGGTCTATGCCCAGAGATTTATTGATACATTTTTTCAGGCATGGTCCTGTCCTTTAAAACAAACCTAGTTCCTAAAACTGTTCTGCTCCTTTTCTAGTTTGCAGACCCGTGACTTGAGCCCATGGCATCCATTCCAATTACAACAGCAGAACTGCAGTGGGAACCTGATGTGCAAGCTTCCCTGCAGAGCCAACAGACACCCACAGGGAGCAAACTCAGCCCCACACTTTAATGGACAACAGCAGAAGTCACTAAAGAACTGGAGGAGTCACTCTAATCCAGGAGATGCCAGGGAGCAACCTGGTGTTGGCTTAAGCTCATGGTCAGGAAAGGGACACTGCCAGGGCCACCAAGGAAATACATCTAGACCTGTGTCTAGACTTTCGTCAATCCTTGGGTATTTACCAGTGTCTTTCAACAAACATGACAGCTCCATACAGGGTTTACATCAGTCACCATGAGGCAATGTCCCTCTGACACTGTGAGTTTGGATTTCACAGTACATCTGAAGAGCTGTGTAAGAGCTTTAAACAGAAGTATGAGCAGAAGGACCGGAAACTTGTCCCTGAAAGAAAAACAGATGCCAAAAATGCCAAAAGGAAGACCTTTTGGATGCGGTGCTGACTCAGAAGAGGATTGGAGCTCTGAGCAAAGGTGCTGCCTTCTGGTTTTGATGCCCAACATGCTCAGTCATCCAAGGCTCTGTATGTTTTCTATACGTGTATGAATTCTGCCACCAGGGCGATTGTTAAGATGGTAGGTGACGCCTAACAATGCTCCTCCGAGGGGCCGAGGGGCTGAACACCCGCGACCCAGCGAGCCCAGCAGCAGCGAGATGGAGAATCCCAGCCGGTCCTGCCTTCTCAGGGACCCAAACCCACTCTGCCAGCATCAGGCTTCCGCGGGGCTGCTGCAGCCGCCCCCGGCTCTCTCCCCTCCGTGCCCGGGGGGTGCCGGCGGCCTTCCCCACCCCGCCGGGAGCCGCCGGCGCCGCGCTGCCGCCAGCCCGGAGCTCCCCGCTGCGGGGGGAAAGCGGCCCCCGGCCCCGAGCGGGGGCAGAGCTGCGGCCCCCGGCCCCGAGCGGGGGCAGAGCTGCGGCCCCCGGCCCCGCCGAGCTGCGGGAGCAGCCCCGGCCCCGCCGCGCATCCCCCGCGCCGCTGGGGAGGAGCCGCCCGCGCCGCTCCAGCCCCTTCCCGCGGCGGGGGCCGGGGCTCCCCCCGCCGCCGCGCCGCGCGGAGGGGCCGGCGGAGAGCCGCGGAAGTGCACTTGCTGCAGCCATTTCCTGCTCTTTGTGCGGGCGGCGCGGAGCATCCCGCGGAGCATCCCGCGGCGCCGAGCATCGCACCCGCGGAGCGCAGGTGAGCGGGCGGGGGTGGGCGCGGGGCTGCGCGGGGGCTGCGCGGCTCCATCCCCTCCTTCCTTCCCTCCTCCGGGCTGTGCCCGCCGCCGAGCCCCATCTCCGCGGAGCGCCGGGCGGGCGGAGCGGGGCAGGTGCCGGGGCGGAGGGCGGCCCGGCGGGCCGGGATGTGCGGGCTGTATCCCACAATCCCCCGAGCTACCTGCGGCTCAGCCTGCCCGCAGCCGCCGCACAGCGCCGGGGAAAAAATAGCGCAAATCCCCCTTGTCCTCCCCCCGCCCCGCATCCCGGCTCCGCGCCCCCAGCACGGGGGAAGGGGCCGAGCCCCGGGCCCGCGGGCGCTGCAGGCCCCGCCGCGGCAGCGCAAGCCCGAGCCGGGGTGGCGGCGGTGCTGGAGAACGGGGCGCGGAGGGGATGCTGATGATGGAGGAGCGGCGGGGGGCGGCCCTGGCGGGGGCTCCGGCCGGCTCCCGGAGCACCCGTGGCGTGGAAATGTGGTGTTCCAGGGCGGTGAGGGGGATGGAGGCAGCGACGGAGTCAGAGGCAGCGCTGGGTATGATGGGCTGGAGCGGCGGCCGCAGGTTCGGGCTGTGGCGTGGGTCGGAGCCGGCGGAACCTCCCCCGCCCCGAGGCGCCGGTCCCCGTGCGTGGCGCTCCTTTGTGCTCAACTTTGCCCCCGATGCCGCTGGGAATGCCGCGTGCCAGCCGCATCCCACCGCGCGGAGGGGGAGGGAGGCAGTGGATGGATTCCGCAGGAAATTTCCGTGGGTTGGAAGGACCGGGAAAGAACGAGGAGGAGGAGAAGAAGCACACCGTCCACGGTCGCTGCGTGCCCAGGGCTGTTTTGGAGAAGGGGGCAGGGTGCAGGGTTTGTGTGCTGTCAGGGGACACTGCCAGCACCAGAGCGTGACCCCCTTTGCCATCTGCTGCTTCCCACGGGGGGTTCCTGCCCGGGGGCTTTGGATCACAAAGGTCTCAAAGAATTAGGCGGAGTCGCTAAAGCCTCTGCACCCTCCTGCCCTGAGATACCGAAAGAAAAATCACCCTCATGTTTTGCACGATGACAGTTGTCTGGGGTTAGTCACAGAGATGGGTGACTAGCCCAGTGTTCTGGTGTCACAGCCATGTAATTCTGTGCTAATTCCCTGCAAAGGAAAATTCTTTTCTCCATTTCTCTGTACAGTTAATTGTTATTAATGAAGCCTGAGGAATATGGAAAAATCTTCCATTTTCTGACCAGTCTCTTGAGCAAAGCAGGGTATGCTGAATTCATTTTTGCTGAATTCAGTTTTATTAACAAACAGTTATCATCTTTGCATGAAAAATGGGAAGGTTGGGTT
The DNA here is from genome assembly GCF_000738735.6 of Corvus cornix cornix. Lineage (NCBI taxonomy): Eukaryota > Metazoa > Chordata > Aves > Passeriformes > Corvidae > Corvus > Corvus cornix. The sequence goes on along the minus strand of NC_046343.1, from coordinate 5,047,182 downwards.
TGGAAGATCGATAATTAGTCAACTATTAACAATGCTGGCCTCTGTAATTTGGTTTCCCAATAAGTGCTTTAACTCTCAACAGTGGGTTGCTTGTAAACTTGCTCTAAATTTCTCAACTCCATTGAAAATGTAGTTTCATATACCTGTCTCTTTCCTTGACCCGCTTTCTTTGGCACCAGAAAAAAAAAAAAAGATTTAGTTATTCTAAAAGAAATAAATACTAGAATGGTTGTGTTGCTGAGAGACAAGTACGGTGCAAATGCTTGGAACTCAGCCCTAATGGGATGGCAGAAAATGTAGAGTAGAGATGGAGAAAAACAGCTTCAGGAGTCATGCAGTTTGGCTTCCTTTTTTAATGGGAAGGGTAATTTCATGGTTATTAACATCTACATCTGTGTAGGGCAGAAGCCCATCCTCACTCACTCTGCAAAGAACCTCCTGACTGTGGTGGTGGTTGCAGTTAAAAGTAATTCTTCAGTGCATTTTAGGCAGGAGTCAAACTAAACTTTTACACTATGAAGGCATTTTTTACTAAATATATGTTGGTGGCCAGGCTCCTTTATCCTCCTGTTGCTGTCAGGCAGTGGGTACCAGAAACACTCTGCTTTTATGCAACTGACACTTTGCTCTGCTGTGTACTTGTTGGGCCAGGATAGTGCCTGCCCACTGGTTAGATGCTATTTTTGGAGAGAGAGAAGCATTATCACAGGGGTAAAAACTAAATTCAGTGACTTTCCCAGGTTACCCAGGGGCTGGGAATCAGAGCTGGAGAAGAATCTCAGATCCTCAGGGGGTCAGCAGGTTTGTCCTCCTTCTCTACATTGCCACCTCCACAGCAAAAGTCTTCTTGCTGCTCTTCTCACCCCAGGCTTACAAGGCTTGGACTCTGTCTGGGCAATTCCCATTTTTTCTTGCCTCCTTTCCTGTTCTTGGTACCTACTGCAGCACCAGTGTGAGCGTCTGCTGGAGGAGCAGGCAAGCTGAAAATCTGAAACAGCCCCTGCCACTTCCCCAGAGCTCTGAGCTGTGCAGCTTGGGAGCTGAGCACACGTGCATGCAACATATTCCTTATGGCCCTGCTTTTAAAAGTCTTTATTTCCCCAAGCTGCTTGAACAGTAAAGTTGCCTTTGTGCTTCTCCCTTCAAAGGGAATGATACTCCACCAATACTTCTGGGCAAGCATTTTGGTGGGGAAGGTAGGACATGACCTACAAGGTTAGGCATCTGGGATGTCCATCCTCACTCCTCAGAGCCTTCCTATGCTGTGAAATCTGGTCCCCAGGCTGCTGCCACAAAAGTCACTATGTTGGGAACTCTTCCTTTCCATCTCGGGGTGGTGGGGCCCTGCCTGGCTAGCTCCCTGCAGTGTCTGAAGCCCCAGGTCCTCTGTGTGATCATTTGGCTTTAGAAGGTGCATGAGATGGCCAGAGGGTTTGCAACTGAGGTGTGGGAAAGGGGACAGGAAGTTTCTGTAGCAAATTAGCAGAAAGTGTGGGCAACACTGCACCCATTAGCACCGATGCTCATGAGCAGAAGGGATAATCAGCCCGGTGGCAGCATCCCTGCCTCCGGTTTCACTGGGGTGGGGTTGGTTTCTGCCAGGCTCACCTTCAGTTCATACAAAACATGTAGGACCGGAGGAAATTTGGCTTCTCTGAGCAGGAGCAGGATATGGAGGTGGCTCCTGGCAGCCTGTGAGTCCAGAGAGGAGGATATGCAGGGGAAGCCTTGCCCCACTGTGCCTGTGCTAGGACAGAGAAAAGCCCCGTTCCTGGGCAGGCTGCTGTGCTGCTCCCTGCGTGGAGCCCAGCCCCACGGCCACATGTCACTGTCACCAGACCACCACCATGGGCTGAGTCTCCTCTTCCCAGCACGGCCAGCCTACCTCAAAACCCAGGTGGTGGATGGCAGTGGAGGCTTTTTGATGAGTGTCCCAAGGGATCCTCAACTTCCCTGAGCTGGAGCTGCTTGGCAGCTGCCGAATTACCTCACAGCTGCCCCCCTTGTTGCTGGACAGAGGGGATGAAGCTGGATTTACAGGACAGCCCCAGCATGTCTGTGTAAGAACCTTTCTGCAGGAAGGTGAGGGAGGGCAGCATGGGTCTGGGGGAGTAGGGCTTCACCTGCCAGCTCTCCCAGGCAGCCACTGTGGTGGGGAGACACAGTGCAGTGCCCCAGGGACTGGGCAGAGCAATCACTGATGCCTTCAGAGCCTTCCCGAGCCTGTGTCTAAGTCACAGCCCCTCTAACTGCTGGATGCTCACCATTGTCAGGGGACCCCACCCAAGGGCAGGGCCCCCGCCAGCCCTACAACCACCCCAAGGGGCAGGCCAGGGGCCATGGCACTGGCAGATGTCAGATCACTCGAGGCTGCTCCTCTCTGGATGATCTGGGGTGATGATCCAGGGCTGCTGGCCCTGGACCAGTGGTCCCTCTGTCACACACTCTGTCTGTGAGGCTGCTGTCTGTGGCAATGTGCTGCGGACACAAGGTCCAGGGGAAGTCCTGGCTGACCACGCTGTTCCCTGTAGCTGCTGTTGGGTTCCTGGTTGGTCTTAAGAAAGGGTAGGGTAGAAACTGGGTGATGAGAGGTAGAGTAAAAACTTGTGTGTTAAACCTGAAGTCTGTAGTTTTTCCAGCTGCATCTGGATCCTTGCAGTGCTCAGCCATGGCAAAGCATAGGGTGGGCTGGCAGCCAGTTGCACCTCTCATGCAGTTACTTGATGCTTTCTTTTCACATATTTCTACATGCTGCCTCTCTGCCTCGGAGTGCAAGATTTTTAGGTCAGGGACTGCCTTAGCCTTGCAGGTGTGTGCACTGCCTGGCACAGCAGAGCCCTGATGCTGTATTTGGGACTCTGTCTCCTGGGGTGGCCCAAACAGCAGCAATAATTTTGCCCCTTGAGTTGACACTCCGATGAGCTCTTTGGGTGTCACAGGGTTGTTGGGGGAGTGCCTTTGGTTACAGCAAACTACCAACTCCTTGCACAAATGGCCTTAGAATTTGACTTACAGAAACATGGGGAGTGAGCCCAAATAAACAGCCACAGCCCTCAAAGCCATGGATGGAAAGTTTTGCCTTCTCGAGCCTGAAGTATGTAATGAAGCCTGAGTGAGTAGACAGAGTGTTGTTCTGGGATGCCAGTGGTGAGTCCTGGGGGGCTGGAGGATGGTGGTGGAGTTCTGTGTGCATCTGTGGGGCTGGGCAAGCAGAGCAGCCCAGGGAGCCCAGGCAGGCAGGGAGGAAGCTGCAGATGTGTAATGTCTGGGTTTGACAGTTGCTGCAGTTTGTAACAGGAAACCATGTTACTGAAGAAGGGTGAAGAAGGAAACAGATATTTGAGAGTGGAGGGGAAAAGCTGCTTGAGATTTTGGGTTTTTTCCAGGCACTCATTTGATGATGCTTCGGCTGCAGGTACAACCAAACCTGTTTCTCAGCTGCCTGGTGCCTTGGGGAGGCAATTGTGGAGGTGGAATGGGTTTTGTCAGGCTCATAGGTATTCCTGCAGCCTGTGATGATGGGGCACAGCTGCAGACTCCTTCCCTCTCATCACCCAAGGTGAAGCCAACCCAGGACTGCACACTGTGCATCCCCCTTAGCTGTGGCCCTTGCTGGCTGCCTGTGTGTCTATCCATGGATGTCCCAAAGCCATTATCCTTCGTGCTCCCAGTGCTGGAAATGGAAAGCAAGCTTATTTTCTTGGAAGCAGTGACTCAACTGAGGTAAAAAACAAGAACCTGAGGGATTAGTAGCAGATAATTAGCTGAGTATGGGGTCCTATAGAGATGCTGTTGTGACCAAAGGAACTGCTGTGGTTGTGCTCAAGGAGGGAGGTTTATGCTGCTGCTGTATTTGGTGCTTGTGCAGACACTGCCTTGTGTCCTGCCTGCTACCATGTCTGGCAAAAAAGTTGCAAAAGCTTAGAGAAAAGCCAAAGAGATGATTAAAGGATTGGAAAACATGCTCTGTAATGAGGCAGGCAAAAAGCTTCGCTGGCTTGCAGGGTGTTTTACTGAAATGTGTGAGTATCTGGATGGGAACTTTGATTTAGGGAGCTCTACTGTCCTGCAGATCAGAGCGATGAAACTCAAAGGCTCACATTTCAAACTAGACAGGCTCTGAGTGAGCCAAGCAGCACTGGGGGGGTGATTTTCTAATTGAATGGTGTGTCAATATTTAAAGAATTCTCTCTCTGCAAATGTCTAAGTGCAGCAGGGTGTTTTTCTGGGAGACACAGGCTCTAGGTCAGCTGCAGCTCTTGCACAGGATTAGGCATTAACTGGGGAAGCCCTGTGGCTGTGGTTACACAAGGGCTCAGCCTGGGTGACAGCACTGTCCCCCCGTGCCTGTGCACTCACAGCCAAGGTGAGTGGCAGGGGAGATGGGGACACAGGTTTGTCCTGTGGTTCCCACTGGGCGCCTGCCTGGGGAAAGTGCCAGGGAGCTTTCAGAAATGTTTCCCTTTGATTTTATTTTGTGTATAGCTGGCACAGTTGGCAGCTCCAGGGTGAGCTGGGACTGGGCTGGGGAGGCCACGTCAGTGGTAAAAGTAGGGAAATTGAACAGCAACTTCGTTTTTGCTGCTTGCAGTGCCACAACTTTGCCTGCACAGCACTCGAGCCTTTCCAGTTCACCTCTGGGAATTAATGCAGTTGGTTGTTTACAGTTTCCAGCACTGTTCATGTGTGTGAGAAGGAGAGCATGTGAGTGTCAGCATCTGTCATACTTCTCTAATCATGCTGCTTCAGGAGATATTCTTGATAGCACCGCTTTGCATTTCGGAGCACACGCTTTCACCCGGGGCTGCTAAAGCTGCTCTGCAGCACCCAGCTGTTCTGTCTGAGAGAGTTTTGCATAGAGTTAAGAGAGAAGTGCCTGGGTGGGTAGTTGCGTTTCTCTTATTCTGCATTCCTGCTCTGCTGTTGAATTGCAGAAGGAGAGAGAGACGCAGGTTTAATGCACAAGAAAAGGAAAATAGATAAACTGGGTTTTTGTCCCCTGCAATGCCAGCCAGTCATGGCTCTGGTTTTGTCTTTTCCCACTCAGTCTCCTGCCTGCTGGCTGGTTGTCTTGTCTGTCTATCACCCTCTCTTTTGCTTTGGGTTTAGCACGGGAACTGAACATCTGCAGCCATGACAACTCACGTCACGCTTGAGGATGCCTTGTCCAACGTGGACCTGCTGGAGGAGCTGCCCCTGCCAGACCAGCAGCCATGCATCGAACCTCCTCCCTCCTCCATCATGTACCAGGTACTTCAGCTCCCCGAGGCAGAGGGTAGGGAGGGTTGTTCCAGTGGCTCATGCAAAGCACAGAGCCACACGGTGCTGTGAGAACCAGCCAAAAACATCCGGGGTTCAGTGTATTGAAGGAAGTGCTCAGAACAGATCTAGCCACAAATCTCTTCCCAAGGACTTTAAAGGGAAGGCACCAGATACTGGTGAAAGAGACTTTTAAGGCCGAGCAAAAATTAAGACCAGAGTGCATGAATGGGTAGGAAGCAGGAGATAAGATTTGTGATAGCAGCAGAAAGTTCTCAGTGATGTTTATTTGTGCACATATTTCTGTGCTTCCTTTTCGTGATCGTGCGTGCATCGAACTGAGCAGGGCAGGCTCAAAGTCCTGCCTGACTTTGGCTGGCCTGTGCCTCTAGCACAGCTGGAACTGCTGGCATGCGAGGGAGGGCAGCTGCTAGAACCACTTCTCTGCCCTGAACAACTCAGATTTAGCTGCAGCTGCACGGACCAAGCAAAGCTTGGCAGGGGCCCAGGGCACGGCTTGGCTCCTGCTTTTGGTTCCACAGTGGGATGCCTCGGCTGCTTGGCCACCACACCCTGCCCTATAGCACACACCCAGGGTTAAATATAACAGGGGGTTCCTTTCTCCATCCTGCCGCTCCTGAGTTCCTGGCTCACCCGTGGCAGTGTATAAATACACCAGCACCGTGATTGTTGTGCCTTGTATGCAGGGCTCTGGAATTACAGTATCTCTTTCAGCAGGTCAGACCCCGGGCTCATTCCAGAGCCTTGGTATCTCTACGGGTTATCAGACCCAAAGGTCATTCTGGGCTGTTCAAATTTCAGCTCTCCCTGAAAAATCTTCATGTAATTATTTGCTTATCTCTTCTTTCAATAAAGTTTGAGCCTTTGCTGGCTTGTGTCTCATGAGGGTCTCAGGGTCCAGCCTTATGGCACAGCCTCCTTTCAGGGCCATGAGTGTGTGCACACAGCTGGGCCTAAAAACCTCCTCTAAGCTGGATCTGGAGGTGTTGGCCCAGCTTGTTTCCTCATCACATTCAGTTTGTGTGTAGCCCTCTCCCCTGCTATCGAGAAATACACTTTCAATCTCAGCTTGTGTTGTCACACTGGTCACATGTGATGTCCTGGAGGCACTGAGAAGAGTAGCCCTGTGGCCACAGGTCTGTGCTCCCAGCTTTCCTACTCAGGAAATGAGGTATTGAGGTGAGTGTGGTCGCTGCAGTGCTGCTGTCATCACAAGGAGCAGCCCTGGGTGCTTGGGACCTCTGTCTGCCCTGCCCTGCAGCAGATACCACCAGCCAGCCTTGGCAGAGGAAATTACTGAGTGCAGAGCATGTGAAGGGCACTCCAGAGAGCCAGGGGAGCTGCTTTTCCATCCCCCACTTGCCTCTGCAGTTTCTTGCTCCCCTGTCCCAGCCCAAAGCTGTATCACAGCTTCCAGGACAAATGTTTGTCCCAACAACTGTTTGTGCTTGCAAGAGCAGCAGTAGCACTGATAATAGCACCTGGATGAGGGCTGACTTTCATATTTATGTTTTCCAGACAACTCATTCCCTGCCCTTTCTCTGTGTTTATCCTTCGCACTTCCTGCTGACAGGATGTGGTCTTCCCCCAGCAGCCAGGGCTCAAACAGAAATTCATAGGGCTGCATCTGTCTTTGAGTAACCAAGCTAAAATCCTTAGAATAATTGCTGTAGCTTTTCTCTCTGGTGTGGCTGCAGCAAAGTTTGGCTTCATTTTACAAGGATTTGTCAGTGTTGACTGCCATATTTCCACACGTATTCCCTGCAGGATGAACATGTGTGATTCCAGGGTGTGTATGTGTGAAACTACTTCAGACCTAGAGGTGCAGCACCTCAAATAGTTCACAAGTTCCTCCCATGCTCCAGAAGCCCTACTAATTCTGCTTTTTGCCAACACATCCCATGTTAGGCTGTACCAGGTGAGCAAACAACCAGCTGTGTTTTAATCCCCATCTCTCCGTTTTGCCCACAGGCTAATTTTGACACAAACTTTGAAGACAGGAACGCCTTTGTGACGGGCATTGCCAGGTACATCGAGCAGGCCACGGTGCACTCCAGCATGGTGAGTCCCCTGGCGCTGTCCCCAGGGTGCTGAGCCTCCAGTGCCTGCCCTGTGCCAGCAACACCCCTCTGTCTTTCAGAATGAGATGCTGGAGGAAGGCCATGAGTACGCTGTGATGCTCTACACGTGGAGGAGCTGCTCACGAGCCATCCCTCAGGTACTCAAGCCCTTCCCAGGCAGGGCTGCTCTTGCAGTGACCCCTGTGCTTTGCCATGGTCCACGTGGATGGGGCCGAGCACAGGACCCCCAATCTCCCTGCTTGGTCAGGTGCAGCTCCCTGCTACATCAGAGACTGTGGCTTCACAGGTGAAGACCAGAGCCTACACCTGAATGTGCACCACTCCTCCCTACCCCGACTGCATCCTCATGGCCGTCGATGCCTGGTGGGATTCTCAGGGCTGTCCTGGGCAGGGCCAGGAGTTTGATGATCTGTGTGGGTCCCTTCCAGCTCAGAATATTCTGTGATTCTGTGGTACTGTCTGACTGCAGTGTGGATCACCAGGGCAGGGACATTAGATTGCCCACTGCAGAGAGGGCAAGGCTACTTTGGCATCATCCCCCATGTCAGGCTGGCTGACATGTCCCTCTGTGCCCTGAGAATCAGCTGCTGGGTTACTGAACGTGCACCAGAGCTGTCAGCCCCATCACAGCTTTGTGGGAGCAACAGCTGCAGACAAAACCAGAGGAGGACAGCAGGATGCCCTGGGCAGCTGGTGTTTTCCCTGTAAGTTTGATAATGACTCCGAGTAACTGTTCTGGAAGTGAGATGGATGACAACTGAGTAAGTCCTTAAATTTAGCTTCCCAGGATTCCAGCGACAGTGACTCAGTTCATTGCTGTCAGCCACAGACAAGCCCAGTGATTTTTAATGGATCCTCAACAGAACCAAAATAATCCCAGCGAGGCTGCAGCAGAGCTGGAACCTGGTGCCTTGTGTGTCTTGCAACACAAAGTCTCAGATAATTTCATGCTACAACATTCCCACATGGTGCAGCAAGTCCAGACTCCATATTGCTTGGGTTCTGTGCCAGACAAACGCATTAGGAGACTTCTGTCCCTCAGAGTTAGGATTGTGCCTTTTCAGAATGCATGGAGACAATTTCAGATCTGAAATAGCCCCTTTTGCTTTCACCTATTGGTTTGAGAACCAGCTCCTCCTCAGGTCCCTCTGTTGTCCTTGGGTGGGGACAGGACTCCTTTGAAACAAGAAGATGGTGCCACAGTGACCCACAGCTGGGTTAGAAGCTGATGCTGACACGGATGATTTTCTTCGCAATGCAGGTGAAATGTAACGAACAGCCAAACCGAGTGGAGATTTATGAGAAAACAGTGGAAGTCCTGGAGCCAGAAGTCACCAAGCTTATGAAGTTCATGTATTTTCAGGTAAGTGGTCAAGGAGAGAGGCAAAAATAATCTTACTTACTTTGGTGTTAACATCCTAAGCAGGACTGTGCTATCCTTGCCTGCCAGGACAGCCCCCAGTAGCCTTGTAGCCACCTGAGCAGAAACCTGAGACCCATGTGAAGGAAAATCTGGGTGTCCCTTGCTCGGCCCCAAAATCTTCTATACAAGTTGGGAAAGAGCACACCTCAGCCCTTCAAGTTCATGGAGACCCAGAGCCACCACTCTTTGGAGCTAAGGGTGTCAGAGGCTCCTGTTTTTCGGGGATGTTGGCTGATGTGAAGAGCTGATTATCCATTGCCATGTGGCAACCACAGAGCTGCTGTGGGCCCCCCATCACCGCCTGCGTTATAACCAGCTGCATCTGAGTTTCACAAACATTTTTAGGTTTTATATCCTGTGAGGTCTTTAAGTCCCACCTAAAAGATGCAGCCTGATGTGGCAGAACATCCCACGGTCGGGGCAGGTGCAGTTGGGGAGTGTTCAAGCGCCCTTCTCCCCTCAGGCACTGAGGGTGTTTGTCAGCAGTGATTTATAACTTCTGTTTCATGTGACAGCCAAGAGGGACCTTGGATCCTTCATTCCCAGCCAAAACCCACATTTTCTAAAGGTGGTGGGTGGAGGGGGTTCCCATGGGGGTGCATGACCCTGTGCCCCTGCCCTGCAGCGCAAGGCCATCGAGCGGTTCTGCAGCGAGGTGAAGCGCCTGTGCCACGCTGAGAGGAGGAAGGACTTCGTGTCTGAGGCCTATCTCCTCACTCTGGGCAAGTTCATCAACATGTTTGCCGTCCTGGATGAGCTGAAGAACATGAAGTGCAGCGTCAAAAATGATCATTCTGCTTACAAAAGGTGAGAGGGGATGAAGAGGCGGGAATGGGGACAGGACTGGTCTGCAAGGGAGCTCCTGGTCTGCCCAGCAGTAGGGCAGGTGGACATCAGGAGGCTGGAGATGGGGTTTCCGTGCTGTCCCAGGCTCTCTTTGCGAGTTCAGGCAAATCTCTGAGCTGTGTTGTGTTGCAGTTCCCTATTGGAAATAGAGTTGTTACATAGAAGGGTCTGAGTCTGGGGCATTGCAGCTGCAGGTCAGACAGGGAAGGTGGGTGGTGACAGTCTCACACTGGCTGAGTGACCCTTGGTGATGTTGGATTTGTCCCTTCCAGAGCTGCCCAGTTCCTGCGGAAGATGGCAGACCCCCAGTCCATCCAGGAGTCCCAGAACCTCTCCATGTTCCTGGCAAACCACAACCGCATCACTCAGGCAGGTCCCTTTTCTCTGAGCCACTGGACCTTTCCATCAGCAGAGAGAAGCAGTGACCTTGCTGAGGCTGACAGCACTTCTGACCAGGCTGTGGCAGCAGCTGTTGGGTCTTTGCCACTGACTCTGGTGGTCTTTTGGTCAGGCTGTGTAATTCTAGCAATGTCTCGTGTCATCCTGGGTGGCTTTGAAGGTCTCTATGTCAAGACAAAGATGAAAGTCCAAAAGATGTAAGAAGAGCTCTGGGAGGGGGAGGTTCTGCCAGAACTCCATCCCCTGAAGCTGCATGGGGCTGCAGCTTAGCCCCTGTGGCCTTCCACACTCCACAGGCTCCATAGCTTCTGCTACCTAGTTAAAATATTGCACCAAGACATCTCTTTGTCTGATATTTGGGTGTTGTGATCAACCTGAAAGGGAGTTGTCCTGCAGACGAAGGTCGTTTCTTCCAGGTGGTGCCATGAGCTGAGTCTTCTGCTGGTAAACTAAAAAAAAGCACACAAATGAGGTTTGAAGGAACCTCTTACTGTTCTTCTCTTACTCCTTCAAATGTTTCCTCCCTGTTTTCTGCTGTTCCTCTGCCCATATGGATAATGTGGCTTCTGTTGTGTTTCAGTGTCTGCACCAACAACTAGAGGTTATCCCTGGGTATGAGGAGTTGCTGGCTGATATTGTCAACATCTGTGTGGATTACTATGAAAACAAGATGTATCTCACTCCCAGTGAGAAGCACATGCTCTTAAAGGTGAGGTTGGGCCATGCTTGTGGGGCTGGGTGCTTGCATGGTTTCACTGTCGCTTTAGTAAAATGAAATTCACTCCTAGGACAACATTTCTCTTCAAGATCCTTATTTTTTACTCCTTTGGGTTTACATGCATCCTTTCTCTGCAGAGCCAGTGTCCTCTGCTCACACGAGTTGCTGTGAGTGCTCTGCAGGCAGCAGCAAAGCTGCTTTGCTTCCTCCTTTTCCTGTTCCCTTTCTGATCCCTGGTGCTTTGTGTCCTCTGCTGTGGTACCTCAGTCCTCCCACTGACCTCTTTCTGTAGCTGAACAGGCTGGACATGGCCCTGAGTCGGGGATGTTCCATCCCAGTGCTCTGACAGGGCAGCTTTGCCAGGCAGTGCCATGAGCTGCCTCTGTGCCTGCCCTAACTTGGACCTTCTCTCACCATTTCTCTGCTGTCCTTTCTGGCCTTCTCCCTTATTCCCATATAAAAATCTCCTTTCCTCTCTCCCTTTCCTCTTCCTCATCTCCATCTCTCTGTTTCCCCACAATCTTTCCCAGTGCTGCCAGCAGCTCTGCCTGCCTGGGACTAAGCCCGTGGTGGATGAGATCACTTGTGGGTGCCCTACATCCTCCAAGGCTCAAACGGGTTTTTCTGTTGTGCATGGAAGTTCAGGATCATGGGCTTGACTTGTGTAACTGCAGAGGACATTGTAAAATCACCACCAACTTTGTAACCCAGAATTTTGTTCTTGATGCCCATTCCTAGCAATAATTCCCTGCAGAAGGCAGATGCTCCCAGGTTTGTTTTTCTGACTGGAAAGAGTCCTCGAGATGAACATGCTAAAATATCTGTTTGTTTGGTGTATTTGTCCTTGCTGTCAGTCAGTTATTGGCAATGATTGCAGTCACTATTACCATAAAAACTTCATTACAGTGGTGTGAGTCAGCTCAGGTTCTTTGAAGGGTAATGTGGGTAGGTTGTCTCTCTCTAATGATTTGTACTGAATTCAGGGGTTGGGGAAATCAATCCAGGAGAATATTTCAAATTCTTCTCCAGGAGTAAACTTTTGCCTTCAGGTGGAGAAGGCTTTTGGGTTATTGTTATGTGGAGAGAGGAGGAACAAATAAGCAAAGGAAGCATCCTGGGTTTTTGCACAGACAATGGACGCAGTCCATCGTGTGTCCTCTGCCTAGCATGTGCATCCTGGCAGACACAGGCACATTTTTAACATTTCCTCATGGGTGTCAGGTGGCAACAGGAACCTGAAATGGTCTTTCCTCATGCTGAGTGATGGAGAACTGTCTTTGACTCGTGCTGCTGACGTCATGTTAATGAAACCTTCCCTTTCCATCTTCTCCAGGTGATGGGGTTTGGCCTGTATCTCATGGATGGGAATGTCAGCAATATTTACAAGTTGGATGCCAAGAAGAGAATCAACCTTAGCAAAATAGACAAATTCTTCAAGGTCAGTGACCTGTCTGGGTGAGGCTGGTGTTTATTGCAGACCAGTGGATTAGTGACCTGTACCATTGCACATGCTGCTAGCAACAAACAAACCACAGGAATCATTTCCAGATCCAAAAAACCCTGGGCCAAAGACTGAGGAATGGAATTGCTGTGACCAGGCACTGGCACAGAGCTGCAGCACGGGTGAGGTGAATGATGCCAGCCCTCAGTGCCAGCAGGGCTGTGGATGGGGAGCAGTGCTGGGACTGGCTCTGCTCCCATGGCACTGGAGCTGGGCAGCCAGTGGGAGCTGCAGCTCTGGCTGCTTCCTGCCAAGGGGCAGAGGATGGGGAGGCTGTTTCATGGATGAGGGAAGGTTGTGCCAGACTGACTGCTTCTCTCTCTTTTACACATTCCGGAGGCAGGTTTGCAGTCTCTGTGGTTTCAGACCACCAGCAAACCTGGCTGGTTTGCTGAGGTCTGTGTAGGTGATGGTTCTGCTTCTTTTGCCCTCTGCAAGCTGCTGAGCTGAGGGACAGAGGACGCAGCTGGCGAGCCAGTGTGTGATCTGGCAGTTTTATTTTGTGTATAAACTGTGCTCCCTGTAGCACAGAACAAGCTGTGGGAGAGTTTGTGTCAGCTGGGACTTGGAGGTGCTCAGGGAGATCTTCAAAGGGTCACTCTGTGGTTTGATGAACCGTTTTTGTCTTGTCTGAGATGTGGATTTTGGGGAAAGGCCCATGAAACCTGGATGCTCCCAGTGGCAGGGTGGGAAGCAGCTGCACAACCTCCCTCTGCTGAAGCACATCTGGCCAGGGTCTGATCCACAGCTGGAGGCCAGGCTGCATTGCCCTGGGACCACTCAGCACAAGAAAGGTTTGGGATAACCCTGTTGGTGGAGAGGAGGGCTGAGAGCCCACACAGCACCTCAGGGAAGGCAGTGCCTCCTTTCCACTGCTTCTGGGCACAGACTGGGTCAAGGAGGCATTTTGGGTTTGGAGCAGGTCAGCTGTAGGAGGCATGGTGGGATCTGGCAGAAGACAAATGTGTTGGCAGCAAAGAATAATAGCATAGCAAGAGGACAGCAGAAGAATTTTCCAGATGGAGCAATTAGTTTTCTTTGAGACCTACTGAGCTTGAGCAGTCCTTCCTGAGTCCTTTATTAATCTTTCTCCAGAGATGAAAAGATTGGTTTCTGTTACCAGCATTTGCTCCACATCAGGGAAAATGAGAAGGTGATGATTTGGGAGGGCACACAGGGCTCCTTCCCCATCACTCTTGCAGCACAGTGGATTCTCCCTGATGCTTCACACAGAGGTGGGGTGAGGAGCCTGGAAGCAGAGGTTGGTTTTGGTGTTGGGTAGAGGGTGTCTCCCTGCTTATTGCCACGAGGTTTGGTTTATGGGTGATGTGCTGGGTTTGTGCAGGGGAGGGAATAGGTGAGCCCAGGTTTCATGGAAGGTGGGTGTGCCAGCTGCTGCATCCTCTGCTGAGCGGTGGGGACTTATTTACCCAAATTTGCACCATTTCCTGGAGACAGCCCTGAGAGCAGGGGGCCACAGACACCATAATCTTATGGATAGGCCGATGATGAGGTGTTTAAAAACCCTCCCATCACTGGGGAGACTGCTCTGCAAAGGTGATTTATCTTGTCGTTCTTCAGAGTCTTCTGGGTTTCCCATGATTCAGCTTTGCTAATTCAACTAAATCTCTAAATCAGGCCTTCAGTATAATCTGTAGAGTTTGGTCATCTTGGTGCATTCAGACAGATTTGCTGTTCATTTCCAAGTGCTGTGGGCCATCAGAGAATGAGGTAAAATACCTTCCATTGCATGGAATAACTTTCTCCTTTCCAGCTTTATTTCCATTTGCACTTCTCCAGCATCTGCCATGGTCTCACTTAATCAGTTAAGTACCACTCCAAACTATCAGATCTCAATAAGGAAAGACCAACTACTCCTTTACTACATCTGCTTATTGCCTTCTGATTAAATTTCTAGTGGATTGCCCAGGAATTTGAGTAGTGAAAATGAACTACCCCTTCATTTAAACCTTTTATGGAAGTGCCAGTGGGAATCCCTAATGACAGCATTACACATCCTGTGCACAACTCAGCTTGAGAAGTGTGTGATAATAGGACAGGGAATTTGCCATCATCTTCCCTGAATTTTGGGGCAAGGCTTTTGTAGCTGGGTGAAGTTGAAGCTTCATATTTTACTGATGAGCTGTCAGTAGCCCTTGGTTGGGTGTTGTTTGCAGGTGGAAGTTTAGTGAAGGAGGGACCTGTCTGAGCTTGAGGTATCTTCAGAGCACTTGGAATTTATTTCCCATCCAAAACCTCCTGAGATGTAAAGGGCAAGCAGAGCCCTGTTACATTGCCTGTGTCTTCCTCTTTATGGAGAAGTTCTAAGACACATCACAAACAACCATGGTGCTGAATCCCTGGGGAAAGCTGACACCTTCCTGGGTGTCCAGAATATCAACATGCTGGCTTTTCATCCCTCTGTTCTCTTGGAGGATTAGGCTGGGAGACAGTAAGGCCTGCTCAGGAATACACTTCTCTCTTTTTGTTGTAAAAAGAGCCTTTCCTCTGGCTGGTTACAGCACTGAACCATTCTGGCCATAACCAGCCTGGTATCAGCGAGCCCAGGGCTCCAGAGCACTCACAGGGGGTGATTTCCTCCTGCAGAAAGCCTTGTGATCACTTTCTGTCACTTCCTAGGTGTGAAATGACCCTGGGTCCAGGTTTGCACTTTGTTTCAAACAGTCTGACACTTCCCAAAGCTTCAGAGGTGCAGGATGCCTTTTTGCAGTCCCTTGTGTTGCGCTGGGGCCAGGCACTCTCTCTCTCTCTCTCTCTCGCTCGCTCTCGCTCTCTGTTGCTCTCTCTCTCTCTGCCATGTTTCAACCATCTTTTGTTTTCTTTTCCAGCAGCTGCAGGTGGTTCCTTTATTCGGCGATATGCAGATAGAACTGGCCAGATACATTAAGACCAGTGCTCACTATGAGGAGAACAAATCCAAGTGAGTGCCTGCCATAATGTCTCTTGGCTTCTGTGTGTGTCCTGAGGGCCGTGGGAGCTGCAGCCCCGTGGCGTGTGCGAGGCCTGTGCACGTGTGTGTGTCCCCGTGAGGCGTGAGTCCGGCGTGCCAGCTCTGTGTGCCCGTGTGTACCTCCCTGTCCCTGCATGGGAAGATGTCCTCCCTGGCCCTGGGGGTGCAGCCAGCTCCCAAGCTCCGTGTAACCATCCCCTGGGAGCAGGCAGGGCTGGGAGGGGGCTGGCAGCGAGGTGGGAGGAAGGAAAGGTGTCTGGTGCATGGATTGGGGCAGCGCCGAGTGCTTGCGAGCTGTGTGAGTGTGAGCAGCGTGTCCCTGCTCTGGGGAGATTTTAATCCACAGTTTGCACCCCAAGGACAAAATCCTCCAGAGCATGAACACGGCGGTGGATCTCTGCAGTAGCCAGGGTGTCTCCTCTAGCTCAGGCAGGGTTCCTGAAGAAGGACAGCAGGAATGAGGATTGAACCAGAGGCTCAGATGCTCTGGAAATTAATGAACTGCAAACGGCTGACTGTGGCGCTAAGGACTAGATGTGGCACTCAGTGCTCTGGTTTAGTTGACAGGGTGGTGATCAGTCAGAGGTTGGACTCCATGATCTTAGAGGTCTTTTCCAACCTTAATGATTCTGTGATTGTGGCTATTGTGAGAGAAGAGCAGAAGTGGGGAGCTCAGGAGCAGCCTGGGCTGGTGGCAGTTTGCTGCTGCCATCAGATGAACCCACAGACGTTGTCCCAGTCACAGTAGGCACGTGAGAGGCCCCACTTGTGTTCGTAGCTTTGCGTCACTCTCAGTCATTGCCAGCAGAATCGGTGTTGGGTTTGGATATCCTTGGAATAAGGTTTGCAACCACACGTGAGCAAAGCCTGTCTGAGCTGTGTCTGGCTGCAGTGGCCAGTGGCAGCCAGGCTTTCACCAGGCAGTGGCCTTCCCCCTGTGGGACTGTACTGGGTGGAAATCAGGTTTTTTCTCTGGTGTCTGTGAGGAGCAGCCAGGCCGGGCTGGCTCTTCAGCAGGACAGGAACTAACCTGCAGTGTCATCGCTTCTGTTCGCTCGTCCCCTTCCACCCCAGAGGGTCCAGCTTCTCTGCCTGCCAGGAGCAGCCCTCTGCCCCTGCCCTCCCAAAAACTGGTTGAAAAGTGCCCGTTAATTGTTCAGGAGAGATTTGAAAACAACGTGGCAAAGCTTCCTGAGCAAAAAGTTTTCAATTAAAATTGAGGGGGAAGAAAAAAGAAGAGAAAAAAATACGATTCCACATCATTTAAATTTAAACAATATTTTTGAAAACTTGATTTGAAAGAATAGAACTGTCTGAAGATTTGCACCTTTTAATCCCAAATCATTCAGAAAGCACATTTCAACAAAACGTGGCAGCAGCATTCCTCATTTTCTCATCTCAAAACCAAGGTAGCTCATGGGCTGTTTTACCTGTGCACAATTTTAATGTCTGTCTTGAAATCTGTCTCACCAGGTCTGTGTGCCGTACCGTACTAACCAGTGTTTCTTCCTCACTCACTTGCTTTCCCAGCAGATTGCATGGGACTCCCAACTCTAACTCTGCCAAGGTGGTTCCATGTAATCCCCATTTCTTACTAATACTGTTTTTGTCACTTTCTCTCCCTCCTTGTCTCCGTGCAAGTGGAATTAATTGGTGTTTTTCCTGCATGGCGCTTTGTTTCTGCACTGTGGAGTAGGTTGTGTGTGGCAGGGAGGGCTGGGGCAGCCCTGGCCATTCCTGCTGACCTGCCGATTGTCCGGTGGGGAGCGCATGGAAACGGGTAAGAGCCGAACAGTGGGACTGGGGGAGGATGGATTTCACAAGGAATGGCGTGGCCCAGCATTTCCAGGACCTTCTACCACCACAAATACTGGCAAAAACTGCAGTTAAGTGTAGGGATATGTCTGTATGTCTATGTCCATGTCAGGGGCAGGTGTCTCACCTTTCTTTTGTATGGCCAGTCTAAAGTGGAGAGCATGACTATCATAAGATGGACAGTTACTTAGGGGAAAAAAAAGTATAATCTTTTACATTGTGATGACAGACTAAGACATGAGAATCTCACTGACAGATGTTTGCTGGCACAAAATGTTTTGGTGGAGCCATTCTGGTTCTGTATCTGGGGCTAATACATTACAGGATAAAAATGAGATATTAAGTTAAATAGACCTGATTTGTCCCATTCCTTCATACAACTGTGCCTTTGGAAGGGGAGTGCTGCCTTTTTTTAGGATGACATTACTCTGTCATGTGGTACATATGGATCAATGCAAATGAAAATCTAGCTCAGTTAATCATATTCTGCTCATCATTTGTACTCAGGGTTGTTCACTGAGCTGGTAGCATGAGCCAGAACCAAAAACAATGGGAGGGCTGTTTCTGTGCAGTTTTTCATTGCAGGAGAAGGCAGCACGACCCAGATCTGGAGGGAAGACCTCTAAGGGGATGATTATCCTTAGGCTTAGCCGAAAGGATGCAAACGTTGCAGGTCTTTGAAGTTCATCCTTCCCTAAAAGCTTGTCCCATGGTGGCCTGGGAGACAGCCATCTCTGCCCTTGGGGTAGGTGAGCCCACATGGAGAGCAGCCTTCAGGGTGGATGGAGCAGACACACTCAGGCTGAAAGGTGAGGCAAGTGTCCCCATCAGGCTGTGTGAGACCACCTCTGGAAGACCCCACACACCAGAGAGACGACACAGCTGACATTTGCCCTGAGGGTGGCATGCCTGAAGCACGTTCAAATGAGGAGAGCAGCTGTCCCTGGGGTCTCTGAGTGGAAGCTGTGTCCTGTCCTTGACACCGTTGCTCTTTTGCCCAGGTGGACGTGCACTCAGAGCAGCATCAGCCCCCAGTACAACATCTGTGAGCAGATGGTGCAGATCCGAGACGACCACATCCGCTTCATCTCGGAGCTCGCCCGCTACAGCAACAGCGAGGTGGGTACAGCTGCACTCCCTGCAAGCAGGCTCCTGAGATGGACAAGCGTGGGGGAGAACCGTGTGGCAGGACCATGGTCTGCCGCAGATGTAGTGAGGAGTGCTGAAGGACATGGGTGGAACAAACCACTCTTGCTGCAGCAATAAAAAACCAAGTTATGTAAGGCTCCTGCAGGTACAAAATCATGTGCACCAGGAGATCTACTGCAACAGCTTCTGCTCCTTGACCACAGCTTCGTTAAAATAAGCAGAAAAAAACTGGCAACTAAATGTTTGTTACCAGCCAAATGTCAGAACACCAATGACTTGCAAACAGGGCTTTTCAATTACACAGGCCTATCAGTCAGGGCTTTGGGGAAAGTTCATGAAGGCGTCTCTGTTCTTCTCATTACTGAATTCCAGTGCCCTCTCTGATGGCATTGGGACTGGTTTTTGCGCATGTGTGATCCTCATTCATCAGTGTCAGTTTAACAAATCGTAGCATTCTCAGGCGCTTCTTTTTTGGCATTTGCAAGAGCTTATTTGAACTTCTAATCAGTAAAGGACTCTCAAGGATTTCAGTAGTATTAGACCATCAAAAATGAATAGGAAAGTAGAATAAAAACAGTCAGTTATTTGCTCTGAGGTGACAGGTCAGACTCATTTTTTGGTAGGAAATAATTTGCCTGCCTGTGTAAAAAGAGCCTTGCCTTTTCCTGAGGGACAGTGTATGCTTTACTCACTTCTAGCTTGGTCATAAGGTCAGGAATTAATTTCAGGTGGGATTTGGGAGAGGAATCTGTTGACTGAGTGAAGTCCCTGCAGCAAGTTGTTGATTGTAGCCCTGACATGATGTGGTGTCTTGCAGGTGGTCACTGGCTCAGGTCTGGACAGCCAGAAGTCGGATGAGGAGTACAGGGAGCTCTTTGACCTGGCTTTACGGGGGCTGCAGCTGCTGTCCAAGTGGAGTGCCCACGTCATGGAAGTGGTGAGTGCATCCCTGGGAGTGCATCCCTGCATCACTGAAAGCGGTTTGGGATGAGTCTGGGTCTGGAGCAACTAAAACTATAATTCAGACAATGATGGAAATTCTTAATTTGCAAAGTTTCGACCGCATCTCAGCACAAGTGTTTGGATGTCAAAAGCCTGGTATGACTAGCAGCCTCCCAAATAAAGAAAACCAGTATTCACTAAGTGATAATAAAGCCAGGAATGTCAACCTGTAGTGAAATCTAGGGAATGTTTTCCTGGCATATGACCTTATTCAGTCTTTCTAGCCTGTCTTCTTGCTCGTTGAAACGTTGACATTGTCTCTTTCCATCTTCTAGTACTCCTGGAAGCTGGTGCATCCCACAGATAAATTCTGTAACAAGGATTGCCCAGGAACAGCTGAAGAGTATGAGAGAGCCACCCGGTACAACTACACCAGTGAGGAGAAGTTTGCCTTTGTGGAAGTAGGTGCCACCTGCACAAGAGTCAGAGCCAGTCCGTGCTGGTTTCCTGTCCATGTTCCTCAGGCCAGGGGAAGAGGATGGAAGGGCATCCCACTGGTTCCTTATCCCTGTGACCTATGTTAAGGGATTAAGGGCTCCCACATCCCTTAATTTGGCCTTTAAATTCCCCTTGGCCAGAGTGGGTTGGTCTTGGAGCCAGCTGACATTGGGTCTGTCGGACATGGGGGAAGCTTCCAGCAGCTTCTCACGAAAGTCACCCCTGTAGCCCCTGCTACCAAAACCTTGTCACACAAGGCCAGAACAGTGGGCTTGCAGAGCAGTGTGATCTGGAGCAAGAGCAGCAGCTGCGTTCAGGAGCTGTGCAAACACAAGAGATCCTCATCCAGTGCCCAGGACACATCAACTCTCAGCCTGGCTGTCTGTAAACAGTGGGAACAGCCCTCTGAGCCTGGCTCTGGGAGGCCTTCACCTTCCTCCTGCCTTACACAGTCCAGGCTGGTTTGGATACTGCCTTATGGCTTCCTCCACTGTGCTGTTGGAAGGGAAGGCTCTGCCCTGGTGTGGATGCGGGGCTGTTCAAGCTGTACCCACACTTGGAGCATGTGCAGTTTCCTGGGATTGTGTGGTGTTAAAGATCAAGAGATCAGGAGTGGAAGCAAGGAACAGGGGCCATTTGCAAGAAACTGATGTTATAAATGCTTTGCTTAGCATTTTGTGATCTATAAGGCAGCTAACACCCAAAAGTTAGCTGCCTAATCACTGGGCCTATGTTACTTGAGTAGAATTAATTCAGTCCCAAATTCTCTTAATGCTGGATTCATACAGCTCTTCACACAATGGAAAAACAGCAAATACATCTGGGTTTAATTTCTGCTTCAGGTGATTGCCATGATCAAAGGCCTGCAAGTGCTGATGGGGCGGATGGAGAGTGTCTTCAACCAGGCCATCCGCAACACCATCTACGCGGCCCTGCAGGACTTTGCCCAGGTGACCCTGAGGGAGCCTCTCCGACAGGCTGTCAGGAAGAAGAAGAATGTTCTGATCAGGTCAGTCTGTCCCTGAATCCAGTGCAAAACCCATATATTTGTTAGTGTTAAACTTTTTAGTATACAAGCATGTGGCCCCGTGTATGCTCCAGCACACAAGCAGCCAGCAGTCCTTGTCCAGCAGCTCCTCCAGAGGTAACTTTTGGGCATCATCCCACCAATAACAGCTGTGTATGATCCCACCTCAGGTGCCTGTCCTCCCACATGTGCACAGCCATTAGTATTTTCCTCTTGAAGTAAAATCAAGCTTAAGCACTGCTTTCCCTCTCCCCGCCACTCCAGTGTCCTTCAGGCAATTCGGAAGACAATCTGTGACTGGGAGGGAGGTCGAGAGCCTCCAAATGATCCTTGCCTGAGAGGTGAGAAGGATCCCAAAGGCGGATTTGATATTAAAGTCCCACGACGAGCAGTAGGACCATCAAGCACACAGGTATGAGGATGTCTGTCTCCTGTGTGGGGAATTAATGGTCACAGAGCCATGTAGGGGTCTCCCACCCTGTGGATTAGCAGCAGTTTCTGTGGTCTGTTCCACAAAGTCTTCACGCTGTTGTGTGCTAAATGTTGCTTTGGTGCCTAATTTGTTGTATGATTCCCAAAGCCTCCCATTTTAAGGGTTTAACTCTGAAGGACAGTGGCTTATGTGTGCAGAGTGGTCGCCACCTGGGAGAAGTGCTGGTTTTTGTTGCAGAACACCAAGGCTGTGTGTGATGGTGTCTGGAGAGTGGTAACTGCGTGTCACCTTTCTTCCAAAGCTTTACATGGTGCGGACCATGCTGGAGTCCCTCATAGCAGACAAGAGTGGCTCGAAGAAGACTCTGAGGAGCAGCTTGGATGGGCCGATAGTCTTGGCCATTGAGGAGTTCCACAAGCAGTCCTTCTTCTTCACCCACCTTCTCAACATCAGTGGTGAGATGATGGCAGGGGGAGGCTTGAACCAAGCTCTTGCATGCTCAGAAAGGCAAAGGCAGATCAGCTTTGCTCCTCAGTGACCTATGCAGAAGATTTTCCTTGATTTTTCCCAAACACTCTACTTCTGCATGGTTTGGGCATGCTTCTGTGTAGTAGTCATTACGTGAACAGGACTAAGTCAGCAAGAGCAAATAGCTGCAGGTGGTAGTTTATTTTCTAGGACTGGACTTTCCTTTCTGTCCCAGACAAACTGAGCCACTGGCCACAGAAAAAGTCTTCCAGAATAACTCTGACCCATTTCAAGTGTTCTCCCTGGCCCTCTAGAGCAAAAGGGGTGATCCCTTCCTTCTTCTTGCATTACCAAGTGCTCAGGCAGCGTGGACACGGTCTGGGTTTAAAACCAGAGACATCCTAGAAAAATGTTCCATACCCAAAAGCAAGGCTGCAACAGCTGCCTCCTGTGCCATGCCCTCACTGCCATCCCCAGGGGAGTAATGTGGGGATAACATGGATCTCCTCTGCATTCCAGAAGCTCTGCAGCAGTGCTGCGACCTGTCCCAGCTCTGGTTCCGGGAATTCTTCTTGGAGCTGACCATGGGCCGCCGCATCCAGTTCCCCATCGAGATGTCCATGCCCTGGATCCTCACGGACCATATTTTGGAAACCAAAGAACCCTCCATGATGGAGTAAGAGCTGAGGGGCTCCGTTGGCACTGTGCACGTGCTGGGGTTTGGGATTTTGTTCAGGAAGAAGGGTAGGCTGGTGCTGAGCAGTCTCTTTGACGTGGGAGGTAAATAGATGTTCCTTGATCTGCTGTCACATGAATGGTACTGTGTGAACACCTCGTTAGCAGACACAGGGGCGACTTCCTGGCACTGGCACTTATTTATGTGTCATAAACAGCAGCTGGCAACTGTTGGGACGTGGGCAGGACATAGTGGCACTGTCACCTGCACACAGCAGTGGGACAGATGTGTCACCAAAGGGGGAGGGCCCAGGCTAAGCTACCTCAACACCTTTTGTTTATATGTCTGATAAATGATGAGAGGAATTGCTGTTATGCAGATGTAATCATCTTCATAATGTCTTCCTCATTAGGAAAACTTGATTTTCAGTTGTATGGCCATTGTCAGAGCACTCTCTGAAGTGAGGGCAGGGTGAAAGAATTATTAAGGGCAGAAAAGAAGGAAATGTTGATTGAACAACTCATAATTAGCTCACTTCCAGGTCGATTGTAGCTGCTTTGTGCAGAACCCAAGGAACAAGAGGGACTATTTGAGGGGCTGCAGGGAGTGGCAGTGATAGGCATGAAGTCAGAGAAAAGCCTTTTGTTTGCACCAAGCAGGGCACATGCACTGGCTGCAGTTTATGGTGATAAGCTCCAAAGTTAATTTTAGATGCGGTCTGTGTTCTTGCCCTCAGGTATGTGCTGTACCCCCTGGACCTCTACAATGACAGTGCATACTATGCTTTGACCAAGTTCAAAAAGCAGTTCCTGTATGATGAAATTGAAGCTGAAGTAAGTTCTCTTCATCTTTATAAAGCTCACTGGGGTCACACTGCCCTGTTTGACCCAGCAGTTCATTATAGGCACCTCCTGAAAGAAATATTGCATCAGACTGAAAAGTTTCCAAAAAATCAGCATTTCCAGAGACCTTTCAGATTCTCCTGATTAGGGGCTTCAGCTTAGCTGTACCCATAGGGAACCATGGAAGGCAAAGGCTGTCAAATACTGGGGACATGGAAAAGTCTCGAGCAGAGGGTTTGAGACATCAGAGGAAAACAAGAAATTCCCTGAGAGGGAAGGATGATTGAGGGTGGGGGACCAGGACCTGTAAGAACATGCAGAAACTACAAAGCCAGACATGTAACTGCAATTTTCTGCTTACCTTTAGCACTGTGAGAACTGCAGTGTGGGTTTTAGATAGTGTGGCCTTTAATATATGTTTGTATTAAATGAGAGACCTGCACTGGGTTGTATTGATCTTGCATGCGTAGGAAGGAGCTGTTCCCTGCTGGTGACACCCTTACCAAGTCTTGTTTTTTCTCCCCCAGGTGAATTTGTGCTTTGATCAATTTGTATACAAGCTGGCAGATCAGATCTTTGCCTATTATAAAGCAATGGCTGGCAGGTAGGAGAACCTGACTGCTGATGGTGACTGATGATATCGCTGCATCCAAATTGCTGTTAACCAAAAGGTTTCCCTCAGGGAGCAGCTGCTGCAAGCAAACAAAGCATAGATCATCCCTGTCCCCCAGAGCTGGCTGTCCACGTCAGACCGGTGTAGATGGGGAAAATTAATTAAGGAGACATAGTTAAAAGTGAAAAAATTATAATTGGCGTCCTGAGTAGCTGTCAGAGTCCAGTTTGTGAGAGCAGCAGAAAAGCAAATTGGGCTTATTACAGACATGTCCTTGCTTGACTTCTGTTTGTGTACCAGGCAAAGGACTGGAAGCCTCCCATCTCTACAAAACAGGAATATGCACTTGTCCTCACCCTACTAAAGCAGCAGGACTTGTTCTCCCTTTGGGGAGATAGAACCTTTGTGGCATTTCCTCCTTACCAATTTAAAGAACATGAATGAATTCTAATGAGAGTCTCCTTCTCGTGGCCTCAAAGGTGAATCAAGTCTTCCATGTGCAGGTTTTCTTTCTAGGTCACATTTGGCTTTAGAGAAGGAGGACAATCACCATCACCAACCAAATGTTCCCACAGCAGATCTTCAAGGAGGGAGCACACCAGGGGAACCAGCCAGTACCTGGCACTGATATCCTTCAGCACATCTTTTATTTTTTTTGAATGTTTTAACCATAAAAGACAAGCATGGCAGTCCCTAGATAACAACCGCTGCTCTGTGATTTAGCGTGCAGAAATTTTTTGGCATTCGGAGCCAAGATTAAAAGAAGGACAAAAACAACTCTGGGAAGAGGCATAGAGAAGACGATAGTGTATGTTTCTATTTTCCTGACACTGCTTCCCTTTTTCAGTGTTTTACTGGACAAACGTTTCCGGGCTGAATGTAAGAATTACGGGGTGATCATTCCATACCCGCCGTCCAACCGCTACGAAACACTGCTCAAGCAGAGGCACGTCCAGGTACAGTGCAAGCAGCAGGCTCCAGTACTCATCACTCCTGGTCTGTTACCCTTCTGGTGGTGGTGGGCATCCTAGTTGAGATGGGCTCTGGACTGAGAAGGGTTGAATCTGTTTCTGACACAAAAACGAGTTATTCCCCACATTTCTCTTGTTCCTTCTTAAGTAATCTGAACTCAAATGAGGTGTTTGCACCACTGCTTTCACGTTTAAGCAGACTTGGAGGTTTGGTTTTAATTTGTGTGTTGACTAAAAAATAAAATACCTTTTCCCCATCAGTATATAACGTGCAAATCTCTTCTTTTGCCAGTTGCTGGGCAGATCAATTGACCTGAACAGGCTCATTACCCAGCGCATCTCTGCAGCCATGTACAAATCGTTAGACCAGGCCATCAGCCGCTTCGAGAGCGAGGACCTGACATCCATCGTGGTAAGAACTTTTATTGACTCTGAGTATGAGCACGGAGAATAATACACTGCTGTGGCTACACAGTCAACTGTCTTTTGTTATGAGTCCCCCTGCAGTAGGTTTCAGCCAGTCATGTATCTTCCTTTTTGGTGCTGAGTCTTTACTATTTCTGCTTATGCAGCTTTAATTGCATTATTATCAGGCCATTAAGTATCTGTGTAAATCATAAGTTGACAGCCAGCATTTAGAGTTTGCAGAGCTCATATAAGAGAGTCCTATAAACTGGGAGAAGGAGATCTAGACTTTAATTCCCTGTTGGATGAAGGTGGCTGTGACATTGTTTGTGTGCATACAGGATTTGCTGCCGTTGATACGTTACAGGAGCATCAGAGTCAAGTAGTGTAAAATTACCAGTTTCCACCTTGGGAGGATTCTGAGGTGAAAGCCAGCCAGTGCTCAGTGGGGAACAAATTAATTTTGCTTCCTGCAGGTTCACAAAGTACTGGACCAGGACCCCCTTGAGTGGAAGTGCAATTGGCCTTGACCACTGAGTTAAACTGATGTCTTCAGTTCTGTGTGCGTGTGGATATAAAACCATCCCCCTGGCAATTAAATCAGCTGCTTCTGTTGTAATACGTTGCATTTTCTGCTGCTTTATGTGCCACAGGAGCTGGAGTGGCTCTTGGAAATCAATCGCCTGACTCACAGGCTGCTGTGCAAGCACATGACTCTGGACAGCTTCGATGCCATGTTCCGCGAGGCCAACCACAACGTGTCCGCGCCCTATGGGCGCATCACCCTCCACGTCTTCTGGGAGCTCAACTTTGACTTCCTGCCCAACTACTGCTACAACGGATCCACCAACAGGTGAGGAGGGAAAGCAAGGCCACCTGGAGACGCTGCTTTTGTTTCCAGAATGTCAAACCTGCCACATAAAATTGGCATGCATCGTGGTAATGTTTGTCCTCCCTGTGGGATGCAAGTTACTCTTAAAATGAAGTTGAAACCCACAATCTCCCCTTGGTCTTGAAAATGTTAGTAACAAATTTCATGTAGCAGTTAGATAGTGACTGCAAGTGGCTGAGGGTTGGTTTACTCAGCAGCAGAGCTCTGGTAGCTGCTCAGATACTGCTTTCTTGCCTGCCAAAAATGAGAAGAAACCTCACTTTTGGTGGGTTTTACACCACCAGCAGATTGTGGCAGGATTTTGCATTCCAGTTGATGTAGCTCAGATGATGAATTCTAACTAGCCTGCAGCTGCAGGTCATCCCAGACTGTACCCTATGTGTGCTCAGTTAACCAGGCTCTGACCACTTTTCCCCCCATCTCCCATGCTCGCCGCAGGTTTGTGAGGACAGCCATCCCATTCACACAGGAGCCCCAGCGGGACAAGCCAGCCAACGTCCAGCCCTATTACCTCTACGGGTCCAAGGTCAGTAAATGAGCCACAACAGCCAGCAGGAGTGGATGTTGGAAATATTTATTTAGGAAGAGAAAGAAATGCCAGGACTGGTTCATTAACGGAGCGGTGGGTGCGAATGTGCGGGATCACATTGCTGTGTGCAACCAAAAGGTCATGCAAGAAGCAGTTTCAGTGTGGTGTTGCTGTTTCTTTTCCAAATTCTTCTCCATAAAATGTCCATGTTAAGGGATGTCAGCACTGCTCTGTGCTTGGTGTTGGCACTGAGACTGAATTACATCCATCTAAATGCACAGCGAAGTGAGCAAGTTGGTGCTCTGATGCAGTGATGCTCCCCAAGGAAGGTACCACATCAGGAATCCCATTTTTTGTTCAAAATGGGAATTAGTAAAATACTTATGTGTGCACTGCTTAATACTGACAAAAAGCTCTTTTCTCAGGCTGCAATGACTGTTTATACAAATGTTATGAGGGCTTGGGGTGTAATGCTAGTGGAGGGGCACTCAAGTGTGAAACTACGTGAGCGGAGTTTATTTCTTGTGCACATTGATTGATGACTGTGAAGTGAACCTACAGCACTGATGCACATGAGCTAATGACACTACAGTCTGCCAAGTCTGGCTGTTCCCAGAGAGCTGACTTGGTTTCTTTTTTAAAAATCCTCAGCAAATGAGAATATTTTTGTCACTTGACAAAAATCTTTCTCCCTGTGACCAACGTCTATGCCTCATGTTTTACCCTAGGACAGACAGCTGCCATGGACACACAGACAGTCCTCTTGGCAAGAACTGGGAAAGAGCAGGACAAACCAAACCTCTAAGAAAGGTTTTGTTTTCTTTTGCTCTCACTGAAGGCCATGCTGTGGCAAGATGGCCCTTTTATCATCGCTGTTTTTATAGGAAAAAAAGTAGTGAGGGGAGTTACACGGGCTCTCCTTCATGAAACTGGAGCTCCTCATTAGCACAGTGGTCATGGGCACTTCCAGGAGCTCCTCTGTCAGTCCATCCCTCAGTGGCTCTTCTGGTGAGCTGCTTCGTTCAACCACTTCTTCAGGGCTGGTGTTGGGATGCTTCAGCCTGGCAGCCCGGTGGCACCGCTCAGACCAGAACTGCAGGCAGCCGTAGGCCAGGAGGGCGAGGAAGCAGAGGAGCAGGAGACTGCTCACCATCCACATGGACGTGGTGGGTTCGTGCTTGGAGCCGCCGAAAACCAGGGGGATTTTGTCCAGCGTGTGGAAGGTGGTGCAGTGGTTGCTGGAGGGGTAGGAGTTCTTGCATGTGATGCACAGGACGTAGATGGTGGACGGCGTGAGGCGGTGGAGCACCAGGGAGCTGAGGGGGTGCGGAACTCGCTCCTCGCGGTGGAAGTTCTGCCGCAGGTAACCGGCAAAGACGCTGTTCCAGTTGGGGCGGTACATGACGTGGTAGTAGTTCTCTGGGCAGGGGCTGCTCATGGCCCAGGACACGGTGGCACTGGTGTAAGTGATGTTGTGCACTTCGATGTTCATCGTGCCCCTGAAACCAGATGCAGGGAGAGGCTCAGTTTTCTGATTCGTGTCAAGGCTCAAAGGCCACTGACAACGGTGAAGTCTTTCCACTGACTTTTACTCTCCCTTAGGTTGGGCTGAAGACTATCCTGGCTCACTTAGGTTACATGCTAGAATTACAGAAGACAAATCTTGCTTTTGCCCAGATCTCCTGTATCACTCTGCTTCATAACAAAAACATCCAGTTGGAGCACAGGGTATACTTTTTGCTCCAGTTACATTTTTTATAAAATCTCTCTGACTGGTTGTCTGTATCAGAAGCTTTCTTAGCTTTTTGTTTCCCACAACATAGAAAGGATACTGCAAGTTTGATTAACATAAAGTGATCATTAAGCTAGCTCCAGCTTGCCTTGTGAAGCTGCCAATCAATAAATATTTTGATTTTACGTCTAAATGCCATTTAGAAAGCTCCATAATGGTTAATTCACTGTTTTAAGTTGTTGCTGCATTTTCTGTACCTTCCTTGCTTAATAGAGTATAAACTCTTTCTGTTCCTGAAGCATCTCACATTGCAATATCAGGATCTTAAATGTCAAATCTGTAGGTTGGTGAAATATAAAATCAGTGCCTTTAGGGAAACACAAATATATGAATAATAAGAACAAAGACAGAAAAATGACACTGCCCTGCTAACAAATTTAAACTGATTTAAGCCAAAGCCAGTGAGCAGTAGATTTGATCCCTGATGGTGCAATGTCCAGTAGTTTTTTTGATACTTCCTGAGCTGTGTGGCTGTTTAGCAACAGCCACAAATTACTTGAGCACATCACTCCTTCAGATCCCCAAAGTGCTCTCTGAGCCTCGCTGCAGGGTTCTCTCTCCCAGCCAGCTGAGTGCTCAGAGCAGCACCTCCGTTCAGTCGAGCTGGCTTATTTTTCCCTTTTTCCTCTCTCTCTAACAATAACTAACTTCCCTTTAATTCACTCAAGAGTAAGCTCACCTGAATGACTGCTTATCTGCTCTTACACGAGGCTGCTCGTGCGCATGGCTGAGCCCTCCCAGAGCCAGCACTTACCTCCCGCCAGGTCCGCGGTGGCCCCGTCGCGGTGGCTCTGGTGACGGAGTGGCCACAGGCAGTGCCTTGCCAGCACTCACCTCCCTCCTGCCTCTGCTAAATCCCTTCCCCGCGCTCTCCCTCGTTTATACCCGGCTCGGGCTCCGTCATCTCTCACCATGGCAACCAATAGGAAAGGATGGGCAGGCATCTTCGAGTGATTTGGGAATGTTGCCCCTAAAAGCTTCTGCCTGGGAGAAGTCTGTGTCTCCAAGGCAGAAAAAACAAGCCAGGCAGGTTTCTTTGGTGGCTTATTTGGGTTTTATTTTTTTCCCGTATCCACAGTCCCCCAGCAAGACCAGAACGGAGCCCTAGCAGGGTCTGGGGTTACAGACACGCTGGCACATGCTATGAAATCTGGATACTGGCCTGTGGTACACGTTGACTCAGGGACTTTGTCATTAATTCTGTGATTTCTTGCACACTTAAACTACTGATTTAAGTGGAAGCTGTAAGCAGTACATTTTGATCCCTGGTGGTGCAGCAATTTCCAGTAGCCTTTTAATATTTTCTAAACCGTGTGACAGGAGTAGGAATTGGGTTTTCAAAGACCTAGACCTCCTGCTGAACTACATGGGATTAAGACCAGCTCTTCTTTGAATGCCCCTGACTTACAGACAGCTTGGGGATGTCCCCTTTCAGTCCGGTGAGAGGGCAGGAGGGAGAGGCAAAGCCAGTGCCTGTGGTGCTCAGGGGAGCAGCTCGAGCCTGTGGCCAGGAGGGGATGGATGGGCCTGGTAAGGAGAGGCTCTGAACAAGTGACTTGCTGCTCTCTAAAGCCAAAATGTGCTCGAGAGGAACTTTCCCAGAAATGTTGATGCTGAGTCTGGAGTTACTCATTCCACTTTCTAAGACACTCTCAGCTGTTGCACTGAAATTAGGTTGGCTGGGAGCCCTGACTTGTCTTGGGCTGTGTGCAAGTCCTTTTTTTGTCTCTGAGTATATTCCTCTTTCATTAGCTCTTCATTTTTCCAAGGGAATTCTGTTACAGTCAGTGCTACCTATTATCTCTCTGTGTTGAATTTTATCAGATAAAACTCTCCCTGCCTTTCCTCAGGTGAGCTCAGACAGGTCTGAGTGATGGCCAACAACAAGGTCAAAGACATGGAAATAGAACTAGGGTTTGATTTGCTTCGTTTGTTGCTAAATCCTCTCCAGAGCATCCCTGGTAACCTCCTGAGCTCCTAAAGCAACGCTGGGACCTTCCCCACATGCTCACAATTACAGACGGCTGTCCCTGAGACCTGGGTGCAGGGTGAGCTCTGTAGGACACTGGGAGCTCTGCCCCATGCTGCAAACCCCAGCCTCCCATCCCCAAAACCTGCCCATTTGGCCCCAAACCAAAGGGGAGGCAAACCTCCCCAATGTCTCCAGCAGCTGCTGCTCCCAGGAAGGGTCAGGGCCAGGCTTTTGCTTTGGTTCCCTGAGGGGTCAGAAGCGGCCGCCCAGCGTGGGGGAGTGAGCTGTGCTGTGCTGTGCAGCCAGCTTGTGCCTTCAGCTGCTTTGTCTTAAAATACCCACTGGTGTCATTTTTTACATCCTACAGTCTTTACCCCAAGCTGTGTATCTCACCCTTAAATGGAGTTATATTTTTAATTGCTGGCAGAGCATTATTATTAGACGCAAGCCTGCTGTTGGAGCGCTGTGTGGCTCTGCAGAGAGCTCCATGAACCTACCTCATCCTGCAGACAGGCTGGGGTGAATCATCCTGCTCATCCGCAGCCAGTGCACATCCTAAAATGTGTCTTCTCCCCATCAGGCTAATTGCTGAGACCCCCCACTCGAGGGAGAAGCTGGTTGGGAGCTGCTCTCCAGCCCCATTATCCCTCTGAGGAGCGAGGGAGTGCTGTGAGGTGGGGGCTGTGCAGCAGCACCAGCTGCTGGCTGCCTGCATAGCCAGATATCAGCCTTGTTGGGAGAAAAACCTGACCAGTTGCACCACAGCTGGTACCAGTGATGGTAGCCCATCTCAGGGACCAAGGGACATGCACAGACAGAAGTTCCCTGGCCATGGAGTAGCAAGAGGCCTCCAGAAATGAATGTGGACTCATGAGCCCACTGAACTAAGGATTTTTTTATTCCCCCAAGCCAGGATGAGTCCCAGTGTGCTACGCCTGGGGAAATAACAGGGTAAAGGAGCCTACAGGGAGGTGTGGAAGGAAGGTGCAAGGAGCCATCTCTGGGCCCCTTGGATCACCCCTGCAGCCCTCACTTTCTGGGGACAGCCGGGGCTGGGACAGTGCCTTGCAAAAGTTAAAGCAACAAAAGCTGTGGGAATATGGCTGGGCTGGGGCCCTGAAGCACTGGCTTCCCTCTGGGATGGTCCTGTTGGCCATTTGGCAAATGGTCCAGGCTGGGAGTTACTGGTGTTTAAACAGACACACTTTTCAAAACAACACATTGTGGTTTTTCAAATGTATCAGGGTGCATAACCAGTGGCCGTGGGTCCGTCTCCACCCGACTTTTAAAGACTTGGTTATCTGAGGATGCAGACAGAAGCCTAAGCAGGGTGCTCAATTCTCTTAAGAGTTGGTATCCAAGGAGCTTTGAAAGTAGGCTTCTGTCTGCCTAAATAATTCAATAATTCTTAACTCTTGACACATACTCAGGGATATTTTTTTTTTTTTAGATTTTGATCAGAGAGAAAGTTGCTCATTGTAAATGAGCCTCCACAGCAGTCTTTCTGTACTTAATAGTATTACAGGGCTATTTTCACCTACCAGGAACAGGAGGCGAAATAACATTTCACAGAAAATAGGGGACTTTGTAGCTGTGCCTTATTTCTGCTAGTTCAAAGAGCACTTAGGAATTACAACCTGCTGCACCAGATCTGTGGGGCTGTGACAAGATGAGGGACAATTAATTGGTTAAAGTAACTGACAAGTGTGTGAAAGCATGGTCAGTACATTGGTGAAATTCTATAGCTGAGAGCAAAAGAAAATACTTTCCGATTTTTAGCAAATGACTTTGTAACCCATTAGTAGCTCAGTAAATCTTGTGGAGTGAGTCAGAAGTGGAGGATGACTGGAGCCTCCAGCTGGGGTATTGCAGCAGTGGTGGAGCAAAGACAACATTTTGCCCTTTCTGCTGCTCCAGCCCTTGCTCCCTTCCACCCAAACCTCCTCAGTGCCTCCATCCCTTGGCTCCATTATTGGCAGGAAGGGGGATCCCTCTAGAGTGGAGTCTGCAATATCCACAGGGAGGCGTTTGGAATTCAGCCTAATTTGTTTCCTTATCTTTGTTTACCTTTTGGTAAGCATGAGCCCAGGGTTAATCTGTGTTTTGCTGGAAGGGGCACTACATGCCAGGATCTTTTCCAGGGTGGTTTTTTTGCTGCTCACTGAGGCTGCAGCTGGAGATGTCATGGAGGGAGAGTGCAGCCCGTCTGCTGGGCTGAGTTGTGATGCCAACACTTCCCTTGCAGAGCCCTCTCTGAGCATGTGGTGTCTCAGTTAAATCTGATTCTCAGTACTTTTTCTCTGCAGAACATACAAGTGAATTAATTCCCCCTACTTGTCTTTGCCTCACACCAAATGGATCCTGTAAATGTTCCAGTGATGAAACGTTGCAGCAATTTTCATGTTTCCAAGATGACATTGATGGAGTACATTCCTGGAAATCACTTTCTGTTCTCTGCTGCTAAGAAATTCTGGGGGCAATGTCCTGGGCACTATTTTCCCTAGACCAGTGTCAGATTCTTACCCTTTGTCACAGACCCATGGGATGTCTGTGAAGTAGAGGCTGATGTAAAGCTTTGCAGGATGCAAAAAGGATCTTTTCTGTGTCTTTTCCATCTGCCCTTAAACTCAGTTGCTGCAGTTCCTGCTTTTCCTAATAAGCCTCATTTAAAGCAAGTGCCCATAGGGGGAAAAAAAATCTGTCTGCTTAAATGTATATAAAGCTTTTCATTTTAGTAGAGAACAATTTGGTTTTGAAGAGGCAAAGGACCACTGAACTGAAATACTTGATTGGGAGTATATGGGAGAGTAAATTAACCTGGAAATGAAAGTGGTGTTGCTACATAGGAGGATAATAAAACCTTGTGACATGACAGTGTTGAGAGTTAGAATATATCTGACTACATAGGGAGAAAAGCAATCTCCTCTCCTCAAGAAGCAGAAGTGGGAATTGCCATTGGTATTATTTTTTCTCCTCCTCCTCCTCCTCAAAAATTTTTTTAAGTGATGTAACATAATACTGTGATAAGAGAATTGCAGGTCTGGTCGATGGCCCTGTCTGACTGTCACTGTTCCAATTTCCCAGCCCCTCAACATTGCCTACAGCCACATCTACAGCTCCTACCGCAATTTCGTGGGGCCTCCTCATTTCAAGACCATCTGTCGGCTCCTGGGCTACCAAGGCATCGCCGTGGTCATGGAAGAGCTGCTGAAGATCGTCAAGAGCCTGGTAATTCTGAGCCTGACCCTGGTGATGGAGAAACTCCAGAGCCTGGATAGGTACAGGCAGGGCAGTCAGTGTGGGCTTTGGGATCGGGGTGTTCTCATCAGGGCACCCTCGTGTGCCTTGATCCACGCTGGAACACTTGGAGCCATGGGCTGATTTTCACTGATGAGGAATCCCACTGATTCCTGTGGGATGATGGAGTGTTTCCAGCAGGATCAGACAGCATTCAGCGCAAGGACAAAGATTTTATGGTTGATTAAATAGGATTTAGTGCATTATCTCATATAATGTATCTACAGGGTGCAGGTGTGTAACTCCAAATGGCAGCAGGGGCTTTAAACTAAGCAATGTGCTCTGCTCTAATCCATGTACGTCCAAAATACCAGATCTGCAGAAACTTCTTCTACATGAACATAAATTCTGTATTAAACTCCTGAGTATCCAGTGATCATTCCTCAGGTGGAAGGAGATTTCCTGTGCTAGGGAGTGACTGCTTTGGCAGCTCTGGTGAAATGCTTTTTGGGTTAGAAGCACAAGTCCAGCTGCAGCTAAGAGTGAGCCTTGTTTTGGATTTCAGCTGCAAACAATGCAAACACAGCAAGCTGTATATTGAAGTCGAAAATCCATGCAGCTGTGATTTATTCTTTGGGAGGAAGCTGTAAAAGCACTCTGACTCCATACACTTGGGCTGAATTTTATATTTGAGTGAAATCCAAATTAAGCAAGTTCTTCCCGGACTCCAGCTGAAGTTTCATCCTGTGCTGTCAGATGTGGACCCATCCACAGCCAGCCTCTTTCAAAACCAGGGCCAGGAGACCTGGCATTCCAGTTTAACCTCCCTGTGTCTCCAACAGCTCCAAGGCACCATCCTGCAGTATGTGAAGACTCTGATTGAAGTAATGCCCAAGATCTGCCGCTTGCCAAGACATGAATATGGCTCTCCAGGTGGGTGCTGCAGATGGATCCTTGAGCAGGAGCTCAGCCACACGTTGGTGCAGCATTTACTCAGGCCCACACTCATGGTTAATCCAGGCTGGGCACCTGTCCTGCCAGTGCCAGTTGCAGCCAGGTTTGCTGGGACACTTCCATCTGCTTTGCTATTGACACTGGAACATGTATAGGAAAACTCTCCAGGAAATCTCCTGTTGGAAATTTCCTTTTGAACACATAGATGGCTGATAAGGGATTGTCTTCTGATAGCCTCTCTTATGTCTTCAGTATTCTGTAAGCTTTTGTGAGTTCACTGGTGTTTTTTAAACGCTCTACTTAGCTGGTGAAGAGATTTTTTGCAGCATGGCTGCAGTCAGAAAGTCTGGCTGCTGTACCTGAGCCATCACTAAGTCATCCATCACAGTCTGGAACCTCTTTCCTCTTCTGATGAGGAAATCCAGGGAATTTATATGACTTACTCCCTGTTTCCCAAGGCTTACTGAAAGCAGGATAAGACATGTTAGTTCTTCCCAATGCCAGTCTCTGTGTACAGCCCATTGAGCAGCTGCAGTTTGTGGTTAAGGAAATACCAGACACTGATTTTCTTCTTATCCAAGGTAATTGGAAGTGATTCCAGTCTCTTTCTGACTGTCCTTCCTTCTCTTTTAAGGAATCCTGGAGTTTTTCCACCATCAGCTGAAGGACATCATTGAGTATGCAGAGCTGAAGACCGACGTGTTCCAGAGCCTCAGAGAAGTGGGCAATGCCATTCTCTTCTGCCTCCTTATCGAGCAGGCTTTGGTAAGGCAAAACCCCCACACCAACATTGTACCTGAAATTTCCAGCTCAAGAGTAGAAGTGGAAGTGGGTTCTCCAGCAGAAGAGTTTGGGAAATGTTACTTTCCAGCTTCTCATGTTCTCAGGGTCTCTCTGGGGCTGTGTTATTGGAGTCTCTGGGCATGTCCATGGGGATGGTGTGCGTTGGCACTTTGTCAGGCCTCTGGGATGGCTGAATCTGAATACTGGAAGATCCAGATTTCATTCTTGGACCCAAAGCTGCCCCTTGTTTGTCCTGCTTAGAAATAAAACCAACTGGAGTTAATTTCTAGATTGTAAGCTCTCTGGGGCAGGCATCAGTACTTTCTTTATATACATATCTGTACAGTGAGAAACAGATTTGATCCCTCTGCTCTTTTGGGGTGCCAGTGCAATGGAAACAACCTGATTGATTGTAATGGAGAAATGGATAAAGCAATCCCAACAGGAAGGAAATCTGCTGATGATAAATGTCCTATGACATCTTCACTGAAAATCTGGCTGGAGTAACAACTTGGTGTTGCCCCCTGCACAGGAGTTTGACAAGTGCACAAGTCTCTCAGCTCTCAGCTCATGTGATGCCCTTTCTGGTGTGGGGCAAAGGCTGTGGCTGAGTGCCACTCATCTTCTTAGCTTCCAGTTTTTCACATAAATTCAGCTAGCAATGAATTTATCTCATAATTTGCCCCAGAGCCAACTGAGGAGTGCTCAACAACACAATTGTACATTAAGTGTGCATACTGTGTCATGATGGTTTGGGCAGGGTTGTTTCAGTGTTTCCAGAAATATTTTGAAATTACTTCCCTAGCATAAGACAGGATTTCCAAGCAAAACCAGAAGTTCTGTTCAGAGCAAAGCCATAAGAAAGTTCAAAGAAAGTTTTGTCTGGCCACAGAGCACAGACAAAAGTAAAAGTCTCTGCATGTCCTCAAAACGGATATTTCTGCCCTTGCCTTTGCATTTTAACTCCAGTCTAGAGACTTCTAATTCTTGGTACAGTGTATTGAACACATTCAATGAGCAGTGGTTGCATAAGATGAAGTAAACAAGAGATGTGTATCACCCAGCAGCTTGGCTTTTACAGAAATTTATAGAATGACCAGAGTTGCCAACTCTATTCTGACAGTTTCTGTTTCTTTTTGTGGCTTTTTCACTGCTCTCTGCTGTTCTCAGTGTTGGGTTTTCTGCTGGATGTACTGCATTTGCCTTTGCTGTCACATCTTTAAAGGGACCCTCAAGGGACATGGTGGTTTCTTGAGAAATCCATCATTTCAATGCAGAAATGTTCCTTCAGTCCCAGGAACTGTACATCAGCAGTGTACTGGCATTTTAGAATAGCAGAAAATAAAGATCCCTTAAGGAAAGCTACCGGTCAAAGTCCACATCTGCCTACAAAGTCTCTCCCTCTCTGATGCCCTGTTTTTCCCCTCAGCAATAGACTCAGAATACAAAGCCATTTTGCATGCAGTGGGCACTGGTTCCCACTTGCTGGAGGATGTCAGATGCACAGAGCCATCACAGAATAAGATTTTCCCTCTAATGGAGCTCTTGTGCAGCAGGAGGAATTGCTTTTATACTGCAATTACCTTCAGAGCTGTGTGAGTGATGTAAGGCTGGTGGTATTTGCTGGCAAAAATGGCTCTGATGCAGATGTTCAGTCTGCTGCACCTTACCCCCTTTTTATTGTTTAAGTTTGAGGAATGAGGGGTTGCTTGGGGTGAAATTTCTAAGCAGAATTTGTGCTCTCAGTTAACGGGCCTTGGGGAAGAGATCTGTTAATAACATGACTAATTTTGGGACAGATACAAGGTGAACGTGGGCTGCAAATGGCTGAAAATACTTTATTAGAGGGAAACAGCCATGGAAGAACATTCACCTAGGAATGAACACTGTTTTGCAAACGAAATGACCAAGGTGACAGGCCCACTCCGTTAGCATCAGCACCTCTGTGCCCATGGAGGGGCCCCAGACTGTTCCTGTCCCTCCAGCACTGTGTCACAAACTGCACTCCCACAAACTTGCTCTCATCCCAGCATCCATGCGCCAGTGCAGCCTCCTGCAGCTCCATGCTCCACTGTCCTGCTGGCTGGAAGGGGGGTGTCCACCCCTGCATCCCAAACAGGCCCAGCCGAGTCATTCCATCCGGCCCCCGGGTACCTTCTGCTGCGCTGTCATGATCTGCTTTCAAGTGTGTCTACATCCCTCCAGTGAGCTCAGAACTGAAAGCATGTCCTAGGAGTAGGCTTTTATAGGAGCAGGCTGATGCCTTGTCGTGACACGATGCCTCTGTGTTGAACAGCTTTGGTTTCCTCGCTGCTGTTTCCCATTGCAGACTCGTATACAATGTACTGTCAGCCATCGCTCCTCAGTCTCCACCTGCCTATTTCTAGGTTTCTCCTCCTTGTGCATCTGTGTTTGGGATTATTTTTTTCTCAAGTGCATTGGCATGCATCCCCTCAGGTGGCATCTCATGGTGTTATTCCTCTCTGGACTTCTGTTTTATTCTTCCTGGTGCCTGCACCACTGGGATTCTGGTAGCCCTGGCTGAGAACACCACACCAACAACCAAATAATTTCAGACCAGTTGTGATGTACCTATTTGCAGAAGAGCCACATGTCAGTATATTTTTCATATACACTTCCTAAAATAACTAAGCCAAAGGGTAATTTCCACCTGGGCACTCTCTTAAAGAACAGGCTGCAGGAATTCATTCAGGGTAAGATGAAATGGAAACTTCCATATTCTTTATCCCCTTTTACCTTCAGGGCTAGTAAGTAAGACAGAAGATCAGTATAAAGGTCTGGCCTTGTACAGGCAGGAAGTAACTTACTTGAGTTAGGGAAACTTCCTGACTGAAGCTGAAGTACTTCTCCCAGTTTCAGATCATTTAGGTTCAAACCACTGGAGTTACTACTGAGCTGGGTTGGAGCTGAATAGGTGCTGTAGGCATGAACTGTTGTAGTGTTGCCCAGGCCCCTGAGCCATTCACTCTCCCCCATAGGTATTTTTTAACTTACTTTATCTTTCTTTCTTCCTGCCTCAGTCCCAGGAAGAAGTTTGTGATTTGCTGCATGCTGCTCCCTTCCAAAATATTTTGCCCAGGGTCTACATCAAAGGTAAGAAGCTGAGAGGGAAGCAGTGGGCAGACTCAGAGGTCTCTGCCCAGAGGCTGTTTTCTCTCCCATCTCTGCTGAGGATTAGCTCTGACCCTGCTTCCCCCTCCAAATAGATAAGTGCATACAGCCAAACGTCAGGTGCAAACAAAAGCCAAGGGTGCATTTCCTGTAGCCTAGTTATGGCCTAAAACCTCAGTCAGTTTGGGGGTTCCCTTAAGGTTTGGGAGCCATTTCACAGCCTCTTTGGAGAATGACAGCATGAAATGTCCATCTCACCAGGAGTGCTCGGTAACAGGGACATGCTTTTGGACATGTGTGATAAAGCTGCTGCTGAGACTGCACTCACCCATCCCTCCCTTCTCCGCATCACTGGCCCCTCATTGCTGTCGGTTTGGCTCCCTGATCCCACAGTCTCCTTGGATGGTTGCTGGGGGGCAGCTCTGAGCAAACTCGGCGGAAAGTTGCGGGTCTCCACTTCCTCCTCTCATTTCACTGTTTGCTGCTCGCTTGACAGAAGGAGAACGCTTGGAGGTGCGCATGAAGCGTCTCGAAGCCAAGTATGCCCCACTTCACCTGGTTCCCCTAATAGAGAGGCTGGGCACTCCGCAGGTAAGGATTGCATTGGAAGGGATGGCTGTTGGAAACTCGTAGCAGTCCCCACGTGGCCTGTTTGGCCTTGGGAAAAGTGATCCTTATTTTTTCTTTTGATTGATTGATTTTTTTTCCCCCAAAACATCAATTGGACGAGCAAATCTGAATCCTTGCCCGAGCAAACACTCTGAAGGGAAATCTGTGAGTGGGTCCAGAGATGTGTTGCTGCCTCCAGTCAGGAGAGCTGGCAGGGAGCTGTAAGGCAAGTGTGCTAGAAGCCAGTTCTGAATCAGAACAACTCCAAAAACCTCTTCTTCTCCACTTTAAAAAGATGGAGAATTGCTGGAGTGGCTTGAGGGGAAACTTTGCAGGGCTGTCCTAACAATCAATTGCCATCACTTTTGGGGATCCCATTTTAGGACTGCAGTGTGGTCCGTTTAAGCTCATCCCTGTCAAGGAATACATCTGAGAATGGTTTCCCTCTTAGCACATGCTTAGAGCTTCAGCACATGCTTAAAATTACGGCTCCATTTAAGTGTCTTCTTGATGTGGGTCTCAGCTTGGGAAAAATCTCTTGTGCAGAAACTCAGTACTGTTAAAAATATCTCCATAGACTGATCAGTGTAATGGGCAAAATCTGAGCTCCATTGATAGTAATAATCAAACTTCAAGTGCCCATTTGTTGGGGTTGATGGGATAAAAATCTTTCAAAGTATCAAATGAATCAACACCCTTTTCCTGTAATGTACTGATGAGGGAATGGAACAAACACTCAGCTGGTGTAGGAGGTGACAGAACTGTGGCAGGCAGAAAGTGGTTGATATTTTTTCTTGTATTTTTTTCTCATGGATCAAGGACATTTTGAACTTTGCATCATTGGAAATCATCTGAAACAGAGAAATTGGCTGGATAACTGAGGACTTTGTCTTACTCTGTAGACACTTCCTTTTAAAGGAGACACTCGAGAAAAAGAATTCACCTCTGTGTTTTTGTGTCTTTGTGTTGGTCTTTCTATCTCTCCTTCTTTCCATGCAAAATCATCATTGAATTCTGCTATTAGAGTCCACTCGTTGCTTATCTCTGCTCTAGTTATAATGGTGATGAAAACAAAAGGTATTTCATGTCCCACTAAAAAGTTATTTTTCTGTAAACTGTTCCCATATTCATCACACAGGTACAGTTGGGTACCAGATTTTCTTTTTTTTTTTAGCTCAAATGTAAATGAACACAAGAATTGCTTTCTATAGGTGCCTCCATAGCTTCTAAGCTTGCTCCTTTTATGCAGTTTTGGACATGCATTTTGGAAATGCAGTTTTGGACACAGGCCATACAGGGTTTTTTCCTGCAGAATGCATAAATGCCTTGTAACAATTGTCCAGAATCTAAGCAGAAGTTCGATGCCTCTCCCAAAAGGTGGCCCCATGCATGTTACAGAATTCCATGCTGTGAAGAGGCTGAGCCAGAGTTAGTGGGGATCTATTGGTTTTTGCAGCTTTTGGGTAGGGTTCTGGCAAGTTCACCAGTAAACAGGCTGTACAAGAGGTTCAAAATCTGGAAAATCAAAACTGGATTTGTGCAGTGGCACGAAAACTGCCAATGATTGTTGTAAATAATTACTTTGCATTGGAAATCCAGAAGCAGCTGTTTGGTGGATCATTCATAAAGAACCAGGGGGGTCAAAGTGGTTCATTAAAGGAATCCTCTCCCATTTAATGCTGACCATAAAGGTATTTAGTAAGGGGTTTTCAAAAGTGCTTGGTCAGTCTGGTTTCTTCACTGGAAATAATCAGAGCCTTTGCTTCTGAAGACAGAAGGAATAATTGAGCCAGCACAGTGGCATCCTTTGACAATTCACCTTGAGAGCATCCTTCCTCTCCTGATCTTAGAAATCAGTGGGACCCAAGACTGTGAGGCAGCTCTGGCCACAAGACCAACAGCTCCCCAGCTGCTTTGCCCATGTTAAGATATCTACCCTAGGATGGTAGTCCTGTATCAAAGACTGGTCTTACTGTGATGAATTTTGGAACCAAATTCTGTCTGTGAATGTGCATAACTGAGTGGCACAGCCTACACTGAAAGCCAGATGCATCCCCTTCTAAATTAAGATTTCTTCAGAAATCGTGTACTAAGATCACTGGAGAAGTTTGTTCTCAAAAGTATCCCTTTTTTCACTATATTTTAGCAAACACTAATGCTAACACCTAATTTATATTTGAAATGGCTCTGCTTCTGCTGTGCCCTCATTTTGCCATGATAGAGCAGTGTGTGCAGATCTGTGCCCATAAGAGCTTGGAGCAGGTGAGGAGAGGGACAGTACACAGCCTTTAGCTACAAAGCTGGATAAAATAAACCTTTACTTGCCAAGCAAACACATGCAGTGTGTGCCGTGGAACCAGTGATACCATTCCTGCTTTTAACACATCGAGGGATCCCAGAGCCAGTGTGGCCTCTGCACATCATTACAGCTTTCCCTTTATATTTGCTATTAGTTGAACACTAATTGAGCTGAGGTCCCCAGACCATCCTTGAAACTGTGACACAAGCAAGAATTGAAATGCTTCTAATTTCAAGAGCAACCAAACTAAAAATGCTTGAGGTTACTGCCAGCATAAATTGATAATCAGGGACGGGGATGTGCAGGCACATTCATGCATTTTTCAGAGTGGAATGAAGATGACCCAGCTAAACTGAGCAAAATTCATGTTCTTAATGTCTGGCCAGGACATGTGCCTGCCCTTTGTCCCAGCTGCTCTGAGTCCCCATCGTGACTGACTGGGATAACATTTTTATAGGCATTGCAGGGACATCTGGAAATGGAGCAAATGCTTAAAAATTGCTTAAAGCTCCAGGAAGTCCTCTGGGACAGGCAGGGTCTCAGTCAATGTAATGCTTGTTCTGTGTGGCTGTTCCAGAGAGGTGGGAGGGGTAAAGGCTCTGCCTGTGCAGCCACTCCTCTGCTGAGGTGAGCACAAAGAGCCAGAGCCTCCCACAGCCATGGGCACAACTCTGACAGCACTCAGCTCCCATTTCCCAAGTTATTTTTGGCAGCACTGCAAAGAGAAGTCAGTCCTGCTACTGGAACAGCAGGAAATGGGGCAGCTGAGAGGATAGGGCAGTGAGAGACCCCCACACTTGCACCACTCAGTGAGCTTGGGGGAAGGCCCTACTTGCTTATTTTAAATCCCCTCTTTTTTTCTCTTGGGGAGCAATAAGGCTGAAATGAAATTAATTCTCTTTTAGTTTTCCTCTAGTGTAAAAACCAAAGTAACTTCATCCAGTGGAGCTATTCCAGAATGGTATATCTAAATCTGAGCGGGGGTGTCACAGAAATTATCCACACCTGTAAAGCTTCCACATGTGGGAAAAAATTATTTGGCTTTCTTATAAACTACAGGTTTTCCAGTGTCAAGTTAGCAGTGCTTCTCATCTTCCTCAGAGCTTTTTAACCCTAACTACAAAAGAAATCAAGAAAGCCGTAGGCTATCTGCATTTTGAAGAGATGCTGGCAATGTCCTGGGAAGCAAAATGTCCCTGTTCTCTCCTGTTTTATCTTCATAATCTGCAGAAATCATGAGACAGAACCCATGAAATGAATCATGAAATGAAAATCAGGAAATGAAATGCTGAGTAGCACTAACAGAGCAGAACAGCATGCTAGC
This sequence comes from Corvus cornix cornix, assembly GCF_000738735.6. NCBI lineage: Eukaryota > Metazoa > Chordata > Aves > Passeriformes > Corvidae > Corvus > Corvus cornix. The sequence continues at coordinate 5,004,601 of NC_046343.1, read as the reverse complement.
AGAATTAAGGATCAGTATTTCTGGTCAGAGCTTTGCCTTCAGCTCTGGTGTTCTGATGTACGTGGTTACTCCAAAAGATACTGAGGTCGGTGAAATACAGTGGAGCACAATATTAAGTCTCCTGCTTGAGGGATGAGTATTCTCTGGTGGGAAGCGCCATGGGAGCAGCCATCAGAGGTAAGCTTGGAGGTGAAGGAGCCGGAGAGAGACCAGGCAGCGTTAAATCCAGCGGGTCTGGGTCACATCCTCACTTGTGTCCCTCTGGTTGTCCCTCTCCTCAGCAAATAGCCATCGCCCGGGAGGGGGACCTGCTGACCAAGGAGCGGCTGTGCTGCGGGCTCTCCATGTTCGAGGTGATCCTGACACGGATCCGGAGCTACCTGCAGGACCCCATCTGGCGCGGGCCGCCCCCCACCAACGGGGTCATGCACGTGGACGAGTGCGTGGAGTTCCACCGGCTCTGGAGCGCCATGCAGTTCGTGTACTGCATCCCCGTGGGCACCAACGAGTTCACGGCAGAGTGAGTGTCCCCAGACAGCTCCTGTCACTGCAGCTCATGGGTGGGCGGGGCTGGCCAGCCCCCAGAGTGCCGTCAGCTGCTGTGAGAGCCACTGTGGAGGTAGAGGGGAATGTGGGTGTTTGGTGAAAGGACTTTGTTGTGCATGGATGCAAAAAGATGTTCAGCTTTGTATTGGAACAGCTGGAGAAAAGAGCAAGGTAAAGGGACGTGCCCACGGTGACAGGCAGGAGATGGGTAGATGGACCAACAACCCAGCAGTAGGTCCTCATCTGTCTTACCCTGTGATTCACCCTGCACAGCCTGGCCTGGGTGTAATTATGCACATCTCCTTCTGAGTTCATTTTCTCTAGGTGTACACTCACTTTCTAGGAGCAGGACTGAACCCGTTTTCCCTAGGAATTCACCAAAGAAAGTTCCTGGTGTCATGGTACTTCTCTTGCCTAACTGTATCCTGTCGTGTCTCCCCACCCATCACCCTGTTCCTCCCTCCAGGCAGTGCTTTGGAGATGGTCTGAACTGGGCAGGTTGCTCTATCATTGTTCTCCTTGGACAGCAACGGCGCTTTGACCTCTTTGACTTCTGCTACCACCTGCTGAAGGTGCAGAGGCAGGACGGGAAGGATGAAATCATAAAAAACGTGGTAAGTTGAAGGGTGGGGTCCCAAAGGACCCAAACTCAGCACACTTCTTTCTGTTTTCTATCCTGCTTTGTCCAAACTCATCAATTACAACAAAGCCTGGTGTTAATCTTATTCTTACTGGACGCCCTTGCTGTAAGGTTTCCATCTGCAGTCTCAGCAGACAGGCCAAGGTTTTAATTGCCTTGAAAATCAAATCTTCTTTCTCCCAAAGCTTTTCCCTTCTTCCTGGGGTTGGGAAGCTGGACCTGAGGAGCTGGTATTTCCAGCAACCATCCTGTGGTTTCGGTGGCTTTATCAATAAGCAGTTGGGAGCCTAGACTTAGGAACAGTTAACTTAGGACCACTCACTGATCTTGTTAATGCTCTGTCTTGAGTCATCAAACCCAATAATGAAGCGAGTCACCGGTCCCTGCAAGGTGCTAAGTGGAACAGGAACATGTGTTAGAGCTGCTTTGCCTTAGCAGAGCTTTCCAGCAGCAGGGCACAGGTTCTGCTGCTTCCTAGCTGCTCAGATGACATAAGACCTTTCATGTTCTGTTTCTCTCCCTCACCATCTCTCCAGCCCTTGAAGAAGATGGCCGACAGGATCAGGAAGTATCAGATCCTGAACAACGAGATTTTTGCCATCCTGAACAAGTACATGAAGTCGGTGGAAACAGACAGTTCCACGGTGGAGCACGTGCGCTGCTTCCAGCCCCCCATCCACCAGTCGCTGGCCACCACCTGCTAGTGTGGACACGGACCCCGCATGGGTTGGGAAGGGAGCAGGGACTGAACCCAAACCAGCTGGGAGGGGTAAACTTGATGGTGTGAGGCCTGACAAGGAAGTGAGGCTGGGTCTGCCTCTCCACACGAGGACACATCTTCCCCTCAGCCCCGTTTGAGTGCATGTTCCTCTGTACCATCCCTGTGATCGGTTTTACTCGTAGCTTTCGGACTTGAGGGGGGGTGGGGGTGGGCAGGCAAAATGTGCTTTTCTTCCATGAAGTGGTCCGGTTTTCCCTGTGATTCACCCAATCCACACATCACTCTGAAGCCATACTGCAGCCTCAGGTGGGAGAGTTCCATGCTCCCACGGCGCCGGGAACCCGCTCCCACTGCAGAAGCAGTGGGACAAGTCAACACCCCTGTGACATGTGCCACCAGCCACAGAGCAGGAGGGGCTGAAGACAAGTTCCTGATCCACTCTTTGAGGGGAAGAAGGGATGAAGGCAGGATGTTACCCATGGCAGTGCCCTGAGGACCGAGTGCTGGGCGCAGAGGAGCCCTGCCAGGCTGGTCGTGGATGGCTGCCTGGCCCAGGCTGGGGTGAGCTTTGTGCTCCCTGCTGTGTCCTTGGCCTTTCCAGCAGTTGTAGGGGGAGCTTTGGCATGTGGGCTTGAGGACAGCAGTGATGCAGTCACCAGGTAACTCCTCAGCACTTCAGAGAGCTGGGGAAAGAGAAAACTGCCTGGCTTTTTCCATGCTATTGGGACATCCACTTATTTTAATGCAGAGGTTCTCCCCTGAAGATACATCTTCCATGGACTAAACCAGATTTCCTGTGGACTACAGAAGAGGCTGCATTCATGTGAATGTGCTCTCAAACATACTAATTTGGGTGGAAATAATCACTGGTGCTGACAGGATGCAGGTGTAGTTACCTTGAACACACAGGATCTTTGTTCTTCAGCCAAGGATGAGAGCCAGGGTATGTAATCATTGTGTGTTCTGGGATGTGATTTTCCCTTGGTTTAGACAGACTCCTGGTGGCACAGCGACCAAATACCTTTCTCCAGAGAATGGTGACTACCAGCAGGGCTTAGGAAACTTCCCATCAGTCAGAAATTACATGGTTGGTTAGAAAAGGTGAAATACAGGATAAGCTTTAAAAAATACCCAGAATTTTCCAAATTCAAAGCTGCTCAGAGAGAACACTGGAGTCTGTTTCCTTTTCCCACTCAGCTAATCTAAGATCCCTGGATAGTGAGAACAAATTCAGGTGGAACTTCAAGGAGGATTTCATAACTCCTGGTCTAACCTGCTTCCCCTCAGTACTGTCATTGGAGTGATACAAAAGCTTGTGCTTGATGTGAAAGGAGATCAAATCACGTGCTCCAAGAGAAAATGATGCCAGCCTCACCACTGGCAGTGTTTCCTCAGCTTTAGCCTGGCCACAGCAGATAATTGCTGAGTCCAGATGTGATAATACCTATTTGTTTCATGCCTTTCATCATGCCTTGTAAATTGCATGCTGTTAGAGATGTTAAAAAGCCAGAGCCTGGGCATTTATTCTCTCAGAGGAAACATGTAATTTATTAGTAGAAATGTCCCAGCTGGTGTTTTTGTCTTAAGAAACAACAGCCAGCAAACTAATGCTGGCAAGAGGAGATCTTGACGGGTGACATGAATTTGTGCTCCCAGGCTCTCATCTCCTACTCCCTTGATAATCAATAAATACCCCACATGTGACAAGTGCTGGACATTTTCACACCTTGAGTTTCCTTTAATTACTGAGACAGACATTTTCAGCTGCAGGGAGGAAATTGTGCAGCACAGTAATCTGAAAGTAAAATGAAATCTCAGGAAGTCTGGCTGAAATCTTGGAGTGGCAGGGAAGGACCCAGCCCAACACGGCGAGTTCTTTCCTCTGTGTCGTGAGGAAGAGCAGAAGAAGAGCATCTGGGGCTTGCTCTCTATTTACTCTTCCATTAAGGATGTCAGTTCTGGTATTCCATCATGTTCCAACACTTCTACACTACTGGAGTGAGGGTATCTAAAGATATATATTTTTAAAAGGAAGAGAAGAATCAAGCACTTTATTTTTTGTGGAAAACAAGATGCAAGGAAGATAGATCCAACCAAGATCCTATTTTTCCTTACCTAAATAGCAAGTGCTTGTTATTTTGGTATGAAAGTCTTGCTGAAAAGTTAGCACAAGTCCCTGTCTGGCTTTCAGAGCCACCTCTAGGCACAGCACAAATTAAATGTCCTAGTACATCTGACAAGCTATGGAATGCTGGAGTCTTCTTGGAAACCAGCATGAACAAGAAGTTGCTACAAAAGGATGAACTCTACCACATGGCCCAGTCTCAGCTACCTAGACAAAATGGGATAAAGTAAGGTGAATTTAAATCCCTGGTTTCATCAGTTTGGGCCTGGAATGAGTCATCAGATACTTCACCTAAACCTGTAAATCTCTTTGCATTCTTTTCCTGTAGTTTTGCCACAATTCCCTGAAACCCTGCAAAACACAGTTGCACTGGAAAGTTGTTGCACAGGCTTTACTTGAAAGAACAGGTAGTTGAAATCTATTGTTGCCCTTGGATTTGCTAGCAAAAATGTAAAACCCCTCCAGATTCCAAGGGATTAAATGTTTTGAGCAAAATGTCAAAGTGCATGAACAAAATGTAAACTGTTTTGACTGTAGAGTGTATGCAGATCTTCTGCCTTGCTGCTCAAGTCACACGAGATGCCAGTTAGTAATAATCACAGTCTGAATTTCTGAGATTTGATGTTACTGTCCTTCGATTATCTCAAGGATTCAGATACTCCTTAGCTTCAGTTTTCTCACCCTCCTTGTCTGTGTATGAGAAAGGTCCAGGCTTAGGTCTTTAAACAACTCCATGAAAATGGACTTTTTTTCCTCCCGTGCTTTTTTAAATGTCATAATTGTTAATGGAAATAGGGAGCACATTTGTAAGAGTAGGGCTAAATAGTAACAGATTGCCAGGGGGTCAGGCATATTCCCCACACCTGCAGACTTTCTGCCAAGTTTGGGAGTGTTCCTTGCAGATGTGCTTCAGTCTATATTTTTCAGTCTTTTATGATCTGCAGACTTCTAATGTTCTTTTCCTAGGGAAATGTTGACCCCTGTCTGAATACTCCCAGGTCCACTGACAATGGACTTGCTTTTTACCTGTATTTTCCTGCTTATGCTGAAGTAGTCTGCAAACTCCCCAGCAGTCACCAGCCACCACTTGGAATGTCTACTCCAAAGACAAGTTGTTGGCTCCATACAGGAATTACAGCGGGGAGAAAGGATGGCCTGTGTTCTGAATGAAGTCAGACTGGGTTATTTTAATGTTCCCTCCGGCTTTGCCGGTATAAAACGTGGCTGTTGGCAGTGCACATGCTTTTCTGGGATGATGCTGCACTTGACTTTCAATGCTACAATGGAAAGGGGAAGCAAACTAGTTCAAATTCAGCACTTCAGTGGTTTTCCATTTAAACTCTGACAGCACTTAGTAGCATTGAACAACATTAGTCCTTTTCCTCCTGCATTACTCCAGTCCAGTAGGTTCATGTATATTGGAGAACGAAAGAGAAAAGAATTGAAGGTGTAAAAAACCAAGAAAATATTCTCAAAAACTGTTGTCAAATGTACCATATTTGTATGAAAAGCTGCTTGAGTTATTTTGTACAATGAATTTTATTTATGGTGAGGTATATTTACGCTTGTGATCTGATACAGTGTTAAATTTTTGATCCATATTTGCTATGCAGCTGAAGATGATATTTTGGTTTTGTATTATTATTTTTTGCTGTTGTTCTAAAATTCAGCCAACAGAAGCTTCCATCTCCATTAGAAGTGTTTCTGCAAGAGTAAAGCATCTGATACCTGGTGATATGTCCCGTAACACAGCAACCAACAGTGTGTATACAACAAATGTGGGATGACTTTTGTGATGAAGAGAAATAAAAATTGGGCTCATTCATGAAATGAGCAGAACTTACCTTGTGGTGTCATCATCACTGTGGTAACTATTACCTGGGGAGAGGTTTCAGTAGTACCTGGCACCAAAAAAAAGCTAAGTTGATTAAAATGTCGAGCTTTTGTAAAAACCAAAGGAAAAAAAGAAAAAGGCTCTGTGGCCAACACCAAAACAGACATATTTTCCAATCAAAAAGTTAATGATTTTTGGGAAAAACTTTCTAACACAACACATTTTTCATTTTAAGACTTGTTTTAGTGCAAGAGGGTCAGGGAATTGAAAATCATATAATCATTTTTTATAGATTTTGACAGGCTCTTACCCAAAGCTAAACTGAGGAACTAATTTCCTCTCATTACTGCAGCCTTGTCAACTCCACAGGGGCCTTTTTTATTCCAGGAGATTCTCCTTGCTATTATTTTCCCAAATTTCCATTTGAAACCATTCTTAGTTTTGTGTTGAAAGCATCCAAGGAGCAGCAGTGGTTGTTGGCTGCAGAAGGAGTAGTGGGAACCAAGGGGAAAAGATCTTCTGGGAGCTGAGGAATTAGGGAGAAACAACTGACATGGATCTATGGGAGATGGACTCCTGTGCTCATCAGCTCCAGACCAAACACTGTAACTGGTGTTCCCTTTCATAGCTTCTTCCCAAGGTTTCCTTATGGGAACAGCTTCCTAGCTTAAGAGGAATAGAAATGCAATGACCCTTTACATAAAATTGGAAATGAACTTTACACCATGACCAGGCAGCTCTCTTGATCTTTCCAACGTGCTCTGAGGCTGTGCTGCAGCTCTGGGGGTGACGTCCTGCTGTGCTGGACTGTTTGCCTGGTGGTTGAAAGTTGCCCAATGTTTACTGATTTCAACATGGTTCTGCTACAGGGAATGGCAGAGAGGAGAGCAGGGCTTTTTTCCTGCCTCAGCCACTGATACTGGGCAGGTTGTTTGGGTTTTAGCCTTTCTCCCATTTAGATTTCTCCTTTTTTTTTCTTCCTCCTTTCTTTTTTTTTTTTTTTAACTAATTCTAGCTGCTGCGTCATGGACCTCCCAGTCCCCACACCAGCCCTAAGAAGTGCTGAGAGCTCACATGGTCTCACCTGGAGCCAGAAGCAATTCTTGCTTTGAGTGTCTTATTTTGACCAACCAACCCTAAGGGAGCAGAATCAAAGATACAGGCCCCTATCTTTCTTCTAATGCTCCTAAATATGTTTACATCTCCAGATGAAAGTCACTTCACCAATACAGAGAACAGTTCATTAATGGTTGTTTTATTCTTTCAAAAGCTTAACAAAATTACCCTTTCTGTGACCCCCTCTGTAAGTCAGGAGTGCCTTTCACATGTAGCTTTGCTTGATTTAGAGTTCTGATGCAAACGCCTCCAGATAAGAAGTCTGCAAACAAACGATCTGCTGATTACGTGTCACTTCACCCACTGCTGTCCATCACCAGCCCACTGCTCCTGCTCTGCCAACATGTGGCTTTGTGGGGCCACAGTGACCTCGATAAAGTATTTAGCAACCCTGGGAGAAAGGAGCCAGGATGTGTTCTATGGTCTCGTGCCCCTGGATCACTCAGCAGCTCGGCACAGACCCACAGGTGTGTACACTGGCATGGGAGGGCAGGACTGCAAGGGTTGGAACCCACCATGGGTGTGACAGGCTTGGGAGCTGTCCCTGTTGGTGTTGCCTAAACTGTGGGAGCACCAAATGACAGCCTCTGCCACTGCAGACACGGTTACCCTGAGACAGGCCTGAGTTAAAAGCTGTCTGCTCAACAAAGTTCAATCTTTGAAGCTTTGGGCTTCCTTTCATGTAGTGCTGCAATCATCCAACACCAGGCAATTCCCTTAACCCTCACCCTATCAAATCATTGCCAGAAAAAGGATTCACCCTCTCTTTGAAGCAGCAAAGACCTCCTTGGAGCCCTAAAACTATACAAAGCCAGAGGAGAATATTACAAAGGTGTCCAGAAAGTTCCCACAGAAACCACGCCTAGCAGACATCCAAGGGCAAAAGTTTCCATCACCTGTTAGCAGGATACTTCCACCATTATTTTTAACAGAGGACAATTGATACTCAATAGTTCTCCATCATTTTTTCCAGAACAGAAAAGATGAGCAGACAAGAGCAGGGCAAAGAACAGCCTTTTGATGTTGCTAGAGAGGTTCTTTGCATGCAAAGCTGCCTTGTTTCTATCCCCTGGATTCCAGTCAAGGTTTTGGCCTGGAAACCAGTATTTCAGGAGGAACTGCATTGTTAAAAGATGAGCTTCGAAGGAAGACTCCCTGATTTCTGGTGAGTTATTTTTAAGGCAGCATCTGATGTGTGTATCAACCCGTGAGGTCATAGCTTGGAGCTAAATTCCCTTAATTACAGCCTTCCCGTTAAAATGAGGATATGAAGCAATAAAAGAGGCAGTGGCTGCATCCCTGCTTTATTGCTATCAGTCTCAACTTGCCCTTGACTAAGCACAGAAGGCTCTATGCCTATCCCACCTGGCTCTTAACTCCCACATTGCCAGACATGGCCTTGCTAAATCCATCAAATGCAACTCCTGTGACTTCGTTATTTTATAGACTGCACCTCCAGCAGTCCCTGTGCCAGAGAGAAGGGAATACGTGACACACTTGTGTCCATGGCTGATTGCAAGATCTGACTGAAGCTTTTCCCACAGTGGTGTCACCCAGGCACGCTCCTTCCCCACTGTCTGATAGAGCCAGCTCACACTGCAGTGTCCCCTCCTTTTGGGGACATTTTCCCTGTCATGCCTCTCTTCCCAGGACTTAGACTGGCTTCTTTTGGATGTCTCACCCCTTGTCAAATCTGGCAGAAGTGGCCCACAGACTCAAATTTATCTTTGGGGATGAAAAAGAGTACATAAACACACCTGTACATGGTCACATTAGCCTTTTCCTTTAGGAAATCAAGCTGACAGGGGAAGGTAAAGCTGTGGCCCAAAGTGCCTTTTTCTTTTGCCTGCACCATGCTGTGGCAGTAATGCACGAGGCTGCACCATGACCAAAACGATTATTTTAACCTCAGATCTCTTCCACAAAAAATTGCTGCCTCCTTCACACCTCTCTGCGCACATTGAGCACAGATGTCAACAACACTAGTGAAAAAGCTTGGAAATTATTTCGGACACAGTTTAACTGCCAATAACCACACCCCAATTAGGCCTCCTCAGCTATGAGCAAGACCTCAGGGTGTTGGTAAGGGTCCAGCAAAGGGGAGAGCCCCACAGTGCCCCAAGCACCAGAGTGAACAGGCAGAGCAGCCTGTGAAGGGACAGGGGACACAAATTCCCCCCACCAGCACAGGCAGTCAGCACTGCAAACACAGCAAATACTTGTCCCACTCCACCATCACATCGGTTTCTGCAACCAGCCCTGTATTCACACAGTGCATGAGTAGCTCATAACCAGTAAATTTACTAAACAGAGGCCAGATCCCACCATTATCATCTTGCCCAGGGTCTTGTCCCTTTTGGTTGCATAATAAACAACAGCAGCAGAAGTTGCTCCCAGAACACTGATAAATTAGCACATGTTTCATTTCCTACTTCAAAACTTGCTGCTATATGATTTGGATTGATTATCAAGTGCCCTGTGATAAAGGGGAGGACGTGGGATTTGACTGGCACAGTCTCTCCCAGCCAGTGACCCGCAGGACTGTGATGGATGAACAGACTTGATTAAAATCAAATGACTCACGAAGCACTTGAGCATTACATTTACTGGAGAAAACAGTTGCTCAGAGATAGGAGCAGGCATTGAGTGAAGGAGCCATGAGGTGTTAGCAATGCTGCAGCCTGATAGCCTAAGGGCAGTTTCTGTAGTAACAGGCAATTCATTTTATGGGGGGGAAAAAAAACAAAGCAATTTTTCAGATATGTTCAGATCCTGCAAATCTTATATCTATATATTGCCTTATGACAGGGACCCTTTCTACCTATAAATGTGGGCTTGCTGAAGCAAAGCTCTTGTTTCAGTATTGGTTTTACTTATCTCTGTTGACCCACAGCAGAACCTGGCTAATGGCAACGAAAGGACTTTTCTATTATAATAGGTTTCTGGATACACACAGCTACTGAGCACAAATGCAGGAAGGGAGGTCGGCAGAGGAGGGTGGGGGTGAAGACAAAACAAGGGAGGTCAGCAGAGATTGGGGATGCAGGCAAAACTGATGTGCCACACACTCCAAAACGTTCACACAGCAGTATCAGCAATGGAGGTTTCGCCTGCCCTGGGCGGGGGAGTTGAAGAAGATTCCTCTTCTCGAGTCCGAGCAAACCAAGTGACCTCACGTCGCTCTTCACACGGCTTCTCCTCCAGACCCTTTACAATCTTCGTAGCCCTCTTTTGGATATTCCCTAACAACTTCATCTCCTTCATATATTGAGCAGCCCAAAACTTTTAGGTTGGAAAAGACCTCTAAGCCCATCGAGTCCAACCATTAACCTGCCACTGCCACTAATATTTCTCCTGTTCACTTTTAATTTCCGTCCCACCACACTCGGCACACGTGCGAAGGCTTTGCAGCGTGCACCAGGCTCCCCCACCCCGCACCTGGGCTCACACACCTCCGAGCCACCCTCCTGCTGCCCCAGCGCCTTCTCCAGCCTCTGCAACAAGGAAAGCACCCTCCAGAGGAGAAACCCCTGCGGCAGGAGCCCCGTCCCGGCTCTGTGCGGAGGGACAGAACGCCCCGGAGATGCCGCCGCACCGACCGGCAACGGGGATGGCACCAAGGGCTGGGGGTGCGGGGCTGGCCCAGGGGACCGTGCAAGGCTCAGCCGGGCATTACCAGCGCTCCCAGGCCAGCGATGGGCCGGCCCGGGGGAGGAGCGGGGCGGGCTCAGGTGTGCCCGGCCCTGCCCTCGGCCCGGGATGCGCTGAGCGGCCGGAGAGCGAAGGCAATGGATCCGCTGGAGACGAACAGCAGCTGCAGCAACGGTGGGTGCAGCTTAGCTCGGCCCGGCTCGGCTCGGCTCGGCTGGGCCCGGCTCGCCTCGACTGGGCCCGGCTCGGCTCGGCTGGGCCCGGCTCGGCTCGGCCCGGCTCGGCCCGGCTCGGCTCGGCTCGGCTCGGCTCGGCTGGGCCCGGCTCGGCTCGGCTCGGCCCGGCTCGGCTCGGCCCGGCCCGGCTCGGCTCGGCTCGGCTCGGCTCGGCCCGGCTCGGCTCGGCTCGGCTCGGCTGGGCCCGGCCCGGCTCGGCTCGGCCCGGCTCGGCTCGGCCCGGCCCGGCTCGGCTCGGCTCGGCCCGGCCCGGCCCGGCCCGGCCCGGCCCAGCTGCCCCGCGAGCGCCGGGACCGGGCCGGGACAGGACCGGGACAGCTCCGGAACGGGGCGGCCGCTCCGGCTCCGACGGCGGGGCTGAGCCCGCCGCACCCCTCGGCCTTATCCCCCCCGGCTTTGGGGCTGTCCTCTGTCACTCCTCTGCTTTGGGCTTTTTCCTGGCTTTGGGGTTTCTTCTCTTTTTTTTGAGGTCTCTATAGGAATGGAGGAGCTTGAGGCACGCAGCCTGCGCTGCGAGCAGCCGGCACCACGCTCTGCCAGCCTCAGAGCGCACAGAGAAGCCAGGAGTTGGGTTTTTTCCTTTAAGGATTACTTAATCCACTTGGTAATCACCCCATCACTCTGCCTGATCCTTGTGCCCGGTAGTACCTTGTGGAGATTTTCACCCAGCCGAGGAGGCAAGTTCCCCCCTTATTCCCCAGGAAATATTTCCGCGATCAAGAATGTTTTCCTAGTAGGAAAAAAAAAAAAAGTTATTAGGGAACCCTTGGAAATTCATCTAGAAAGTCACTGGTATTTTTTCCTTTAGAAAAACGTTTATAGCCAGTCCAGATCCAAAACCTCAGCTGTGTGTGCCAGGACCAGAGACTGCAGCTGCAGAAGATCTAAATCAGGCTCCTAGTTCAGGAAGAATATGGGGCCCATGCCCAGGCTCCTGGCACTGCTGGGAGCAGTTTAGCCATTCCATACTCCTGCCTGCAGAGACACAAATACTTGCTCTATAATTCCTATGTGAGTTCAGGCAAAAAATTGAAGTCCTTTACAATGAGACTTTTGTACTCCACCTGGCTGCTCTGTTCCCCATGGTCACAGTCACACTGTCTTTACTACACTTGGAGTAAGGATTGCAAATAGAAAGATGTTCTGGGTGTGGTAGGAGTGTCAGGGGAGGAAGAAGCTCAGCAATTTTCCCACCCCCACACAGCCACACACCTTGGCCAGAGCCACAGGGCTGCAGCGCTGTTGGTGTTAACAGCAGAACGCTGTGCCTGCTCTCAGGCAGGGCTGGCTTTGCTTTAGGAGCACTCAGGCACTCTGCAAACAGGTAGAACAAAACCTTGAAACAGTAGAGGAAATGTATTGTCCGAGACAAATCTGTTGTAGTTTTATAACACAGCTCAACACACAGAGCAGGAACAGATGGACAGTTACAAAGTGTTGGCATTGCTCCACATTAAACCCAAAGTTACAACTGCAGATGAGCTGGCAGGTGTGAGGATTAGTTGTCTGGAAAGCACCAAAGCCTTTGGATCAACAGGGTTAAGTGTTGATAAGGCCTAGTTCAACCCCATAACACTGCAGTTTGGTGGAGATACCCTGGTGTATATATATTTGGAAATTCAAATTATTTTTTAGAGGTCCTTGTGGCCTTCCAGCCCAGTATGCAGACACATTCAGTGTCAAAGAGGTGCTTGAACTGCAGGCCACGAATCTGTCAGACAAAACCCTGCCATTTCCACATGTGGGTAAAGAGGTGTACTGAGCTTTGGAGATCTTTGGGTATTGCTGCTAGGGTGACAGCACGGGTGGCTGTGCAGTGGGACACCTGAATGAGCCTAAGGGAATAGGGACACTGTTGACAGTCATGTCAGTAATTTGCTGTTTTTTCTCCATGGTGGTTTCACAGGGTCTCTGATCACCCTTTCGTGCCTTTCCCACCGGGTTGTGTGCCAAGTGATCAGCAGTGCTGTCCCAGCTGACTCTGTCCAGGACAATGGGACTTCAGATAGTTCCTGGATAACTCGGCTGGAAAATAATTATGGATTCTACATTGGCCTGGGCTTGGCTGTCTTCTCCAGCTTCCTCATCGGGAGCAGTGTCATCCTCAAGAAAAAAGGACTGCTACGGCTGGTGGAGAAGGGAGGCACGAGGGCAGGTAAGGCTTTTGTGTGGGCAGGAGGGGGAAGGATCACCTGTTCTAGGACCACACACACAATCCAAATTTCAGCACTTTTAAGGCAAGGGAGCACCTCTGGGTACCGTCAGTCTTCCATCAGCAGTGTAAATGAGACCTTTTGTGGATGCATCTTTGTGTGTGAGACCCAGACAGCAGTGCTGTGTGGGAACTGGGGAGCTAATTTACAGGCCTGGCATTAGAAAGGAGTTAATTTACAGTCTCCGTGTTGGAAAGGAGCTAATTTATAGAGCCCTGCACTGGAAGAGCTCAGCTAAAAGCAGCATTTTCCTGCCTGGCACCACAAATAGCAAGTGAGTGTCCTGTGAGATGAGATGTGCCCCCACAGCAGAACAAGAACGTGTGAGGCCAGGAAGAAGCTGAGTGCTAAAAGCTCTTTGAAATGGGCCCCTTTGCACAAAGCTGCAGCTCATGGCTGTGCCCCAGCCTGGAGCAGAGCAGCACAACGCCCTGACCCCACTCCTGCTCTAATTGAAGCACCAGGCAGCTTTGCCACCAGGTCACCGAGACAAGGATGAGACAAGGATGCAGCCCCGTGTGCTCAGATTGCGTTAGCTAGAGCCCTGTGTGAATGCAGGACAGGCCGGCTCTGTGGGAACTCTGTGGTTTCAGAAGGCATCCTTTGGCGCTGTGTTGCTCAACAACAAGCAGATAACTTTCCTCTAGCACCAGGCTCTTAGGGCGTATGTGTTTATGTGTACATATATATATATATATGGATGGGCAGTGGTGGAGCAGCACTGCCTAGAGCAGAATTGCACTGTGGAATTGGACACATCCCATCAGCATTGCAAACATGCTCCAGCAGCAGGGTAAGTCCTACCTGGCAGCTGACCTACTTGCATAACTGCAAACCAGAGAATAATAAAATAATTAAACTACTATTGCTTCCCAGTTCTGGCCTAGGAACAGTTCTTAAATAATCTTTAAGAGGAAGTAAATATCACCATCCCCATTTTATTCTGTGCCCATATGGGGACACAGAGGCGTGGAATGATGAAGTGACTGTGCAGAGACAACCACCAAAGCTACCAACAGCACCTGAGCCACAGACCGGTCTTGAGTCCATCTCTCCATCCTCTGCCACGTGCAGCTGCTGAACACAGATGGGTTTGCTTTTTGGCATTTTATTTGCACAACAAAGTATCAGTATTGCTTCAACTGTAGATGTCTCTCCTCCTTCCCTCCATGAACTCTTCCCACAGTAGAGCCAAGCGAGTAAAACAAGAGCAAACCCCTCCTTGTTTTTTCAGAATGTTTAACATTCTGGAAGGAATTAGAGATTAATGACAGAAAATTGCAGCTGACAAAAAGAGTTCTTGGGAAAAGCCCCGACCAAGCAAAAAGACACTAAAACAAATAAACCAGCAATTTCTTAGGAATACCAAAGCAGAACATTTGAACTTCAGCATTCATGGAGTTGTTGAGGAACCAGAAGAGGCTGAACTCTAGCAAAAGATATTTCCCTGTGTCCTGAAGTCTTCCTGTTCAACTCTTCTTGCCCCTTGTCCTATCTTGCCCTGTAATCTCTCAGTCCTAGTGAAGTGTGTCACCCCTGCTATGGGAGCACATCGCTTTTCTCCAAGGCAAGTCAAACACTGCTGTTACTGACAGCTCCAGTCAGGTCAGATTTATCAAAAACTTGGGCTCTCCCTGACCTAGCAAAATCAGGGTTCACCATGTCAATAGGCTCAACTCCTTATGTCCAACAGCTTGAAGGTTAGGACCAGAACTGGATTAGTTCCCAACACATGTATGTCCATTCTTCCTTATTCTTTGTCACACTCTTTCCCTTGCAATTTATCCCTCTCCAAAGGGACATTCTCATCTCTTGCTCTGGAGGAAATGGTTGTTAACTCCTGCGTGTGCTTTTCTTCCCCAGGAGACGGAGGCCACGGCTACCTAAAGGACTGGCTCTGGTGGGCTGGCTTGTTAACCAGTGAGTAGGAGCTGTTTCCCTGGGTTTGTAGCTTTTCCAGGGTCTGTTCCTGTGAATGAGGTGTGGGACAAACTGTGTATCGTGCTATCGTTTCCCGTCGAGTTCCCCCATCCTCAGCAGAGGTTCCTCAGGGAGAGGAGAGGCAGTGATCCCCACAGGATCTCCCTTTCCATCCTCCTGCAGAACTGGTAGGACTTGCTAGCTCGGTTTTACCTGATCAAAAGCATGAAAAGCCAGGTTTTAATAAGGCAGCTGGCAGGTCCAGGGCAAACAGCCTCCCCTGAGTGCCTGGGGGCTCCGGGAATGTTTCCTGCTGCACCACAGGGAGATAACAAAGAGGTAGCACCTCCCTCCATGAAAAAAACTTGCTTTCCCTTAAAACAAGCCTTAAAACCTTTATTTCTTGCTGCAGTGTTACAGTATCTCCTCAGATTGGACTCAAAGCTGCACAGAGAGCAGCAGATTTTACAGCAGGGTGTTTCAGAGCCCTCTTTTCTTGCTCTCACCGTGGCAGCCGCAGCTCAAGGTGCCTCCACCTTGCCCTGCCCATGCAGCTCCTGTGAGCTGGCACAGCCCTCCCTGCTTGGGGACAGGGACACCACAGCCCCACAGAAGGACATGGTGTGGAGGGGAGGAGCAGCCTCCCAGCCCTAGGGCTCCCACAGCTGCCCCTCCCTCATTAACCCCACCCAGGGCAGCTGCCTGGCTGGGCTGGGGGGGATTCATGAGCCCACCTGGGTCAGCCCTGGCACCCCCAGCCCTTCCCATGGAGGGGCTCGCTTCTCTTAAGGTGCCTCTTCTAAGTTGTAATAGATTTGCACCCAGTATCTGGCCCTTTGTAGCAGCAGCGTGAAGCTCCCAGCATAAAACCCACTCTCCAAGTGACACCTGGCTGGTTTGCAAGCCCCCAAGAGAAAATACAGAAAGTGCCCTGTAACTCACTGGTGTTTTATTTTTCTTGTGTTTGTTTAGTGGGTGGAGGGGAAGCTGCCAACTTCGCTGCCTATGCCTTTGCTCCTGCAACTATTGTCACGCCTCTGGGGGCTCTGAGCGTGCTCATAAGGTGATTTTTGTGTCTATAATTTGCAATTTGGCTTGTTGTTGTTGTTGTTGTTTGCCTGTTCCACTTGTAAAGGTAGACTTGAAGGGATGCTAATATGATTTATTCTGCCCAAAGGAAAAAAAGTCTCAGTGTTTTCTAAAAAACACTTGAATATTTATTGTCCTTTTGGGGGATCGTTTGGGAACCACTGAATTAAGTGGCACACCCTTCTGGAAATGCTGCATGTGGAGAGCAGCCACATACACTGCAGATTAAATTATTGCAAATATCTGAATTACTTCATTCCTTATTCCAGCTCTTTAACCAACCCAGGACTGGTGGGGTTTTATTGTTTGTTTGTTTTGTTTTGTCTTTGTAATCAAGAGTACTAAAAATTTTAAAGGGTCAAAAATACCAGGCTGGTTTTCAAACTGCCTTTCACCTGCCTTTTATTTTATAAGCTTTTAGGGTCCTTTCATGTTGTAGGGTTTTGTACTTCTGGCTGTTGCCAAAGGGGCTGAAACCGTATTTTCTTTCTTTATTTTTAAGTAGAAGATTCCTACCAAAATGCATGGCTCTGGGTACTTAAAGTTTTATAGAAAGACTGCTGTTGTGAAATGCATAAGCAAACTGAGAGTTAGGACTGCTCTGGTGTCTTGCCCCCAGTTTTTTGAGCAAGAACTAGATGTTTTTGCAGATATATCTGTAGCCCCAGTACTTTCAGAGTTTCTCTGAGGCTTAATAGTTCTGATGATTTAGTTAAAATTAACATAGCTTTTTTGTTGTTAGATTCAGATTTTTTCTCTGTTACACTGGTCCTTGAAGTAATTCCCTTGAGCACTAAAAGCTTCATAATGCCCAGCAGCTTCTGAGTGATTCTGCTGACCCTGAAAAAATACCTGAGGATGTGCTAAAACATTCAGCATTTTTGCACCTTGTTGACACAAGAGCTGTGATCTCCAGGCCACACCTGCACCCCTGCAGGTTCAGCTGTTGATAGATGCCATGTGAATGTGTATTAACACACTGGAATCCAACTAATTTACACCGAATTTGCGTCCTTGAATCACATGGAAGCATTCTTAACTTTCTTTGAGCCTCTGTTCCTTCTCTAAAGGACTGCAAAGCACTGGCTGATGTTTTTCTGTTCCGTGCAGTGCCATTCTGTCCTCATATTTGCTTGGAGAACGGCTCAACCTGCTGGGAAAGCTGGGCTGCCTGCTGAGCCTGGTGGGCAGCACTGTGATGGTCATACACGCCCCAGAGGACGAGGAGGTCACCACTCTGGAGGAAATGACTTCCAAGCTGAAGGAGCCTGGTACGCAGCCGGACGTGTTTTCCCTCTGGGGGCTGGGCAGCACAAACTGCTCGCTGTGCCAGCTGCTCGAGTTTTGAGTTCTTCTCTCCCTCCTGCAGGTTTCCTGGCTTATGCTGCGATCCTCCTGGCTCTCTGCTTCCTCCTGATCTTCTTCCTCGCACCCCGTTACGGCCAGAGCAACATCCTCGTCTACCTCGCCATCTGCTCCGTTATCGGCGCCTTCTCCGTGTCCTCAGTCAAGGGCTTGGGAATTGCCATCAAGGGCTTCTTTGCTGACCAGCCTGTGCTGCAGCATCCACTGACATGGATCCTGGTCATCACCCTGGTGGCATCCATCACCACACAGATCAACTACCTCAACAAGTCTCTAGACATTTTCAACACCTCTTTGGTGTTTCCCATCTACTACGTGCTGTTCACCACCATTGTCATCACCACTTCCATCATCCTCTTTAAGGAGTGGGTCACCATGACCGTGGTTGACATCATTGGGACAGTCTGTGGCTTCCTCACCATCATTTTGGGGGTGTTTTTACTCCATGCTTTCAAAGACATGGACGTCAGTTTATGGAATTTACCACAAGTCCTTCAGAATGAACAGCCAGCGCCGGTCACCAGAGATGACAAGAACATCCTGATAGAGGTGGACAACTCCAGCATCGCCCCAGAGGATAAACCCAAAGTATTTGTGCTCTATGCTTAGGGCATTACATGTGGGGACTGGAGGTTGGGTGGGTGATGTCAATGTTCCAGGTGCCAGGGGAAAATTTTAAAAAGGAAAAGCAGAAAATAAAACAAATGGTGTCTTTTCCAAAGCCAAATCTTTCTCTGGGCTTTTGGACAAGGTCTCTGTCATGGTGTGGTAGCAAGGGGTGTGTTTAATCCTCGCTGGGCCTTAATACATGCGGCCACTGGAAACAAAAATCCTCTAGAAATATGATAGCCCTGGAACAAAGCTCCTCTCTGAGGCCCCTTCCATCTCTTATTCTTGGCACGGCTGATCTTTACCCTTCACTCCTTCCCCCGGGGCGCCATTGATGGCTTTGTTTCCAGGCCTTGATGGATCATTGATTAGTGGTTTTTGTCTTTTTTTGTTTCCTTTCTAGACACTTGCATGAACTCTAAAATACACTCCAGCATCTCGAGAGGAGGTGAGAGACAAGGACTGACCGGTGCACGCCTGCTATTCAGACTCTGCTCGTCCATGTTTAATCACTTGCTCTGCAAATAATGGGACAAGAATATTGGTGAATATGGGCAAAACAGGGTGAATTTTGCAATAGCTGCTCACTCAGGCTCAGTGGCAGGACTCAAGCCATGAAGTGTTTCACAGAGAGATCTTTTTCAGCTTTTGGTTTTTTGCGAGGTGCAGGAGTTTCCCTGGAGCAGTGTTAATTATTTTTATGGAAGCTTTGTTTGTTTGGGTTGGTTTATTTTTCCCTTAGCATCCCTGGTGCCCAGGCCTTGCTGAAGTTGCTGGGCCTGACCCAGACCCCACCTGAGGAAGGGCTGGGGGAGCTCCCATGTCAGGAGAAATTCTGCCACCGTCTCCAACACTTCTGGTGAAAATCTTTTCAGTCCGAAAGACCAAGTGGCTGTAAATGTTATGTATTTTTTTCTCAGGAAATATCTTGACCTTGGCAAGGCCCCCCCCCCCCCAATTCTTTGAACCCCATGAGGTGTCCTACTGTCCTCTGAGATGCTCACATGATTATACCTGGGTCTGAGCATCACTGAGCAAATACAACGTGGGGCTGTGGGAGAGAGGACTATGCAATCTCCTATTTTAATAACATTTCACTACTATTTTTTTGGAATGTGGAAAGGGAAATAAAGGTTTTTAAAAAAAAAAAAAAAAAGTTGCAGGTGGATCTGAAAGTTTTAAATGATTTCTCTGATGTTACTGGTGTAGCCCTAAAGGATAAAGAGGCTGAGGGACAGCTGAGAACAACAGAAGAGCAGCTGAAGCAGAGTAAAACGGCAGCGACCTCCTTTGGTGGCAGAAAATAATCCAAGTCACCCACTCCAGCTTTGGTTTTGGCATCCTAATCAGTGTGATGCTTTATGCATTTTATTTTAGAAAAGGGCTGTAAATGGAACTCATCTTTCCTCACTCTCTAGAAGTGCATTTCATAAAAGCAATCCTGCCCTCCCTGGAGAAATGTCATGTAGAAAATGAAGATTTGAGCTGAGGTAATGAAATAATACACAGTGAAAGAGGATTTGTTAATGACAACCAACAAATTTTATTAAAACTAGGCAAAAGGCACAATGAATTGCATTCTTCAAGTATTTGCATAGATGCATAGAGAATTATTGTAAACCATTAACATGTGGACACGGGAGAAAGTGAGATGTATTGTGTTATAAGTTCTCCCAGGTAACATCATCTTTCTAAAAAATCAGGTTTTACCATCTTTTACTCCTCCTGCAGTTCCCCTGGTCTCATTCACTCAACTTGCACACATCTGAAAATTTAAAAGGACTTACTTAAAACTACCTTTTGGAGATTTTTGGGATATTCCAGCAATAAAGTTTTCCATTAGAGTTTGGGCATGTCCAGTTGTTCTCTGAGCATTGTGTGTCCGGGGGCTTTTTTTTTTTAAAACCTTGATCCCATGCTCACATGAAATGCAGTGAAAATAATTTTAGTGACTTTTAGTGGCCATTTGCTGAAGATGAGGGGTTGGAGCAGAAGAGCTGCTGTCCTCAGTGAGGGCTCAGATATGAGATCAAGTTCTTGTGGTTGAATCAACTACTACAGTGTATGTACAGTCCTGCTCCACCTGTGAGCAGCCAAACATGCCATTACCTACCAAGAAACAACAGATTTGGGGGTTGTTTGAATACACATTTTTATATGTAATATACCCCAACTATAGAAAAAGAGATAAAGATTAGAAAGCTGTTGTCTTTTACTTGCCCTCCCTTATTTCAGAAAGAAGTTTTTTAGGTTGGTTTGTTTTCCAGGCACATAGAAGGTAAGAAAATGTCTACAATTAGTAAGATAAGGAATAATCAGTGAGAATTTCAAGACACACCATGTGAACTTTTTCCTTGTGGAGAAAGAGGTAGTAAAGTTGTGAAAAACTAATGTGGCTTAAGTCATCCTATAGATACACTGCTACATATAAGTACAAATCTAATGAGTTCTTAGGGTTTTTCTGGGGTTTCTTTAATAAACAGGGAAAGAGAACCAGCAAACAAGACTCTTTTTCTTTATGCCAATAGTACAGTTTCTCACATGTGGAGCAGCAGTCACACTCTTTGAGGATTTGTCCATAATTAATCAGACACAAGAGAATTGTTGTAACCACAGCTCCAGATTTCCCTGTGTTCTCCTAGGAATTAATTCCAAGGAAAAAAAAAGAATCTGGCATAACAAAAGGTCTTATTTTAAAATCCTGAGGAAAAGAAAAAAGCCCACATACAAGAGCCAAACTATTAGGGGAAGAAAAAACCAAATTCATAAGGGAGGGTCCTCAGGGTCAGAACCATCAACTGCTTAAAGTGCACACAGACAGCTCTCTCCATCCATGGCCTGGAGAAAAATTCTGGAGTAAGAGAGCTGCCCTACAAAAGCACCATGTGTTGTGTTAATATTTCAGCTGCTTCACCACCTGGGCACTTTTTGGGTAGGTTTCTCACTGCCTTGGGGAGCAGACAGCCCATGCTGAGTTACAGCTCAGCACAGACCAGAGCCTGAGGAGACACGTGCAAAAACATCCACTGATCATGGTACCGCACACTGCAGAGGGGTCTCAGCTGCCTTCTGCTGAGCTTCCTGCTGGCCTTTTGCTCTGGATCTTGGCCAGAGCTTCCCTGTCGTACCTTGAGTGTGTCCTAATGACATGGATTGGAACTCACGGGCCATGCTGGGGCTGCTTTGGGGATTTACAGCACCAAGGGAAGACAAGCGAGTGCTGGAGGGCAGAAGGGTTGCAATGCTCTTGCTGAAGAGGGTTAGTGGGGAAAATAATTAATCCCCTCTGCTAAAGCTAATCAAAATCCACAGTGGCCCCACAGATTATATTTCCATGGTTGGCTCCCTGTTGGGGCCCCACTTGCCACCCACTGTAAACAGAGAAAAAACTGAAGACTGTTATCACCAGCTGCCTTCTGCTCTCCCCAGAGGCAGTGGGTTCTGTATAGCACCAATATGCCCCTGCAGCTGCATGGGGAGGGGGAGGGGGGGGCTGAGGAAGCCAACAGGGCTCACATGAAAGCCCATCAGGGCCAGCACCTGCACTCACAGCTTGTTCTCCCTGGTAACACTTAAATAACTGATTAAAAACACGTGAAACCCCCATCACCCCATCCCTGCACTGGATATTGCACAACAATATTTAAATACCGTATAAACAAGTTATCCCTATGTGGGAAAGGCAGAGAGGGTCCGGCTGAGCCTGGCGTGTACCTGGGGCACCCCTGCCATGCCTGACTGCAGCTTGGTGAGTCACAGAGGAAACGGGGCTGGGGCAGGAGGAGAGGAACTGAGACACTGTCCGTGGCAGTGAAGGTGTGAGTGTGGTTTTGGGTGATGAAGGCCATCCAGGGCCCTGCGAAGGCCAGAGCCAGCCAGGAACAGGCTGCTTCAGGAATGCCCATGGGAGCCTGGCTGTCCCACTCTCAGGTTGTTCACTGCTCCAGCTGTCCAGACACCAGTGCTCTGGGTGAGATGGAAAAAAGGGGAAAAGAGGAAGAGTGAGCACTGATGGAAGAACAAGCGCTGTCCTCGCCCTCTCCTGGTGCTGATGGTACTGCCAGCCAGGGGAAGCCTGCCTGCATTCACACCCCGATGCTTCACATAGGAACTCTCCCACGAAGAGCACAAGGAAGTTCCTGCAGTTTTCTCCATTTGTCACAGCTGGCCTCCTGGGTATTGCAGGCTGGAGACAACATAACTGCGCTGTGTTGTGTTTGCAGGGCACTGAACTCAGTGCCTGAGAGTCCCTTATTAACTGCCTGTATCCAGGACGATTTTTTTGGGAAACACTCTCTGCAGAGAAAGCAATTCCTTATCCATGGCTAGAGAGGCTGGAAAGAATTTTTGTTCTTTACTGGGATCTTCAAGCCTTGTGTGAATGTTCACCTTTTTCCACTCTTCACTAACTGTTCTGGGTCACACACCCCTTGAGCCCATTGCTCTGCCCCACTCACACAAACGCCTTGCCTGAGGAAGTGTTCAGGGATGTGGAGAACTGAATTCACCTGTGTTTTGCTCAACTCAATAAATTCTTAATATGAAACAGGTGAAAATGGAGACCTCTGCAACAAAGGTGACCAACCCACACCCTCTCTGTCTCCACCCACCTGGGCTGTACATGAAGGTGTTTTGCAGCTTGATATTCCCTCTGAGTGTTTTTATTCCCCAGGGGTGAGTGGTGCTTCCCACCAGCCCTCTCAGTGCCTACCTCTGTCACAGGCTGGAGGCGTCCTGGGGCTCTGGTGTGCCCAGGAGGCAGTGGGACAGCAGAGCTGTTCCCCTGCCAGCCTCTGGATCTGGATGGGATGGGATTCGCTGGCAGAGCTCTCTGGGGTGGCTGGGGCCTTGAAATATCCTACAAGAGAAATAGCTTTGAATTTAAGCCTTAAATTTTGCAAGTAATAGGTAACCTGAGTTCCAGAGCCTTTTTAATTAGCCACATTAACTAATGCACTTCATGGCTTGGAAGCAAGTTTCACACACACACACTCACTGTTTGTTTGCCTATACAATACCCATAAACAATATATATATGTGCATGTTCTTGTGCCCATACAAACACACACAGACCCACAAGCAGTTATTATTTGTTTGTGCACACAGCTGTCCCTAATAGGATGCTCAGAGCATTATATTTTCCATTCATCTAATGAATTTCAGTGTAAAGCATCTCCCGGGGGGAGAAGTTACCCCCACAAGAGCCAACTGCCTATTGTTGCTCAGGCTCTGTGCTAAGCTGCTGCCTTACAGGTGTTGATTTAACAAACACAGCTGCACTCATGACTTGGAGGGCACCCAAAACCCCTGCAGTCTCCTCAGACTATGCATAAATGCAATGCTGGATGGCTTGGAGATCTATTCCTCTCCAGGGATCTTGCCCTGTGACTCCAGGAAGGACAAGGCAGACTAAATTCCACTGACTGCCAGGTCTGAAGAGCTCCTATAGGAATAGCAAGAGAGCAAATCTGGCAGATGCTGCAGACATCTAGGAAGGACACTGGCACCAGCAAAAAGGGACATGAATTATTTCCACTGTGTCTTCTCCAGCCCATGGCTCTCCACTAACCCAGAAACAGCAAGGTTTATTGTGGAAATCCTATGAAAAGTGTTCCATCTAGTAGGGCTGACTGAGATAAAGAGACTGGATGTACTGGGGAGGGAACACAAAGGAGGTTGTGGGGAACTTGTCAACAAGCAGCTGGGAAAGATACCTATTCCTTATTGACAACACTCAGCTTCCTGCTTTTGTTTTAGTTTTCTTTCCTGCTGAAGTGCCAGCTGTTCACAGGAACAATGGAGTCAGAAACAAACCTGATTCGCTAAGATTTGCTTCCATAGGGTTTGTTTTCCTCTGTGTCCTTCAGAGAGAGACTGACTGGGAGCCAGCCTCCTGCTACCAACTGGAACCAAGCCCTTTGCTTCTTTGAGGGCCCCAAACTAAAAATATTTTTTTGCAAAATGGGCAAAATACTAGTCTGAGTGATTTACCATCCTTTCAGTAAGAATGTGGGGTCTGTAGTAAGTTTTGAACAAAGCTGCCAGCAAAAGAAATAAATCAACACTGTTTCCTTCCAAGCCTCAAAATAACCTCATGGATAGGACGCTCACATAAGATGGGGTCAGTTTGGGTCAAGCCTAACAGTTCTCCCAGGGCAAGAGGCTTCACCAGAACAAACCTCCCACCAAACAGCATCCACAGGACAGCAGCACGACTCCATACCTGAGAAGTTGGAGGTTTGGGAGCAGGAGGTGCTGGCCTGCTCGGGGGTGTCCTGCGGGGAATGTCCTTTGGAAGTGCTGGCTGGGCTGGTCCCATGGGCTGCCCCACGCTGCAGCTGTGGCTGCCAGAGAAGGTGGGTGGCTGCTGCCTGTTTATCTGGAGCCCTGGAGCTTGCTGAGAAGGAGGTTTCGGTGGGATTTCAGGGAAGCCAATCACCTGTGCAGAAGAGCCACAAATTCTCAGGTATTTCTACTTCAAACCACCCCTTACATTCGCTGTGACACTTCTGGGGATCTACGTGAGATCTATGGCCCACAGAGTAGGAAATATTGCCTGCAACGCCAGTATGTGTTGTGTATGTCTGGTAGGTGTTGATAAGATGGACTGGGACAACTTGGGATCATGAGGCAGAAATGGAAATCAAGAGAACAGAGTAATCCAGGCATCAATGTGACACTTGCAAAGAAACCCAATGGGTTTGCCATTTCTCCAGTTTTGAGATGGGGGATGTGACAGCAGAGGATCTACCAGGAGAGACAAGCAGCCACACAGGCCTGGTCAAATCCCAGCTCCTGCCTTTAAGGAATTCACTAGAAATAGGTGCTACGCTCCTCTACCACTGACTTTCAGCCATGGGTGGTGCCTGTCTATTTATCCCATCCTTTGATAAAACCACTCCCTAACTGCACTGTGAGGGGGAACCACATCCCACAGCTTGGGGCAGCTGCATCTCTGCCCTGCAGGTGGAGGGTGACCCTGCCCCTACCTTCCTCTGCTGCTGGGGGGTTCTCAGCTTGAAGGCAGGGTTTGCGTGCCCAGTTCCAGCAGTGTCACTGACAAGGAGAGAAAGAAAAGAGCGTTAATGTTTTGATATGTTTTCTCCTTTATTTTCCTGCATTTTCTATTTTATCTTCACTGGAGTGAAAAAATGAGAAGCCAATAGTGACTATACCAACAAACCCTACAATTTAGTGACATTCCTCACAGCAATGTCTCTTCTGTCCTGGCACTAAAGGCAGGACGGGGGACAAGCAGACAAGGCACAGCACTGACAACTTACCTGAACTGAGGTGTCTTCTTTAGAGAACAGATGGCAAATTTATTCCAGCATTTCAGATAATAGACTAAAAACATGATTCCTTTGAGAACAAGAATGGGAGCCAGGATTGCCAGAGTTATCACGACCGCTGAGGAACCTGAGGGTGAGAAAATAGACTTTATTCAATGGAAAACTCTGCTCCCAACTAACTCAAGTCCTTCTGAAGTGGCACTGTAGCAGAGCTGGTCCCACTCACCACCTTCAGGCAGAGGGGGACCACTGTCCAAGCTTCCTCCCGTCCCCTCCTTGTTGCAGAATGGGGGGGCCCACCCGTGGTTGCAGTGGCAGTTCTTGTTGTTGTTGCACACCTGGAGTGGGAAGATTCAGAGATTTAAGTCGCAGCTACTAAGAAACCTGCAGGTGAAAACAAATGAAGCCCTTGCTGAATTAAATGCTACAGAACAGACTCTACTGGGAGCTGAGTGCCTGGAAATTCTTTTCTTCGGGGAGTGAAAGTGCCCTTTATTTTCTCAGAAATTCTCCCTTTCTCCAAAAGACAAGGGTTCTTCAGCTGAAGTGCCAATAACCTGAATTCAGCAGAAAAGCAGCATTTAAATATGCCTTTCTCTTATCTCTAAACTGAAGGACATGAGTTTTCCCTTTCATCGAGTGAAGATTTCTTATTGCTTAGGCTAAAGAGCTTGGCCAATTGGTGTTTATCTTTTCTTTCCATCCCCTGGGGGCACTGGAGAGCAATTTGGGATAAACTGCTCTAAATGTTACTTTTCACTCTTTTTTCTTTAGTAAGTCTGATACTTTTTATTCAATCTAAACTGGGCCCAGAAGGTTTTTCTTCAAGATTACTCCTTGTTTTTCATTTATTGCAATTCATATCCCTCCAGCGGACCTCCTTAAATCCTGTGTCAAAGGGACACTCATGGACCAGAAAATGCATCAAATAGGAAAGAAATGTGCAAATTAATAACCGAGAAGCCAAAGTCCAGAACAAACCTAAGCAAGGTATCAGAACTGAGCTGAACAAGCAGCCACAGAAGAATGGAAGCCCATCCTGCTTCAGCCTGGAGTGGAGATGGAAAAGAAGACACTTACTCCATGCCCATGGCACTTCTTGCTACAGCTTTCAGCATCAAAGATGATGGACACGTTCTGGCAGCGCCCCTCAAAGCAAACCTGCACAGAAAGGATCCAAAAACTCAGTGTTAGCTCTCTGAGTTATGTACCATGTCACTGCCTTGTGGTATTTTGTGACTTGCAGGTCCCAGACACCTTGGAAACACAACTAATTAATTACCTGGGCAGAATTACAGGAAATTAAGTTAACCTGGTTCCCAAGCAAACAGTTAATCACCACCCTAAATCCCAGTCAACGTGAATCAGAGAGGAGTGAGAGCTCAGCTGGCAATAGCTTGGCCATGCCCACGTGGCTCTCACATGTCTTGATTTCCAATTGTGTCTCACCTTTAAGCAAGACAGCTTCAACCAACTAGCAAATCCCAGATTTAGCACTGGCCCTGAACTTCATCTGGCAAAGACATAAAGCCTTTGGTGTGTGTCCTTCCATTGCTTCTCTGAAGCCTCTAAGAGATTGTTTTTCTAACAAATACAAAAATCTCCTAGAAAGGCATTAGACATAAAAAATTAATGGCTTGATAACCACAAAGCACATTCTGGGTGGAAAAGTGATACCCTGAAGCTCCCCCAAGCCACTCCAGGCAGAACTGTACCTACATGATGGCTCCCACACTTTGTTCCTGTCAACACCAAGCCAGGATCCAGCATCTCCTTCTCCTCACTGTCGGATCTGTACACGTGGGTTCCCCGGCAGCGCTGCATGTTCACAGTGGTGTCTATGGGCACTGCATTGGGCTGCAGGGGTTTGAAAGCAGAGCTCAGGCACTGGATCTTCCCACATTTAGCATCTCTGATTTCAAAGGAAAGGCTAAAGTGATTATTCCTGGTTTGCTGGATGTTTTGCAGACATGAGCTCTAAATGTGAATTAAAGCAGCAGTGTTGAGTCATTGTTAAATGAGCAGGCACCTCCTAAGAACTATCCCAAGCAACAGTGTCTGATGGATACTGATGGTACCATCTCACAGTCCCCAGGGGTGGGGGATGTCCCCATGGATGGCCAACCTCAACGAAGTCAGAGGTAAGACCAAGAAATTTTTGTCTCAGTTAGAAAGCTACATTTAACTCAGAGATTAAAAAAATCCCCCCTTCCCCCCTTCTGTTGCTTTGGAAGAATATCAACTAGATATTTGGAAATGCAAAAGGCAGGGAAATGGTGAGCTGGAAGCTTCAGCTGTAAGGGCTCTAGGTCCTACAAGGATGCAGCTGGTTTCCCAGGAGGCAGAGGGAGGGCGTGAACCAATGCACGGATCAGTTTTATCTCCTGGCCCATAATTTTGTAATATATAAAAACATCTTCTCCAAGGAGCAACTCTGGGCTGCCACTCTGCTTTGTACCTCGTCTCGCACTTCCTGTAATTCCCATAGATGTCCTTCCCGCAGTTCCCGTAGATGTCTCCGGCAGCATTGACCTTCTCAAAGCAGGCGTCTGGTGCTGGCTGTGCTCCTGTGTGGGAGAGACTCATGTGGCTGCTTCACCTCACCCCATGCCCACCACTCATTTGTCCTTTTCCTGGAATGGTTGGAGCATGAGAAATTTTTTGCTGCCTCCTCCAAGTGAGTGAGGCAGGAGAAGAGGGTCCTCAGACTCTGCTACTGATAGCAGGTGTGGAAGGTACTCCAGCCTTGCACAGGGTGAGGAACAGCAGGGTGCCACATCACATTGGCTGGTTCAAAGGACAGCATTTTTTTGCTGCAGGCAGAGTCCTTACCAGGCCCCCACAGCTGCACACACTGGTCCCTGTAGGTGAGGCACATGCCACTGTAGCAATAGGCCCTTCCTCCGTCGCAGGGAGCCCCATCGATCTGGTAAGAGTTGAGGGGGCAGAACGGGGACTCGCCAGTGCAATGTTCTGGGAGGTCACAGAGCCCTGACCTCTCCCTGCAGAGAGTTCCTGGAGACATCAGCTAAAAAGAGACAGTGGGAAAGCCCCAGAATTACTGCTTGGCTCCTCTGTGGTTTCATGTCTGCACGTCTGTCTGTAGATAAGACAGAATCTTGCGTCTGCCACTTCATCCCCCTTGTCTAAGGTTTTTTGAGGTCTGAAGTGCCTCTGGGACTTCATTAACAGGGTGAACTGTGTAGAATAAAATTAACAGCTGGATCCCTTCCCCAGGTAGCAATGAGATCATGCACAGAATGTAAGGTTGCCAGACCTCATGGGGTCACTGATCCATCTCGCTCTACCCTAGGGTAGGATCCAATTTACCTGAACCATTTCTGACAGATGTTTGTGTAATCTGTTCTCAAACCCCTCCCTGGTTGGGAAGTTTGTTTCTGTGTTTCCCTGTCATTTCTGCTGGAGACATTTTCCTAATGCATAACTTATGTCTCCCTTGCTTATGAGTTTACTCAGTTCGTTCTTCTCCTGTCCACCAAACAGATGGAGAACAAAGGGCATTCACAGTTACATCTGGGAGGTTGTTCCAAATGAGTCCAGGTGGGTTTCTGGAAATTGTTTTCCACATGCTCAGGATAGGTCAGTAAGAGCACACAGTCAATGTGCAAACATAAAGATGAGCTTAAGAGAAACGTTTGCCTATGTTCGTTTTTGAGTTAATTTGTTGGCAAATTTGAGATCATTGGCTCCAAAATCAGAAACACATATTAACCAGTTGCTATAAGGAAAGCTGAGATTCAAAATCATACTCTTTGCCAGCAGTTCTTCAGCAAACACCTGAGCTAAAGGAATTCAGCTGCACCACAGAAAAGAGGGTTCAGAGCAAACACAGCATCCAGCCTAGTCCCTGGAGGAAGTGTTTGCTCCAAGAGCTCTGTCTGGATTTCTTGTGGAGCCAATGGAGAGAAATATCAGCTCTGATTCTTCCCATCCCTCAGTGTTTAAGAGAGGCAGCGTCACTTCATTCCAGCAACATTCACAGCTCATTTTAAGCTATCACAGGAGTCAATTAAATTAATCAGCCAGAAGAAAGGACCCCACTAGTTTGATTACACTCATAGCTGTTGCACCTAAAAAAATCAAGCCAGGTGAGGAGTTAAACATTTGGCTGTGTTTTCTCCCCTTCCCCCACCAGTTTTATCCTCACACTTCCACCCCAGTTATTCCCTCTCCTCTTAGGAAAACCCGGAGGTCCCACCTTGCACTGATGGCAGCAGCTGCCATG
This sequence comes from Corvus cornix cornix, assembly GCF_000738735.6. Taxonomy (NCBI): domain Eukaryota; kingdom Metazoa; phylum Chordata; class Aves; order Passeriformes; family Corvidae; genus Corvus; species Corvus cornix. Next base: position 4,974,998 of record NC_046343.1, on the reverse strand, counting down.
GGCACATTCAGCACCAGGTTTCAGGGAGCAGGTCCTGGGGTCACAGCAGGGGTTCCTGCACTCCTGGAAGACAGAGGGATGCAGCAGAGCTCAGAGGGCAGATCTGAGGCTGGCCCTGATGTGTTCCCACACACGATGGATCACACACAAAGTAACACCCTCCCTTCCACATTATGCTCATGGTACCCAGCACGAGCTGAATTCCAGCACTGCACATCCAGCCTCTGATGGGCTGATGGGATACAACTGGTTGTGCTCATCACATCCAGAGAGTCTGGGCTGCTGGTCCCAGCTCCATTTTTTTAATGAGTCAAAGGATGGATATGGAGAAGTGAGATGCAGCGCTAAGAGAAGCCCCATCCTTGTAAAGTGAACTTTTATATGAAACTGCAACATTTGGAAAAATTCTTCCTGGCTATCAGGAAGAATTTCTTCACTGAAGGGTTGTTAAGCATGGGATAGGCTGCCCAGGAGATGGTGGAGTCCCCATCTCTGGAGGTGGTCAAGAAACAGCTGGACATGGCACTGAGTGCTCTGGGCTGGTTGGCAAGCTGGTGATGGGACACAGGTTGGACTCACTCTTGGAGGTCTTTTCCAACCTAAATGGATCTGTGATTCTGTGACCTAAAATCACTTTTTCATCTCCTTCTTAAAGGAAGTTTAAATCACCTCTGTTCAGCCCTGGACCACACCATCCCTGAGTTCTGGGATGGATTGTGCTACACGCTGTGAAGTCAGATGTAATATTTTAGAACCTTGATTTACATTTACATACAGGGAAGATGAAAAGCACAATGAAAAGCTGATTACAGATCACATAACTGTATTTGCAAAACACATAATAAAAACACTGTGTCCCACTACACCCCAAATAGTTGGACCTGAACAATTGTTACCTCCACCTCTCCACAGTCACACTCCTCCCCCTCTTCCAAGTAGCCATTTCCACATTTCCCTCCACCATACATTCTTTTGGTATCTGGCATATTGGAGAGACACATCCCTCCACCAGACTGCAGATACTTCTCCAGCTCTTGTCTGTTGCACTGGTTGAACACCTTGGGGAATGGGTGCCTGCATATAGACAGGGTAGAAAAACAGGAATACAGATCTGGGCAATGGTTTAGAGAAACAAAAAGGAGCACATGCAAATCCTGACAAGTGCCAAAGGACACAGGTCTCTCCCTGAAATCCCTGGAGATGTGCTAAACCAGATTGTGATTTCCTGTGCCTGCATTACCCTTGAAGACAAGGTGAGACTGCACTGCAAGGTTGTTTAGTAATATAATTGCCTTACAAAATAAACTTTATAGAACCAAAATATGTTGAGTTACATTTGACTGTGGTTGCTGACAAGCATGGCTGTCCTTACCTCCTCAATACTGGAGCTGTGGCTTATTCCTAACTACTTAAACAAGCCTAAGAGTCCAGCACTCAGCCTGTGAGCCTACCTGCTAAAAATAATGTTTAATTTTTCCTATCTACCACCTCATTTTGAAGAATGTGAATATTTTTTGTGACATGAATTATTAATTTCTGTTGCTACAATGCCTGTGCACTCCATGTGTGGCTGTGCATGTGTGTGGATGTTGTGTGCTCTACTTGCATGCCACTATGCTTTCATTTCTCACCCAAATGGTTTTCCTTGGAGGAAATGATGCATATAAAAGAAGATGTCTATGAAAGAAAAAAATCTGTTCAAACAGAGGAAGGCTGGAGAAAATGGTGAATGTGGCTTTAAGTGAAGGCATTCATCTGGCATATTTCGTGACTGAATTGTAGAAATTGTTATGTTTCCTCATCCAAAATGAGATTTTTAATTCCTATGGGCTTCTAGAGCCACTCTTGCTTCCCCTTTCTCTCAAAGACTTCTTTCCTGTTAAACACAGGCTCTCAGAAACCAAGCAGTATTTTTTAGAAAAGGGAACAGGAGAATTTTCCTCTTGCCAGATAGTTCAGAGCTCCACTTCTAAATTACCTAGAGCCAGTCTCAGGCAAGAATCAGTTCCTTGGGAATTAGGAAATTGCTACTGCTCCATGCCCCAGGGTTTGTCCAGCAATATTTTCTCTATAAACACTGACTCCAGCAGGCAGCAACGAACCCACTTTCACTCTACATTTCTGGTTCTTACTCCACCAAGGCTCTTGTAACAAAGCTCTTCGCATTCCTCCCTGAGCCCATGCAAGAGGAACTCACCCAGTTGCAGAAGCCATGATGCAGCCCCCATCTGCTGCAGGGGTGGTACAGCAGCCAGCAGAATCGTGATTCATGCCAAAGTTGTGTCCCAGCTCGTGAGCAATGGTAGCAGCAACACCAATGGCATTATCAGAGTGATCCTGTGCAAGGTCAAAGAGGCACGTCAGCATTTTACCTGTGCGCCTCTGGGTCAATGGGGTGAGTGGCATTTCTCATTAGTACATGTAGAAAACATCTATGAAGGCATTCCTGCCTATAAGCAGGTGAGTGGAGAACTTCACAGGAAGTATTTTCTTCCTGGGCTTTAGGACGCCTCTATCCTAGGTATTCACTGCTGGCAAGAAACTTTATATTAGGTACTGGCAATTACTTACCATGTTTACTCCTCCTGACTGGAAATCAGAGCACATGGCCATCACGGGAGCCAAGCCTACCGTGGTACCTTTGAAGGGCACACCCCTAAAATCAACCCAGAAAGAGCATGAAATGGCACTGAGGCACTCGGGAAGACAGGCAGAGAAATGCCCCCTGCAGTGCACAGCTTCTTACACAGTGTCAGGGGGACACATTGCCTTTATAATATCTTCCAGCACAGGACATCATAGCAGAGCTACAAAGCCTTAAGGTCTGTTTATCTTGGACTGCTGCTCTGCTTTATGGGCCAGCCAGACAATCCTATTTCTTATAATGGCTTGGTTCCAAAAAGTGCTCCTGCTGAGCTTTGCAACAAGCACAGAAAAGACTATATCTGGATCCTTGGTTGAGTTTTGTTTGTGAATACTTAATTTACCATAAGCCTGATATTTGCCAGCTTGGGATTCAGGGACTTAAGAGAGTAGTAGGCAACACCTCTGAGGTGCAGCCATGCTCTGCTCCTGCCTCTGAGCTGGAATGCTACACCACCCTGACAGCATCTCTGAAATGGGAGCCCTGGAAATTGTGCTCAGGACATGACCAGGTGGAGAGGAAATACAGTAATGTTAAGGGGAAAAAAAAACCCAACCAAAGAAAACAAGGGAAAAGGCATAGTATCTCTGCATTTCAGTCCTACAGGTCCTCCTACTCATCCTGGTGGATGAGTTTCCATGGAAGAGGTAAGGGGATCTGAGAACTGCTGCAAATTTTTCTTCCAATGCCATCTGCATTGCCAGCCAGGCTACTGGCCCTGACGAGATCAGTGGGCCACCAGCCACAGGCCATCCCCAGCTGGGTCCCAGCACCAGGGCTCTGTGTGTCAGTGGGATGGGTTAGGAATGAATGCTTTCCACAAAGCCACTTTGAATCTCGGAAGGACATCATGGTACAAACTGATTTCCCACCCACCCAAGCCACTCGCCAGAAACAGGAGGAATGAGCTTACGTGATTAGTTGGGCATTATCATGTTTTCTGTGCAGCCTCTCTTTGCTACTCCAGGCCAGAAAGGACTTGAGGGTGGAGTAGGGATTCTCTGTTACATCACATTTATTCCCGTAATTCCAGATCTCCAGCCCCACCAAGGCAATCCGGATATTTAAGGCCCTGTAAAACTAAGGTACAGAAAAGAAAAGAGATGATAAAATAAGCACCATGAAGTTATTTTACTGTGTTTTAAATCTTGCATATATCCTGCTAATTGCTACTAGAGATCCACGTGTCCAGAGCAGATGCTCCCTCTGGAAATGCATTTCAGCTTGGTGCTGAGCCCTGCAGACAGAAGTGTGCAACCACCACAAACCTAAACTCAACTGAAATAGAGACGTTGAACTTTCATTTTTGAAAATGAGAAAGACATAATCTAGAGAAACAAAGACTGGAGACTGACATCATGTTTCATCTTCTGGTATGTTAAAATTCCTGAAAACAGTAAGGGAGTAACCTTCTGCCCATGTCAAGTACAAACAGAAGCATTCATAGGTAGCAGGGTGAAGGGAGTGGTGGAAGGAGTTCAAGGGGAGCAGAAAGGGAGTAGATCTGAAAAGCAGGAACTTTTACTTCAGCAGCACTAGGTACCACTGCAGGGATGACTTCAGACGGCTCCTTCCAGCTCCACTCCCCAGGTTTTCTACCTTTTCAAGTGAATACCTCAGTCCCTTCTCAAAGAGCATTACTTAGGTTACAGTTTTTACAGAGATGTAGTAAAACACAAGATGCTCATGCTGGCTCCAAAGTAAGGAATGGAGATCCCCCCACCCTGTTCTGGATTTGCAACAACACAATTGTTTGGCAGGTGCTCTCCTCAACTCACTGGGGAGAACTGCCAAAACATTATTCTCTCCCCCAAAAAGCCAGCCTTCCTCTGGCCCAACTAATTCTCATATTTCTTGATCTGGGCCTTGCTTTCGTCCTTCCACACACCCCCAATCTCACCTTATCTACGTAATTAGCAGCCTCCACTAATTTAAGCTTTGTTGCTTCGATGCTGAAGCGATGTTTCTGAAACTGAACAGAATGAACATGTCAGGCAGCACAAAGGCAACTACAAAGAGCTGAAATGTGTTAAAACAAGCCACATTATTCTGGAAATAAGAAGGGTATTATGAAGTGAAGTCTCCCTGCACTGCACATCTGATTAGAAGCCCACCTGTACGTGTATATTCAGAATTCATCCCTGGCACCCCATGGCAGTGATGCTATTCAAGTGGTGGCACAGTGGAGCAACCCAAACTTATCAGTGCCCCCAGAGCCAGGGGCTGGCAAAGAACTGGCAAATGTGCCAGGTAAAATGTGTGATAACAGCACTTCATGTCTGAGGTCAAGGCTGCTGGAGCTCTCATTACATCTCACTCATCCAACCAATTTGCCTATTTAAACCATCTGGCAATGAATGAGTTAATTTTAGCAAACTGGTTAGTTCAAAGGGTTAAAGTGGCAAAATGTTCAGATTTTTGTTTAACAGATGACAAAACCTGGGGCTTTTCTTCTAATGAGGGACAGAGCAAAGAAAGGGCAGTTAACAACAGCACCGTGAGGCTCTGTCCCAGTTTGTCTGATCAAATGGTGAACAACATATGGCAGTTCCTGGGTATTATGTGTATCTCAGTATCCCTGGTGTCCTGCTGCCTAACAGAGAAACCAAAATAGGTTCTGCCTCTTTAGTTTTGTTCAGAATAAATTATAGCCCAGAGCACTATGTGGTTTTCCCTACTGGAGTTTCAAGTTGTAAATCATGGATAGGACCAGCCTGGCTCCCGTCTGTGCTGGAGATTAAACAATCAGTAAAACACTGTGTGGTTTGCACTGTCAGTGTGTCTGGCCTGCTGTCCAGGCTGGGGATGGGGGAGGGATTGCTGACTTCAGTCAGCTTCTTCCAGACCTATTCTGTGATCTGGAGACTTAAAAATGTCTATTTATATATCTGCTACCAGCTCAGAGCAGAGCATAATCACAGTTATCTTCTCTAGAGATTAAGTGTACTGCAGTTAGAAGCACATCACTCCTGGAAACCCCCAAATTTCCCTGTTCTGAAGGCAGACTCTCCCAGCCATAATTAGGACTGAACACTGCTACCTTGCTACCTTCAGCCCTCACCCAAATCACAACCTGTATCTCTCCCTTGGCCAATAGTGGCTGCCAGGACAAGAGACCAAGACACAGCTCTCCCTGCCCCAGGAGATGCTGCAGGTGAGATGCTCTGTGCCCAGTGCTCTGCGGGTATGAACACAATCCCATTTCTTACCTCAGCATAATCAGCCACGAGCAGGAGCTCCACGTACTTCGTGGCCTGCAGAGTGTCCCGTTTCACCTGCAGCAGCAGCCACACAGGTTATTGGGTTATTCCCCCAATATTCCCCAAGAAACTCTTCACAAAACATTTTTACAGGCCGTTTTTCCCAGTTTGTTTCTCACTGGCCATTCACCCCACCCCATCACACACAGGGACCTCCAAATGTGATTGATTTAGAGCAACCAAGGTCAGTATAGCTACAGCAAGTGCCCACATGCCTGTCCTCCGCTCACCTTTTGTTCCTATATTGAATGCAGGAACAGCTACAGCCCACCACAGTCCCCAACACTCATTTATTTCTCTGCTGGAGCCACTATTTCACAATCAGCTTGTTACAAACCCCCTTAAATATTCTCCTTTATTTCACTTTCTGAGCTGTGCCCCTAGAGAACAGCAGGGCTGGGAACAGGTGGGATATTTGGAGCATCATGCACAGACCCAGGCTGAGCCCTGCTCACCCTCTGGCCTGGTGCTTTCATCCCAGTTGTGAAGTCCCTGAGCCAATCTTCAGCTGCATCCCCAGTGCCCTGGTAGGCACAGGCTCCTCTCTTCAACCTCAGGTTGTCCACCCTGTAAATCAAGTGCTGGTCTGGGCTGTTGGGAGCTGGCTCCAAGACATAGCTGGAATTGCTGCTCAGTACGATGAGTCCTCTGTTGAAACGGGAAGCAATAAAAGGGAAAGTTAATTACTAACACAGCAACTGGAGACAAATCCTTCTGCTGCTGCTGAGCTCCCATCTGACTCTGGCAAGACACTTATCCTTACCAGGCCAGTCAGTTCATTAATAAAAAGGGTGGGGATATTTTGAGTTCAGAGGGGGAAATCCCTGAGCTTCCATATATTAAAATCCATTCAGTGGGCCTCAGACATTGAGGGGCTATTGGAGCATGTGCTGCAACTTGAGAAGTTTAACATGCTTTTCTTTTAGGGGCAATGTAAGCTTTTCAACCGATAGAAGAAATGTGCCTTTAACAGAACGGACCTGAAAAATGTGAAGACTTTGTTTGTCAACAGGAAAAACAGAGTTCTCTCTGGGTCATGCACATAACCAGATGGTCCTGGTTTTCTCAATGAGCATCTTACAGGCAGCAGAGCTGGAAATCTGTGTGTGATGCCCTCTAGAAGATGTGTGGCTCGATGGGCACCACCCACGCCATGCAGGCTCAGAGTGAGAACAGCCACGTATGCTCATCTCCTGTGCCTCCCCAGCAGTTAGTAAAGGTAACAAGGAGTTGCCAGCAGACAGTGACGGCTCAGGGGTGCAGGAAGCCTCTGCACAGGCACACTGAACATCTCTGTCCCTCTGGAGTTGGAAGGCAGGGCCTAGGAAAACACAGGCTGGCAGAAGCATGGCACACCTGCGACTGCTTTTGCTTTTGGAGTATTTATTGCAAGCCACAGGTGGCTGCACTGTCCTGTTTATCTCACTGGGCCCTTTGGCTACACTCACTAAGATGTCTCAGGTTTGCTTTGGCAGGGGCTGTTTCCTGGCTGGAGCCAGTCCCATCAGGCTCCAGAGCAGATGACCACTAATGTCAATAAAGCCCGTGTGATGTTTTGGAAACAAACTCTGAGCTGGTGTAAATGAATGCAGCTCCTTGGTCACCACAAACTGCTTCATTTAGTCCTGGCTGAGGATACAGACCCCCTTTTCCAGCCAAAGACCCCATTACTCTCAAAGTAAAGGTTTCACACACACAGCCCTGGCACCACCTGGGGAGAAAGCAGACAAGGCTGACAACCCAGGAGAGAGCTCAGACTTGAAGACTTTGCCCCAAAACACACACAAATTGCCAGCTGTGAGAGACTGGGAGAAGGTTTCTGCACTAGTGCAGAGCATTGGGCTGGGACGTGGTGAGTCCTGTCCCTGTCTGTGACAGATGCAGCCCTGAGCCTCTAACAAGAGTCTTTTGCTTCAGTGGACTCTTGAGTTAAACTCACTCATAGCCCCAGTCCACACTGCCAGCACACAGCGTCCCAGAAGGGGAACAGGGCTGCTTAGGAGGCCACGGCAACTAACGATACCCCCACTTTCTGCCTTTTCCCTAACATGCCCCTTTTTATGCCCAGGCTGGGTGCCTTTGAGAGCAGGTCTATCCACAGGCTGCTGGGAGCAGAGCTCGGGTGGCAGCACGGGAGCAGAGGCATTCCCAGAGGCATTCCCAGAGGCATTCCCAGATTCGCGCATCTCCAGGCACTCACCGCAGCCCCCGGCATGTGCTGAGCGTGACGCTGGAGTGCTCCCAGCCCCGCACGACCCCGTGGTAAAAGCAGTGGTCCTGGAAGGCAGAGGGAGGCAGGGTTGGCGGTGCAGATTTGGGATGGACGTGGGACATGTGCTATTTTTAGGCGTCGCTGAGTCCCGTGCGAGCGCTGCCGGCACTCCGGTAATTGTCCCCTTTCCGCTGCATTTGGCAGCTGATTATCACCGCTAAATCTCTGTGACTCTGCAGCGAAATTTGGCCTTTCAGCTGCCATGCGCTGCCTGTGCCAGAGCATCAAACAGCTCCTTGTTGCCAGTAAAAACGGAGAGCTTTGAATCCCCAAGGAAACGACTCGGATGGCTGCAGCTTTAGGGCCGACCCAAAGCTTTCTGCCTGTAACAGGAGCTGCCCATCGATGGCAGCTGGCCCTGGGTCAGGCCCCAAGGGATGTGGCTTCAGCCCCAGAGAGGGTGATACCGTGGGCAGTGGGGAAGCCCCCGACTCAGGGCTGCTGCTGAGACAAAGGCAGCCTCTGGCTGGGACAAGGAGGCTTTGGGGCAGAAACGCCAACATATTCATTACATCCCTTCCCCTCACCCCGGGGCAGCAGTAGGAAAGATGATCTCATGGGGATTTTATCTCTTATTTTTGCTTTGTGACCAATGCATATCTTTGTGCTGCTGCAGCACAGCCAGCCAAGCCTGTGTGAGATCAGTAATTTATGGGTTTTTACTGAACAGGAGCTTATAGGGGCTGCTTTTCCCAAAGGCTGGGAAGGTGCCCGGCATGGGGAACCTGGTGGCAAAACTAAAAGCAAGGGGTGAGCAGTGCGAGGCATAAACAATTCCCCAGCACCCAGAGAGAGGGGAGCAATGCTGGCGGCTGACCTTGGCTCTCATAACAGAGCTTGGGCAAAACAGAAAGATGTTTTTACCATTTTTGGGGGATGGAGCAGCTTTCCCACTGGAACATTGCAGATCAGAAAGCTGGACTTCCCTCCCCTTTAGCTTAAAGCTGTAGGGATCTGTGCCCTCAAATAAAAAGGCTCCGTAGGAAGATGTTCACCTGCTTCTCCAAGTCTGATCTCGGCACTCACCGTGTGGGTCAGGGGGGTGCTCTGGGCTTGGCCAGTCTGGCTGTAGTGGGTCTCGATGTAGCCTGGTGCAAAGAGGTTTCTGCAGACACAGTGGAGGGGGTGAAAAAAAAGTAAATTAAAAAATAAAGATGGTAAGACCTTTATTTTTATCTGGAGTTCTTTTTTTAGGGGTGCTGGAAAACCAGCTAGATCCAGCTCTTTCTGAAGTCAGTGTAAATATCCCTGCTGCTGTGAACCGCTGTTGTGGATTTGGGGCAGTCAGTGTTTTCTACCCTTAGTGTGAAACCAACTGCAACACCCCGAGAGGGCAGGTGAGAGACAGGGATTCACAGGACACCAGCTGTGCTCTATCTCTGCACTCTGCTCTCAGCATGTCCCTCCTGCCAGGCACTTGTTCCAGGAGCAGTGGCAGCTCCTGGTGGCCCAGGAGCCATGGGATCCATGGCAGGAGCATCACCACGGGCTCTGCTGCCTGTGCAGAGCACACTGTGATGGCAGAGGGTCAGAAGGTGGGAGCACAGCTGACCTTGCCACATCTATCTCTCCACTGCCCTGGCAGGAGCTGAGCACTTCTCCCGGAGCATATCCGCTCCCGGGAGGGCCCCACAAGCCATCTAAGTGCTCTTTCAAGCCATTTATTAAATTAAAACAATCACAGAGAGCCTGTCCCTGAGTTTAATTAGGCACCAAGATCCAATTCCAACAGCTGCAAGTGAACAACTCAATTTTTACATGAGGGCTTTTAAAGACCCCATATCCCAGCCTCATCACTGACCCTTAATGGGTACAAGTCTCTGTGCAGTTTTCTTTCTGTTGCCAAGTTATGTCCCAGATATACTGGGATTAGATTCAAAGCACCAAGTCCAGCCTAGCAAACACTGCACAGGCCAGTTCAGGACACATCTGGGCTCTGGTGTGAGTCCTCAGCTCAAACCCAGACTGTCTCCACTGCCCATTTCTGAGTACAGTCATAAACCAATCTGCATCTGCATTTCAACTGCTGCCCAGAAGCCGGTTCACATCTTTGTTATAGGAAAATGCTGATTCCCCAATTTGAATTTGTTCATGTCATCCCCATGTACACAATATTCTCCCTGTCTTCAACCCAAGATCAGACCAAAAGTCTATAAAAGGAGCTCCTATGCACTGAATAGAAAGCATTTTGATTTTGTTCCAGAGGAAACAGCCTTCTCCTTCTTTTTAAACATCTGCATTTGCTAAACAGTGATGTAAAAAAGTACAGCAAGTCAAAATCCAGGCCAAACCAAGAAGGTCATATCCTGTGTCCATCTCAGCAGCCATATAATGTAGGCTTAAAGCAGTTTTTAAAAACAAGAGTTCGCCTTGCAAAAATTTGGAGAAGGATCACAGAACATACCCTAGTGATGAAACACAATCCTGCAGCAACCCCACAGCGCTGTCAGGCCACCAAAGTGCCACAGTTGCCATCCATGAGGAGGCCACACACATCCTGGGCAGTGTGTTGTCAGATGCAGCTGCAGCTCAATCCCTTTGCATCCCTGTTTAAAGCATGTCATGCACCAGATTTTAGAACTAAACTGCTAGAAAGAAAGAAAAAAAATGTTTCCTTCTATTCTTTGCCTGATTTCTTTAAGCTGGATGAAAAAAGCTGTATCACAAGCAAACACAAAGATTTTTCCATCTGCCTTGGCTTTTGGTACCTGGCAGTCAGATCTTACCAACCTTGAAAGCATCTCTGTTTAAAAAAGGGACTGGGTGCCTGTGATATCTAATTAAATTACATCAAAACAACATGAAACGAAACCTTTTATCAGTGTTTGAAAGTGCTTCACCCACCTGGCATCCAAAGGCTCAGACAGCTGAACAAGTACCCACAGCTTAACGACAAACAACTGTGCCACTGTTGCATTTGATAGCATCTGATGTCAGGAAAACAGCAGCTTTTATCTCCACTTTTAAAGTTCAGCATAGCCCAGAAAAGCTCATTTTGTCTCTTTCTGATGTGTTTTTATCACTAAATGCTGTCAGCGACCCGAAGGCAAGGTTGCTGTGTTCAGCTGTCCCAGGTCTGTAAACCCAAGATAAGCAACATCCCACAGAACATAATTCCCTTCATCTCCCTGACTGCAGCATCTTGCTCAGCAAGGGTGCAAGAAACAAATATTTAATCAACAGATTGCATTAACTCGCAGGAAATTGCCTTGAGCAATGCTCTGGCAGGTATCTGGTCTGTGTCAGGGCAGACAGTAAAGCAGTGTGATCTGCCCTGTGCTGTTAAACCGGGCACCAGCCCGTGGGTTTCCAGTAGCTGAGGCTTCGCACAGCCTGCTTGTTTCATTCCCAAACAAGCACGCTTGTGTTTTCCTCCCGCTCCTTTATTCTTGGAAAGCATTAGCTATGAATAGCCACTTGATCTCCCCTTCAGCATCACCCATGAGGCTCCTCAGAGCTGTGACTCCTACCCAGCCCCGGTGCTGAGCACCAGAGCCCAGGTTCCAGGGCACAGGATGAGGCCACACAGCACAGGGGGTGTGCATGTCCCTTCCTACTTGCACACTCAGGCTACAGCCCCTTCTAGAGGGGATTAAGGAGCTCTGTCTGAATTTTTAGGGACACTTACGCAGCTGCTGAGCTGAGAGCCTGTGGCATCTCCATGTTACAACTGCCAAGCGTCTCTCCACCAGTTGACTCTTACTCTACACCACAGGGTCCCTAAGAAAAGTCCAGTTTCTTGCTCTGAGCATGAAACAGTCCTATTTTGAAGACAGTACCCAGCCTTAATGCAGGGGGGCCCTGGGGCTCTTGCAGCGCTGCCAGAAAGGGCTCTCACAGGGGATTGCACAGGGTGTGGTGGGCAGTGAGGAAAGAGGAAATAAAAAAGGACATCTTGCAACACCCTTGGTGTCTTATTTTGAGCCTGTAAAATTTCATTCCCAGCCCAACTCACTTCTTTAGCAAGCACCAAGCTTTCCACCAAACTGTAAATAAACAGCAAACAAACCTTGCCACCAAGAGTGCACCAGAGTTATCAGCCAGTCTTGACTCTCTTTTCCATGTGTACCAGTTGCTGGATAAACAGCAGAGAGACACCCATACCCCAAAACCTTATCTGCCATCATTTCAGGACAACATCCCTGCCTGGCTGAACAGCTGATTCCAGGGGAGCTCAGCCCTCCAAAGCACTGATAGAAGTACATCACCATTTCCAGAAGAACACAGAGTTCACCTCTGTGCTGGAGAAGGAAAATCTGGAAAAAGCAGCACAATGTGATTCTTTCTTCTCAGTTACATTACATGCCTCAGTGACCACTTCTCCAGCACCTCACGCTGAAGCTGCAAAAGTCTGGATGCAAAATAACATCACTCAAAGGCTTCTGAGATCCAGTCAGGCAGCTGGCAGATCGCTAGCACACATCTTCCTAAAAGGCAGCACAGAGCGTCTCATTAGAGGAGTTATCAGCATGAAGAATTGATGAAGTCAGAGAAAAAGCTGGTTTGGGATGGGAGTACCCTCCTTTGCTAAAGCTCAATAGCAGCTGCAGCCGGTTTGAGGCCAGGGAAAGCTGCACACGAGCACTTGGGATGTTCTAGAGAGGCCTCACACCTTTTCAACAGGGACCAGCTTTCAGCAAGGTCAGTCATTCCCCAAGATCCAGCTCAGCCTCCAAGCTCAGGGTGGAATAGCGTGCTCTTGGTAGGATTTGTTCCCCAGAAAGCCTTGGGAGCCGGGTTAAATACAAGTGAGGAAGCCAAACGAAGGGAGAGTGGCTCGGTGCCATAATGTACAGATGGCCTGAGCCGGTTCCTGCTGATGGCTGTCGTGGAGCAGTCCTGGTCCTGCTCCAGCCTGTCAATGATATCATTGTTTGACACAAAGCCCTCCTTCCTGCTCTGCTCCCTGGAAGGGCCCTGCATGCAGAGCTGACAGCACAGAGCAGCCTGGCTCTGCTGGGATGCCGTGCCAGGGAGGTCACATACCTCACTCATGAACTGAGATGGCTCTCAACAGGAGAGGCAGGCTGAAGGCACGGTGCAAACCCAGCTCTCTTGGCAGGCAGCTGCCCCTGTGGCACTTGGGGATGGGGAAAGGATGTGGATTTCAGTTCTTCTGGCCACTGTTGAGGAGCAGAGAAGCAGCTGGGGAAAGAGGGGATGCACAGCACACCCAAACACTCCCAAAAACAGCAGAAGGAAAGTTGGGACCCTGCATGACCATGTCCTCTTGGGGGAGTGCACATTTCCCAGCTGCTCTACAGAACCTCACCCCTATTTTCCTGATAATGGGAACAGTTTTCCCTGTAAAACATCACTTGCTAGCACAAGTCTAAGAGGAGCTCAGGTCCCTCCATCGCAGGGGACTGCCATGAACACATTCAGTTGCACCAGCCTGGGATCACCCACAGGCACCCAGAGTGCCCCAGCATCCTGACGCTCTTGCTAATTAGAGCAAGAAGGACTTTTAATAATTTAGTCCCATCAGCAGCCTTGCTTGGATTCATTTTACAGAGGGGCTAGTCTACATGGACAGCTTCCAATTTAGAAACAAACAGCAGTATCTAGGAGATGGACATGGTTTTTATTTCCTCCCAAAAAACAAAAGCCAAATCGTCCATGAAGCTCTCACGAGAAACATTGACATTGATTTTTCAGTCATGGGACCAAGAAAAGTGAAGCCTGCAGACTCTTACATGTCTTTCCCTGTCCCTTTCCTCAAATCACAATAAATCTGTCCAGCCAGGCTGCCAGCATCTGGGGGTGGAGGGAATTGATTTTCCCAAGAAACCTGAGACATCAGATTTCCATCTACAATTTGTGGTCCCACTCCATTGCCTCTCAACAGGATCCAAGTAGGGTAAGAAGGGGAATGTGAACTCTTGCCTCTCAGTCACTTAAATATTCCCTAAAGCCAGAATTTATTATCAAAACCTGAAGTGGGCCCATCTTGAACACCACCAACACATGACTCATGACAACACAAGCAGGCAGGCCTGCTTTCCATATCCACCACTAGTGGGAAATGGGAGATTTCAAGCCTCTGGAATATTGCAGTCAAAACCTGGCACTTCATAAAACCAATGAAATCCAATTTTTTTTTTCTTGGTGAGTTCCATCCAGATGAGTCCTGGAGCTCTTAAGCTCCCTTCCTTTAGAGCTTTTGCTAAGAACATATTTATTGTGTAAACACAGCAGTTTGGAAGGAAAAAGTGGCTTCCCATCTATTGAGGTGGAACCAAACAAGCCATTTGTAAGGCCTGGGAAAGCATCACAGACTAAAGACTCTCCATCCCCTTCTCCCACCAACATCATCCATGACATTCACTGTGTAAATTATGTTACCCAAGCGAGATCTGTCACATAGACCCTTGGCTTACCAATAGGAACCACAAAGGTTGCCCAGGGAGGAAAAAGGAAATAAAATAAATGGAAAACAGGTTTATAATGAGTCATTGCACAGAGGATTTAAAAGGCTTCATTTCCTGGTCTCTTCCTCTCTGCCCCACACAGAGGAATCACTGAATATCCCAAGGGAATCAGGAGGCTGAAAAGCAGCTGTGGCTTTCCAGGTCCCACCCCTGTTTTTCTGATGATTCCAAGAGACAGTACAGCAGGATAAACTCAATTTCCCTCCTTTGCATGACCCTTAACCCCTGCCCATGAAGGAAGCCCATTAGACACTGATGATGTGTAGCCCATCAGTGGAATAATCTCATATATCCTTCCTGCTCAGAAACAGGCAGCAACTTCCTCACTCAGTTGGTAGGAGAGGTCCTGGAAATGTGCAAAAGCAGGAAACACTGAAATACAAGTGACACACAGATCTTTTACTGCACCACTGAGCACCAGGCAGGGCAGGACTGCCTGTCACCTACCCAGTGATACTGCTCCCTGTCAGAGTGGCCTGAAAACAACTTTCTGATGGCTCCACAGGTCAGACCACATGAGCTCTGGACCTCCTTTGCTGTGTCCTCAGCCAGCTGCTGCACATCTCCCCTGGGGCTCTGCCACCCAGTGCAGTGGCCAGAATAAGGAGCCGAAACAAACAGCCCCAGGCTGTCCCAGGGACACCCCCTGGAGCAGCCTCCACTACCCTTGGCAGCTGAGAGGGCCTTTCCGGAGAGGAGAGGAGAGGAGAGGAGAGGGAGGAGAGGAGAGGAGAGGGAGAGGAGGAGAGGAGAGGAGAGGAGAGGAGAGGAGAGGAGAGAGGAGAGGAGAGGAAGAGAGAGAGGAGAGGAGAGGAGAGGAGAGGAGAGGAGAGGAGAGGAGAGAGAGGAGAGGAGAGGAGAGGAGAGGACGAGGAGAGGAAGGAGAGGAGAGGAGAGGAGAGGAGAGGAGAGGAGAGGAGAGGAGAGGAGAGAGGAGAGGAGAGGAGAGAGAGGAGAGGAGAGGAGAGGGAGAGGAGAGGAGAGGAGAGGAGAGGAGAGGAGGAAGAGGAGAGGAGAGGAGAGGAGAGGAGAGGAGAGGAGAGGAGAGGAAGGAGAGGAGAGGAGAGGAGAGGAGAGGAGGGAGAGGAGAGGAGAGGAGAGGAGAAGGAGAGGAGTGGATGTGAGGAGAGGAGAGGAGAGGAGAGGAAGGGATAGGAGAGGAGAGGAGAGGAGAGGCAGAGGTGGAGGAGGAGAGGAGAGGAGAGGAGAGAGAGGAGAGGAGAGGAGGAGGGGAGAGGAGAGGAGCAGAGGGAGAGGAGAGAGAGGAGAGGAGAGGAGAGGGAGAGGAGAGGAGAGGAGGGAGAGGAGAGGAGAGGAAGAGGAGAGGAAGGAGAGGAGAGGAGAGGAGAGGAGAGGAGAGGAGGAGAGAGAGGAGAGGAGAGGAGAGGAGAGGAGAGGAAGAGGAGAGGAGAGGAGAGGAGAGGGAGAGGAGAGGAGAGAGAGGAGAGGAGAGGAGAGGAGAGGAGAGAGAGAGAGGAAGAGGAGAGGAGAGGAGAGGAGGAGGCAGAGGAGGAGGAGGAGGGAGGGAGAGGAGAGGAGAGGAGAGGGCGGAGGGAGGAGAGGAGAGGAGAGGAGAGGAGACTCACACCAGGCAGTGCTGCCACACACATTGAGAGGCTCTCAGCCTCACCCTGCTTGGCTCAAAGCTGCTTTTTATTAACAAATGCAAATGCCTTTTAAAAAAAAGTCACTTTTCATCCAAGGTTTGCAACTCAGATTCTTCCGCTCCTAAGCCCCAGCCAAATTTAAAGCTGCTTTATAGGCAACTCTCCATATATTTGTTGTTTGTGCAGCTTTGAGCTTTCCAATCCCACAGCTGCAGGACATGGTTTTGAGTCGTTTAAAACAAGCCTGAATCGTTTGAGGGATATATTTATCATTATTCTGAAATGTTAATGTGTCATGAACTCTGCTTGAAACTCCAGCATGCTTCTGACTTCTTATCAAACTTCTGAACAGGAAATAATGCAATATTATGTTAACTGCTAATGCAATAATTGTATTCACAAATATATGAAGCCCAAATGCAGATGTGTGATGAGCTTATTACAAAACACGGGGTTGGGCCCAGCTCTGAAGCAAGATATGCAATAAATTCTGTGTTTCACCTCTGTGGATGAACACAATGTCCTTTTCATATGGAATATGAAATTGAATGGTGTGTACATTTCTTCCACATATTGAAACTGGAATGTTTCTTCCAAAGCTAGTGCATCCCTAACAAAGTACAGATCATAACACTTCCCCACTTTTCAAAGCAATTTTATCAGTTGTCTCTCCATAAAGAGAGTGGGGAATGTGTGATGAGGCTGCCTAATCCACCAAGACCATCACCTGAAGCAGCTTCAGTGGCTCAGCACATCTACTCTCTAGTTTTGGATAAATCATATCCCAACCAAACCCAAATTATGCCAATCATTTCATGCTTTCCTTGAACGATGGGAGTCTGGGATGTGGATACAAGAGTAAAACGTGGGCCAGGCGAGTGCACTCACATCCCTGCGCTGAGCCCAGGGACAGAGGGGGAGCACAGCACCAACCTCAGCAGCAAAGCTGGTTCCCAAAGGCTCCTCTAAACTGGAGCAATTAAATGACCCAGTACTTTGAGGCTTATTTGAATTTAAAAAGCCTCAAGTACCTTCCCTGAAGTTGCAGTTCTCTTACACCCACTTTCATGTGAATCCGAAACCTGGAGCTTACAGGCTTTGGACAGCTTTGAAGGGACACTTCCCACTCGGGAGACTTCCCTTTCTCTCCTGCTGCTCGGGCAACAGAAGAAGTCCTGGATGCTGCAGCTACTCAGGAGCCCAAACCTCAGCCAGAACCTCAGCCTCCCCTGTAAGATAAGCAAGAGCAGTGATAAGCTCTTGGGTGCTGTGGAGCAATGCCAGGCTGGGAATGTGAGGGGCCAGGCTGGGCTCTGCCTCTCTCTTCAACAAGGAGAAGAGGTTTGCCTCTTCTAAAAGAGCACTCTAAAAAGTGCTCTGTGGATGCTGATAAATACACAGGGCTCCCAGGGACTTCATCATTCCTCTTTTAATTCCTAATTTAAGTGCCAAAACTACTTCAGCACTTTCACAAGTCTCTGAAAAGTGGAACCTTTCCACTAATTGCATTTTGGGGGTTGTACCATCACCTTTTTTGAGCAAGGACTTGAGGCCGGGCAAGACTCCCACATGAAGCACTGCTCTCTGTGAATCACCTGCATTTTCCACAGAAAACAAAAATTAAAAATCTCCGAACCAGGTGCTGTGTTTCATCAGCACCAGTAAAGGAGATCCATCCTGCAGTGGAAGTGTGTGCACCCATTTCCAAGCCTGTGTGTATACATCTCAATGAATGAAAATGCATTTCAGGAAACAAACACAATAGAAACCTTCTACTATTATAACTCTGTTTACTAACACCAGCAATGGGTTTTTCTGTGCTGGAAATAGCACAGCACTGCTCCTGCGAGGCACCTGGAGCTTACATCATGGTGCTTGGAGCACAAATGCATCAACCCAGCAAGGATGCTTCCTCTGGCCAGCTTCAGCTGTGCCAGAAACATTCACTTTTGCATAGCAACTGCAGAATCAGCAAGACCTGACAGTCCTGGAAGGAGACTCCCAGCAGCATCAGTGGCTGTGCTGCCTCCAGGCTCAGCTCAGACCTGGCATGGTACCACTGTCATCAGCAGCAGCAATTTCTCCAGACAGGACTGACTTAGCAGTGCTTATGGTGCCTGGTCTTATTTTCCCTGCTGAAACCTGCTCAAACACACAGAATTTAGAGCTGTTTCTGTTTAGTTCTACACAGGTGCATGACTGCCCATGAAAAGCATTCCGTTTTTGCAGCACTGGAACTCTCAGCAGCTTTCGTGGCTTTTTACAGAGAACACCTCGTAGGAGGTACATGCCTTCTATCAGCCATCACATTCCAGGCTTTACTGCAGACAGTGACAAAAAAAAAATCTGGTTTTCCCCCAAAACACCCTGAATATCATTTAGGTTTATGCCCTGCCATCAAAACTAATAAGATCTTCTGACACTTCACTCTTTCAGGAGGAAAGCTGAGTCCCCAATCTCTGTGGTTGGGATGTCCATAAAATACATTCAAAATATAACCAAGGTCATTAGTCCCAGGTTATTATTCCTACAGATTCTAGAAGACATCTGATTGTATTTCCATAGATGATTTTTCATACCCATTTAAAAATAAACACAGTGCAAGTGACTGCTGAGCAAAGACGAGCTTCTTGCAGCTAAATTCCCAGCTGCTATTCCACCACTGGAAACTAAAGTACTCACAGGGCAGAGGGGCTCTGGAGTGGCCTCCAGACCAGAATCCTTCTCCCTACCTTAATCTCCTGCAGCTTCTGAATTCAATCTGTGTCACACCCTGCGACAGCACACAGCATTGCTCTCACATGCCTGAGAGGAGGCTGCATTTCACTTAATGCAAAACCAATTTTTCAGTCGAGTTTAGCATGAAGGGCACTAATGGAATTGAAACTGTCAGATAATTTCTCCTAGGAAGCAGAGCAGGACCTCTTTGGATCACAGCAAATGAAATCCTCATTAGAGTCACACTGACTCTAAAGCACTGAGCCATTTGGTAAATAGGGAGTTCCATATCAGCAACATTTTCCAGTTAATGTAGGAAGAATTATGATGCAAAAGTAAGTTTACACACTGAGGGCCAGGTCACCATCTGGTTTTTTTGCTGACAAAGCTCTGCTATAGTGTGCTGCTTGGCTGATTAACATCTGAGGGGACTCAGAATAACCTTGAAATCCAGAGACGGACTTCCTCATCCTGTCTTTATCAAAACCCTGTTGAAGTCAGTGGAGGTTTTCCTGTTGATCTCACTGTAATCCTTATTCATAATTTAAGTGGGATCACAGTGTGAGGCACAAGCACACTTACCTATTTTTCTCCAGTTCCAAGACGAGCTCCTGGCCTTCTGCCTTTACTGTAACTTCAGCTCGGAGTGGATGCTGTGTGCAAGAGAGAGGCTGCCTGTTACTCACACATCATAGTTATGAACACACCCACAAATACAAACTGCTCCCCTGGGAATTGCAGCTGACCTTAAAGCACCCCTTGCCTTCCTCCTACTTCAGACCTGGAGTGATGGGGAAGGGAAGGGATGTGCCACGGTGGCTCCCAGCTCCAGGCACGCTGCTGCATCCCACAGCACAGCTATGCAGAGCCAGGAAGCGGTACAGGCATCTGCTGGGATGCTGCACCTGAGCTAGAGACACCTCCTGCTGTCTCAGGAGAATAATGTGCTCAGATGAGGCAGCAAATCCTGGTGCTGGAGTCCTTGGAGGTTGGATGGGAAGGGCTCCCTGCACCCCCCTCTCCTGTAGACTGTGCTCAGCACCATATCATAGGACATCCCAGCTTGCCCCAGAGGCTGAAGAGTCAAATATCTGAGCTAGTTAACCAAAGCTTCCTTTGTTGTCACAGCAGAAAGACATTTTTGGGAGCCTATTTCAGGATGCGAGGAATCGCGCCTCTTCCAGAGATTTTCACATCGTTCCTTTACGCGCAGAAAGTGCCAGTAAAAGGCAGGCAACGGGGACCCTTGGATGCCTTCAGACTCCAGCCACTGCACAGACAGTATTTCACAGCTGTTGTTGTTTTAGTCCCAGGAAACCATGACAGCAGCTTTCTAGTGTGTTCAAGCACACGCCACAGCCCTGGTTTGCAACGTGCCTGCAGCTCCACAGCAGGACAGAGGACAGCTGCCTCCCCAAGGCCTGCTGGTCTGAACAGAATCCACCCCAGTTTCTTAGTGCAAGGGCAAATGTAGACACTAACCCCAACATTTAAAAAACCCAAATCATTCCAGAGACTTAAAGCACAGACTAAGATTTTGAGAGGAGCAACTGGAAGAGGCTCTGAGGTCTGCAGTTTTACCTCCCTCAAAGTAGAACCACTACATAAAGTCAGCTTGGGATTTCCAAGTCTGAATGCTTTCTCATAAAGAAACTGGAGGAACAAATTCCCCAGAAGATAAATAACTCATATTAATATAACAATGCACTTTTTTCAGCTGGAAGAAAAAAGAAATCATGAGGGCTGGTGAAATTATTAAGCCATGGAGTTTTCTAAATCAGTGTTGGAGGAGACTTAGCAGAACAGAACACTGAAAGTGAAAGAAGGCAAGGCTGGCTGAATGGGGTGTTCTGTCAGCCCAGAGATATGCTCACTTGCCATTTCATCAAATACAAATATCTCTTTTCATCAGCTCCCTGCTCATATTCTGGGTTTTGCTCATCCTCCCTTCAGTTTCCAGGACGTGGCATCAGGCCCACGCAGATGATGCAAAACAAGTTAATACATTTAGGATATACAAGAAAGGATAATTGCAAGAGGCACAGTTCCATTTACCGAGTCACAGGTGCTCAGTTCATCTCAGGCTAGGTCTGTTTCACTCACTACCATGAAAGCACTGGAGGTTGCCTCACCCATAGCTGAGGGTCTCCATCACCACAAAAGTCTCTTCACAAAGGTTGTGCAAATATCATTACTACTAATGTCTCCCTCCCTTCTCCTTCAGTAATCCCACTGCCTCAGAGTCCGTCAATTGCTGTGTAAATGAAATATCCCAGCTGTATATAAGCTTTGCTAACACTCATTTCAGAGCCAACAGGAACTTGCCTGAAACAAACCAAGTGTGACCCCTGAGACCCAGCAAATTTGTATAAGGGGAAATGCTCTCCAGATGTATTTGCATCACTATCAATAACAGAACCAAAACTTGCAGGCAGCATTGCAAGGGCATTTTAAAAAGAATTAAGATCACGAGAGAGTCATTGTAGAGTTTTTTGTGTGTAAGAGGACACAATAATAACTTTTAGAAAGTCTCATCATATGGAAAAGACCCATTAATAAATTCCCAAATAACACCACTACATTCAAGAAAAATGGCATGTCTCCATAATGCTGTAGCTTCTCTTTTTTTGGTTCACAATGTAAAAAACATACTCTGGAGTTCCCTTTTTTACTTAATCACACAACTGCAATTACTTCTTGATTGCAACAACACAAAGCCTGGGAAGGCTGAACTGTGTTTTGTGTTTGATGTTGTCAGGATCTCAGTGATTGTCAGAGTCTGGAGACGATTGACACATCACTTCATTCATCCATGTAACAGCAGCAGGGGTGAGATGTGTATTAACAGAGACACAGCTAAACCCACCTGAGCTGCTGGCTGGCTTTTCTTACCTCGCAAAGCACCCTCACAGCTGGGATTCCCAGAACCAGAGAATGGTTTGGGTTGGAAGGGACCTTAAAGATCATCTTGTTCCATCCCCATGCCATTGGGCTGGAACACCTTCCACTAGGAAAGATGGCTCCAAGCCCCATCCAACCTGGCCTTGCACACATCCAGGGACAGTGCATCCACAGCTTCTCTGGGCAACCTGTGCCAGGGCCTCACCACCCTCACAGTCAAAAATTTCTTCCAAATATCTAATTTAAACCTGTCCTTTTTCAGTTTAAAGCCATTCTCCCTTGTTCTGTCACTCCATACCCTTGTAAAATGTCCCTCTCCAGCTCTCTTGCAGCTCTTTCAGGTACTGAAAGGTGTGACAAGGTCTTTGCAGAGACTTCTCCAGGATGAACAACCCCAGCTCTCTCAGTCTGTCTTCATAGGAGAGGTGTTCCAGTTCTTGGAGCATCTTTACTGCCCAACCCTGGCCTGGCTCCAACAGGTCTATGTCCTTCCTGCGCTGGGGATCCCAGACACAGCACTGCAGGTGGGGTCTCACCTGACCAGAGTAGAGGGTCAGAATCCTGTCCCTTGACCTGCTGGTCACAGTTATTTTGATGCAGCCCAGGACACAGGTGGCTTTCTGGGCTTATCTTCTCCTACAGCAGATTCTTCTATCCCTAAATGCCACTGATTGCATGGCCCCGCTCCCCTTTCACAGACATCGATCAGGTAGCTACAGACCGAGGCTTTAAGGCATGGCGGAGGGCAGGGTGAAAGCAGTTCCCAGAAGTGCCAGCCAGCTCACACAGCCTTTCCTGCGATCTGGAGGAGCTGTGGCAGCTCCTGGCTCATCCTCGCAGCTTCACAAACCCGAAACGCGCATCGCCAGGTGCTGTGCTACCCGCCGACATCCCCCCTGCCCCGGAAAGGTAGGGCTGCAAACAAAGCAGAAACCAAGCGCTGGGCGCGACCTACCTTGGGGCTGCCGGGGCCACCCGGGGCTGCCCAGCGCGGCACCACCACCTCGGGCTGGAGCTGCACCTCAGCGGCCGCGGCTGCGGAGAACAAGAGGAGCGGCTCAGCACCCCTGGCCCCTCCGCACCCCGGCGTCAGACAGCACGAACCCGGGGCGGGAGAGGAGAGGGAGCTTTGCGCTGGTTGTGGAAAAGCAGGAGGATCCCCCATCCATCCATCCATCCATCCATCCATCCATCCATCCATCCATCCATCCATCCATCCATCCCCGGGCGTTCCCGGAGCCGGAGCGCTGGCGCGGAGCTGTCGCGCAGCTCCGCCCGGGCACCCCGCACTCAACCCGGGCATTCCGCACTCAGCCCGGGCATTCCGCACTCAGCCCGGGCATTCCGCACTCACGGGGCGGCAGCCGCAGCAGCAGCGAGAGGGCGATGCCGCAGAGCAGCCCCGGGCCCCTCATGGCTCCGGGCAGGGACCGCGATCCTCCACCGCCGCCGCCGCCGCCCTATAAACCCGCCTGGCGCCGCTTGTCCCCTCCCACCGCGGCACCGCGCCCGCCCGCAGCCCCCTCCTCTCCTTCTCCCTCCGCACACCCCGGGATGCTCCCGGTGCTCCAGCGGCTCTGCCCTCCGGCGCGGGGCTGAGCTGGGCTCTGTCCCCCTCCGGGGCAGGGGGAAAGCCTGGGCACCTCCCTGGGGCTCCCTCTGCAAAACCTCCCCTCCGGCGCCTTCGTCAGCACAGAAATCCATTGTGCGTCCAAAGCTAGGGAAAAGGGGACAGCTGGGGGAAGGAAGGAGCTCTAGAGCTGCTTATTTATTTGTTTGCTATATTGATGTGCAATCTTATCATAGCTGATCCCATGGCTCCAGAGACACCCTAAATCTGTCCCCTCCTGGGAAATACATTACTCCTGGACAGCTGAAGGGATACAGGATAGATTTTTATGTGCCTGTATATAAGGACAGAAGGAAAGAACGTTCACTGCCTGTCTCCCGTTATGGTCAATGGAAGGGCTGGGCTTGAGGAAGGACTTGGGAACATCCACAGCTCGTATTCCCAGTGCTGCCCTTCAGGGATATCCACTCACTGCCATGAGGCCCCCAAAGGAGCATCCCTGTCTTCTCCTGCATCCTTCAGGGCTGAGCCAAGGCTTGAAGTCGACACATCATCTCTTTGATGGATCTCTGCCCCTCAGGGAGCTGCACAACTCTGTCTCACTGCTGAATTAGCCCGTAGGGTCAGGATTGCACCACGAGAGGAGAGTCCGAGTTAATGGGGCCACGCTGAGGTTACCAGCTGCAAACACTGGGGGACTCCACGGTGCTGTAGAAGCTCCTTGCACACACTGAGCCCACAAAAAGCAACTGCCTTCTCTGTGTCAGCGTGTGACTCCCAGCCAGCTCAACTGCAGCCCCACTCAAGGCTGCAAGGGTTGACTGACATGGATTTTTATGGGGTCAGCTCCGAGTGGCAGGAAGTGCCATTACCTCTTAGCCACACTCCTCAGACAGACATTGATCTGCATTATCCATTCAACCCTCTCCATTCATCTCTATGCTTGAAGTGTCTGTGTAGGT
This sequence comes from Corvus cornix cornix, assembly GCF_000738735.6. Taxonomy (NCBI): domain Eukaryota; kingdom Metazoa; phylum Chordata; class Aves; order Passeriformes; family Corvidae; genus Corvus; species Corvus cornix. The sequence continues at coordinate 4,950,633 of NC_046343.1, read as the reverse complement.
GAACCACCAGGGAAATGAGAAATGGGGAGAATGTGCACGTGGATAGGTTTTCAGAGTGTATCAGTAAATCAGGCTGGTAGGAAATGAATACTCCCTTCAAAATAAAGGTTTGCCAGATAACAGTAATGATTCTGTCTCTTGTCCAGAGGATTATTTATGCTATTAAAAACTCTAATCTCTTTTGTACTGAAGGTCTTTGCTGGCTCTTGCCATGGCTGCCCAAAGGAAATGTGACTGTTCCCACTTGCAGATACCATTTTGGTTTCTATCTTACATATGTCCCCTTTGTCCCCCAACACTTCAAACACTGAACCTCTCTGATTCTGTGAAGGTCAGTTTATTCCTGATACCAGCCTGGGAGAGGAAAGTCAGGAACTGTAGGGACACCTAGAAAGAATAATCAGGGTGAGAGAGCTATAAACGACATTTTAGCTGACCCACGGAGGTAATGAATTTTCTTGACACAACTAAATCTTGTTTCTTAGAGCAAAAAATACTGGGGAAAAATTTCAGCTCTTTTCTAATCATATGGAATATCCTGAAGGGAAATCTTGATTTTTTTTTTTTTCTCCTGTGAATTCCCCTACTTATTTATAGCTGCCTGTAATATAGAACAAAACAATGGCACTATTGTGCATGTCTATATTATAAATAAGTTAAAATGCAAGCCAAATTTAGACACAAATTTAGCTACTCTGCTTTCATCCCTGCATAAAATTTCTGTCTACCCAAAGGAAAAAAAACCCACTTTGATACAAACATGTATGCTCGTACTAAAGGACTGTCACAAATCTTCTCAGTACAACAAATCTTTGCAGGGACTGCTCCATATATTTCTCTAAAAGAAGATCAGCTCAAAAAAGAAAAAAATTGAATAAAAAGAGCCTTATTTAAAGATTACTAAAATATTTATGCCAACGTCTATTTGCTTGTGATTGTTTTCAGTGTTCAAGTATCATAAAAATACGTGCAATATTTGCACTTCTTATATAGTGATATTTTTACCTTTGGATCTTGGTAATATGAGAATTGATATCTCAATTTATAAATAGAAACAAGATTTTATAAAAATAAACCAGAAACTCCCTGTATAAAAATAAAATGACAGGCTGTGCAGTGGTTATATATAGGTGACTCTATCTATATATTTATGATACATCATTTACATTATTGAGACATTGCTGTATGGAAAGATTCAGGATATTTTAGCCTTATTAACAGTGCTCTGGTGCTCTAACGCTGCCTCTGGCACAGGATGAGTCAGATCCTGCCTGTGCCCACTTGTTCAAAAGCTCTTCCCTAAGTCAGTGGGACATTTGCTGGATTTCACAGAAAAAGGTCAGACTTCTGGTTATCTAAGAATTACACAGGCTCAGACTCATTTCCTCCAGGATCCAAACCACCTGATTAAGAGTATCAGCTGGGAATTTCAAGTCTGCTCTGTTCCCTCATCTGTTACATCCCCCATGGCCAAGGCATGGAGCAGCAGCCTCCGTGCAGCACCCTTAGGCTCAACAATGAGGTGTTTCAGCCTCCCCAGGGCAAAACTGATGACAGAGCTTTTGCAGAGGGGGTTCTGCACTTGCTCGACAATTTGCAAGATGATTTAATGCTACTGTTGTTAGCTGAAAAGCAAAAGATGATGATTCTTCTTTTACATTCATAGTAAATCAGGAATTAGGCACAGAGAAGGAAACAGACCTGCAGAGGAAAATGCCCGTTCAAGAAACAGACTTGAGCAGAGAATGACTCGGACATGTATCAGAGCTCAGTAATATTCCATTGCAATTCTCTCTTCAGAAATGGGAAAGGCTGTGGAACAAAGTGCTCTGAGAAGACTCCTGCTGACACTGAAGGAAACGTTAGCCAGAATCAAAGTCTTAGCAGGAGAAGGGAGAAGACTGTCCTGCCTAACCTCTGCATTACAGACACTCCCACTGATGACAGAAATGTTATGACTTTGGCTGACTTGAGTGGAATGTGCAATCTCCCATTTTACAGAACATTCTTCTTGTTCAGGTCATTCAAAATGATCAAAGGAGGGAGGCTGTGAACCCGTGAGGGAAACTGGAGATTTAAGAACGAACTCCTTTATCCTGAGTCCTAACACTTGAGAGCAGCTTCAGCTGACCCAGAATATTCTGTTTAGCTTTGGTTTTCCACCACCCATGTAGGGCAGCAGGGATATTTGGAAGGGCCCTGGAGCAGCTGTCCTGCCAAAGAGGGAGAAGTGCTGTAAGATGATCAGCAGCTAGACAAGGGCTTGTCCCGATGTGCCGATAGCAAAAGGGTATCAAAGCACTCCCTGGGCTTCTTTTAAAGGGTGGGTCACTGCTACCACTTTCTGCTATGACTTCTGCTTCATTCCTGCAGACAAGTGAACTTGAAGGAGATTGTACCTGCAGACATCTTTTTAACTGTATTTCCACATGTGAAATGCTATAATCTTCTCTGTGCTGTCTGCAAACTTCTCCAACACAACAGTGATTATACTGAAGTAGTTCATTCTCAGAAGGGAAACAGGTATAACAGCACAAGGGCTTTTAATAACATCCAATCCATAGAAGTGTCCAGTAATTTTGGAGAGGAAAGTTGTCTCTGTAAATGGATAGCCACAGGCAGTGATGCAGGGAGGCACCGCACGTCTTTAGACTTCTACAGCAGCAGGAAGAAAACAAACTTTGTGCAGAAAATCTGCACCTGTTTTTCAAGCTGAGAAGGATCTAAGGTGGTTTTTAGTTTAGATTAAGGTAAACAGTAAGGAAGAAAATAATTTTAAGCAAGTAGAACATGTCCCTCACATCCCAGTTACCTTCTGCACTGCCATGAAGGCTTGCAGGAGGGCACACAGTCACCAAGGGACTGGCCCTGCCTGTGCTGGCCTAGACTGGCCACTTCACACTGCCAGAGGAAAGTAAGAGCACAGATACTTGGCACTTCAGAAATCTGTATTTAGGAGAAGTTTGTAGGTGAGCTGAAAACGACCTAGAAAGGGGAACTAAAAACCTCTTCTATCACATTTTCCCAGCTACAGGGCTGCCAGACATGCTGAGGGATGATGCAGAGGAAGCCAGGTTTGAGTGGGTTGTTTGTATAACTTTCACTTCTGTTGTAGACAAGACAGGAGAGCCTTCAAGAGAGCTCAGCTGAGGGCTGGCTCCAGTGACACAGACCTGCAGACACAGATCCCTAACAACCAGTCCAGGACATCAGCTCTAGCTGGGAGGGAAGAAGGGATCACACTTACATGTAGTTTCCCATTAGTATGTACAGGATGTGTTAAACCAGTCCTCTTTTCCTCTGGGCTTAGCAGAATTTATCAGAACAGTTGTGTACCATTCTAGATTCTGGTGCATTGAAACATGTCTGATGTCTTACACCACACGGTATAAAAAAAAAGATGGGAGAAGAGGGAAGTTAGATCTAGAGAACGATCCCACAAACAGCTGTTTTATACCCCGAAACAGGCTTGTGGAGGAATTAGTACATTTGGCCACATGCATTCCTGCAGGCCAGATCAGCTTTCAGTGAGAATTTAGAAATGAACAGGCATTTTCTACTATTTATAAGACTTTCCTCTTATCCAAACAGCTCATCAGACTCTTCAAAATGACCTGTGCAACTTACTAAAGCTACGTGGGTTTCCCATTGAACACACTTGACTGAAAAGGTGGTGTTGAGGAAAACATTTATTTCCCATTGTATAATATTTCTCTGGATTATAATATGTTTTAAAAATTACAATACTTGAAAAAACTTTACTTCCTCTTCCTCATCACTGTCAGTTACATTGACAATGTAAGTGCTGGAGGGAGTAGATGGGGGGGATGGCAAAACCTCCTCTACCACTTCCACATCCAGCTGTGGCAGGGGGCTCAGAACTCGCTCCTCACTGTAGGTGCTCTGACTGAACACAATTTCGGGGCTCCCACAGACGTGCTGGTTCTCACACAGCCTCTCTTCTGAGTATGGCCTGAAATGATAGTCTTCATCCAGAGGGGAAAGGATCACCTCCTGCCTCTGGTTCCCCTCTTCATAAAAGCCAAAGCACTGAGGCACTGAGCTGGAGAAATTCCCGTAGCCAAATGGAGCTCTGAGTGGGAATGTGCTGCAAGGAAAGAGATTCAAAGCTGGCTTTCAGAAATGTGGGGCTGCACAGTGACACTAATGTTCTATGCCACTCAGCTTATCCTGTTTTTTAAAACCTACAAACTTTAAAACCATGCCTAATTTCAGCACTAGGACCATAACAAGAGTCATTCAGATTCCATTTCTGTGCATAAGCATTTGTTCAACCTCATATACACATAAGGTTGCTCTGAGAACAAACATAATTTATCAATTATGCATTTATCAATCAAATAATACCATGCATAAACCAGCATGCAGTGAGTTAATCAACATACTCAGATTAATAAAACAAAGCATCAAAAGTCAGTTTGTCTAATTTCTGCATGCCGAAATTTGTGACAGACCTGGGGTAAAAAGCTCTTATTTATAATTTTTACTGATCTCTTTCATCTGTTACACTGTTATCAAACAGGACAGAGAATCCTTGTGCCCAATATGTGGTTGTCAATGTTAATATTTAAAGAACACACAGTGATACATTTTTATAAAGTAACCACATAGTAAATTGCAGGAAGTTACTATGTCAAATGGAACCGTATTCCTCCAGTGGCAGATGCCTGAATTTTCATTCTGATGCAGAATGACACAGGGATTGTAATTTACAGTATTTTAGAGAAATTCACTACATTGTGAAGAAAACAAAACATGTGAAGAAGTAATCGAGCTCTACAGTGCAGACATTGTAAAGACATTGATACAATATCTACTGATGTTTCGATGGGACTATTCATCATTCCAATCTAGTATTTAAATCTTTAGTGCATACATCTGCACTTTCAGTTCAGAAATCATGACTCCAGTATGCAAGAAATGAGTTTATAGAACAGACAACTTATAAATCATTGTATTAGAATGACCCTGGCATTAAGAAAGCTGCCAGCCTTCAGAAGTCCATTAATGTGTGAAATCAGAACAATCTTTTATGCTGCAAGAACACTCTTCTCTCTCAGAGGCCTCACAAAACTGTCTCCTTTCAGACACCAAGGGCTGAGCAAAGATCATTTTTAGCAATTTTGGGAATATGTGTCCTGTGTTTCTTTAAAGGACCCCAAAACCAGAAACATCTTGTATTGCACTTACCAGCTCCTGAAGTTCTTCTGAGTTTAATGGGTCATCATTAGCCCTAATTAAAGACCAGGTGGTCTTATTGCCACAGGAACACACTGGTTGTTACTACTAGTGAGAATGAGCAGTGTACAAACAGGCAAATTTTAAGTCTAATAATCATAATAATTTGTTAGGTTTGCTACTGTGCAGTCATGAAAGAAAAGTGATGCCCTATAAAGAATAAGCATCAGATGACTTGTGTTTGAGCTGCCCACCTGCACCAGGGCACTGGTGCTTTCTGTGCATGCTCAGCTCAGCAGATGTCCTACGGGACACTACATGTGTTAGCTTGGAAATTCTTCTATTAGGGGATGTCTGACTGACTGTTCAGAGACTGAAAAGGAAGAACTAGGAATTACTGCTTACACAAGAATTCTGCAGGCACCTCCCACCAGGCTGGGTTTCAGAAATATTAGCACTTATGGCAATCACAGTGTACCCAGGAGACATCTCCAGGGCACACCTACTTTAATTCTATCTGACCATTTTCGAAATATATTTACATTATCTCTACCTAACGCTCTTCTGCCTAAATCAACTGCACTTAGAGCCATAAAGTGGAAAGAAAATACTTGTGTTTTCCATGGCCTTAGGAGTGCCAATTACTGCAATAGTTCTATGGAGCCTTCAGTAACTGGGCACATATTACGAGCAGGCTGAGGCCAGGGGGTCCCACCACACGGCAGCTACAGGAAGGTAAGAGCTCCTTTCCCTCTGAAAGCTCCATCTGCTTTCTGCAAGTCAAAAGACTCTCTGTCTTTCAGCATTTTTTCTTACTGGTATTGAAATGGTTTCATTACCTTGAGGGGAAACAGCGAGGTCCAGGTATAAAGGAAGGGTGGCAAAATGGATACTGAGGAGTTCCTCCAAACAAACTGGCTGGTTGTCCAATGGGAGCAGACACATAGGCAGGGGAGGGAATAAAAGGGGTAGCCTGGGGAAGAGGTATGCCTCTAGGAAAAACAGAAACCCCTGGGATCTCACTGTTAGCGACAGAAAACCTGCCACTAGTGGTGCTGATGTTACTTGGGTTTCTGCTGCTGAAGCTCTCAGCGAAAACGGGTGCAGGTCTCTTCAGGGAGAAATTGAGCCCAGGTGATACAAAAGCTTCTGTCTGAGCAGGTTCAGCAAAGTGCTGTGATGAAACTACAGGGTGCAGGGACAGAGTTGGAGCTGCAACAGCCACTGACGTGGGGCTTGCAGCCGTGGTCTGGAAAAGGGTCATGGGCCCAGCGTGTTGAATGGAAGAAGCTGGCAGATGGATGGCAGGAGACTCACCTTCGGGAAACAAAACAGTTATTTATCAGACATGAGTACAGAGTTCTGATAAACAGCAGCAGAGCAAACCACAGCATTTCTGAGCAGACACAGAACATTTCTTCATGAACTTTCCCGGCAACTCATGTCATACATCTAATGTGTTTTGACAAATGGGTTTGGAGCCCACACATTAAAGCTTCCTTCCATAGAAACCCAGGGGCGGAAGGAAGTGGCTAATGAGCTGTGGCTATGGGTCTGGTGAGGCATGTCCTGTCCTATTAAGGCCCCATAAGGGTTGGAGTGTGCCTTCAGCTCAGAAGACCTCACAAGTCTACTGAGTTGGAGTGAGCCAAATTTAAAACAAATCTTTGTGCTGAGGAGTGTAAAACACCCTGATCTCCAATATGGTTCCTTATTTCACCAATGAATGTACGACTAGACAATTTCACTTTGAAATGTTTTGCAGAGCACCAACTTCAATGTACACTTTCAAATCACACCTCATCAACAGGGCTGCCTTTATAGGGAAAGGTTTCAAAACACATTGCATAAAAGTTTTCAAACATCACTAACTCAGAACTTCACCAGAGCAAAGCTGAGTGTTCTTTTGTTTTAATATCTCCAAGCATTACCACACAGCATAATCAGGCATTTCATTTTCTTGTCTCATTGCAAAGAAAGCAGCCCTTGTCAGGATGCTTAAAGAAGAAAATGCCATTGCCTGGATCTGAGCTGTCTGCTGTTGAAATCCACTATCCATGCACTGACAGAGCCTGAGCTCTTTCTCTCAGGAATATGCAGATCAGCTCTTACACTGGACTGAGGGTTCTCACACTACACTCTATTTCACTGCCAGTGTGGAGTTCTTGTAAAAACAAAGATCCTTCCAGGGTATCTGTGAGGTGGAGACCAAACAAGGGAAAGATGCAGCTGTAGCCTAACAGCTTAAGTAGCACAAAGTGTTGGGTAGTAGCCACAGCTTCTCCAGGCAACCAGTGGCAGGGCCTCACCATCCTCACAGCAAAGTTTCCTCCCAATATCTAATCTAAACCTACTCTCAGTTTGAAGCCATTTCCCCTTGCCCTGTCATTACATGCTCTCGTAAATACAAGCTCTTACTGGAATAGGTAAATTCTGAATTTTTTAAATAATTCACTAGAGAAAACTCACAGACTGGACGTGCAATACTGTTCTTAACGTTGGAGTTGACAAAAGAGTAAGTAGGTGATGAGAAGGGAAGGGTGCCAGCTGGGTTTGTAGTGATGGTACTCTGGGAAGTGCCCGAAAATGCAGCAGAGCCAGGTGGTGGAGAACACTTCTTTTTGTTCGGCTGATAAACCCAACCTGTCAGAGATGAAAAAAAAAGCAGACATCCAATATTTTGGATGGTTTCATTGTTTATCTAAAGCTCTGTTATCTGTAATTCTGAAGGATCTGATAACACAAGTCCAAAACCTGCTCCTGTAGGCAATGGCAATGCTCCATTTGTTTTGGTGAGCTGGAAATGGGGAATTTTACTGGAGATGGAAATGAAATAGAAATATTTGGGCATTGTTGAGATGTTACCAAGTAGTGCCTGCTTGGGAGACAAAGAAATACCGAACAGTGGGGAGTGATGTGGCCCAGCTGAGGAAAGCACATTAAGGAGAACATGACACTGGCACTGTGGGCTTTCAGTGTGGAACAAAACCACTACTATTCAAAATGTGGATCTTTCCTCATTGTTTCCTCAACCCCTTAAGTCTCACATACATCTGCAGGTTACAAGATGTAACAGAAAATATAACCCACTAGGAACCCTGCATAGATTTTGGGAGAGTAGGTTTGCCTTTGCCTGACAACATTAACCAAACACTTATAGACATATGAATAAATGTATTATGAATTTACACTGAGCTGCTTGGTTTCTTACATGGGTTAACTCTTAATGCAACTTTAAACACCTTTTTTTTTTTCTTTTTTTGAAAGATGCAAGGAGAGAGGGAGAGTGATGCTCTTTTCCTTGTTTATGACAGATTAGACAGGATCATGAATGAGCAGCATTATGACAACAGAGAGAGAAAGGATCACAACATCTGGTATCTCAACAGCATTTTAAAAGTGTTCAAAGTACTTATGCTCCATTATCTTCTGGATAAATGAATTTGTTAAGGGTACAAATTTTAACACTTGACAAAAGGCTGAGAAACAACATTTTCCACACCATTATTTGGGAACCTCAAGCCTACATGATGAAGAATCCCACAGAATACAATGCTGTTTGTGCTTCCTGTGACATTTCCCTTTCCTGCTTTTAAGGAATGGATGCATGTGTCACCACAGGCCACCTGGGCAGCTCTTTCTGGAGCAAGGAAACTGATGCAGCAGGCCATGTTCACAACAAACTCGCTCTCTGGCCATTAGACTACTAAAGCATTCAGAAGAGCTGCTGTAGCTGTGGTGGTCTAAGCACCATCATTTTGAATGCTTTAAAAAATTCATACAGTTTCAAGCACACAGAAGGATTGTGTATTGCTTGCAATATTTGTGATTTTTTTTCTATCTCCATTACTTGCTATAATGCAAGAGATTGGTTTTCCAAAAAGCCCTGCACTTCTAAAGCATTCAGGTAAATAAACAAGATGTTTACCAGGAAATTCCTCCCTGTGCCTCAGTTTTATTTTGTTAGCTTCCTCGTAATACGGCTGCTTCTGCTCTTCAGTGAGTTTGCTCCACTCCAGGCCGAGCTGAACACTGATCTCTGCATTGTTGGCACCTGGGTTGGCTTTGGCCACAGCAGCCCTGTGGATCCGGGCCCACACCATGAATGCATTCATTGGACGCTTCACACGGCCACTTTTGGTCTTGCTGAATGGAGTGTCTGGCATCCCTGTGCAACAAGGCAAGGAAAGATCATCATCTTCCAGGGAATACAGCAGGTCACACTCAACATTACACCCAGAAGATGCTTGGCAACAGCACCACTGGAGCTTTGGAACAGATAAAACTCACTGCTTATTTGGAGAGCAGTTCCTACAAAATAACTAAAGCTGAGTATCCTCCACTGCCCTTTGCTGAGTCACTGCACAAGGAATCAGTTACCTGGCTTTCGTTACATATAATTAAAAAAAAAAAAAAAAGAAAGAAACAGGGACTGCTACCACACTAGTTTGGATTTCAGTTGGCTTGCTTTCTTAGGAATTTATAAAGTAAACGTTGTATAGCACAGACCACACCACAGCAAATGTGTTATCACCACCAGAACTATGTATCCAAAGCCCTAAGGATGCAGGGACTAGGACTAAGGATGCTAGGGCTGTTTAGTCCCACACCTGTGCAGTCCCTGCCTTCTCAAGTGAGGTTGTCACTGTTTCAGGTTTCTGCTTGGGTTTTGTTGTGTTGGGTTTTTTTTTTTCTTTTTTTTCTTTTTTTGGATTTGGACACTCATTTTGTCGGAGGAACCTGTGTTCCCAAACGATTGTTACATGATACCTGGCTTTGGCTCTTTGTAAACACCGGCTGCATTTTAATTGAGTTGGCAACATGATGAATCTCCAGGCCCCTTAAAACTAATCCCTGAGCAAGCAATTTCCTCTCTGGAAAAGGTTTAGAAATTAACTTTTTCACATAATCAATAAAGGGGAAAAGTCTTTAAGACCTTACTTAAGTAATTAATTTTGAAAGTCTAGATATTAAAAAAAAAAAGGCTTCTAATCCAGATGTTTCAAAATACTCTTCATTTAACGTGTCCAGATTTTCTCAGAGAGGTGTACAAGTACTTTGTAGCTTTAAAAATCAAGCACATTCCTGACCTTAAAACTGCAATCACAACTCAGTGTAATTCTGAACACTGTCCTAAGGGGGTTCATGCAGACAAGGCACAAGGTGACAAAAACTGCATTGATTGTAACAAACCACTACAGAACTCTGTGCTCCTGTGCTTTTGTGCCTTATGCTGTGCAAGAGAGTCATGCTAAACCCAGCCTATGCAAAGGGATGGTTCTCAAACACGACCTTTGCACTTGTGTTCTCCTGCCTGATAACCTGTCACCTGTGTGCCACCTTGCAAGCTCTCTGACCATAATACCTGAATCCGAGGGCAGGACTGTGAGGGGAACGTTTTGTGTTTCAATCTTTGGACGCTGCAGTAGAGGCTGCAACTGAACTGGCACTTGTTTTACCGGCACTGGAGTCACATGCATCAGCTGCGAGGGCAGAGGGCCTTGGAGCTGTACGTGGGACCTGGAAGGCAAGGACTGAAACAAGACCGGGATATTCTGATCTTGAGGAGGGTTTCCAAGCTCGCACAGGGATCCAGCCGGGGCATCGCTCTTCTCCACCTTCAGTGGGCGGGCCTCAAAGGCCACGATGGGTCGGTCCGTTCGGACAGCAGCTCTTCTCCAGGCCTTATTCCCACTTTGCTCCAGGACCTTCTCCTCGTTCTGGCGGTCACCGCTGCCCCCTTCATGGTCCCTTTCTCTCCTGATGACACCCCGGGCCTCCTTCTCAACCGCCGCCGGAGCCGAGATGCACTTGCTCTTCTTCGCTGCTCCTTCGCTGTGCCCGGGCCGGCTCGGATGCTCCTGCACTTGGACGCGTAGCCCTCCGAGGGGGCCCATGACCTCCCTGTGCCTGGGGGGCGACGCGGGGCTCGTCCGGGCGCGGAAGCGGCAGTGCCGGACCCTGCGCTCCATCGCTCCGCTGCCGCTCCTCGGCCGCCGCCACCGTTGCGCCAACGCTCCCCGCGGCCCCGCGCCGCCGGCGCGCACCGAACGCGCATCCCGCACCAACCGCGGAGCGCGCACCGAGCCCCAGCCCCGCCGGCTCGGTCGCGCTGTCCCCCCGTCCCGCGCCCACGGCCGCCCATCCCGTGCTCGTTGCTCGGCGCGCACGGACCGGGGCGCACGGGCCCCCAGCCCCGGCCCCGCGCCCCGCGGCCGCCATGGGCACCGCTGCCGGAGCCGCCCCGCGCTCCGCCCGCCAGCTCGGCCCGCCCTCCGCCGGCACCAGCGAGCGCTGCTCCGGGCCGCCCAGAAGGGCTCGGCGCCGCTCTTTCCGCTTCCGCGCCGGTCATGCTGCGCTGCTGCCGGGCGGCCGCGGCCATCGCTGCCGGCTGCGCTCCGGGCTCCCCCGCGCGGCTGCCGCGGCCTCGCCATGGCCAAGAGCAAGTTCGAGTACGTGCGGGACTTCGAGGCGGACGACACGGTGCTGCCCAACTGCTGGATCGTGGTGCGGCTGGACGGCCGCAACTTCCACCGGTGAGGGCAGGGCCGGGGCGGGCTGGGAGTGCTGCTCCAGAGCAGGTCCTGGGTGGTGCCCTGGTTGCGCTGGGCTGTTCCTGCCTGGCCTGTGTGAGTCCTGCGGGTGCGGGGTTAGAGATCCTCGTACCCCCCGGTCCCAGCGAACCTTCACTCGGCCTCTCCAGGGCAGGGAATTACTACTGGGGTTTTGTTTTCACGGGCTGCTTCAGAGCCGGGTGGTAGGGAATGGTGCCAGTGGGGAAACGTTCCCAGTGCCTTGGGTGTGCTGGGGAGGGACAGCAGCTGCTATAAAGGGATGTGTATTGGTGTTTGGAGTCAGTGTCTGTGTGGCATTCACCTTCCCTCGGGATAAATGGGGCACAGTTCCCTCGGCTGGTAGATGACAGAGGTTCTTGCTGGGATATGATCTCTGGTTTTGGAAAAGCTCTTGAGTTTTGATGAGTTTATTGATAATGTTGTCCTTAGTGGACTGAGTATTAAAGACACCCTGTGAGAAAGGGAGTTTACAGAAAGTGGTACTTGTTATCCATTTCCAATTAAAGTACATAAACCAACTGCTTTGAAAGACTGGTTGAGGTCAGATACTGGTGGGAAAGAGAATGGGTTACCCAGAGTGGATAGTGAGGATTTTTGTTACTGCTTTTCATACTTGGAGGGAATTCTTTTGTCAGTGTTGACATGATATTGGAAATCAACATTCATATAAAGCAAATACGAAGAAAATGAATGGGTTGGCATTTTTAGCAGCTTTTAAAAGGATTTTTATGCAATTATTTTTGCTTTGAAGGTTTTCTGAGCAGCATGAATTCAAAAAGCCAAATGATGACCGTGCTCTGCAGCTGATGACCAAGTGTGCCCAGACAGTGATGCAAGAACTGGAGGATATTGCTATTGCTTATGGACAGAGTGATGAATATAGTTTTGTTTTCAAAAAGAAGAGCAGGTGGTTTAAAAGAAGAGCAAGGTAACAGCTGCATTGATACTGAAGAGAACTTGTTTTTAACATCTCTCTGTAATTCTTCAGATTTGCCTTTACCTACACACAGAGGTTAGGAGGAGGGCTGGTGTTTACACTGCAGTTAATTCAGGTTTTTCATGTGGATTCTTTACATGTGGTCTTTCAGGAAAATATGTTTAATAATACAGAGTTTAAAAAAGTTGTATAAACAACTTATTATATAAACAATCAAGACATTATAAACAGACATTCTTTTAAGAAAATGTTACAATTCTCAGTACCTCTGTTCTTCAAAAGACTCTGTGCCATTGCTCATCTGTTTGGCCATTATTTAAGAAATGCTGCTCTCCACCAGAATTATCACTACTGGTACCTCTGATAACTACAGATACATAATCACACTCGTGTTTCTTTCTTTTTTTTCTCTTGTTCTATGTTTGCAAGTAAGTTCATGACTCATGTGGTCTCCCAGTTTTCCTCAAGTTACGTGTTCTATTGGAAGGATTATTTTAAGGACCAGCAGCTTCTGTACCCGCCAGGATTTGATGGACGAATTGTGTTATATCCCAGCAACCAGAATTTGAAGGACTACCTCAGTTGGAGGCAAGCAGATTGTAAGTGCTCCTAGAAAACAGAGATTTGTTCAACTGAGTTCACTTCCTCTGAACAAAAATGCCCTTTCTGCCAGTGTATTTGTATATATAGTTGTCAGTGAAAGAACAGCAGGTAGGGTGGTAGTTTTCAATAATATTACAATTGTTCCGGGCTTTGTATGGCTACAGAAATACTGGCTGAAATTTGGAGTGTTCAGGCTGCAGCTATGTTTGGTGCATCCTGAGAGTAAGTTCAGCACAGGAAATATTAGAACTGCTAATAGAATTAATTAATTAATCACGCTGTTCAGAGTTGGCTTAGCCAAGGTAATCTTTAATGAAGAGATGTGAATATTCAAATTCACAGCAGGTAGCAATTGAAAGTACTGAATATTCCATGTTAGAACAGACGTGGATTTTCTGGATTTATCTCTAGACCTTTGTCAGCGCCTAGTCCCTGTTGTCAAATGAAAATAATTTACATTAGACATAACACCCTTCAGCCTCTGCTCTGCCCTTCTTAGTTATAATGAAATCTGTCTTCTAGTCATGATATGCAGTACCTTAAAAACGGATTATAAACATTATACGTTCTTTAGAAACTGATTATATTCCCCATTACTCTTGGCTGTTTCTTGGATACAACTCTGGAAATACAGCTATTGTTTTCTAACTAGTCGCTCAGATTGGGTAAATAATCTTCCTCACACTCATTTCTATGTTTTCTCTAGGCCATATTAATAACCTTTATAATACAGTGTTCTGGATGCTTGTACAGCGAAGTGGTTTGACACCAGTGCAAGCACAGGAGAGGCTTCGGGTAAGAGTCTGCTGAAGTCGTGGTTTTTTACAGCTAAAAATTAAATCGTAAGATTTGCAAAGTGTCTTGCCTGCTCAGCAGCCCTGGCTGGCTTGTCTGTTCTTACTGTAATAATTTTGTGGGTGTAGATTCAACAACTTCTTGAACTGCACAGATGTTAATACCATTAGCAAAGAATGTATTCTTGGTAAAGTATTAGCAGGGTTTTAAGCTCTTAATTAGCAACTTCAGAAATCTTAGAAATGCCATAAAATGTCCAGTATCCAAACACACAAGGAACAATGGCATAATTCAGGTCCTGTACATTGCCAGTCCCTTCTGTTGTGTTTCATCTCCTTGTGCAGACTTCAGCAGATTATTTGTTTTCTTCTGGAGTCTCTTGATTGTCTTCTCTTTGTCTTGAAAATACAATAAAAACCCTCTCAGTTTTAATACTCATTTGGCAGTTGGAATTAACTCCTCTGTTGAGAGAAGCAATTAAACCTTCTGACTTAAAGGTGAAAAACCTTTACAAATGTCAGTCTTGCTTCCAATATTCCCCCCTCCTCTACCCTAGCGATACAGTTTGTTTGTTTTCTCTAAGAGTATTTTTCTTTTCCTTTCCTCTCAGGGAACTTTGGCTGGAGATAAGAATGAAATCTTATTTTCTGAGTTCAACATCAACTACAACAATGAACCTTTGATGTATAGAAAAGGAACTGTCTTAATATGGCAGAAGGTAAAAACCTGTATTGGTACTTGCTTTGTGCTCATGTTTTAAATAGTTACACTGTGGCAGACAGACTGCACTGTAAGAGCACCACATGTATCTCCAATGTATGTCTAGGAATAAATATATTTTAAATTAACTACATTTGCCATATCATGATGTGTAAGATGACTCATTGTTTTAGAGATGTTTTTGAGGTATCTGTTTCTACGAGCATAATTTAAAAACCAGTCTCTGAAGTCTGGTGTAGATACAAATTATAACCATTGAGGTGAAACATGTATCAGCAGATGACAATGTGTGTATCACCGGGGCCCTTCCCAGGATGAGGTCCCAAGTATATCCATGGCAAAGGAATTACAAAGTTCTGTTCAATAAGGTAACTCAGCTCATAGTTTGCTTAGTTCTTTTCTGCTTTAAGATAACTTGGAAATGTTCATTATTCTAGGATTGTGTCATTGATTTAGTGGGAGAAATTCCTGTCCTGTGTTTTTTTATTAGGTTTTTTTTTAATTAGAATTCTTGAATCCCCTCTGGAGCTTTATGTGTCTGCTAATGTGCCACCTGTATTTTCAGGTTAATGAAGTCATCACTAAGAAAATAAAACTGCCAAAGGAAGAAGAAGAAGAAAAGGAAGTGGAAGTGACCCGGACTAAGACTAAAGTTGTTCCTCTGCACTGTGACATCATTGGGGACCAGTTCTGGGAGGAATATCCCGAGATTCTGGCTGAGGATAGATGATATCTCTGATGAATATAACTGGTAGCTCACATTTTGCTCTGCTTGTGTTGTTGGCAAGTGAGGAATACAAATGGTGGCTGGCAGAGTTTGACCTGTAACCCTCTTCAGCAACTACACTGAGTTTAGCACTGTTGCTTCTAAAAAGAAGACACTGGTGCTGTCTGACATGCAAGGATATGCCCATATGGAAAGCTAAAATCCCACTTTATTTTGAGTGTTAAGAACTCATGATGAATTAAGACTGTTCTGCCTTGTACATGTGTATTTGTAAAAAAAGTACGCAGAAATTTCCTGTATTTCTGTAACGTTTAGACCATGAGGTGTTTTATTGAACGGCTGAACTATAAAAAAAGGTTGCATATTTGAATAGAAATTTTGTTTTTGTTTTTGTTTTCAACTGAGATGGACCAGAATACTTCAATTGGGACTTGGTATTAAAATTCAAGGCTGGTGTGTTTAGTCAGATGAGTGACAAACTGTTCTGCTGCCTGATGGCTGATTCTTACTGAAAGGGAGTAGCCTGGCAGTTTGCTATGGTTAATTTTAAAAGTTTTTGTCAGATGTACAGGATTTGTATACTTTTAAAAAATAAAAATAATAGTATCTTCGCTGTGTTTTATTATGTGGCCTTTCTTATTCCCGGGACTTGTACTACTAAGCGGTGAAAGTTCCAAACAATGAAGTTAATAACAAAGATACTGTACAGACTGGAATTCTGTTAGGGCATGGATAGACATCTTTTCTCATATTCCATGGCCTGGGAATTCACCTGTCTCCTCCTGTGCAGGAGTGACAGGTGGCAACACAGCACAACATCCCAGGTGCCTGCAAAGAGGGAGCCAACAATTTGTGCTGCTGTTTTCTGGTCTCCCTGGGAATGACACAGACAGAGGAGTGCTGGCAATCCATGTTTGTCAGAAGGAAGGGAGGAGTGTGTGTTGCCTGGTCAATGCACAGTTCTGTTCCAGTCCAACTGTCAGTTAAGACCCTTTGTCAAAATCAACCTCTCCAAGCAGAAATATTTCTGCTAATGGATAGGGGCTTGTCCCAGTGTAAGTGGAATTTGAGGGAAATAACCTGTTTCAATGTAGAAATACAGCTTTAATGATAGGCATTGATAAGGCTATTACTGCTTCTAACGAAGCTGGTTTCAAAAACATGGTCCCAGAAAAGTAACTGGGCCAGTTGTTGCTTGTGAAGAGATAGCAGTTGGGATTGGCCATAAAAATAGAAAGAAAGGATCAGATATGACTGATGAAGGTCACACTACTGAGTTAGATTCCTGTAAATTCTCTTACCAGCCTATGTTTCCCCTTCCTGCAGAAGAACTTACACATTTAAGGCAATGTGTCTTTTGGTGTTTTTTTTTAAAAAACCCCCACTGACCAGGTACTGATGTAAACTTGAATTTTGCAGGTTCTTCCCGAGATTAGGCAATGAGTCTGGGTGTTTATAATAGCACAAGGCTTCCGCTTGCCCTACACGCAAAGAGAGAATGTATTTCGTTTTTAGTTTGTAGAATGGGCTGCATGATTCCTAGGAAGAGGATGTGGGTGATTGTGAATCATTGTAGCAGTCACTAAGAACTTTCTATCTGTTGGTTTTTGGTCTTCTAACACAAATGTAATTTACTTAACTGTGAAATTTTATGTTACTGCTTGGTGCCTGACTTTGGACTTTGCATACAAAGCAACTGTTCCAGAACTGGTAACAGCTGGATTTACTCATACTGGTAACAGATGAAAGATTAAAAAAATAATTTGGCAGCCGTGATTTATGTTTGGAAAGTAATATATAGGTTTTTTATTTTATGTATTATGACTGCCTGATACATTCTACAATATCTTTATGTATGTACATGGTGTGTGTATATAAAAAACACATCTGTATTAGGTCATAGTGTTTTCTAATTAACTCATTCTTACGATGATATGGAATAAGTCAACATAGCTGTTCACGTATGGATGCAGACTTTGGAAGCAAGATATGGATTCTCCATACAACCATGGGCTTTAATTTGTATTATATAAGTGCTAGAGGAAGAACTCTATGTGGTATTCTCATTCATAAGGTCTGCATATATATGACTCCATAGCTGTAGGGGAAAATAACTATTCGCA
Source organism: Corvus cornix cornix (assembly GCF_000738735.6). Classification (NCBI taxonomy): domain Eukaryota; kingdom Metazoa; phylum Chordata; class Aves; order Passeriformes; family Corvidae; genus Corvus; species Corvus cornix. The sequence goes on along the minus strand of NC_046343.1, from coordinate 4,932,954 downwards.
AGGCTCAAACAGCAGCCTGGTGTTGGTGGCACACACGATACAGGCATTCCTGTAGCTGCAGGAGTCCTGTGCTGTGACCCAGTGAAGAAAGAAGTGTTTTCTCTAAAACTGGGGAACAACCTGTGGCTGATGTATTGCCGTAACAAGAAGCATTAAAAGTACGGGAACCTGTTATGAAACATTTATGGAGGTGGTGAATCGTTATGGTAGAACCTCTCTGCATTGTTAATAGTGTTTCCTCAGTGAAATGACTCTGCCCTGTGTATCTTTTTATGCATTAAAATGCAAAATTATTGCAACCGCCTGTTGTCCAGGTGGCATTTCATGGCCTGGGGCAGGGGGGTTTGGTGCCTGATCCAGGGACCATCCCCAGGGTGGGCTGCAGAGGGAGGGTTGCACCAGCCGGGGGTAACTGAAGATAATCACAGATTTGTTAGGGTTGGAAGGGACTTCTGGAGATTATCCAGCCAACTCCCCTGCCAGGGCAGGGACACCTGGAGCAGGTCATCCAGGAACGTGTTCAGGTGCATTTGGGATGTCTTCAGAGAAGGACACTCCACGCCCTTCCTGGGCAGCTGTTCCAGTGCTCTGCCACCCTCAACGTAAAGTTCTTCCTCATGTTGAGGTGAAATTTCTTTTGTTTTAGTTTATGTGCACTGCTCCTCGTCCTGTCACCAGGAAGAGTTTGGCAGCACCCTTTTGATACACCCCTTTGAGTCTTTAGGCTAAGCAGGCCCAGCTCCCGCAGTCTGTCTCATAAAAGAGAGACGCTCCAGACCCTTCACCATCTTTGCGGGCTCTGCTGGACGCTCTCCAGCAGCTCCTTGTCTCTTGTACCGCGGTGCCGGACGCAGCGGAAAGGCGTCCGAGCCCCTCCCGGGCCGCTCCCGGGCCGCTCCCGGGCCCCTCCCGGGCCCCTCCCGGGCCGCTCCCGGGCCGCTCCCGGGCCCCTCCCGGGCCGCTCCCGGGCCCCTCCCGGGCCGCTCCCGGGCCCCTCCCGGGCCGGCGGCCGCTCCGCCCTCAGGCCGGCGGCGTTGCGCGGCAGCGCTCCCTGGCGGCGGCACTGCGCAGTGCGGCCGCCCGCAGCCCGGCATGGAGGAAGACGAGGCGGGCGCGGCGGGCGCGGAGCCGCGGGACCCCCGCCGCCGCTCGCCCAGCCCCGGCCGCCTGGACGTGAGCTCCAGCCGCTTCGACCCGCTGCTGGCGCTCTACTCGCCGCGCACGCCGCTGCCCTTCCCCGGCGCGCCCTGCTTCAACAACCTCGCCGAGTACGAGAGCTTCCAGCGCGGCCTGCGCCGCTCGCGCGGCCGCCGCGCCGCCCCCGCCTGCCGCGGTGCCCCCGCCAGCCGCGCGTCCCGCCGGGGCCCGCCCGCCGCCGACCCCGAGCGCATCCAGCGCCTCCGCAGCCTCATGGTCAACGCGGGCCCCGAGCAGGAGGCGGCTGAAGGCGGAACGGCGACGCGGCGGCGGCGACGGGCACCGCGCAATGTCCTCACCAGGATGCCCCGTAAGGGCGCGGGCAGCGCGGCCCCGGGGCTGGGCGGGCGCGGGGAGCCAGGGCTGAGGGGGAGGCGGAGGGTGTGAGGGCCGGGCCGGGACCGGGGTCATGCTGAGGTGAGTCGAGGGTTGCGGCTGGGCCCGGCGTAGGGTGGGGATGGAGTTTGTGGGTGAGAAGGGAGCGATGGCTGGCGGAAGGGATTAGGTGACAGTGGGGTGCGGTGGGTGGTGTGAGGGGAATGATTTGGTTTGATGGGGAATGACACTTGGATGCAGAGGCACTGGCACAGGTTGCCCAGAGCAGCTGTGGCTGCCCCATCCCTGGAGTGTCCAAGGCCAGGTTGGACGGGGCTTGGAGCAGCCTGGTTTAGTGGAAGGTGTCCCTGCACATGGCAGGGTGATGAGAACGAGATGGGCTTTAAGGTTTCTCCCAACCCACACCATTCCGTGATTCTCTGAAATGGTGTGCAGGAATGAGGAACAGCATTTCACAGAGCTGCTCACACAGAGGTGACACTGACTTTGTTGTGGTGATGTCCTGCTCTGTTAATTGGTTAATTACATACATTCTCTTGGTTTTAAGGAGAAAAGGGATGAGACACTGCTGTGTTCTCAAAAGTACTATTTTAAACCAAGACTGGTATTTGAGTCAGCCCAGGGTGTAGTTAAATCATAACCACGGGTGAGTCTGTAACACACTGCTGTTACTTGTTGCTAACCAAACATCCTGCAGGCAGAAATACTGACATTTCTGATAACATGATGGCAGAACAGTGGGTTGAGGTGTGAGATAGCTGTGATATAGCTAAATTCATCAGTTGTGATGATGATACAAATTTCTTGTAAAAATCAATTCGTGCAGTCAAGGTAAATATCTCCTAAACATGAAGAGGTGCCCCCACACCAAGAATCAAATGGCATTGCTGTTAGGTGAGATGTAACTTTAGTGTACTTAATTAAAAATACTGGGGTTCTTTTTGGAATCCAACTATCTTTTCACCATCGCCTTAATTTTTTGTTTCTAAAAAGGCAAGGCCCAAAATGTCCAATTCTGAATGCCCAAGGCAAAACCTTTTTCTTGCTTAGGCACTAAAACACAATGTGTTCATTGCTATAGATACTGCGTGATCTTAAGTGTCACACTTAGGGCTCTGCACAAATGCAGAGGTTCTGTTTGCACAGGATTTCCAGAAAACTTAAATTCTGATTAATCTTAAATACTGATTTCAGATTTTAATATAAACCATTTCAGCTTGCGGTTGTGATGAAAATTTAAAAAACCCAACCCTGTAAAAATTAAGAACCATTAAGAACACATACTTAATATCCACACATCCATATCTGGACTTCAAAGAAGACTGGCACAACTGATACAGAAAGTGCTACTCAGCAGCCTGGGGTGTTTCAAGAGTGATTTATAGCCAAAATTGTGTGCTTTCCCTGTAAATGGGGGGTGTCTGCAGCACAGGTGGGTCTGTGTTTGGAGCTTGGACTGTGTTGGATCTGTTCAGGAGGAGCGATTTATCATTTCTTTGGGTTTACCAAGGGGCAGGGAACTCATGTGCAGGGCAGGTGGGAAGGTGTTTGACAGTGTTCTAGGTTATTTCAACTGTTCTGACTTTTCTCTTGTGGTTTTTCTAATCTTGCCTCTTAATAGAGTCTGCCCTGAGGACAAGGACTTGAACTTAACTAGAGTTTGGATCTTTATTTTCACCCTTTTGGGGTACTTGCCCTCTGCTTACGGTAGTTTTTGGGTCATTTTTCAGAGTTTTGGTATTAAGCATGTGCTTATTTTATACAAATAGGGGTTGCATTTTGAGTACCAACTAGGTAACTTTTTTCCCTGTCTATTGAAAAATTGTTAATGCTGGTACTTAACAACACAGAAGGCACAGGCAGATTTAGCTGTGTGCAGAGCCTGCTCATTACAGCCCTTGGTGCTTGCGGAGGAGGTGCGTTCCAAAAATAAATGCCTTGCGTTGCTGGTTTTGTTTTTTGCGAGAATGTCAGGTTGTTGAAGGGTTTTTGGATGATGCATTCTGCCCTTTTGCTCAGGTGAAGCTGGAGGTTTGCCATGGAGGAGCACATGCAAGGAAAAGTGGGCAGAGTGTAGATTTGGTAGAACTGTGTAGTGTTTTCCTGGGTGCTGAGAGGCAGAGGTGTAGTGGGAAAGAGGGGTTGTATGTGGAATTTTGTAAGAAGTTGCAGATAATGTCCCTACTTAAAAGGAATATTAGAATTCGAAATGTAAAAAAATAAACCCTCGATTTTATATTATTATGTAAATTCTCAGGGTTGGTTAGAAAAAATACTGTTTTCTGATTGAAAACATCCATTTGATATTGTGATGGTGTCATCTGTAGTTCCTGTGATGGATCTGTCAATCCCGAACATAAGTTTGTTATCAGTTCAGCTGAAGGAGACACAGAGACTCATGGAAAGGCCCCCTAAGCAAGGCTGGGAGGTGCTGAGACAGCTTCTGCTCTGTGTGAAACCAATTTCCTCCAGTTATTCAGCTGGAGAGGGCTGGCAGGAAGACAATGGATCTCAAAAAATAAATATGATTAGGTTAATTCAGAGGAAACTGATTTAGATTTCCCTGCTGTGGCCATGAATTACCCTGCAGCCGAGTCCTGCAGATCAGCTGTTTTACACAGTCACTTTACACTCACAGGGAGCATTTTCTGGTGTGCAAATCAAACCTTGAATCCATAGTCCCTAAGGCACAAGGTGAGAGATCATCTCTGTCTCACATATTTTATTAATATGAAGAAATGTGTGAGATTTTAGACCAAGTCTTTTCCCTGACTCTTAGTAGGAATTGTACAGCAGTCCTGGGGCTGTGTTTGCACAAGCAAACGGGTACCAAGGCATGGGTGGAAGTTGTAAATAATATCTACCCCTCTAGATGAATTACACTTGCAGTGATCTCTAGTGTGCAGACAAGGCTTGGGTGAGCCAGGCAAGCTCTATGTTTCATTGAACTCTTTTTGCCCTGGTTAAAAGCATTATTGTCCTGGGGTTTAGCATGGTTTAATTGCTGGCTGCTCCTTAGAATCATTTTATTTCTTTGCCAAAGACTTGTATGACTTTGAAGGATGTTCAGCTGGCTGCTGAAATCTTAGCTGAAACAATACATTTTCATCAGTTTAAACTGGTCCAGTTTAGTAAATTGAAGGATTTTGAATCATTCATTGTTTCAGAAATCCCCTTGTAAAGAAAAGGAACACATCTGCTATGATTCTTTGTTCACAGCTCGTAACTAATCTGAGGTGGCCTTAACCAGGCATTTGTCGTTTCTGTGGAACTAACTCTGCCCCCATGAGCTTTCTGTTCCCTCTCAACCACTTTTATTTACAGTTAGGATTACTTGGCATGTTTTTGAAATGTAGCAAAAAGATTTTCAGCTAAGGCTGATTTGGCTGTGGGCTATGTAAAGCAAAACCTTCATATTTTTGAAGTCTTGGCTGTCCCCACTGTAAGAAGAGTTTTGGTGGTCTGGTAATGGCAACCCACAGTGTGTTAGAGTGCTTGGGGCTTCTCTTTGCTATTGTTATGAACACAAGTGTTGTGCCAAGGTCTGCCAATACTTGTACATGGAGTGGATTTCTACATGTCTTTTAGATAGATAGATACTGAGGAGAGAGTTCTTACTAGAGTATGTAGTGACAGGAAAAGCGGGAATAGCTTCAGACTGAAAAAGAGGAGGTTTAGGTAGATATTAGAGAGAAATTCTTCGCTGTGAGGGTGGTGAGGCCCTGGCACAGGGTACCCAGGGAAGCTGTGGCTGCCCCATCCCTGGAAGTGTCCAGGGTCAGGTCAGAAAGGGCTTTGAGCAACCTGGGATAGTGGAAGGTGTCCCTACCCATGGCAGGGGATTGTAACAAGATGATCTTCAAGATCCTTTCTAACCCAAGTCATTCTATGATTCTGTTCTATGATTCTGTATGTTTGGTTGAAGACTGATGATGTTCTCTTTCTGTTCTAGTCCATGAAGGCAGCCCACTGGGGGAACTTCATCGCTGTGTCCGAGATGGTGTCAGAATCAATGTTCACATCCGCACTTTCAAAGGGCTTCGTGGAGTCTGCACAGGGTTTTTGGTTGCATTTGACAAATTTTGGAATATGGTAATTATTATTCCAGCCCTTGATTTGTAACTGTTATATTGAAAACTTGAAATTTGCAACAGGTTTAAGCAAATAACACACGGAGAAGGTTAATGTGCTTTTGTGGTTCACAAACTTATTTGCTCTAGCACTGTGTGCTGGGTTTGAGATGTAAGTGGTGCTTGGTGTTGGACTGGTACATCTGGGAGGTGCCAAACCATCTTAGAGAGGTTTTAGGTGAGAGAGAAGCTTTGAACAGTTTGCAGCATCTTCAGAGGTTTTGCATAAGAACACAGGAAGGTGGAATATGAAGAATATCAGAAGCTTCCAAAGCTTTCTCAGCAAAACCCAGTCTTTCTGTAGTGGTAGGTGCTTTTCTGTTTTCTTTCACTAACATCACTGAGCTGTCAGTTACAAAAGCTTTTCCCTGTTCTACCTTGTGAAGATCTTAAAGACAGTAGATGGAAGAGCAGCTATTAAATATTTGTGAGCCTGGAGGTGTGAAAAGTTTGGAAATGGGGAGGGAGGAAGGATTTTGCAGGCAAGGATCAGAGAGATTTTGCAAGTAATGCAGAATGAACTTTTCTGCTGCTTTTATACCTCAGTACAATTTAGATGATTAACAAACCAGCTCCAAAGCACAGCCTGTTCCTGGGATGGATTTTCTCTCAGAATATAATTTCATAATGCTTTGACACAAAGCTGGTCCAAAGCTGCTTCATGTTTTATTTTAAGTTTGATCTTTCTGTTTCTTTAATCTTTTTCTAGGCCCTGACAGATGTGGATGAGACTTACAGGAAACCAGTAATGGGCAAAGCCTTCTATGCAGAGCCTCAGCTCTCACTGACCCGAGTAGGTGACATCTCCTGTTTTCTTTCTTACTAGGATCTCCTTTTTCAAAGTAGTGAAAGGGGAGCATTGATTGGGAAGCCATGTTTGCATCTGAAATATTTTACCTCCTTTTATTACAGATGACTCTAAAATAACTTGAACTGAGAAAAAAAATACCCAAAACGTTTTCCGACCTTTCTGAAAGTATTTTAGTAGTTCAGTGTTACTAAAGCTCCACTTTAGAATCAGATCACAGTTGCTGCCACTGCTTAATGTAATGTGCTGAGCTTCTAGAAGCTCACTCTGTGGGTTTTGATGTATTTGTTCTGTGTGTTTTTTGCACCTGTGACTGATCAGGTCCACATTTGTCCTGCCAGGGGATATGGCAGAGCATCCCGCTGGTACTGATGTTCCTAATGACACAAGCCTGTGTCTGCAGCCAGAGAAACAACACAGCTCTTTGGCCACTTGAGCTTCCATTCTGGGTACTGTGAAGCCCAAGATCTCCAAAGCTCTCCACTCTCTAGGATCCAGCTGCAAATAGAGTTGTTTACCACGCTGACAACTGAAGAGATGATAGATGAACTTATGGACAATGAAGGGAAAAAAAATGTGACAGGGATGTGCCCATTGAATGGCAACAGCTCTGGGCCTTTTGAACATCAGAGAAGCATCACAAAAACATTTAAACTGTTCCATTGTCAGGAGTTTGCTTTCAAATTCCTGCCATTTAAATCTGTTTTCTGATAGATCCCACCCTTCATTTTTTTAAAGATTAGTTAAAAATAATCAAGTTGTCTTTGTTCCTTTAGCTCACTCTCACAGGGGTTGGCTTTCCATCCTGTTGGTGGGAAGAGAGAGGCTAACCAAAAATCTCATTTGTCATTATTTTGTAAAAGCTTGTCTGCTGCCAGAGTAAAAGCAATTTCTTTTCCAGTTTCACCACCATGTATTCTTAGATTAATGAGTTCATACAGTGCTTTGGGTCTGCTGCTGTAGCTTTTATTATTTTTCTGTTGTTTGTGGTCTGCTCACCTCCCAGCATACCCACATGTCATCTTTGTTTTAGGGAACACAAAAGATCCCTCAGTTTTTCAGTATGCACCCTTTGGAGGCCCCTTATCTTAGGGATTCGTGACACAAGGATAGAAATCTCTCTAAAACTGTCTGACAACATTAAAAGAGCATGGGAAAAAGTGAGCTGTAGGAGCAACTTGGTGTATCTGTTGCTCCTGACCAAAGTTAAAGGCTACCACGTAACACTCTTGCTCCCCAAATTGAATTCCTTGGTGCTCGCATTAAGACAATCACAACCATGCAAGAGACCCATTCACCTTCTGTCACTGTTTGGTAAGAAAGCATGGTCTTTATTGCTGGTGGAGATCTGTCACTGTGTCTTGGGAGCTCTGATTTGGGATCGTAGATGAAAATGCAATATAGAAGGGTGGAACAAGTGGCCTCTCTTGTTTACAAGTGTGGTCATAGATACAAATGTCCTTTTACAGCTGTTTGACAGACTCAAGCTGCAGGAATCCTCGGGGAAAAAGGGAGCTGACTCAAAGACTGTCTCAGAGGAGCTGGCCCTGACAAATGACTCTCAGACGCTGAGTTCGAAAGCTGGATCAGGACGAGGGAGAGCAGAAGAGGAGCGTGAGAGGCAGAAACACTCGGTCAGAGCTGGAGAAAAGAAGACCTCAGGTGACAGAAGTGAAGCTGATGTGGGCAGCAGGACTGCCCACACAGAGGGGGCCAGTGCTGGTGGGGCCCGAGCAAGGAGCCAGTCCCGGAGGAGAAGGCGGCCCAAGGTGGATTATCAGCAGGTGTTCACACGCCACATAAACCAGATCTTTATTCGAGGAGAGAATGTCTTGCTTGTCCATTTAGCACATTGACTTGGCTGAGCCTTTGTCAGCATATTTATTTGATAGCATGACTTGCTGCTGCAGCTCCCATTGTTATTTAGAGTTGTCATTGAGTAGGATGGTACCATGGCTGGTTTCCCATTGCCACAACAAGGCAGGGGAAAGAATTGTAACTTGAGCATCCTGGGCTTGATGCCAAAGCAGCCTCCTTAGATCCCAGTTGGGGGTCTCAGGCGAAGGTCAGCAATGCAGTTGTTTCTGTGGTATGAGGGAGTTAAGAAACAGATCCCACTGTTTCTTAAAAAGAAGCTAAATAGAGAGGGTTGGAAGAGAATTTCAGTGTACTCTGTTACAGGAGCTACTTGAGGCACACATTTAAGGACAGGATCTGCACCTGCAATAAATCAGAAATGCTCTTTTGCACATTCTGAGTAATATCAAGAGGAAATTGCTAAGGAAATCAAGTTTATCTGCTGCTGTTACATGGATGTCCTATCTTCCAGACATAATTCTGACAGTCATTTTGAAATAGTTTATAAAACAGGAGTCACATCCTGCTGTTGGCTACAGGCCTCTGCTATAGTTAGCTCTGTAATGCTCTGTGTGATAGGAAACCTCTTAATTGTAAACTGCTCTTTTAATGTGAGTGATGGCAGGACTGTAACTTGTTTCCAGCATCAAAGCTTAGGCTCTCTTTGTAATGCTGTACTTTGGTCCTGCGTCACCAGCAAGCAGATGATGTAGCTGATCCAGAGACCTCCCTATTTGGAGTTTACCTGTGAATGCTGTGGATGCAGATGGAAACTTATCCTTTTGTATTTCACCCATTTGCTACTTATTGTAACAATGAAGCTGGCAAAGATTGGTTTGTTCTCAGGTGTGTTTGTGCTGAGCACACCCGTCCTGTACTTAAACGCCCTTCTGGCTCCCTCTGTTGAAACCAGAGCTGCTGTGTCTCCAGCCGTTCTTATGGAGCAGGAATCTTCATGGGTCTTTCCTGTCCATGTGAGGGATGCATCATCTAACTCCAGCTGAGCTTTGAAGAGTGCCTGAAAAGGTTTTGAAGTATAGAAGTCAGACTCAACTCATCAGTGTTTCATTTTAGCAAGGCTGTTAAATTATTGCAGATCAGGCCAGGGTTCTGTAGGTATAAACTGCTTTCCAAAAAATCCACGTGCAGAAGTTTGAGGGTAAATGTAACTGTTCCATTATGTAGTCTCTTCCCTTTGTTGTCAAAGGAGATCTCATGCTGCTATTCTGTATTCATCTCAACTGCCTTGTGCTTTGCAGCAGCTCTGTGTGTTTAAGCTGAAGTTGGGAAATTGCTTCATAGCAGGACTTACATTGCATATAGATGTCCTGAGTTCTCAAATTGAGTGGCTGTACTGTGGGTGACATGGATTTCTGTTGCTGCAGATGCAGCATTCTGCTTGCTTGGTCGTTAGGGGTATGTGTGGTGTTTGAGCAAATCACAGAAATCATTTAGCAGGCATTCTGGACACACAAAGCAGCTGTTTGCCTCTGGGGGAGCCTGAAACTTATGTCAACATTTCATATGACATGGGGCTTGATGAGCTCAGCTGCTGAGCTCAAAGCCAAGTTCAGCCTGGGACAGAATAAAAAGTACTGTTGAGGCAAAATAGTTTCATCAAGGGTAAAAAAGAAAAGAAAAAAAAAAAAATACTCTCTACAGCTTCTTATGAAATACTGCTTTACTGCTGTAATCCCATCCCTCTGTGAACTGAGACTAGGCACTGAAAAGGCTCTTCTCATGGAGATTCTTATTTCCCCTCCCTTCTTGACTGTTTGTGTTCATGGACTCTGCAGTTTCTCCCTTTTTTTTTCTTTTTTTTCCCTTTCTCCTGTCAGTACTTTGTCTCCTCAGGACATTCTAAACTCTGGTTTAAAAAGACTGTTCTTGTTGCCCTGGCTTTCTGCACCCTCTCCTGGTTGGCTTTCTGTGTACTAACCAGAACCCTCACAAATTACTAGAAATATGTGAAGCTAGAAACAAGCTGTTTATCTTTGGTCCTGACTTCCCAGCAGCTTTTATTGCAAGTGAATATTTTCTTCCTTATGTTTTGTTTGTGAGGATTTTCCCCTCTGTTTTCTCGCAGCTTCGTTTTCATTTCAGCTGCTTGGCATCACTCCTCTCTGCCTTTTCCACTAGTACCAAAGGCCACTGGTTTTGAGCTCTCCTCTTTCCTTCGTATTTGACCAAAGGCTGACACACAATGACATCTCATTGAATTCTTGCTTTTCTTCACCTCATATTCTTAATTCTGTTTGTCTGCCTAGTTTATGTTGCCTTGTGCATTAACTAAGATACAACTACTGTGAATATTTTTGTGGTCATGCTGCCTTTCCTTGTTGACTGACACTTCCTCAAGTTCTCAGTTGCTGCTGGAAGTCTCAGTGTTTCCTTTCATAAGAGATTTTTCCCTGAAACCTTACAGATGTTTGTTGCTTTACATCTAGGAGTTTCTTTGTTAACATTTTGCAAAAAAGGCTGGTGCTTAGACTTGAGTTGGTGCCTTGATTTTTATATCATCCCTGACCTGTTCTTCCAGAATCATCACCTTGGTGAGCAAACCTGGTTAAGGATTATAGTTTATCTACTTTTTTTGCACTACCTCATTATTAAAATGTTCCTCCTCTCATCTGTGAAGTTGGTTAAACTTCTCTCTTCCAGTTTAGATTTAAGGAATTATTTGTTGGTTCTTCATTTGTTTCCTACTTTCCTGTCCGCCTTTCTCATTATTTCCAAGCTGCTTCCTAAATACTGCTGCTTCCTCTTCTACAACTTCAGATCTGCCAAATGTCTTCCTTTTCCCACCTTTTCTGGCACTGTATCTTTTAAAAATGCATTATTAAAATGCTATCTTATGTATTTTGTCTATTTCAAGCATCATGATTGTGATGAAGCAAGTGATCCTGTAGGTGTGGTTTCACTTGCATGTTCAATACTTCAGATAATGTTTCTCTTTAAATAAAATTGAATGTCATGTTCTGAAAGGAATTCTTCTACCTCACTGAAATACTCTCCTAAATCTGTTTTAAAAAAAAAAAGAAAAAGAAAACAACCTTTGGAAACAAATGAGCTTTGGTTTGTTTGGTTTTTTAAAAATTGTTTCTGGTTGTTTCTTTCTATTGTTTTCCAAACTCAAGATAAAATTTTTGTTCAAAAATTTTTTTGCTCCCAGCCCTTCCTCTCTTGCTGCAGTGATGCTGTGAGCACAGACACACCAAAGTCTTTGTGCAAATCAATGAAAAGTAAGAAACAGAGAGCAAGGTGAGAGTGGAAAAGCTTTGCGCAGATATGAAGAAATCCCTGGAAAGGATCCACGGGTTGCCACCTGTCCTGTATTTCTAGGACTTTGCTCAGCCTGATGCTCAGCAGTGGTTCTTAAAGTGTGTTTGGGGTGAGGTACCCAGTTACTACAGGGAGCAGTTTTCTGCAATAACTTCGAAGAAGTATTGGGATGATTTGAGAAAGTTTTAAAATAATTTCTAATTTCTGGGATTAGGTCTTAGGAAATGTTTTTACACATGCGCTTCATTTTTATCAAACATTTCTTAGGCTGTGGTAGTAGAAAAGGTAAGGCCAAAGGGAAAAAAAGGAGCTTGTAAAAAAATGGGGGTTTAGTTCCTTCTCTCAACTGACTTGTCCAGCTTATTAATTGCCTGGAAGGTTTTTTTCTGACCTAGAGTGAGGTACTTAGCATGTCCTCCCCCAGGTGATTACTGAATTAATCATTGAGTGCTGTTTTCCATCTGCTTCTTATCCTTCAGTGTTTGGATTCATTGTTTCCTTTGCAGCATTCCCTCCACAGGGCAGTGTCGCACCAGGAACAAGCCTGACTGCCCACTGGGTTTTACCCTTCCATAAGGCATGTTACCCTGCCCAGTTTTGAGTCCAGAGAGCCTTTGGCTATTCGTGATTTTCATACCGTTCTCTTTGATTTTTGGAATTATTTGGTCAGAAGAATTATTTATCTTTGATAATATTACTTTTTGGAGTAAACCGATTTTTTGAAACTTAAAGTATTTTTTTTTTTTATTTTCCTTCACAAAGTACTAGGTTTTCCTAGTTTGCTGTTGCAGTCACCCACTTGCACCTGTGAATCGCTGGGTGAAGAGTGTGCAGGATAAAAAGAGGCAGAGAAAAAAAGATGTCTAATTCTTATTGAACTTGACATTCTGTCCAACATGCTGCCCACACTCACCCTGTTTCTTACTGGCACTGACCTAAATGAGACAGGTGGAAATGATTTCATCCAGAATCTTGAAGGAGAATGGAGCAGGGACAGCGGACTGAAAACACTGAGTTCATGAAGATGTTTATCTCCAGGTAAACTTCCTGTCTTTGATTAAACAGATCAGAGTTATAACCACCAACTCAACACTGCAAGCTCTGCCACTGGATAAAATTGGAAGGCAGAGTCCTGCACCTTTTCAGAGGAGATGCAGTGATTCCCTCAGCCAGGCCAGCTCTTGCCTGAGAAGCTGCTCAGGTACATGCCAGTGTCTGCCTCAGAGCATAACTGCAAATACTGCCAATTAATATGAGGATGTTTTCTCTCCTGCCTGCACTGCTGAGTGTAAAATATAAATGCTAAGGTCTGCAGCATCTGCAGCCCAGAACGACTTCAGTTCATGCTTTCGCTTCTTGACATTGGCTTAAAAAGTTTCAAGTTTGTACTCCTAGGAATCCTGAGACAGTCTGTTAGAACATTAGGAAAGGCTGCTGCTGACTAGAAATAGTATTGGAAAAGTAAGTTTTTATAGAATTTGTGAAATTCTGATAGTAATTAAAGTATTGCAAATCTGGAAAGGCTGAGAGAGTTGGGATTGTTCAGCCTGGAGAAGAGAAGCTTTGGGGTGACCCAGTTGCAGCCTCCGAGTACCAAGTAAAAGGGAGATTACAAGAAGGACAGATAGAGACTATTTACAAGGGCCTGGAGTGACAGGACAAGGGGGAATGGCTTCACACTGGCAGAGACTAGGGTTAAATGGGATATGGCAAAAAAGGAGGGGAGAGGAATTATGCAGGTGGTGATAACTCCTTGACATGGGAAGGGGCTTTCTAAGCTGTGTCCTTGGGCACAATCCAGCCAGCACTGGGCAGTTGAGCTCTGTAGATGAAGGGGAGGATGCAGAGCCAGCTCTTGAGTGCAGCCTCCCTTATGCTTCGAGCCTTTCACAGCACCTGAACTGGCCCTGGAATCTCTGCCAGGCTCCACCCATAATGACTGACAGATTTGAGTCCGCCTCTAACATTTTGCAGAGGAAAGCCAGTGGAAGAAGGAACTAAGCAGATTTGCCATTTTGAGGCCGGGATGGAGGCTTGGTTTTCCTTGTTGGCTTCCTGGGGGTGCAGGAGAAAGGACTACTTTACTGGGGAAATAGCAGAGATGCTTTGCCTCATGATGTTTACAAGTCCTTTTAGATGTCACTGTTAAGTGCTCTTGCTCTTAGCTGGTGGAAGTGAAGGCCTGTCAGGGAAGGAAAACGCCTTCTGATATTTCAGGGTAACTATCTTACTAGCTTCTAGCTTTGTGGTGCACACTTGGATGACTTTATTGAAAAAGAATTAGTACACCTGAGACTTTCAGTCAGTCTTGTATTCATTTAGAATGAAAAGCAGTTTGATCAGTTTGTGCGAAAACATATCCATCCTTTTTTCCTCTCTAAAGATCAGTGCTCCCCCTCAAGAAAGAAAGGAAAGCTGCTCCTAAAGTGATTGCTTCTGATTTCCACTGCTTCAGAGCAAAGTGCAACTGTGTAAAGGTGTCTTCAGCTGAGACATTATTCTGAGAGGACAAGATGAGAGAAATATTTGGTCTCCCTAGAACTAAAGTGGGCATTACAAGGGGAGTAGATGGGTTGACCTCTTTTCAAGTGGTGCACACACCCACTGTAGTTGCATGGACTGGGACTTGTTAACCAATCAGTCACCTGTAAAACTTCCTTAGGGAACCACAGAGGAGCAGCATGAGCCACCAGACTGACTTGGGGCTGGAAGTCAGGGGCTGACAAATTCCGCTCTCTTTGCTGCCTCTTGCTCACTGAATGGCCTTGGCAAGTCGCTTCCATCCCTTGCCCTGATGCTCCACAGCTGAAATAC